>NW_023604972.1:32276015-32911244 GCF_014898055.3 Talpa occidentalis
AGATACCAGATGGTTCCACTTATTTATGGCAAAATACAGGAAAATATTATTTAGATTCTGTGAAAATACACTGGTTACTAGAGGAAATGGCATGGAGGGAGTAGGAAGGAGGGTAATAGGACATTGAAGTGGGTAGGACATTGGCACAGGAATTTTGCTGGTGGGTGAGTAAAGTATGTGCATATATGCAGGTATGAGAATGTACCCCTAAATCATAGTTATCTAAATGACTGACAAATTAATAGAATTTGTGAGGAAAAAAAAAAGAGTGAAGTAGAGTGACAGAAGATGAAGATTGAACTGTGGGTAGAAAAAAGCCTGCTCTGGAGGGGTGTTGCTTCCACCCCAAGGTGTGGTGCTTCCTCCTTAAAACAATGGGGTGGCCACGGGAAGGCTTTAAGCAGGGCAAAGACAAATTCATTTAGTTCTTTATGGGTTTTTTTTTGTGTGTTTCATTGTCTTTTAAACCTTCTTGTCCTATAAATTTCATGATAAACTGGGAGGATTTTCTGTGCTCAACCCTGAAGCATATTCATAGACCTAGCCCAGGTAATTTTTTTTTTTTTATAATGACCCTATTGGATTTTTCCTTTATTTTAAAATTTATCATCAGCATGTACATCATCATCCATTCACTGGTCCACAGTTTTTCTTTTTTTGTTTTTTTAATAATAAATTTTATTTTTATATTCCCCATACAATTGCAACCCCCCCATTTTGACCCCAATCCCTCCCCTCCCGCCCCCACCCCCCAAAAAGTGTCTCTGGTTCATAGTTTTTTGTTGATTTTGATTTTTACTTTCTTATAGTTATTCATTTTCCTGGTCCCTTATTTAAGTTTTCTAGATTCCTGCTATGAGTGAGACCATCCGGTATTTTTCTTTTTCTTTCTGGCTTATTTCGCTGAGCATGATCCCTTCCAGCGCCATAGCCCAGGTAATTTTTCCGTTTCCTTCTGAGCCCAGTTTTTATCGTTAGTGGGGGCATTTAATAAACCCTAAAAAATACATAGTTATATTTTCAAATACTAAGTTTAGTGCATCCATGTTCTTATGTTGTGTTCATTCCATCATTTCAAAAGGCGCCATTTCTTCTTTTTCCATTCTCCCTTCTTCTTAGAAAGCAGAAATTAAAGTCAGTGCCGCGCCTATATTAGAAGGCAGCAAAAATATTCTCCCTTATATCACTGGGTTCCTGTCGTTAGGAGATTGAAAAATTAGATCTGGGGAATGAACACTGGCTCAACAGTAGGTACTTTCCTGTGGAGATTAATATTTTGTTCTGTTTGAGCAAATGAATGATTTATGAGATATATTTGATGTTAGAGTGAAATATATTTGAGACTATTGAATTTGAGCTCTTATAATGGCTTTATTACATATTCGCTGTGATTTATTGTGCTAGATTTCATATATATATATGCACACATATGCATATCTATATATATGAAATCTAACAAGTGCACATATGAGATATAATTTGCAAAACAACTCTATAAGTACTGCATAGACTGGCTTAGTTGTCTAGACATGGTAATGTTGTATTGTTTGGCCAATTATAGGCATCCTCAACTATTTACCAGGGAATATTTCCCAGTTCCCCTTATTTTAGTGACTGTAATGTGTTTTTCCAATGAAGTAAGAGAACAGTTTTATTTTGTTTCAGCAGATCAGGTCAATCACTATTGTTTTTATTGTTATTATTTACAACATCCTAAATCAGGGAAGGAGTAGGGAGAGGAGTACATATAAAACAGTTTGCAGATGGAGAACTCAGATATGAGCATTTTCTGCTTATTATCAAGTCTGAGATATGGTTCTGCTTATTATCAATTCTGAGATGTGGAGCAAGACCCTTAGTTTCTGAGCTTCAAAATCCTGTGCTATAAATTATAAATATACCTGTCCTGTTGACTTTGTAGATTACTGTGAAGATCATTACTGTGAAGAAAATGTTGGGAAAAAGATAAAGTAGTTGCTCCTTTACTGGGGCACAGTATGGACTTCAGGTATATTCAGGAACCTCCTAAAATTAATTTGCCATTAAGCACGTTTGCATTTTCTCCCTAGATTCTCAAAGGGTTGTCGTCAGATTCTCAAAGAGTTTTGTGACAACATTGCTGAAAAGCAATAACAGATAGTAGAATTGAAATTGTTAGCTCGGGCTGCAATTGTTAAATCTCAATAATGGCTTTTGTGCTCAGATGAGTGTTAAAAATAGCATTGCGTACAGTGGTGGTTCTCAAACTTGTGCCCATCAGCATTACCTGGAGGACCTATTAGATCCTTGGGCTCCATTCCAGGCTTTCTGATTCTGTGGGTGGAGGTGGAAAGTGGGAATCTGCATTCTACGTTTCCACGTGCTGCTGGTGCTGCTGCTGGCCTGAGAGTTATGGGCGCACAGTGCAGGTAAGCTCTGTGGCTGTTTAGTAGACTGGTTGTTGGAGAAGCTTTGATTTTCAGCAAGTGAGTAATGTCCTTGAATAGAGAGTGGTGATGGTGTCCACTTTAGACTTGTCTGTTGAAAAGAAAAATAACTTTCCTTTCATTCTGGGCAGTATGTGTGAATTCATTACTAAAGCGGACTGTTTACTTTCTTGAGCAGTATGCCACAGCTCAACAGCTCTTAACATCTCTTTTGGGGAGCAAAATGGTATAATATTCCATCTGACATTATGCTTGCTATTTCCCCACTAATCTCAAAGTGTGGCAGAGTAAGAGCCTTGCTGCCTCCAATCAAGGACTGGCGAAGATGGCCATGTGGGATGAATGGGCCCTTTAATTGAAGAACTCACAGGGTTCTCTGTAAAGCCTTTCCAAGAATTTCAAAATACATTTTCTTTTGAAAGAGAAGGAAAGAGGCTCTTGGCTTTTGGAAATAAGTACTTTTTGAAGATGTTTACATCAGTGGTGAACAGGAAGTGAGGAATTGCAATGCAAGTGCCATTTGTAGTTTGGATTCTGTATTTTTTTGCCATGGAGCACAGTCCAAAGCCACCTGCCCTGTACCCTTCTTAGGAGAACAATGCACACATGTTATATGTGGCTGTCCTGGACAGCATCAAGTGACACTGGTGAATAGCATATAAATGTAATTTCTAAGTAGTGGTATCCAGGGCGACACACACTTGGGCAAAACTTGTCACTATAAGCAAGGGAAGAGCATGTGTCACACAGAGCCAGCAACGTGTTACATGATGGAGTTAGGTTTGGCTAATTTCGTTTGTCCTCTCAAATGCCATTTTACAAAATCCCACTTCATTGCTATTTTAATTTTCTCTGGCCTGTCCTCATCTTCATTTTCTTTTTCTCCCTTAATACTTTAATACGTTTTTCTTATCTTTGCTTGACTGTTCCGAATACTCAATGTTTGGAGAAACTCTTTTTCAATCAGATCTGGTGCCTGTCAAGCAACAGTAAATAAGCATAGTATTTTAGATTAGATTTTAAAAAGGCTATTTATGTCACATCAGTGTGAGTCATTTTAACATTTGGGATTCCAAAGTGTTTTCATAGCCCTGGAACTTGGAGGAGATTGAAATGTCTTAATTATTAAAAGGTGAAAAAGGAAGGACAGAACATTTTGACTTTTACACAGCAAAATTTGTCCAAGGGCACACAGCATCTTAGAAACACAAAACAAAAATTGTGGGCAGAGAGTTTTCTGGTCGGGACAATCTTGTCTACTCGCCTGTGCAGATTTCTTCAGTGCCCCCAATATGCATCTCCTTCAAAATCAATTGGGGCTTACATACAAGCATTTGAAAACTATTTTTAAAACAAGTCAGAGCCAAAGCATTAAAACTGGTGAATAGCTGTAAATCCCAGAGAAAGAGTGTGGGTAAAACTGCAGATATTTATGCAGTAGTTTTGGTTCCAAACATTCTCATTTCTCAAGGCATTTGAATATTTTTGGTTTTCAAAATACTTCCACTTGTTTTTTTAATGTTAGAAGTGTCTACATTTTTATAACTCCTACTAAGGTATCTTATGTTCATTACTGCCTCCATAAAAGCTAGTGATTTGGTGCCAGGGTGCGCTTTATGAGCTGTCACGGGATGTGCTACATATAATGTTAAGGCGAGGAGGGAGAAGATGACAAACAAATCATAAAGTTGACCGTTTTCCTACACAATTTTACATCTGTTTTCCTCATTTTTTTTTTTAACATTTTAAATGATCTATATGTTTGGCAAAGTAAAGTGTTTGTGTTGTTTTTTCATGCTTGGCACAAGTAAAGAGTGTATTCTTATTAAAACATGTATTTCATAATTTTTTTTAACCAGTCAAGTGAAAAGGAGACTTGCATACTCATTGTGGATATTCCATTAGCGGAGTGAGTCTTTTCTGAGTTCCTGTGCTCTAATGGGATAATAATATGAAATTCTGCAGGTGCAAATATAACATATACTGTAAGAGAGAGTGAAAAGGGCAAAGTGATTTTCACTTATCAAACTGCCTATGTGGTATTTAGATTAATCCTGGGATATAGTCTTCTTTGTAAATTAATACATTGGTTTTTATTTCTTTCTTAAAGTTATATTTATTTGAGGGAATGTTGGTTTCATCACCTTTACATATTTTAGGGATGTAGGTCACACCTCTACAATGCATGTTCTCACACCCACCACCAATGCACCAGTAATTCGCCACTACAGTCCACTGCCATCTCTTCCTCTTTTGCTCCTACCTCCCATCTTCCCTTATGGTAGCCTCGGACCTTCCAGTCAGATTTCAAGGGTTTGTTTTTGTCTGTTCCTTTGCTTTGTTATTTATGTCCCACACATGAGTGAAATCATTGGTTATTTTACTTTCTTTGAGTTATTTGTTGTTCTCTGACTTCTTTCATTTAGTACCAGCTCCTCTAATCCATCCATATTGTTACAAATGGCAATAGTTCCTCTTTTTTTTTTTTAATATATAATTGAGTAGCATTCCACTGACTATACATACCACGTCCTTTTAATCCACTCATCTGCCCTAGGGCATGTGAGTGGTTTCCCCAGCATTCCTACCTACTGTTTGACCTTGAAGAGGCTGTTAGTTTCTTAAACCTTCAGTGATTCTGACTTCTTTTCTGTAAAACTGGGATAATACCTAATTTGCAGAGTTATTGTGAAGAGGCAATGAAACCATTAATGTGTCTTGGAAAAAAAGCTGCTTGATAAATGGTAGCTATTATACAGTTTCAGGCTATTTTTTTATAGTTTTGAACACAAAATTTGTATTTTGTAGTATAAAGGACTTGATCAATCAGAGTGTGTGTGTCAAATATAAATATTAAGTGGGAACTGGTTCATCAGTAAATCCTAGACTGCTTTGTGCTATAATCCATCTGACAGTGTGACCCTGGATGTCACTTGTTTCTATATAGCAGGGAATTTTTTTTTTCAGGTAATAAGCATCTTAGAAATTTTTTCTTTTCCACCAAAAATCCCTATTGGATTTTGTTACATGGAGCATAAAATTCATGCAGAACAGAGTGAGACAGATTTAAGCAAAAGACAGAAAGCGGCATCATGCAAAAAGAGAAAATCTATTCCTTGGGAAACAGGCCTAGTCCCCTAGAGTGAACTTTGCAGAGCACATAGGAGGAGAACTCCATCCATTACATAGATATCTGCAGTAGCAAGTCAGGAATGGGTCTCTAGAGTTAGAGAATAGCAATTGATGAAGCTGCTGTACTTAAACTGTGAACATTGAGCATCTGAGGACAGAGACTCTGAAAGATTCTAATACTAATCAGCAACCTGTGTATGTGGTCGTGGAAGAACTTGGAGGACAGAACAGGAAGAGTCAAGCAAGACCCAGTCAGAAGAACAACAGGCTGCCTCTGTCAGAAAGAGCTTTCTCTAATTGTGTAGTGATGAACAATTGCAATGGACAATGCTGAGAAAGCTTACTTTATTCTGTCTGTATAGAACCCTCGGAGGCCCTGCCTGAGAAATAACAAGACTGAGGTCTCCCTCAGGCAAAATGCATCATCTCCATTATTCCTGGGAATCCTGAAAGAATGGCAGTTAATTGACTGAGATCACTAGCATCAACTATGTCCTCTCCAGTGCTGGCTCTTGCCTGTCCATACCCACTGCCTGGAGATGCTGGAGAAGCACTTTTGCAGGCACTAACATTGATACCATAACCCAATGTCATGAGAATACCAGCACCCACACCAAGGGTGATACTGAACCATAACTGAGCTCGGTTGTGACAGAAGCTGGGCCAAAGACCTCCTTCAAGGAGATCTACTTTTGCCCAGTAAACCCAAAATCTGATCAAGAAACCTCTATGGACAATAACCCAGCTCTGGTCTGTCTTTCTTTTCAGTCCCCTCATCCCATTAAAATATCTTCTGTCCTCTCCTAAGGTTCGCATTCCCCTTCCCAATTCTCATCCAAAAATGGCTTTGCTGGAGACCGGTGGTGCTGCGTGTGAGCAGGAGGGTGGTCTTCAGCCCAAATGCTTGCCTAGCTGAGTCCAAGACTGCTTAAGGTAACTCTTAGGAAAGGTCTCACTCACCCCACAGTGTAAGAGGCAGGCAATCTCAATGTCTATTTCATTGTCATTATAAAGTTTTCAAGAAAAAAAATCTGCATTGTTTTAGAACAAACTGAGTAAGCCTCAACTTGAAATTAAAACAAATCTTATAATTCCTGGAGCTGGCTGACTAGTTTGGCAGGTTCTCACTTCTTTGGGGGTGGCATAGGGGGGTGCTGAGTGAAGCACCTTGTGGGCTGGAAGTGCCATACATTCTCTGTGCTTCTGAATAGCTTGTGTTTCCTTATGCACCGTTTTATCAGCTTACAATTTCCCTCAGCTAACACCAAGCAATTTCTCATTTTTTTCTTCCTTTGATGTATGATCTTTCAAATATTCATAGATGTTTTCCCTGTTTTTTTTTTTTTCCTTTTTGTTGTGAACTGGGTATTTATCTTTAGTCATTCAATCATATCAGTTTTGCTATTCTGAGTTCTTACCCAAATGTATGACAGCTGGAGGTTTCTAGAGTCTGGCAGAGTAGAATGAAAAAGCAAGTCTTTGGGCATAGGCCTTGAGTCTTGTAGCCATAGGCAGGGACAGTGTTCTGACCGAAACCCTCCCTGTCTTACTTCTTTGGGTATGAACATCATTTAAGTTTTTCTTTCTTCACTTGAGAGAGCGTGTAACTGTGGCGCTCAAAGGAGCAGAGAGAAAATAATAACCTTTGGAATCTCACTGTTCTGCTCTGGATAAATGGGGTACAGAGTGGGTATCATAGAATCAAGGGTATGGAGCTGCACAGAGCTGGCTTGGAAGCTTTGGGTAAGTGACATGAAGTCTTAGAGCTCAATTCTCTTACGTGGAGAATGCTGATAATTTTTGAGGCTGGATTTTTTTAACATGGCTCTATTTTAGGTATACGTTCAGCTCAAAATAGAGAAGAGATGTTACTATTGTGATGTGTTTGGAACTAAAAAAACCTCTAGATTTTCCTTTCTATATTCATGTAATCTTTTTTTAATATTTTTTTATAGAACTGGATTGTAGGTCAGAGGAGCTGGCGGAGGTGGGGGTGGGGGGGGCCTATGTGTGAGAGGATTCCCCAGAGACAGAGTGGGGGAGCAGAACAGGTAGAGTTACTGAAATACACTGTTAAGGGGAGCAGTGGGTGAGACAGGAGAGGTCTGCTGCACCATGTGGGTCAGCATCCTGGTGGGGGATTGAACTCAGGCCAGAGCAGTGAGAGTATTGAGACTTAACTCCTAGGCAACCAGGGTGGCTCCTCATGTGACCTTCTGACAAGGGTCATTGAGCTTTCTGCAAAGGGTTAGATAGCTGCTGTTACAACTATTCAGTGCTGCCATTGTAGTGAAAACAGTTCTAGTCAATATGAGAAAAGATAGGCATGGATTGTGTCCCAATAGAACACTGTAGACTTGAAGTTGTAGGTAATTTTTATAAGTCACACCTCTTCGTTTGATTGGTCCTCACTTGGGAGAATATGTTTCAACATGTAAAGTTTGGAGGGGAAATACATATCTCTTTCACAGTCATATATACAATTAGTTTATTTAATCCTCACAATAACCATTTATGATAGATACTATTATTATTCCTCTTCTACAAGTTTAATAACATAGAGGCCCAGAGAAATTAATAACTTGCCCTAAATTATACACTGAGAAGTGGTAGAATCAGGATTTGAAACCAAGCGGGCTGACTATAGAGTTGTTGTTCCCCATCACCATTCTATCCTGCTTCTTAGATAGAGCTCGATAGCAGATTATATACCGAGAATAATGACTGTGTTCCAGGCCTCACACATATGCCTATGTTAATGTACTTAATCCTCTCAGCGTTCCTCTATTAGAGGCTACTGTTAACCCTTTATATAGATGATGAAACCAAAGTGTAGAGGTTAGATACTTGTCCATGGGCACCAAGTTAGTAAATGGCAGAATGGGCCTCAGTGCTTTGTGAAAGGAATACCCCAGTTCTCTCCCTTGTTTGACGAGGAGTATTGGGGTGACAAGACCAGTGATGAAGGGTAGGCTCCACTCTGTCGTTGCAGAGTTCATCGTACCTTGAACAAAGGAAAGAACTAGTGAAAGGAAAGGCAAAGAATCATGCTCACATCTCTCAGAAACACCAGGAGTAACTCATGGATGGGAAGATAGTCCTTGAGTTACCCGTGGCCAGCATTAGCATAATAAATCCCCCACCCCAAGGGGAAACGTGTCAAGGCGCCGCTTTCCAGCTTCCGGCTCTGAGTGTTGTCCAGTGCTCAGGAGCTCCTTTTGTTTCTGCCTCTCCAGCAGACAAGAGGCAGATCCTGCTGCATCTTTACTAAAGCTGGCCATTCTGAAGGCTGTCCACATGTGGGGTGGTGTATTTTGTCCTCAAGTCATTATGCAGAGGACAGGAATTACTGAGTTACACCTTCTCTCCATATCTTCTCTGCTTTCACAGCTTGTTTACAGATCCTAGGAGGTCAAACCTCACTCTTACAAAACTGCAGCTTTTCTCAGTAAGGCTTTACTGTGAAACCTTTTTAAAAATACATCTTTTAATTGGTTCATTTTGAGAGAGAAACAATAAACTATAAATAATTTTTACACGGGTGTGTGCACAGATAATTATTTCCCTAAAAAGAGTAATAGAGACAACAAAGGAAAGCCAGTGGGGTGCGCAGCAGCATGCTGGCAATATTGATCTGGGGACTGGAAGCTTGTTATCAGATAAGAAATTAAAAAGAAGCAGCACTCAGCTCACTCATGCTCTGTGTGAGCACATGGCATCTGTGCTCCGGGTCCCGCGCTGGCTTCCCATCTGCTGGGGAATGCGTTTCAAGGAGTGAAGGTGGAGACTGTGATCTCTGGGCCCACGGAGACTGGATGCTCACTCCTGAACTGTGCCCTCTCCCACTAGGCAGCTGAAGGTTGATGTCCTCTTGGGAGAAATTCTGTGTTGGACTCTTCAAGCAGGGAGGTCCCAGGGGAAGGTCATCAGAGGTAGAATAGATGTCCTGTTATCCTGTGGCAGCCCACATCTGTTGACTTGAGGGTGGAGTACAGGCAGAATTGTCTTGGCACTAACATTGGTTTAATTTAGTTGTGATGGCCCCAGGTTGAGGGGAGAGAGGTGAAGGCCAAATTGACCGAGGAGTGGACTCAGCATCCTCTGTTTTTATCCTGTTTCCCACTGTTGTGTTCCCTTGCTCTGATGAATTTGTTAACTTGTCCCAGCAGCAGCTATACTATTGCCTCAGTGATGAACCCTAGATCTACCGTAGATCAAATTCTCACCATGAACTGCGTGCATGAACAAGATTGTTTCCTCACCAGTTTCTCTTCTATAGATGTGACCTTTTCCAATTTAACAAAAATGCAGATTCCAGAATGACTTTTCTAAAGTAGTGGTTCTCAAACTTTGCTGTATATCTGAATCATCTGGAAGCTTTTAAAACAGACGTCCAGCCCACACCCCATGCTGATTAAATCAGAATCTCTTGGAGTTGGATTCCAGCATTGACAGTTTTTATAACACCCCAAATGAATCCAGTGTCTGAAGCCATTGTCTGATCATATCTGCTTCTGTTTTTTATTCGATCACAAAAATCCTTCAGTGGCTCCCCTGTGTCTGTAGAATTGAAAGCCTGTATCTTCTAACTTGGATTCCTAGCCCTGCATTGCATGATTTGCCCATAACCACTATTTTAACTCTATCTCTGCATCATTTTAGTTCTAGCTCTAACCTACTATCTTGGATTACTCACCATTATATATGCTGTGTAGATTCTTCTTCTAGGACTGCTATTCTGTCATTTCTTGATCCAGGCAGTATTTTTACTGTTTTCTTGTCAGACACCCTGTCACACAATAGGAATACCAATGGTGGGAAAAAAGGGAAAAAGTATTCTTGGTTTCTTGGATCTCATAGACCTACTACAATTTGTATAGTTACAACTGTTACAGGTGTCACAAAATGGCAACATGCACTGTCATGAGGGCTTATGGGAGGGGAGTCTGATTTACCTAGAGAGATCATGGTCTCTTTTGAGAAAGAGATGCTTGAGATTCCTTGGGAGAAATCTAATGACTGAAGAAATAATTTTTTTTAAAGATTTGTTTATTTAAGCATACAAGAACTGGGGTACAGGCCAGAGGTGGGCGGGGGTAAGAGGATTCACCAGAGACAGAGTGGGGAAAGAACATGCAGGTTGGCTGAAATACACTGCAGAGGGAGAGTCAGGAGGGGTCAGCTCCCTGGCTGGGGATCGAACTCACGCTGCAGTAGTTGTGGATAGTTCATAGTGGTGACGCTTAACCTCTTGCGCCACCAGGGAGGCCCTAAAGAAATAAAATTGGTTCCTTAACAAGAAAGAGTATGATTGTAATAATTTCTTCTAGAATGAGTTCTTCCAGTAGCAGTGGCATGTGCAATGGCCCTGTGGCAGAAGGGGGTGTGACAAGGACACAGGATGAAAGAAGAGTTTGGTGTCCTGATCATATAGAGCATGAGAGAACATGACACTGTGAGATGAGCTGGAGAGGGAATGGAGCAGGTCATACAGGGCCCATCATCACAGGCAAGCACTTTTCCTCTAAGAGCAATGGGAAGTTCTAGTGAAGGGTTTTCAGCAAAGGGATATGGTATGCTTTTTTTTTTTTTTTTTTTTTTAATTGAGAATGCTCTGGACCCTGGTTGTAGAAAACCTAGAGTGAGGACAATAGATGTGGATCAGGTAGCAGTTAGTTATTGGTCCAGGTCAGGGACTTGAAGTCCCTATGCTCATGTCATCTCTTTCTGGGAGCACTCAGACAGGAGAGAGAGATGAGAGTGGAAGCTGGCAGGATGACCCATCACTTTCAATTCGACATTATAAACTCCTAAAATGATGATGCCTTTTTGAGCTCTGGTCAGGATGAATGACTCATTTATAGGTACCACATCCTTTGTTTATATTGCTACTACCTTGAACCCCCATTTCATTTTTTCAAAGCAAAAAACTTATCCTGCTCATCACACAATGAATGCTCAATGAATGTTCACTGCACGAGTAACAGTCTAGGGACTTCTAAAGCCAGAGTGCTTGCACGGGATGACTGACACCCCTACTTCCTAGCTCTTTTTTGACCTTGGAAAAGCTAACTAGTGTGCCTATGCCTAATTTTTGATCTACCTCAGGGTTCTGAAAACTGAAGGAGTTCATAAAGTCCACTTAAGACAGTGCCAGGCCACATGATAGGTGCTATATTTGTGTTTGCCATTATCATCATCCCGTCAATCAACAGGGTGATTCATCTCATTTTGCTAGAATATGGTTGCTTTAGGAGTTTACATGACAGGAAATACTATGACTCTGAAACTTTCATCAGATTTCACTCTCCTCCTACCTGATCTACAGGGTGCTCATGCACAGAGACTGTCTATTATCCCCATCTCCCTTGGAGTGGAAAGTTAAACACTGCAAAGGTTAATTTTATGTGTCAATTTTGCTGACCATGGGGTGCTCAGATATTTGCCCAAACATTATCCTGGTGTGTCCATAAAGGTATTTTTGGTGAGAATATCATTCGAATAGGTAGACTGAGGAGACCAGATTGTCCTTGCTTATGAGGGTGGGTCTCATCAAATCAGTTGAAGGCTGGAATAAAACAGGGAGCTGTTCTCTAATAGAAGAGGAAACTTAGGCAGCCTGATAGCTTGAGCAAAGATGTGTTTTTTTCCCCTGTGAACTCAAATGGAAACATTGGCTCTTCTTGCATCTTAAACCTGCCAGTTTTTAGACAGGAACTACGACATATGTACTCCTAGGTATGCAGCTTGCCAACTGCAGATCTTGGGTCTTGTCAGCTTCCATAGTTGTATGAGTCAATTCTTTATTGTCTCTTTCAATCTCTCTCTCTCTCTTTACTTCCCTTCCTCCCTACCCACTTAGTGGTTCTTTCCCTGGAGAACCCTAATGAAGAGATAGATTTAAAGTTTCCTAAATAAGGTCTTATCTTCCCAATGGAGATTTTTTTGGAGGAAGCAGTTATGATCCAAAGAATGGCATAAGACATATAGTTAAGGGCCTCCCCGGTGGCGCAGCGGTTGAGCGCTGGGTTGCGAAGCTGCCCGCAGCCTCTGCAGTGCTGGTTCGATCTCTGGCCTCTGGGCGAGGGTCCCACATGGCGCTCAGACCTCTCCTGCCTCCCGCTGCTCCCGTCAGCAGTGTACTTTGGTCCTTCTGCCTGTTCTGCTCCCCACTCTGGCTCTGCTGAATTCTCTCACCCTCCCGCGCTTCTGACTGTACCCAGTGCTTGTAAAAATAAATAAAAATAAATCTTAAAAAAAAAAAGACATGTAGTTAACACTTCTTTGCACTTACCCCATTAAAAAAATGCTAATGTCATGCCATAGTAAGAAAGGTCTCTAGAAGTTTGATGCTATACTTACATACAGGCATCTCATTCATCATGCCCACTGGTTGCTTTCTAGAACTGGACCCCCCTGAGGTGCTCTTTTGCCCCTTGGTCTAGATGAAGTGAATAATGAAGAGTTAAATGTGTGCTCCTTTCCTCTGCCCACTCTCACTCCCTGCTTCACATCCATCTTCACACTGCAGAATCCAAACAGAATATTTTATTTCTTTCTTAAGTTATCACAGATTTAACAGAGCAAATGAATCTTTTTTCTTTTTTATCACAAAATTACTGCAGCTTGTGCCTACTGCTGGAGGATACTCCATCTTCCCTGTGGCATTGCCTTCCAGCAAAATGCTATGGCTCTCCTTTGTCCAAAGTCAAACTATAAATTCAGTTACTTTATAACAATATTGAATGAAATGAAAATCTCTTGAAGTTTCTCTTCTCTGACTCAACATTTGGTTGAGAAAAATGAAGTTGCCATTGTTTGAGCTGATGAAGATTAAATGGACTGCCTCTGAATTTAATTGAGTCTCTGTTTGAATAATATCCATGGTGGGTCCTACTGCAATGTTTGGTGATTAATGGTGAGAACGAACAACAGTAACATCTGGACCCAAAGCTGTTCTTGGCTTAGAAGGTGTTCATTCCTTTGAGAAAAAGGATTCTCTGCATCATTGTCCAAATAATCATTAGCAGATAGATCAGCTGAGACATTTTAATTAAAGTTTCAAATTGTAGGGAGGAAAAAAAGTTTATTAACATGCTTATTTTATGTATTCAAGTTAAAATAAAGATTCTGTTAAAATAGGAGATAGGTTGTACTCCTTCTGAGGAGGAGAAGGAAGGCTAGATTATGAAGTAGCATTTGTTTCCTCACGAATAGATGTATAACTTAGATACATTTCTTGGGCCTAGGAATTTTGCAGTGAGTGGTTTTAGCTATCCTTGTAGGAAATATTTAAGAGAACTTTGAGGAATCATGTAGATTTGGGTAACTTACCTGGCTTTTATTATACAAATGTTTATGCACTGACTATAATAAAATAGTAGCTATGGAAAGAATGAGGAATAATTAAGATGGTATAAGAAAGAAAAGCATAAGAATCTTTTGGAAGATTTTGAACATAATGTTGACTGGAAATATTGTAAATATTTGGGTAACAATGCATGTTGCATCTGCACCTGTTATCATAGAATTCATAAGAGATGTGGGGACAGCTAATCAAATGCATCACACATTACTTGGAAAGAATATCTTATGTGAAGATATTTTAGTCTTATGCTCAACTAAAAAAGTAAGGATACATTTAATGGAGTACACTGTTTAGAAGAGATTTAACCCCGAGGAGTTGCTGGATCTATAAACATTATGAAACAATAAACACAAACAGACTAGGGAATAAAGATGTGTTTATTTGAAAGCAACATTCAGGTTTAGAGTTTTATTTTACAACAGAGAGAGCCACCATTGGTCGAAACAAAAATAGCCATTAGAGGAAAATAAACCAATAGATCCGAAATTAATTTTCATTCACACTTTATTTGATGTTATTATTTTGGTCAGCTAGCTTACTCTGTCATAATGAGAATTATTACCACAATCCCTAGTAACTGGATTGAGTTTAGTTAAGCCTTTCTTTATTGGGAAATAATTTGCATCACAGGGAGTCAGTGTGTCTGCCCTGACATGTGAACTCTCTTCATCCACATGATAGAGATTTGTCTTTTTAGCATTGTCCTTGTTATAATTGGAAAACCTACATACTTTCTGTCGCAAGTGAAAATATTTGGCTTGCATAGAATGACAAATTCAATGATTATCTTACATAAAAATGATATACTGCCCTCAACACACCAGGCTATGTATTTTGTTGAGTATGAAAATATATCTAATCATTTTCCAGGGTTGGAATCTGTGTAAATACATTTAATGATTATTCCACAAATAGTACTGAGCGTTTGCTGTCTGTGGATGCTATATTTGAGGTCTAAGGTTAAAGTGAGTTAGATTTGACTCTTGTTCTCAGAGAGCTTGCAGTCTAGAAGAGAGGTTTAAAAAAAACTAGAGTTCAAGGGAGAAAACACTAAGTGCCAAAAGGTAGAAGGGAGTCTCTATTCATTGGCCATAGGGTCAATCAATGACTCAGGTCATTGAGCTGACATCCCAGATGCTGCTGCCTATTGTGCAAAGAGAAAAGGGTACTCAAAGCATTTCTCATCATGCTAGATACTAAATGGTCAGCTTGGACATGATGCAAGTATCTTTCACTATAATTCAAGATCCAGAGAGAGTCACAGGGCCTCACCTGATCATAAAGTGCAAATATACCACATGCATGCTACCTAGAACTGGAAATATGTGGCAAGCAGCGTTAATGACATTAATTGCAAGTATTAATCCTCTTGTGGTGGAATATCCAGATGCCCTTGACTTTGTGAGACAACATTCAATAAACAGAATCTTTAACAGAGTTAGTATTTTGACTTTAGATTCACTATTGCAACATATATCAAAATATCCATGCCTGTGTTATGAATCACACCATTTCATATCAAATAATACCTTCTTTGTATGCCAATTATAAGAAGACATTTTTCAGGTCTGCAATTTTGCTTTCCCTGTGGGATTACAAGGGATAGCCGTACATTGACTCTAAAGTAAAGTACTTTCCTGAGCAAAAGGGCTTGCTTGTCTGATGATTATTAACAAAATGTCAATTGGGACTCATCTTCTCTGAGAACAACAGCAGAGGGTTAAGTGAGTTTACAGAGAGATTTTCAAATTTCTGTGCTTTCTGTCTTTTTACAATGTCGAGAATTGTTAACCCTCTCATTCCCCCCTCATTTTTGTTTGCTATTATTGTCTATTTCAATGTGTGAATGTTAAAATAATTTTTATGCCTTTTTATAGTAATGTTGCATAGATGATAAAAGTAAACAATAACAGGGCCTCCCCTCTTGGTGCAGCGGTTGAGTGCTGGGCTGCGAAGCTGCCCGCAGCCTCTGCAGTGCTGGTTCGATCCCCGGCCACCAGAGGAGGGTCCCACATGGCGCGGGTCCCACATGGCGCGCAGACCTCTCCTGTCTCCCGCAGCTCCCCTCAGCAGTGTATTTCGTTGATCTGCCTGTTCTGTTCCTCACTCTGCTCTGGTGAATCCTCTCACCCTCCCGCACTTCTAACTGTACCCAGTGCTTGTATAAATAAATAATTCTTTTTTTTTTAAAGTAAACAATAACAACTGTAACAGAACAACACAAACGTTGAAGTCAGAAATGAAGGTTAATTAATTATATTCAAAACAATTCTAAATATCAAGTGGAAATAGTTGAATAAGTTGATTATATTTGTCATTGTTGCTATTCTAGGAACTTTTGTATTTATAGAATTCATTTCAGAGAGATCCATTGGGGAATTAAAATGTTCTGGCCAAATTTATGGAAGTCAGTTCATAGGTGGGTTCTGAGACAAACTAAGATATAGTTCATCTTTAAAAATGGCCTATACGAAGATAAGTGAGACCTTCTGGGTATTACTATCTCCTTAAATTCTCCAGAGTCTTATCATGACAGAGAAAATATGCTTTATAAGCATCAGCTACAAGTTAGAGTAATACTTTGTTATATGATCTTTGGAGGGGTTTCAGCTAGTCAAAAACTTACTTTTAATTAAGTATTAAATGCCAACAGGAAGGTCCAACATATTGAAACATACTGAAATATAGAGAGAGGGTAGGATGGAATTGGTTAAAGAGGGTTATAGGAGAAAGATTTATTCTGAACTCCAGGTTGGTACATTTATTTATATTATTTCACTCCATCATCATAAAACTGTGAGGGGAGTTTATTACCTTCCTCAATTATAGATGAGGACACGCATGCTGAGAAAGTTTAGCTTGAACTGGGATTTGTACCCACCAAATTGAACTCTAAACCATGTTCTTCATATGACCTCACTTGGGATGGACAATGTAAGTGAGGGACAAAGGTAAGCTAATGGAGAAGAGAACCAACAAGATTTTATTTAGCAAGGCTAGTAGCATAATGCACTAATCTATCATTTTCCATGAACTTTTAAAACTTTTTACTTTTGATCTTGGGAATCTCAGTCTATGGATGTGTAGTAATTTTGATCTGAGGAAAACACTTGATTGGAACTCTAGCACTATTCAGTTTTTTTGTGGTCCCAAGAGCAACTTAAGGTTTTCCTCCTTCCTTTCCTTCCTTCTTTTGCATAGAAGCACTGGAGTGTAGGCCAGAGACGTGGGGGGTGGGGGGGGAATGAGAGGATTCACCAGAGACAGAGTCGGGGTCAGAACAGGTGGATCTGCTGAAATACACTGCTGAGGGGAGCAGTGGGCGAGACAGGAGAGGTCTGCTCCACCATGTGTGGGTTAGCTCCCCGGCAGGGATTGAATTCAGGCTATAGTGGTGATAGCAATAGTGTTGAGACGTAACCCCTGTTTCTCCAGGGAGACCCAAGAATTTCTTTACAGTCTGTAAAATTATTTTTTGGTGATCTGCTACTTAGGAAGAGCATCTGTACTACCTCACATTTTGAATCAAATTTTTTTTGAAGATCTGTAATTTGCATTGGTTATAAATTATTGAACCATATGAAGTTTAGAGGAAAAGTTCTTCTTTTGAGGTTTCTTTAGAAGCGTTTTACTTTTCTGTGATAGGTGAGTCCTCTCAAAATATTTTGATAACACAGAGGTATTCCAGGCCTGGTTTAAATTTCTTGAGAATATAAAAAAATACAACTTACTAGAGGTTTCTAGAAAGGACTAAGCAAATAGTTCATACTGTAATCAAGCTACTATGTTTTCAATTATAACTGGGGCAATGTGCAAAAGTATGTAAAGTGCCTTCCTCTTAGGAATTGACAGCAAAAAATCCTGCATTTATCTAGAAAATGTTCTCACAGAATAAACACATTTCAGTGCAACTCAATGAAGACACATTTGCATAACATGCTTCAGTTTATAAAATATTTTCTTGTAGAGTGTCTCCCTGAACTTGACACCAATTCCAATAGGTAGATATCACAGTTAGTTTGAGAGCCCTATTATCTGATGAGAAAATGGAAACTTATAAAGGGTAGATGACTTGTCCAAGGTTACATAATCAGACATAGAATCCAGGTCCTCTGAACAGTAAAGGACTGTATTTGCATATTTGTAACCATCTATGAGATAAGATTTCAGGGGCAAGTTCATTGATAGTTCCACTTGTCCCCCAAACACTTCACCTCCCCAACTTCCCTTAGAAATGGTACTTCTTATTCTACCATTAACTTTTGCATGATGTTGGGCCTCCCTGATGGTGCAAGGGGTTAAGACATAACCTATAGAAAGCTGTCTGCAGCCACTACAGCACGAGTTTGATCCCCGACCAGGGAGCTACCCACAGCAGACTCGCCTGCTGCTCCCCTCAGCAGTGTATTTCATACGATCTGCCTGTTCTGTTCCCCACTCTGTCTCTGGTGAATTCACTCACCCTTCTACACCTCTGGCCTATGCCCTAGTTCTTGTATGCATAACTAAATAAATCTTAAAAAAAAAAAAAACCAAAAACTTTCATGTGATGCTTATAAAGCATATATTCCCTGTCACTGGAAATCATTGGAGATTTTAAATATGACTAAGAAAGTCTTGCCCATCCCCTTTCTCCCTCAGTTCATTACTAATATTCGAATAAGTCTCTTAGAAGTGCTTAGATAGCATTTCCCCAAATGGTGCAGATTGTACTTCCTGACTGTGCGATTTTGTATGTTACTTAATCTCTTTGAGTTCCAGTTTCACCTGTAATTAGGAAAAGAACAATGCCTGCTCTACAGGGTTGTTGTGAGCATGAAATGATCTATATAAAACATTTAGAGTAGTTCCTGGCATATAGTAACACTCAATTAATACTAGATGCTATGAATGCATGCAAAGTGCTTGACATATAGTAAATGCTTAACAAGATGGGCCTCCCTGGTGGTGCAAAGGGTTGAGACCAACCTACAAAGCTTCCACAGCCTCTGCAGCACGAGTTCAATACCCCCGGCTGGCAACCCACATGGAGCAGCAGACCTCTCCTGACCCGCCCGCTGCTCCCCTCAGCAGTGTACTTCAGTCAATCTCCCTGTTCTGTTCCCCACTCTGTCTCTGGTGAGTCCTCTCACCCCCCATGCCACTAGTCTGTGCCCCAGCTCTTGTGTGCATAAATAAATATATCTTTAAAAATTTTTTAAAAAATGTGAGTTAAGAAATTAAGGAGCAAGAAAAGAAGGAAGATGAACTATGTCAAATTTACAATTTTCAGGGCAGGTCTTGATGAAAAGAAAGAACAAAAGAACTAAATCCACCACACAAACGTATGAACAGTGACCCTGGTGAAGCTGAACACGGAACCTCTTTTGCTCTCTGACTCTCTGAAAGTTTATCACCATCCATCAAGAAAACGCTGACAAGCTACTGGGCTGTGATTCACAGTGCCCATCAGAGCAGGCGCTGATAATGACCTCTGTTGCAGCCTTTTTGAGTGGGGTTTGAACCAGGAAACTCAGCCATTCACCTGCACATTTTTCAGTATTCTTGGCCCCTGCTATAATGAATGTACTTGCAGGCACTTTTCTCAACAAAAAATGACAGCAGTGCTTTTAGGAAGAATGTTCAAAAGCACATTCACAAGAATGTTAAGCCAGGCATGTAAGTAAATGTGAATTAAGTCATCACATTCTGGCTAATCTCTAAAGAGAATGTGCTTGTCTTTGAGCAGCTAAGAAAAAGAAAAGAAAGGATTAAATTATTTGCATGCAGTCGAACTAAATGCTAAGTTTGTCTTTAGGGCAAAATGTTTATATAACTTCCTACCAGGTCTGCAAACAAGCTATTGTGCTTCTGGCTAAGAAGATTAAATGCCCAGTTACCTGGGTCTTCAGAACATAAGGTTCTAACTAGCCTTTGAAGAGGAAAAGACTTCTACATGGTAAAGATATAGGGAGCCATATGGGATAGCAATCTCAGGCTTTTACATTGGCACTTCACATTCTGCAGTGAAAATTAAATAGCTAACGATGATTTGCTTTTCTCTGAAAGAATGGGTTGTAGAAAACCAGGGAGTAATTACCTCTTTGGGAATCTATTACCCTCTCTGGTAATCTACTCCAGTCAGCATAGGTCACTATATAAAAAAATATGCTGTATCTACCTTTTTGAAGATACCAACTATCCCTTTTGGGGTTTGTGATAATTTTTCTTTAAATGCAGCATGGATTAGATTGTTTTGTGTTAATGCCTGAAGGAAGATTATAAAATACTGTTGACCCTTGAACAACCTGCTGACTTCCATCCTCAGCTGATGGTAATTTATAGTCAGTCCTTTGTCTATGTATTTTTCTGCATTCATGGATTCAAGCAACAAATATCTGTGGTTGGTTGAATCCATGAATGAGGAACCTGGGGATAGAAAAAAATGTGCTTATAAGTGGACTTGAACAGTTCAAACCCATATTGTTTAAGGGTCAACTTCACTTTAAAAGGAAATTATGATGATAGTTTCACATGGAAGGCATTTCTTCCCTGATGAAATTGCTGATGATTGTGTGAGTTTGGATCATATTGAAGTTAGATTATTTTATTACTCACTGCTCCTCAAACCCAAACTTTCTTTGATTTCCTTTTTGTTTTACTCCAACTTTCTCTCATAGGATATAGATAGGCGATACTAATAATAATGATGAGACTTTAAAAATAGCTAAGACTTATGGAGTGCTTGTTTTGTGCCAGCAATTTGTTTTATACATATTTTATTTTCTTCTTGCAACAATCTTATAGAGATAGATGTTTTTATGAACCCCATTTTACAGGGAAGTTAAATAACTTGTCCAATCTCATTCAGTTGGTTTATGAAGGAATTCAAATCCAAGCCAAGTCAATCTATACTATTACCACCATCACCACCACCACCACCACGACCACCACCTACTACTACTTACTATAAAACCACAGTTATTATTACTACAATTTCTATAAAGAAACAGCTACTACTGTTGTGACTGCAAAAACTACTCTTGTTGCTACTAGAAATGAACACACTTCTATCAAGTTCTTAAATCTCAGGTACTCCTGAATCATACCTGAGGTTCTGTTTGTTAATGACACATCAATAACTTCTCATACTTTTCTTTCAAAATAGCCCCAAGGAGGCAAAAGTGAATAGAGGGTTAGCCATGGTCCCAAAGAACCCCTCCCCCAAAAAACCTACCAAAACTAGAACTATCTGATTTTACATTTTTTTCTCATAAAACTCCTTAAACATTGGTTTTTATTCCATAATTGGTTTTAATATAATAATAGAATAAAATTTACAGACTGATTGTACTAGTGTGTAAAATTGTTCAACCTAGGTTGAGAGGCATTGCTTCATGGCGACACATAATTGATTGGCTGCTATAAGTAAAGACCTGGAAGCTAATGCCAGCTCAATCTTGAGTTCTTAGTTCAAATGCTATCTCTTTGAGAAAAGCTTTCCTCCTTCTGCTTATTCTGCAACTAGGTCTGTTGCTCTCCTCTCCCCCACCCCCACCCCCTCATACAGTCTCCAATTTTTCTTAATGATTACTGATCCTTAGCAGCTCATAAACTCTTGCAATTTTCCTAGAAGTACATTACATCAAGGCAAAGATCATATCTAGTTTCCCCTTCCACTGTTAAACTCGTGGCTTTAACACAGTGTTTGAAGCATAGTAGGGGCAGGAGAGTATTTGCTCAATGAGTGAATAAAGGAATACAATGAGCTTCCTGAACGCTGTTCTCCTTTGCTTCAACTGGGCACCTAGGTGAGCAGTGGCATGGTGTGGCAGTCTATCTCTACCCAGAGTCAGCATCATCGAATACCTTGTTTCCTGGTCACCCTTGGGCCATAAAGGGGTTCTCATATGTCACGTATCCATGTAAAGAGATATGTATCAAAACAAACCATTTGGACAGTTGTCCATTTGGACATGTCCTGGTTCCCAAGAACTTGGTGGAAGATGGTAAGATAGGGCAGTCTTAGCTTTCAGCAGAGCTGATTGTACCTTGATCAGAGTGGGACAACGTGTGGTGGGATGCTGGTAGGTCGAAGGCAGCAGGGCCTGTTTTCTTTAGGAGCTGACTGCTGCATCTCTGCAATACTTATTTTCCAATGAGGTGCCCTTTGGGAATGACACATTTATTCCCATTAGCCAGTCCTTGTAATAGAACTGCTGGAGGGCCACCTGGTGGCGCAGGCGGTTGAGCGCCGCGCTGTGAAGCTGTCCGCAGCTTCTGCAGCACTGGTTCGATCCTGGCCAGCCGTTGAGTGTCCCACATGGTGCACAGACCTCTCCTGTCGTGCCCCTGCTCCCCTCAGCAGTGTATTTCAGTCAGTCTGCCTGTTCTGTTCCCTGCTCTGTCTCTGGTGAATCCTCTCACCCTCCCGCGCACCTGGCCTGTACCCAGGCTCTTGTATAAACAAACAAACAAACAAACAAATAAATAAATAAATCTTTTTAAAAAAATAGAAGCTGCTGGAAAAGGAGAATCCTTTGCAGGCTTCTTTCTGATTATTTGGTCTTGTATAATTTTGGTCAGTCCATGCCCAGCCACTTAAACATCACTGTGAAATTTTTACTTATCTAGCAAAATGGGGCATAGAAGTGTTCCATGTAAATGGATTTTCCAGATAACTGAAGCTTATCCTGCTAAATTGCAAACTTTAAACAAATTACCATTTATATAAAACCTTCTAAAATACATGATAACCATCTCTGCCTGCTCTGAAAAGCAAACTACAGTGAATATATTTTACTTTTATCTTGATGACTCACAGGACTTTGAACATAGAATCACAGGATTTTAGAACTTGGTGGGCCTCAATGACGACCATCTGGTTCAACACCCTCATAATAGACAGGAAGAGAATGAGGTCCAGATTGCTAGTGTGACTTTCTGGAGGCTGCACAGTTAGGCAAATATAAACCTAGCTGAAAATTCAACCCTCAGCTCTTAGCTGAGTGCTCTTGCCGTTTTATCCTAGATCAGAATTCTTTAGGTAGGGTTTTTCAGCTCTTCAATAAGTAGCTTCAAACTACAGTGTTTATTAAGTTGTTTAAGATTTTCATATTTTGTCCCGTATCTTCTCTAGTTGAAAAAGTCAGTTTTCATTTCTTGCTTTCACGATGTAATATCTTTATCTTGTTTTCTTATATGGGCTACCTCTTTCAAGTGGGTGGTAGTGAACAGGAAACAGGGACTTAAAGTTTATTTTTAGTTAATGTTACTTTTTAAAGCAGTTTGAGGTTCACAGGATAATTAAGTGGAAAATACAGAGCATTTCCATGTGTCCCCCAGAGTGGGCACTATTTTTGTACTGTCTTATGTCTCCCACAGTTTAGCACAGTGTCTTGTGTACAGGAACCACTTTACAAAGTAATTGACTGATTGATTCTATCATCTGGCAGAGTACACTGTACTGTAACAAGGTTCTGAAAGAGGGCCTAGGGAATCAGGTTATAGAGAAAGTATCTCAGCCTTGTGACACCAATTTGACTACTCTAAGCCATAGCTTGCTTTCTTCTGAGATTTCAGGCCATTCTGGATAATTAAAACCAATTGGAAAAAAGAAGCATAATTATAGTAGGAGTAATAGTGCAAGTAACAACAACAGTAACATTCTACATGAATGATGCTTTACAATGAGTTTTGGAAGTTAGATTTTGCAATTAATTGTTGGACTAGTACATGGCTAGCTCAAGTTTACAATTGCAATCTAGCTTCTAGGCCAGAGCTGAACTGTAACCAGGTGTCTCTCACAGTCCCTAATTGTAATCTCTTGATGAGCACAGTACCTGGTTTATAGGTGAAGCCCTAACTGTTAGAGGAAACTGTGATTTGAATCCTGAAGAGCAGATTGAAGTGAACCAGGCAAAGGGAAGAGTTACCTTACAAAAAGCACTTTATTCAGAGGGAAAATCAGTTACAAAATCCATTAGGGAGAAAAGGCCGTTGAGAATGAGGGGATGGTAGTTCCAGGTGAACCCAGAGAAATGAACAGAGACTGTCATGGAGGGTCTGAGAAATTTGCTATGGAGCAGGAGTTTTATTTGGAAATATAATACAGAATCATTGGAGCTTTTAAAGTTGGGAAATTACATGGTCAGATTTTAGAATGATCTCTTGGGCTTCATGATGGGAAATTTATTCATTCTACAAGAACACATTGAGGATTGCCTTGTGCTAGGCATTCTTCCAGGAGCTGGAGATAAAGCTCTGAATAAGTCAGGATCCCTTATGTTAAGGAGCTCACATTCCAGTATATGTTAATATGTATGGTGGCAACAGTGGAGGTGGAGACAGGTAGATGGGTTTATAACTTCAGATAGTGACAAAGGATCTGAGAAGACATAGTAGAAGGTGAATGAAGTGAAGGGAATTATTTGGATTGAATGATCAGGAAATGCCTCCCTGAGATGTGACAGCTACTAGAGACTGAGAGTGGGGAGACCAGTTAGGAGACACAGATTTGCAAATGAGAGGTAATGAGAGGTAATGTCAGGTAAAGAGGTAGAGACAGCAGTAATGGAGAAAAGGGATCCAATATTGCCCCACACAGTAATATCTAAAGAGGTAGAACCTTTAAGACAAAAAGAGTAATTATAGACCATGTAGCTAATTCCTAGAAACTTAGGAACTATGTACAGGACATTACAGAACAGAGGACAGCACTTTCTTTGAATTCTGCTGACCAGAGAATGGAGTTCTGAATGGACTCAGGAGAGAAAAGGCAATCAGGTAGGGAAGGAAAGGTATCTGTGCAAATCAATCTTCAGCTGCCATTGCGCAAGTCTTATTACAGATGGGAGATTTTGTTTTTGGAAGGTTGGAATAAGGGTTTCCATGTATCTATTTGACTACATCCCTCGTCAGTGTGACTCCAACTCATGTCCAGTCAAAGTCCCATAGCAGGAAAAAGTCTCAAATGAAAGATCAAGTTCCTCTGGAAATCATTCCTATGGGTGGTGAAGTGTTAGACTCCCCAAATCCAACACCCACGTAGTATGGAATTTCAGGAGCATCATTTGCTGAGTCGCCAGTGTTCACATGGTCCAACTGGAAGCCATTGCAGCAACTTCAGGTTTGTCCTTATCCACTTAATATGCACTTATTTAGTGCCTGTGATGTTTCACTTATTCTTCTAGCCACTGAGCATATTGCAAGGGGACAAAACAAAGTTGTTCTCATTGTCAAAACACAAATAAGTGTGTAGTGCTTCAGGTGATGGTAAGTGCTAAAATAGGAAGTGAAGAAGAAGATATTTAGGGAATTATGACACAGTGATGTTTGACCGGAAACCTGAATTAAGGGAGTGAACCTTCTAGATATCTGAGAAGGAGATAACAGGCTAAAGTGAGAAGACCCTAATGCAAGATTATCTTAGCATATTTGGAGTAGAGCAAGAAGGGAGTGAGGCTGAAGAGGTGAGCAGGGAGGGAAGTAGAAGGTGACCCCAGAGAGGCTGTGAGGACCAGTTCGTGTGAGTTGAGTGGCTCTTCAAAAATTGTGGCTTTTACCAATAATAGATGACTGGATCAAGAAGATGTGGTACATATACACAATGGAGTATTATTCAGCAATCAAAAAAGATAAACACATGCAATTTGCAGCAACATGGATGGAGCTGGAAGGGATCATGCTCAGTGAAATAAGTCAGAAAGAAAAAGAAAAATACCAGATGGTCTCACTCATAGGAGGAATTTAGAAAACCTAGATAAGAGACCAGGAAAAAGACTAATCAATACAAAGTAAAAATCAAAATCAACAAGCAACTATAAACCAGAGACACACTATGGGGGGAGGTGGGAGGGGAGGGGAGAGGAAGGACTAGAGTCAAAATAAGGGGGGGTGCAATTGTATGGGGAATATAACCAAAATGAAAATGCATACATTGTGCAAAGATGAAAATGATCTAAGAATTATATAAAATAAAATTAAATCCATAGATGTACCTTCCATGTTAAAAAAAAAGATTAAGGATGTACACAGAGATGTATATAATGAATGGGAAAATGTCAGAGGACATATATTAAGTTGAAAATCATAGCTATGTGGGGGGGGGCAGTGGAAGTGGAGAGAAACCAGCATTATCTGGAATGTTTTCATTCTTTAGAAGGTTAATATATTTATGTGTCACTTGTGTTGTTAAATATTTCCAGGCACTTTGGTAATCACCCACATGCAAATTACAACTGTGAGTTTCAAGTTTACTCTTTGGAACACAACAATAAATTAGGATTATAATATAAAAAAATTGTGGCTTTTATTCTGAATGCAATATGGTTCTCCTAGAATATTTTGAGCAAGAAAATGATGCAAAATAACTAACATTAAGAAAATTGTGGGGCCGCCCCGGTGGCGCAGCGGTTGAGCGCTGGGTTGCGAAGCTGCCCGCAGCCTCTGTAGCGCCGGTTCGATCCCTGGCTGCTCCCCGGCCACCGGAGGAGGGTCCCACATGGCGCGCAGACCTCTCCTGCCGCCCGCTGCTCCCCTCAGCAGTGTACTTCGGTCCTTCTGCCTGCTCTGCTCCCCGCTCTGGCTCTGGTGAATTCTCTCACCCTCCCGCGCTTCTGACTGTACCCAGTGCTTGTATAAATAAATAAATAAATAAATAAATGTTTAAAAAAAAAAAAAAACTTTAAAAAAAAAAAAAAAGAAAATTGTGTTGGTCGCTCTGTGAAGAGAGAAAACAAAGGTGCCATGGGTGAAAACAGGGAGATTTATAGAAGGTGATTGCAAAAGCCCAGGTGAGGCTTCATGATGACTTGGATGAGGCCATAGAGAGGATTCTGCTGTCATTTGAAAGTAGCACCGACACTATTTGATGTTGGGCTGGATGTAGGTAGAAAGAGCAAGAGGGTCATAGATAGTTTTAAATTTTTGGGAAGAGATACCAGACAGATGAAATGGACATTTTTTGGAAGGAGTCGACTATAGGACATACATATTGGGAAGAAAAAAATTAGTGTAACTTTGGTACATGTTAAGTTTGAGATACCTGTTTAGACATACAAGCTGCAGTGTCTACTTGGCAGAGATAAAAAGCTGGAACCTGGGGAGAAGTCATGCCTCGGATGTTGTCAATTTCTAGTTGGACCCTTGTCCCAGAGGCCACAAGAAGAAAGTATTTCAAGGAGAAAGGCCTAATAAGCTCTGTCTGATGCTGCTGCTATAACAGTTTAGATGAGAGCTGAGAAAGGAACACTGTCAAGATGGAGATTAAAAGCAGATGCAGCTGAATGATGGGGACAAAAGCTGTATCAAGGGAGACTGGAAGAGAGGAATTTAACTGCAAGTGTAAGTAAATTTGTTTAAAATTGAGATTTGCAATAAAGGGGGAGCAAAAAAAAGGAAAAGGTAGTTGGAGAGGAACATGATACATGAATGGGGTTTTCTAGAAGATAGGTGATATCATATTTGCATACTAATGAGAAATATTGGGTGAGAAAGTGCAAAGGGTATGAGAAAGGGAGTGCAAAATCCTGAAATAGGCAAGAGCAGAGGAGATCCGTATACAAGGTTGGCCTCTGATGAGGGTGGGGGGCGGTTATTTCATCTTAACAGGAGGAAAGAAAGAGCAGTGAGTACAGTTGCTGGCAGGTTTATGGCTATGAAAAGGTGTGGATTTCTTCTCACTACTTCCATTTTCTCCGTGACTAAGAAGGTAGGTCATGGTTCAAAGAAAGGTAGGACATTTGAGAAAGAAAAGAAGATATGGGATCTTTCTCTAGAGGATGGGAGACTGAGAATGGATTGATGGAATATAACATGTATATCAAGAAATGGTAGAGTCCCACAGTCATGAATTTTAAGTGAGACTAATAAGTATAATTATGTATTCACCTTCTTAGTGGCTTGAGTGCCTGTGATTCAAAGGGAGGTTCGTATTAGAGACTGAATTTAATCAGGATTGGGGGTAAGGGAGGTTAGGGTATATGTTTACTATTGAGTAAACAATAATAATGGGTTGTGAAATCTAAGCTAGAGTGGGAGGGACAGTGAAAACATGGATGGGTTCAGTGGCTTGCTGGATTTGGGGTGCCAAACAGAGTGAGCCAACAAGATAGCAGGTGGAGCTCAGAGAATGGGACTATCGAACTTGAGCGTGGGAGCAGTGCAGTCATTTGTTATGACAGTGCATGAGGTTTGGAGGAAGATCAGATCATTGTAGCTGAAAAGGCAATGGAATTGAGAAGCCTAGATATTAGAATGAGTTCCAAGTAGATATAAAAATCCCCAGAAAGGGTGGTGGAGAATGATAGGTGAAAAGAAGTCACCTGTGGGTCTGCAGGTAAGTGCATCAGGTAGGATGAACAGGGTAATAGATATTGATAGCATGACTTTGAAGGAGTTGTGATTCACGGGATGGAGGGAGAAACTTTGAATCTCACAGAGTACCTTGTGTATATCTTCTTGATCCTATCTGATTCTACATTTTGATTTAGTTTGTGCCCTTATTTTGTCTCTATTATAAACCCCATTTTCTCACTAAACTCTGAGTTTATTAGATACATGGACTGTGTCATCATTTTTAATCATTACAGTGCCTAACACAGTGCTTGATCTATAACAGGCAATTATCATTTGTTGAATTAGATTGCACCAAATGTGGAAATTTAAAGATCAAGTGGCTAACAACTTCAGAGGATACAATATTGAAATGGAATTTACACCTAGATTTATTATGTGTACTAAAAACACAGCACTGTCAGCTAATCATGTAGTTCCAATTGTTTCTAGAGTTCAAAGACATTAAAAATATAATTTGATCATAAATATTGCAAAGAAAGGCCTGGGGCCATTCTATTTGCATGGAAAGGTGCTGTTTCCTTGTTTCTGTATCACAGGAATAAAAATGTCTGGAAAGAAGCACCGTTTGCTAGCTTTGACTATTTCCTGAACTGTCCCCCCTCAATAGTTCATCTAAAATTGCTCTTTGAAAGCTAAAGAATAGTTAATTTTTATTTTTCAGGAAGAGTTCTACCCCTCTTTTATCTAGGGTAAACCAGGCAATGCAAGAACACTATTCTTGATCATATTCTCACTGTGTAATGGCATTGTATATGATGAATAATAAACATCACAAGAAAAGAGAAATTTTGATGGAAACTGTAAACTCGACTTAGATTTGCTTCCCCTATCTTATTTCTGCAGCATCTAAATGTAAATCGTAAGAGTGAAGAACTGTTTTATGTGATGTCCAAAATTGCCTTTTGAAAACCATGATGCAGTGTCAGCACTTCGGTTCTACCATTGACATAGGTAACAGAGAGAATGTGCCTGCCACACACCATCGCTTTCCATGGGCAATTCACATTCTCCTTGTGTCTTCCAATTACTGCTGGCAAAAATGAATAACTAATCAACTTAGATCAAAGATACTTGATTTGTACTCTTTCTTTCTCTTCTCTGTCACCTCTTTGCTCTCTCTCTCTTCTTCCCCTCTCTCCCCTCTTTTCCTAGACACTCATAAACCAGAATCACTTAAAGATAATAGCTCTTTCAAAAATGCAACTCCACAGGATTTAATTAAACCTTAAGTCCCACACTGGCCTGGGGAGGCTGAAGTAGTGTGAGATGAATCTTTGTTCAGAATGAACATGGGATTCTAGTGGCTTCACGGTGTCAGACCAAGTGCATTAAGAAAGAGTTGGCTTGCCACTGATCATGTGAATTCAATGAATTAAACAGTGGACTAGAGAATTAGCAGTGCTCCCTTTTGTGTGACCTTGGCTATGGCAATGTCCTTCCTGCTTCTTCATCTGTGGAGTGGCTTTGAATACCAACCTTAAGCTCTGTTGTTGCTTAGAAAATATCTTCTTAAACCTTGACTCCCTACCTTTTTTCTTTGTTTTATAAAGGCTGAATAACAATATTGGGTATATTTCTGTTGTAGATACTTAAGTAAACATGGCAATAATTTTTTTTTGTTACTGTATACCCATATCCCATTATATCTTCTAGGCTCCATGAGTAGGGTAAATTAAGAAAGTAAGGAGTAAGGTAAATTAAGACAAAAATTGCTATGTATCTTTCACAATTGTACCTCAGGAAAACTGCTCACATGAAAATACTATTCCTAAAACTTCCCTGCCTGGCAGACATAACACTTTTTATTTGCTAGAAGCCACTTAAACAATTGCTATACAGTATTTATGTCCCACAATAAATCTCTAGGACACATGCTGTGATTATTCCTATTTTGCAGAACAGTACAGAAAACTTAAGTAATTTGACCACAGATCTGAAAAACATAGATGTTATTCAGGGCTCTTCAGTGAGACAGAATCCATAGGAGACATACAAAGAAATATATGCGTAATAATATATATGTAAAGAGTTTTATTATAAGGAATTAGTTCACATAGTTCTGGAAGCTGACAAGTCTCCAGATTTGCAGTTGACAAGCTGTAAACTCAGAGGAGCTTCCGTGTGAGTTCCAGTCTGCAGACTGGCAGGCTCATGACCTAAGAAGAGCTCACATTTTCATGAGAGTGGCAAGGCTAAAACAATTAGAAGTCACAGCTCAAAGGTCATCAGGCAGGAGGAGTTCCCTTTTGCTCCTGGGAAGGTCAACTTCCCTTGTATTTAGGCCTTCAGCTGATTGGATCAGGGTGGCCATGTGAGGGAGGACTTTACTCAGTCAGTCCACATAGTAATCTCACAGGGAACATATACACAGACACACCCAGACCAATGCTTCACCAAATATCTGGCCACCCTGTGATCCTGTCAAGTCAACACACAGAATCTACCATCAGTGTGCAAGTGACTGAGTGGGAGGTCGCCTAGGCAGCTTGGCTGCAGAGCTCATACTGTTGTCTTTTACTTATAACTCCTCAAAGGCCTCAGTGATTCTTACTGTTATCAACTTAAACTGAATGCCAAGCAGTGCTCCTGCTCAGGGGTTCATAAATATTTTATAATTTTCAAAATTATAAAATACCTAATCTCTTCCTACACCCGGCATGCTACAGTAAGAGGACATAACTAAGAAAGGGTTTGCTCCTCGAATGTTTGACTTTCTTCCCAGGAGATCTTGTTTTGTCTTTTATTATTTCAGATTGACCCAAACTAGATACTGGGTTGCCTCATACCAAACCTCAGATGCTCCAAATCTGATGTTTTATCGAGCACAGAAAGGAAAAGAGACAGTCTTTACTTTTCTCACTTAGATCCTTAGAGAGAGCTGTGAATGGACTACAGGTCTGAAGGCTGGAACTTTTCTGCCTGATTCCATTCTTCTGGGAATATAATACTCAGTGAAAGAGGCAAAAGCCCTGCTCACATGTTTTATACTTAATACAGTAGAATAAATATAAAAGTGTATAAAGGAATGTTCATAGAGATAAAAGTTTTATGACAACAATTGAGCTGGGGAAAGGAAGAGATGGAATATGTGAATAAGGTGGGGAGTCAGGGAAAGTTTCTCTTGAGAAGGTGACAAACTGAGATTTGCATGAAATAAAAAAGTGAACCATGAAATAATCTGTGGAAAGAACCTTCTAGATGGGAGCTCTGTGAGTCAAGGCCTTGAGTTAGAAGTGTCCTCTGTGTGATTAAGGTATGGCACAATGGGAGTAAAATGAGCCAGAGAGGAAGGTAATAACTCAGAGGGGGCAGCCATGTTAGATGAGGTAGGGTCTTTGGTTAATGGAAAAGACTATGGAATTTTTGACGGGAAGACACTGGAGGATTTTGACTAGGAAAATAACATTTTAAAGGATCACTTGGCTGCTATAATAGTCAGTTGCAGCAAATATAGAAGGAGGGAGACTAATTATGGAGCTGTTGTAGCTATCCAGGTGAAAAGTGCTGGTAGCTTGGCCAGGGTGCAGACAGTAGGGGTTACTAGGATCTGGGTTATTTTCAAAGACAGCAGTGAGAAGGCTTTTCAATGGATTCATTGTGTGGTGTGAACAAATTCTATAGACTGTACAAAGATATTAAAACTTGGCAGATTTGTGTGCAAAAGAGGGGTTGGACTAAACGGTATCTAAGGTCTGTTTCTCCAACACAGTGATTTTAATCACATTTACTACATGCTCCTTGAGATACAACAACACTTGACTATTTTATCAGCTGCTGTTAAACTATTCTTTCAGCATCTAAAGCTCAGCGTATCTTCTTTTGATCCAGGGAAATTTTTAATAGCAGCATTATTGGTCTACCAAAACAGAAGCCAGTAAAGAAAATGAATGACTTTTCTGTGTATTCATGAAAATGGTAGGGAAATGTACAAGAAGTTACAAGAAAAATTCGAAGGATGTGTATCTGCTAAATAAATAGGGGAGAAAGAAGCCCACAAAGAAGAAAACAACACATAACATAATGCAATATGTAAATGGTTTTCAGGGAAGGACCAAAGAAAAGATTATTTCATTTAGTTCCATCAGTGAAAAATCGCCTGGCTTTGTATCAGAAAAAAATCCCTATAATCCACTTTTAAAAGTGCTTGCTCCATATATTATGCATGACATTTCCAGGCTGCCAAATTTCTGATTGAGCTAGTGATTAGAAGACAATGCATCACCTTCTTTTTTCTTTTCTTGGAGGCGGCTGTTTCTGCTCTCCTGAAAGATGGAAACACAGAGAGTAACGAGAGAGAAAGAGAGAGAGAGAGAGAAAGAGAGGCATCAAAGAACTGATTGGGTTAAAGAGAAATTCCTAGGGGAATGTACAGTAGCAAACACAGGACGAATTGGCAGAAAGGGGAAAGGAAACGAGAGGGGTCCTGAAAGTGGTTTTACCTGCACTGTTGAAGGTCAGCAAGGTGTCAGGTATCAACTATACCTGGGTTAATTGTGCCTGACACCAGATGAAATAAAGCTCTGTTGTATGTGCAGATAGCTCCGAAGAGAGGTTGCTCATTTTCAACAAACATGCTTATATCATGTTACTTAATTGGCCTATTGAGGCTTGAGAGCTGCTGTGAGTATTGGTGAGTGTGTGAGATAGGATTAAATGGCATAATTTACTATGATTGCTTTCCATGCTCCCCATAATAGACCACTTCTGAACAATCAGGTTGTGCTCCTGCAGGACTTGGGGTGGCACAGGTAGGCATTATTTAATTCATCTGTGAGAAAGTGAGCAACAGAGGGAGATAAAGTGGGTATTAATCAGAACCGTATGAGCTTTGGGATGTCTGCATCTAAATCAATCCAAGGGATCGTCTGGGAAATCAACTCCCTCTTTTCAGCTGGCTTACACATTTTATTCTGGCGGGGGGATATTAGAAGCTTTTTTTCAATCACTGCTTCCAAGTTTGGTTCATCCTAATAAGCTCCAGAAAATTCATAAGTCAGGAGGAATTTGCTCCGACTGGAATTTCATTACATGGTCTCCGAATACTGATGACCAGTAAGCATTACAAGGACATCATCTGATAGCCCGAGGCATCTCGGAGAGCCTCTGAGAAAGGATTTCTCAGTTCCTCCCGGGTCATACAATGTGGCTATGCCAGTCTGGAAGCTATGGCCTAGTTGGTACATGTGACAGCAATTGGAAATGGATAAAATGCAGAACCAGGAATATAGTGCCAAGGGATTTTGCTCTGAGCTTAATATGCCGTGTGGAACCAGATGAATTCATCAACATTCCCTTGATTTTTGATTATAGAAAGCAAGAGATGTCTAATTGGCCTTGAAAGAACATTTTAAAGAGGAAACATTCATTTGGAACATACAAAAATGGAAAAGTAGAGAAATGCTATCCTTCCATCTGTAGTCTTTGACCACAGACGTAACCCCACGCGTGACCGCACGTATCTCCATGTATATGCAGACCTCCTTCGAGAAGGGCAGCTCTGAAAGTGAACCCCTGTCAGTGTAAGTTATCCTCACTTGGGAGAACTCAATTGCAAGCAGGCATGCCGATATTCCAGAATGTGTTTAAATTGTTTTTGAAATATCAGTGAAATGAAAACATACATTAAAATATTATTATAACACCTGCAGATTCCCAAAAACATATCCCTGGATTCCCAGGAGTTGATGAGAAGAGTCACTGGACTGTGGGATTCTTCTAAAATAAATCCTGGGGCATGTAAGCTCCTCCTTGGGAGTCATTAGGTAGGCTTGCTGGTAGGCAAATGTATTCTCTTAGGTCTCCTGGGTGCTATGAGTCGAGGCTCTTGCACACTTAATGCTTGCCCTCCAGTGTCCCAATCATTTTCTACCCTCTTTTGTTCCAAGGAATTCTGCACAACTAATAGGCCATCTTAGACGGCCAAGTATATATATATATATATATATATATATATATAGTTTGCTTAGGGTTAATGAAAGAGCTGATAACTTTTAAGATAAATTTATAGGATTCAAAGTTTTGAGTACATAGTTTCAAAATTTTTTTGAACGTGGTTTCAAATTAATAAAGATAAAAAAAAAACAGATGAGACAAAGCACTTGCTTATCTGAGTGTGAAAAAGTTCTAATCAAAGGTACAGTGATAAATGAGTATGTTTGGTTACTAAGTCCCATATCCATTCTAGAATGGCAAAGCGTCCCTTCCCAATTGGCTGTTTTTTTCAAGCTCGTCCTTCTCTTTTGGCATTGTTGTTTACAGACATCAATAAAGATGGGTAAGATGTATCAGACGCACATATTTTTGTAAATGTGTTTATTCTGAAGGCACACATCATTTTCCCAATGCAACATTTCTGGCCATACATAAATCATGCTTCTTATGTTGTGGATGCAGTGGGCAGCTCGAGATTTTAATGGACTTCTAAACCCTGTTGGATTCATCTTCCCATGTTTAAAAAAGAAAATCAAGACAGACAAGGAGAAAGAAAGAAAAATCTTTGATCACTATTATACCTGGGGGAGGAGGAGCATGGAAGGGAATAGAAATTTTACTTTTGAGAAATTCAAACAACAGGAAATATTGCACATGTCTCCAAGTATTGCAGGACAACTATTGTGCTTCTACTGTAAAGAGACTAAGGAAAGAGAAAGAAATAGTATTTTCAGAGTTGCTTTCACAGTCTGCTCACCTTGGTCATCTTTCTCTGGGAATTCTGATGCTTGTCTTATATGGAGGTGCAGTGCCCTCCGGGTGCATGTCAGGCAGAATTGTCACATTCTTTCTGCAGTGGCCCAGGTTTAAACTTGGCAGGCGCAGATTCAGAGCCAGGAAAAGGACGCAGCACTCACTCAGGGATAAAGTTGAGGCCGCAGGAAGAAGAGGTCTGTCAGTGTCCAGCGGCATCAATCCGAAAACCTGTTTGACAAAAATAAAGCACGAAAGCTGGAGCTTATTTTCTTCCTTCAGGCATTACTGTGCCCACCAAATCCTGAGCTATCAGTGTCTCTCTCCTGAACGCACCTCCCTCCTGTGTAGTGAGTCCATTTCCAACTCAGATCTCTGCATTCCTCCTCGTGTTCTAGGTTAATGAATTAAAAATACTCATCTGAAAAACAATAATGATGCTTTTAGACACATCACAAAGGCAGGACATTAGCAATAGGTAGGCTTATTAGTTGAGCTCCTGTTTCCATAATAACTGAGCTTAGAGGGGAACTGTTTTTCATTCTACCTAACTCTCTGACATGGAGATGAAAAGTAGGTTCCAGAGTCTGCCTCGAGTACTTTAAGCTGGAAAAAAAAAAAAAAAATCCTATTGATTCTCTTAAATCTAAATCTTTTGCAAAGATTTTCTAGTCTTTTCTTTCTTATTCTGGATTATTAAAATGGAACATTATTCTCAAGATCTTCTATCTACGATCAACTCTCTTTTTATCTGCCTGTGAAATATTCATTTTGTGGATTAGTAAGTAGCAGTAAGCTTGCCCTCCATTTGCCGTAGGGGGCTGCAAGTCTGAACTTTCGCTACTGTTCTTGTATATAGTCAAGGAATACAAACTGACCTTCATATTAATTGAAGGAAATTATAAGCAGGAAGGTAAATTCTATGCAATACTGAAAATCATCCCTAAAAGTATATATTTAAATTGTAGATTTTCCCAGGATTGAGATTACATGAACCATGATTGCTCTTTAGTGGTGCTGAAAAGCAGACAAGGACACAGAAATATGCTTATTTTTAAATTGAGGGTTTCATTTTTTAATCCCTCAATGATCTAAAGTGAGTGGGTATACTAAACCAGAAGTACATATTTTAACGATAGTTAATAAAGTCTGTTGCTCCTAGAGACACTTCGCGTATAGAATTATTGACCCTATTTACTCCCAATGTGTTACTCCAGTTCAGTTAATTATCTTAGGAAAATGATTTAAAGTGAAGAGCTATTTAGCTATCTCTCACATGCTGAATAAGTGAGATAGTAAGAGAAGATATGTTTTGTTAGGTGAAAGATTATCTAGACAAAGTTTCCCCATGATTTGCCGGCATCAGAATTCTAATTGGTGTTCAATTTTGTGACTTTGTAAAAGGTCACTTGACTTTATAACCTTGTCATTCCTGAGCTCAACTATCCACAATGGTTGTCCATTACTGGACTAGGTGGAATCACCCAAAGATAATCTGACTCCTGCATTTACCTACATTAGACCCCTTTTTGCATCTGGACTCTTAACCTCAAGGAACACTCAGCCTTTGCTAAGTTTACCATTCAGATTCTTCTCTGAAAAAACTTTTTTAATTGAATCATAATTGACATATGACAGTATATTAATTTCAGAGGTATACCATAATGATTTGATATTTGTATATACTGCAAAATGATCACCACAATAAGTCTAGTTCACATTTATCATTATGCATAGTTACAATTTTTTTTTTTGTCATGAGCGCTTTTAAGATTAATGTGCTTTGAAACCTTCAAGGATACAATGCGGTATTATAAACTCTAGTCATTATGCTGTACATCTTATTTTTTATCTTCCTGTCTTTTCTTTAGACTTAGAATTTCCTTTTGCTCTATTTTCTCTGCTAAAATCCTATTTGAAGACCCAACTCAAGTGTGTCACAAAACTGTGGTCTACTGCTCTGCTTGGAATGAATTGTCTGCTCTCCTTCATTCTTTAGGCACACTGGATCTCTATCCGTTATACGACAGAATCGCTGCAATTTGAAAAGCTCTCAATGCTACGACTCACCTCCATTCCTTTAACCTGCTTAGTGACTAGCAATAACTTTTTTAAGGGTATTCACCCAAACCTTTGTAGACACATGTGGCTAATATTTCCTTTTAAGGGAAACAAAGTCACCTGCTGATCAGAGTGAGTTTGGATGAGAATGACTAGGGCAGCTCACTCCCTTGGAGCCATGGGGGTGAGAGAAGGATGTCTTTGATGCAGCTGCTCCTATTTTCCACTGATGTACCAGCCAGGTGAGCCAGGTGAGCTTGGTTTTTGATGTGACCTATGAGGTGCATGCCAGACCTGGATCTCTTAATCATATACAGCATTGCAAACCCACATTACCTCAATAAAAATAATAGAAAATAAGATACTACTGCTTTATTTTAAAAGTTCAAGATTCAATTGTTGAGATGAAGAGAAAGTGAAGAAGCACAGGTGGATGCCATGCTGTCGTCTGAGACCTACTACTGCCCTGGCCTCAGCTGTGCATTGAGCTAAGAAGGAACGTAGCAGGTCACCCAGAGGCCTGCATACTTGGCACATCAGCCTCCTAAAGGGGTGCCACGAATCACTGCCACCTTTTATTTGCCTGCTCCCCCTTTCCATCTAGTGTTTCTCATGGTTGAATTTCAGCCCATGGAGGGCTAACTCTCCGTAATTCTGGATTGCTAGATGGCCATATGTGTGCCATTTGGGAAGACAGTTTCCGTAAGCCTGGGTGTGGGATTTTGCCTGAGTTCTAAAGGGAAGGAGCTAGCTGACACAGGTGGGTACCAGCCTGGAGAACGAAAAAAATAGGCAGTATGGGAATCTGAGAAGGTACACAAGGCATGTGATTCCAGATACCATCCAAGGTGGAACTCTGATTTCTTTTCCTTTTGTCATTTCCCCCATGGGTTAGTTTTCTTTATTTCACTAGCTTGTAAGCTCTAGGAGCTCTGAAAGGTCAGGAATTTTAATTTTTTTGGTTTTGTCTTCCGCTGTATCACCAGCTCCTTGAACAGTGACTGGTGTACTTAGTAGGTGCTCAATAAAAACGTGTTCATGAATTTCTAAAAAAAAAAAAAAAAACAAACAAAAAACACTGCTCTGCCTGACTTTTCCCAAGTGGCAGCTAGAATGATCTTGACAATTAGATAATATGTGATCTACTCAAACCTTCCAGTAGTTTCTCATCGAATGTAGAACAAAATCCAAAGTCCTCTTTGTGACCTAGAAGCCTATGTGAAAGGCCTTCTGGCTTCATCTCTGGTTGCTGTCCTCCTCATCCTTCTGCTCCCAGCACCTTCAAACCTTTTGTAAAGTGTCAGGAACAGACACAGTGCAGGTTTTCTGATCTTGCAGACCGGGTAAAGGAGGAGTCAGAGTCCTCAGTGGCTTTAGCAGGTCTTTTATTGGGGTTACCAGGTACACGGCAGGCAGGAGTGCTGAGGGGCTGGGAGGCTGGCAGGCCTCCCAGCCCCCAACAGGTCTTCACTCTGGGCTCTCAGGCCTTCTCCCGGCTTCTTCTTCTCTTGCTTCTCTCTCGGCTTCTCTTTTGGCTTCTCATGGCTTCTATTGGCGTCCCCGTGACGCCGCCCTTAAAAGCACAGTCTTAGCGCAGATGTACCCACTTCAGGTGCCTGCCATCAGGCATGCATTCAGGATCACAGGGTTCCCTCATCTATCTTGATGGCGGGAGGGCAGAAAAGCCTGACATTTTTCTTTACCCTACACCTTTGCTGCCTCTGGAACACACCAAGCTTGTTCCCATCTTACGGTCTTTGCACATGCTGTTCCCACTGCATGAACGCTTGTCCCTGATTTCCCCTGGACTATTCATTCCCTCACTTCATTTATTTCTTTGCTGCTTTCAGATCACATCTTTAGTGACAGCCTGAGTATCCTAATGGAATCAGAGCCATTTTTTTTTCTGTTTCCCTTTATTCTGCTTAATTTTCTTCTAAGCTTGTGTGTACCCAACGTTATATTATATATGTTTTTACAATAGTGTGTTTCCCATGAGATTGTTAGCTCCATGGGAACTGGGACTTTGTCTTTTTCATTGCTGTTTCCTCAGTAACTAGAATAATGCCTGGCACACAGTAAGCATTCAGTATTTATTGAGTGAATTAATTCTGGAATATGAAGCTTACATGCCAGAGGGAAAGAGAAAGTAGGAAGGGAAATGGGATGTATCATTTATAAGGATATATCTCGAGATAGCTTTATCCTTTTCCTTTTTTATATTATAAGGAGATCTACTTGCCACAAACAGATGAAAGTTCTACTCTGCAAGCATCAGCCATACAGTGGTAACAGCTTCCAGGGGCCATTTCTCTTAGTTCTTTATTAAATGACCCTGTGCATTGCTAGCCTTGTGGTTGCAAAAGCTAGGTCAGGTCATTTAACTTGAGTAAAGAACAGGAGGAGCTGGGTACTGAGGGTGCCTGGTAATCTCAGGTCTTGGTGGGCTGCTTCTGATCTGGCTTCTTGTGTCAGAGATGCAAAGCAGAGCTCCTTGGGAGCTCACAGGTCCGGTGGAAAGAGACCCAGGCAGCAGGCAGGCCCAGCTTTCTGACATAGCCCCTCTGTGTGGGGCTGGTGTGTGAGGAACACAGCTTTCTGCTGGGTAATAAGAAAACATTCTAATAAGGACTCACATTGCAACATCTGTTTCATTTGGGTGATTTTAGAGGGCAAAAACCCACATCTCAGAATGAGGAGAGCTCTTATCATCTTACAGATGATTACTGTGACGTCTCCAAGCACCAGTACAGTAATTAATAGACCATAAGGGCTAGGAAGAAATAGGGTCTTTATTAAGCTCTGGGAACAGCATCCCTTTAGGGCAAACTGACACAGAAGAAAACAGCATAATGGTCTCTCTCTCTCTCTCTCTCTCTCTCTCTCTCTCTCTCTCTCTCAGAGGAGCCTAAAAAGTCTTCTTTTCTTTCTTCTTTATTTTTGAGTTAAGGATTTTAATTTTTCTATTAACCTTTTCTTATCCACATAGCTATGCTTTATTAATCCCTACCACTTCTCAAAAGAAATACTTCCTCATTCAAAGACATTTACATAGATAAAAATTGGAATTCAAAGATACTGACCAAACCCCATTGCTACTAAGATCTTTTTCCAAAGAGAGAGCCGAATAGAAAAATAGCACTTTTACTCAGAATATGTCTGGCTGGAAACATGAGTGATACTGGAAGCTGCTAATTGTATTGCACAGATGATGAACTTGGAGGCCATAAAGAATACTTTCTCCACTTTTCCACCTCTCAACAGCATTTCCATCATGCTTCCAGCAACTGCTTAATAGACTTATTTTGGAAAAAAAAAACCCAAAACAGCATGACTATAAATGCAGACACGAATAGCAAAATAAGAAATGTAGCTCTGATTTTATAACATCAGGATTCCTTTATCCAGCAAATTTTATTTTCTTTTAAATATCAAAACAAGAATCCCGCTGAAGAGGTGTGAACCTATTCCCCCAAACTGTATACAGTGTTGTAAAATAAAATAAGACAAAATAAAACAGAGGGGGAGAATAAAAAGAAATAAAACTGAGCAGATATGGCGCTTGTCACCTGCACAACATGAACATTAAAAACCCTCCAAAGAACAAAAGCAAAATGATGGAGTGCTTCCTTTAGAATCATGTGAACTTAAGTGCAAGCTGTATGGGCTCTGTCTCTTTGTCAAGCCCAATTCTTATTTGTAGAGCCCTGTGTGGTAAACAGAACACTTTGGCATAAATTATCTCATTTGTTCCTCAAAATAATCCCCTCTGAATTGGATCCTCAGAGCTTCTTCAGACCCAGCAAAACTCAAAATATTTCATTGTCACTTGGAGATGATGGAGCTGGAATGTTCTTTGCTGTTGGTTCGTCGTGGCTTTTCTGCCAGGTATCAGTCTAGAGTGAGGCTAATGTGTTTATAGTAGTCTTAACACATACACCAAGTTATCATAATCAGGATAAGGATAAGTTATGCTGTGGTTACAAACAACCCCATATCTCAGTGGTATACCAGAAGAAAGGTTTCTTTCTTGCTTACAAAGGGGACTGCAAATGCAGGTGATCCTCTGGGGTGACTCAGTGCTCTGTGATGATTACGCTCCACCCTGTGACTGCACCTCCTTGGTCATTGCTGCAGCATGGAGTGTGCTGGGAAGTTCCTACCAGCAATGAAATGTTTTGTCTTCCAAGTGACACATTCACTTCTGCTTACCTAATGTCTGGGCACAGAAGTATAATTTTCCTGTGTGCCAGCTAGGGGAGGAAAATCAGATGTGGGTGACACTTTGGGATCCCTACTACATAAGTTTTCTCTCTGCCAATCAACAATGAAGTACACAGTTTGTCCCAGAGTAGACCTGGCCAAACTTGTCAAGGCCTATGGCCTCCATCCACCAGGTGTAAACATATTGTCACTGTTACCCGATAATGGCAGTGACAACTCACTTTTTGGTGGGGTTCCATTTTTTTCTCTCATATCAGGCAGTGGTGGTCTCAACATGATGCCAAAAGCAGCAAGTAAGTTCAGTGAATTCAGTGGGGCCAGAAAATTGCCCTGGCCATTTTGATAGTGTGTAGGAGAAATACCTGGTTGATTGTCTGCATTATTCATTAGCCATTGTATCATCAGTGAACACCATGAAAAAGGTGTTTTTGTTATGGCCTTTCTTTGCACAATTTTGAAGAACCTAGAAAATAATAGAAGCAAGAACAATGGAGGGTCATCAGTTGGACTCTCCTGGGTTATGCCTGTACTTGGAACCAAGTTGCTGTCTCTTGCAAATGTATTGTTGGCCTCCTCCTGTGTTGATCTTAAAAAGCTTGCAAAATTAGTTTAACAAACCTTGGTGAATAAAGGATAGTATATGTGGTACTACCCTAAAGTGAACTTCCTTTTGATTGTCTCAGCCCAAAACAGGATGATGGTGCTTTAAATCTGGTGCTTCAATGAAGATGGCAGACTATAGTGACTGCATCAAGGGGAGAAATTGTACATTGTAAAAAAAATAACAAGGATGTAAAATAATGGTACTTCATTAAAAAACAAAGACAAGGAAAAAAGAGAAAACTACTCACCTTCTCCCCCAAATCTGGTGTTTGTTATTATAAAATATATGTAAAAATCACTGGGATAGCTTCAAATTCCAGGTCTCAACCCCCCAAAATAATTTTTTTTTAAAGTTTGATTTATTTTTGCATGCAAGAGCTGGGGTATAGGCCAGAGATGTGTGTGGGGGCAGGGGGACAGTGAGAAGATTCACCAGAGACAGAGCGGGGAACAGAACAGGCAGGCTGACTGAAATACATTGCTAAGGGGAGCAGTGGGCGAGATAGGAGAGGTCTGCTGCGCTATGTGGGTTGCTCCCTGGCTGGCCAGGGATTGAACTTGTGCTGCAGAGGCTTTGGATAGCTTCATAGTGCGGTGCTTAACCCCTTGTGCCACCAGGGAGACCCCAACACCCTCAAAAATTTTGATTTAGTTATAGAACCTAAGAAACCATATCTTTAAGAAGAATCTCAGTTGATTCTGTGGTTGCTGACCTGCAGGCCACGTTTTGAGAAAAACTGAACTCTGGAAAAGATCACGGATTGCCTGGGAAATGGTCAGTCTTGTGACTTCTGAACAGCCCTTCAAAAAATCTGTATTGTCATGTAATTTGTTCAGTATTCATACAAAGGGCTTGGAAAACAGTCTGCATAGTAAAAGCACAACAGGCTTTCCAAGATTTGACTGCTAGAGACTGTTGTAAATTTTCTAAATTATCTGCACCAAGGTTTTAGGCATTTCTTCTAGTTAATATTGAGGGCTTTCCACCCACTCCATTTACTGGTGCCCTTTAGGATTGTAGAAAAGAGCAGTTGGCTCTTGATGAGGACAATGGAAAGCAAGTTGAATGAATCCCAAAATGGCATATTTTACTTAAAAAACATGCATTATGCTCTTTTCCAAGTAAACTGCACAGAAAATGTAAATGAAGCATAAAGCTCTTATGAATTAGGCCCTAAGCGTTTTTCTTTTTAGCATATAAACTGCCACTAAGGATGTGATAGGAATGCATTTTCTACTATTTTTCAAACTGTAATTACGTTTTCCTAGTAAAACTCAAATACTTGATATGGTCCTGTTGCAACTGTACCAGACAGGTAATAATTGGAAAATTTAACGCAGAGCTTTATCTCTTAAATGCTAAAAGGTAGGGCTACACACAGAATACAGAAGAGTTGGCATTAAATATAAGAAGTGTGGACATGGTGTTTCTCTATGATGTTAATTTTGCATCTAGCATTGTGTTCCAAAGCTGTAGTGCCCTTTCAAATATATAAGAATACAAGACAATCCCTCCCTCAACCTCTACCTAAAAGACCCTATAATCTACATCTAGCATTTAGTAGTTCCATTTTTTTCACAGTTACTGTATTTCAGATTGGAATGTGATGCATTTAATTCTCTGAGTAATAAATTAACTTATTAAAGTTGCAATGGAATAAAATGAAGCAAAAAGAGGGAAATTCTCTAGACAGCATTGTTGAATTGTGTATCTACAGACCATCAGAAAAGGGTACATAATAAAGCTTGTTTTGAGAATTAAAATATTTGAGCAATGCTTTTCCCATCCATCATCAAGGTAGACTTTGTTAGCCTCCATTTCTTTATGGCTGTCTCTTTTTTTCTCTAAAATGTTGATTATATTAGAGATGTGTGAACTTATGTGGATAACAAGGAAACTCCTCAAACCTTCCATGTGAATTGGTAACACTTTCTTTGCAGACACTATGTTAAATAGCTTTTATTTATTTATTTTTTTAATTAATTTATTTATTTATCTATTTATTTATTTATTCATACAAGCATTGGATATAGTCAGAAGCGCGGGAGGGTGAGAGAATTCACCAGAGCCAGAGCGGGGAGCAGAGCAGGCAGAAGGACCGAAGTACACTGCTGAGGCAGGAGAGGTCTGCGCGCCATGTGGGACCCTCCTCTGGTGGCCGGGGAGCAGCCGGGGATCGAACTGGTACCTCAGAGGCCGCAGGCAGCTTCGCAACCCAGCGCTCAACCACTGTGCCACCAGGGAGGCCCTAAATGGCTTTTATATGGGCACATCGTATGCAATTTCTATGGGAAAACAATAGATTCACAAAGTTAGGTCAAAGCCCATCATCGTCTGGAATATGATCTTACATTGGAAGATGCTTAGAAGAGTGAAAACTCTAAAATAATTTCTCATAAGTTCTCTAATGAAATCTTCAGCCTGACTTTGCATTTTCAGCTAGGAAAACTTTGATGTTTTCTAGTGCATGCAAAACCAAATTCCATGGGCCTTTGATGATTGCTTATCTGTACTTGAATTTTTATGGGTTTCATCCAGACGGGGTGCATCTTGCTTTTGTGTTTGTCAAAAGCAATATTAATTTATTTCCACATGCTACCTTTCATGTCTCATTACTGCACACGCTTGATTACAAGACTTGCAGCAGAACAGCTTTGTAACCCTGAATTAAAGTTATGAATCTCGAAAGCATTTATTAACTTTTGATGCATAAAAATGTTATAATGATAAACAGTATAGCTTTAATTCCTGAACTAATGGTTGCATTTAGCAATCTCTAGTATGTCAGTCAGACTGGATATCACTTTATATAGTGGAAACATCTAGCTTTTGACAGCTGGGGAAGCAACAGACCATAACAATCAATAGCTTAGTTTGGGATCAGACAGGTTTCAAATTTCTGCTCTAACATTTATCAGTTGTCTTGACCTTGACCTTGTGTTCTTTGAGCTCAGCTTTCCCCAAGTGTAAATGGGTAAAATAGCAATTATTTTTAAGTTAAGCTACTATATCAGATACACACAACTATGTAATGGTTCAAGCAAAACAGAAAGTTGAGTTTATTGACTGATGGCACTGGGTAGTGACCAAGATGTTTCTCCTCCAGTTAGTAATGCAGAGGCCCAGGCTGACAGAAGTTCTGTAATTTTCAATACGTGGCATCCAAGCTCGCTCTATAGCCTTGTTTCTCAAATATTTTTTCATTTTCCCCCCTAAGGAGAAAATTTAAATTAATTAAGCTTAATTAATTAAAGTTAATTAATTTAATTAAATTTAAATTCTCCCTAATGAGAGAAATTAAATACTAAGAAATAAGAAATTACCCGACAGAATTAAGCTTTGAAGAGCCACCAACTATTGCAACATTGAAGAGTTTTTTCAATCCTTAAAGCAATCATTTTTCCTTCTTGAGAGTAATGACATCCCTGCTGACAATGCATGCATTAGAAGTCACCTTCATTCTAGTATGCCAGAAGGGGAAAGGAAAATGCAGGAGCAGATTTGGGAGATTTTTGACTGAGGCTTGGAAGTGGCCACATTGCATCCACTCATATTCCATTGGCTAGAACTCAGTCCCATGGTCACCCGAACCTCAAGGGAAATGTAGTCTAGCTGTGTGTTGAGGAGAAAGAGAAGACACGGATCCTTTAGTAAATATCTATTGGTCTCTTCTCTTTTACTTGTTTTATATGAATTGATGTGAGTACTCAATTAACAATTATAAGGTATCTAATGTAAGGTCTAGCACATTGCAAGCATTTATGGTTTTTTGAATCTGTTTAAGAAAAAAACCCTAAAAATTAGGTCATCTTTCTATCATTGAAAGTATCAGAGAATAAAAGAAAGCTTAGAGTTGAAAGGTACTTTAGAATCTATGTAGAAAAACCTTAATGATGAAATTTTGCTAGAGAAGCAGGTAGTGCATTTCCCTAATATGTCTTGAGTTACCAGAAAAGTTTTATTCCAGCCCAAAATACATATCCTGAGAATTCCAATTGTCCTATTTTGCCCATTAGTATTTGCTTTGCTCTGAAATTTTTACTTATGAATTCAATCAAGAGTTGTTTTTTTAAATGCCTAGTATACATCTGAGAACATGCTGAGCTCTGGAGATTTAAAATACAAAGACTTGAAGCTGCTACTCCTTAAAAAGCAGGAACTCTGTCTTAGCCTTTGCCATGTCCCCATTCCCTGGCATAGCACAGGCACTTAGCAAATGATCAATAAATAGTTGTTGAATAAGATGGTGTGAGGTGTGATATAGAGATGGAAAAGAAACACAGGCAATGTTAGTTGAGTAAAATGAATGATATTCAAGAGTCAATGACTGGACTCGGAGAAGGCAGCCAGCAAGGGCATCACACTCAGCTGGGAAGGCAATTGAGAGGAGGTGATATCTGAGCTGAGTGTTCAAGGATTTAGAATTTACCACGTTAAAGAATGAGGAGGAAATTTTTGAGAAAAGGAATAGCATACTAGAGGCCTAGAGATAAGAGGACTGGTCAAAGTAAGAATGGGTTGAATAGTGTCTACTAAAACTTTGTGTCTGCAAGGTAAATATAAGAATGTGAGCTTTTCTGAACTTTGCAGATGTAATAGTTAAGCTAGAATGAAATCATACTGTATTGAGTGGACCGTAACTCCTCTGTCTGTTTCCTTCTAAGAGGCCATGTGAAGACACAAAGACTTATTTGTACTGGGAAGATGGCCAAGTGAAGGTGGAGACAAAGGTTGGAGTCATGTTGCTACAAGCCAAGGGAACATAAGGAATTTGGGGAGCATAGAAATTAGAAGAGGAAAGGAAACACTCTTTTTTTTTAAAAAAAAGATTTATTTATGCATACACAAACTGGGGTACAGGCCAGAGGTAAGAGGATTCACCAGAGACAGTGGGGAACAGAACAGGCAGATTGACCAAAGTACACTGCTTAGGAGAGCAGTGGGCGAGACAGGAGAGGTCTGCATTGCCATGTGGGTTTCTCCCTGGCTGGCTGGGAATCGAACTCGTGCTGCAGTGGCTGCGGACAGCTACATAGTGAGGTGCTTAACCCCTGCACCACCAGGGAGGCCCATGAAGCATTCTTCCTTAGAGCCTTCAAAGGGGGTATGGCCCTGTCAACCTTGAGTTTGACTTCTAACCTCCAGAATAGTGGGAGAATAAATTTTTATGGGTTTAAGCTGCCCAGTTTGTGATAATTTATTAGGGCAGCCCTGGGAAATGCATATAGGTGGTCTTATCAAAGTCTAGTCAATGGCAAGGTGGAGAGAGAGGGTCAGTGAACCTTAATGTTGTCCTATGAGACTCATGAAGGCATCATTGATACAAATACAGTAGGAATTTAAAAGGAAACAGATGAACAGATATTTCTTATGACCTCTGTAGGGGATGTTGATAGCTACCCATGACTGGCTGCACACTTCTGGCTAGTACGTCCTTCTGCTATGAGGAGTTGAGCTATTTGCCTGCTGAGATTCAGTTGTGTTTATTCCCAGTCTATTTCTTTCCATTGTACTTATAATTATGCAATATATTGCACATTATAGATAAGTTGTATATGTGGAAGGAGAGTCATTGCTTTCTTTTCTTTTCTTTCTTTTTTTTTTTTTTTGTCGGACCTTTGCCGGTGGCTGGGGATCGAACTGGCGCTGCGGAGGCTGCAGGCAGCCTCGCAACCCAGCTCTCAACCACTGTGCCACCAGGGGAGGACTGTCATTGCTTTTTTGGAAAAAAAAAAAAAAAAAAAGGCATGTGGTGGAAAGACTGGAGTGTGATTAAAAAAATTATAAAAACTGAGAAAGCTTTGCAGTCAGATTACTTTTCAAGTGTCTTAATGTTTTCCCTATTTAAAAAAAAATCAAACTACCAATTGTAAAGGAGACATTTTGGGAGTGTGTTAAAGAAAAAGAACTGAGGAAATTTAGGCAATGGATGCTTCATTATATGTCATAGATGTACACATGAATACATAGTTACATGTTTGAAGTCTAGGTGAAATATTTAAGACATGTATTTTTTTTTAGTTTTCTGCTTAAACCAGTTTTCCTGAATGAACTAAATAGGAAAGTTTCTAGTATATATCGATCAAGTGACAATTTTAGTAGATGTTGACTTTTAGGGTTAATGAGAACTTTCTTTCAGTCCCAATGAGTTTGGAACAAATTTTCTTCTCACCTGACAAGTAACTGTTTTAGGAACTGGTATTTGGATTCCTGGTGCCCTACATTCTGAAGTGGGAGTGATGTCCGCTATATAAACAGAATTACAAATATTGTCTTGTTTCTCATACCTGGGAATTTATTTTACCCAAGGTCATAGGTGCCATTACTGGTGGAGCCAAAAATGAAAACAGGTTCTTCTTTTGCTTTTTATCACATTCTTTATAGTGTACCTCACTAACACAAAAAGAATATAGTCGTCCTTTAGTGGAAGCAGTGTTTTATTGTTAATACTCTTTTTACTTCTTGAAAAATATGTTTCAGGTGCTAATCCCTAGCCCACATATGCTCTTTCAGAACACTGCCCATTTGCAAGCTGATATGTGTATTTTTAGTATATTTGAATTTCAAATTATATATATTTTGATAAACTTTAGTATTTAAGTTTCCAGAACATATATTAATTCATGATTAGACATTTGGCCTAGAATTAGAAAATAGTTCAAATGATAAAGGAATTTAGCCTGCATTTGAAATTTTATCATAGATAATTCAATGAATAATTAAAAAATTATTAATCAGACAGCAAATATTGTTTAAATATCTAGCATCTAAGTTGACGCTTAGGTGAAATGACACCATGTGTTATTGTAAACTTAAAACCCTATTGGAATATTCAATACCAATAAATGCTATCAGGAGGAGAGAGAGTGCTAAAATTTAGGTCTTAACATTTAAGAAGTCATTTTCTCTGTTTAAAACCACCAGTTAACTATTCAGGAGCATACAAAGCACCTGACAATATATTCCCTTTGTGTTAGTGTGATGTGTTGTAAAGAACATGACATAGAGAGTCAGTAGTCACGGTTTCCAGTCTTAACTCTGCCAATAACAGGCTCTGTGACCTTGGGCAATTCACTTTGATTCCTGGGCCCCCATATTCCTCTTTGCTACTGATTGGATGAGGTGATGTCTGCAGTTTCTTCCTGTTGTAAAAGTCTAACTTATTATAAAATTTCAAGGCTGTTTGAAGGACCCAGAGCATCCTTTATAGAACTTTTGAACTACTTCATTACCCTCACTGCACAGCATGATATTTGAAAGTATAGTTTTTGTCACAGAGACATTATATGATTCAATCTGCCTTCTTTCACCCCATTAGTGCTCCTGTTGGAAGGAACTAGCAAGAAGAGGCCAAGATCTTCTTTACTGATATGAGGAGTAGTTGAAGGAACTGGAAATGTTTAGCCTGGACTAGTATGTCTATGAGAGAAATAAAAGCCAGTGTGGAGTAAATGAAGGGGTGTCTCAAACACAGGCAGTCACTGTACAAAGAACAATGAGACATGCTTTTTGTACTCAAGAAACTCTGGTTGGTGGAAGAGACAGACACATAAAAGCATGTGAAATGTCCTAATGTTGAGCAGAAAGGGTTGGACTGTGGTGGAGATAAGATAGGCCTACAAAGGGAAGAGAATGTTTTTTATATTTCCCAGAGAGCAGAAACAATTGTATTTGAGTAAAAGCTACAGAGGACAGATTGACTCATTATAAGAAAGGGCTTTCTGATAATTAGACTGATCTATCATTGGATGGTATACCTTGGAAGGAGAGGAAGACTATTTGCTTTGCACTAATCAAGAAGATTCTGGACACATCGCTTAGTCACTGCACTGGTGGTGGTTGGATCTGGCGATCTTTAACTGGCCTGTAGCCACTCAGACTATGAGACACTCTTAATTAACCATCTTCCACTGGAGCCATCTCCTAAGAGCATAAAGCAGATCTCATATTACCAAATGAAATCAACAACAGAAAAACAAGGTTGTTCTAATGAAAAAGAGTCATTTTCCCATCACAATTACTGTCTTCGTTCGGTAGCTTTTATTGTAGAAAGAATGCATGACCCCAGATATAAGTAATAGATACAGAGAAAAAGATCCAAGAAAACCTCATTCCTTAGCAAGTAGTAAATTACATGACTTTAGAAATGAAGAATGCTGGAATGCAGCTTGCATAAAAGGTGACTATGATAGGATTTACTCCAAAAGCCTAAACTAAGATTTCCTTTGAACCTGTTGCTTTTAAGCTGCATGACTCACTGACAAATTCACAAAACAAAAATGTGATCACTGTGGATTATGCTGCTATTGCTGATAACATGCTGGCAATGATTGTAACAAGATTTGCCAACTACACATTGACCCTCTGAGTCACATTGGTTCCTATGGAGATTAGCACCATCAATGGTGAGAACAACAGCCCAGAAGTGCGATTGGTGTTAGACAGGGAGGAGAAAAATGGCAGTATGATCCTCTAGAAACTCAGCAATTGGAATGAAAATGGAGCATGGGGTGGTAGAGCTCAGGAGAGAAAATGACCTATAATGCGTAGCAACCTACTTTAGCTCTTCCTGCAAATGACTGGGGAAAAAGTGTGGTTCTTGGCAGATAGGCTGCAATCTATTTTTATTTATCTGGCCATTTCTAGCACGTTCTCTTCTCATCCCAGATAGCTTATCTTTTCAAAGGTGTCTGTCTGTCACCTTACCACCAACCAAGTGACCCTGACACTGGAAATATTAAATCTGATTAACATTTTAGGCTTTGAGAGTGGGAAGGGCACAGATAATTTAGATCTGTCTTGGCAGATTTTAATTTTCTTTCTGGATAAAAAGATTTTTACTATTGAAGAAAACTATGCCTTGAATTTTATGATTTAAGATAGCTCAGGTATTTGGGTTTTTGAGAGTTAGAGACTTTTTCCTTGGAAGGCATGTTCCAATCTATTTTCCTTGTCCTTTGAGATGGGGACAATTCTGCCACAACCTATCACAAGAGACTTCATGTGCAGGCTTAGCTTCTGGTGCCTGAGTCTTTAGTCCTCCCACAAAAGAGGGGAAAAGTTGGGAGATGTCTGCGTTTTCCAAATCAAGATCTGTGGATCATGCCCAGCTCAGGTGAATCGGAGACTAGATGGTGAATCATGCTTTTTCTTATTTTTTCCATATCAGCAGTTGTGGAACATGCCTATTAGCTGCTGGATGATTATACAGATGTAAGAATAACTGGTTCCTAGCAAAATCAGATTAAATTACACCATAGGTAATCAAGCTGAAATGAAAATGTGTCATCCTGGAAAAGAAAGAAATACTGGCTTTCAAAGGAGTGACAAGGTGTGTTTGGAGAAAATTAGTGCTAAGAAAACAGTTGGAGAGAGAAGACACCCCAACATTCTTTCAAATGTTATTTCCATGCAGTGGACATATGACTTTGTGTAGAGGGAAGGCACTGTGGTGTGCATGGCTGCACGATCAGCTGCACATTTGACTATTGATGTCATCCTAGATAAGTCTGTCAAGTTCATTGGGTCTCACTTACCTGAAAAATAAGGACTTATACCCCCATAACCTCCAGCTCTAAACATAGCACTTGACAGAGTAAATATGCAATAATGCTAGTGATGATGATATAATGATCACGATTATCAAGAGATCTTGTCCCTTAATTTTAAATTCTATGATTCTGCAAAAGGAATTTTACTCATAAAAGTTATTTTTCAAAAGGTTATTACACATAGAAAGTTCTTCCTATAACAGGCTTGGTTATATTTCAAGTTCGGAAGTAACTTGAAATTAGAGTCTTATACTCTACAAATGTGCTTTTCAAAGACTTACGTTCCCTGATCTTGTTTGATGGCATCCAGTTTCACTGCACTATCCTGCATATGTCAGAGAAACAGGCTATCATGGTGCCTAAAAGCTCAAGGTTATATTCCTGCTCTATCAGTTACTAGCTGTGTGACTCTGGGCAAGTTATTGAAATTCTGTTTCAGTTACCTGTAAAATGGATTGAAAATAGACATACCTGATAGTGTGGTTGTGAGGATGACATATATAAATACATGAAAGTACCTAGCCCAGTTCCTGTCTGGCACAGAGTACACATTCAATAACGATCAGATATTTTCTTTCTTTCTGAAAAGAATTTAGTAAGATATCACATTTCAGTCTTATTCATTTATTAATTAATTTGTCATGACACTTACTAGAGAATATCTTCAATTAATGGCATGTCTGTAGTTGTCAATACTGCTTTGGGTTTTGGTCTCGAGTCTTCCTTAACACAAAACAAAACTTTGTATGTAAAGAAAAAAGTCTCTACATGTGAGGGCTGATGCCATTTATCTCCCCACAAGATGGCGCAGTGTTCCTGCTGGTCCCTGTTTAACTACCTGGGGGAGGCGGGAATTTGATCAGCATCCAAAGAATCACCTCATCGCTCCCTGCAGAGAGAGCACAAGACTTCATGTTCTGTCAAGTACATATCGCTAGTGCTTGCTTGTGATGTCCTAGGAATCACATGAAAGCTAAAGCAATTTGAGCTTTTAATTTTTTTCTCCAGTATTTTATTCCATTCTAAACTTGACCTTACAAGGACATACTTAGTCTATTGCTCCTTACAGCTGAAAGATGGTATTAGAGTGAAGAGTGAGATAGAGTCTGCCTCCTGCCTCCCTAGATAGACTACTGAAAACAGACAGGCAGACACAATAGAAACAAGTTTATTTTAATTTATTGGAGGTAGAGCATGGGGTGGAACTACATACGAAGAAACTATGCAGAGGTGAATTTTTTCTTCAGTGTCCCCCGCCTCTTCCCTCTCAGTCTTGGCCTGTTACCTGTGCTCTTCAGGCACCAGCTGGCCCTGTGCTGCCCAGCCTTCCATACTGAGGCCTCATTTGGACCTACCTTGTCCCATTCTCCTGTTCCCTCCTCAGTGCTTAACTTCTGAGAATGCTTAACTTCTGAGAATCTTCCCTTAGGGCTCTTCCAGTTTACTGAAACTCATGTGTTATAGGAATCCAGTCTCCTAACATTATTGTGCACACATATTATCCTGAGAAAGAAACACATTTATTTGTTATCCAAGGGACTACTGATAAATCCAGAAACTGAAAGTTGGGGCTCTCTGTACAAAGACTGTTCATGGGTCATATTGTAATTGTTGCAATAAATTTGTATTTTAAAAAACTCATTGTAGAACTCATGAACTTATTTGAAAGTCCATAGAAGAAAGACTAGATAATAAGACTCTTCCAGAAAAAAAGTTGTAGCTGTTTGAGGTGAGGGATATTAACTAAATGTTTTGTGGTGATCATTTTGCAGTATCTACAAATGTTAATCACTATGGTGTACATGCAAGCTTACACAATGTTACAGGTCGGTTATATCAATAACACGGGGGTAAAACTAATAAACTAAATCAAATTGATTGTGTATTATATATATTTGTATCACATCTATGTGTGCATATGTACATATTCACAGAGCCATCACAGTGTTTCTCTCTGCCACTTCTCTCACAGAAGCCCAAATCACAGAGAGCAGGCACCTTCTCAGATTGTGTCAAAATGCCCTCAGGAAGAGAGACTAACATGGAGCCAATGGGAATCCAAAGGCCAGGCTCAGCTTTCTGGTAAGAACTGATCTTGGCTACTTCCTTACAGAAAGACCTTGCTGGCATTGCTTGCATCTTCCCCTCCTGTGCCATCTGAAATCTGTGTTCCAAGCCTGCTGGCAGCTTTCTAAATTTCTTTATTCCAGATTTGGCACCATCTTCTTTCGCCTGTGACTTTGGAATGTTCTGTCGTATCATCCCATGACTTGGGCTGAAGATGTGAACTGTTCATTCACTTACCAGTTCCCTAATGAGGAATCTTTCTTTGCTCTCAAAGAACACACTCTTCACACACAGTAATTGCTGGTTTATCATTTTGAACTCAGTTTTGAAGTCAATGAAGGCTACCATATGTTGTCATCTCATAACAGAATGGAGTGACTTTCACTTGCTCACTTTCACATTTGTGACCTTCCAGTCCATTCTCCCCAGACTATCACAAATGCTCTTTAGAAATATTAATTAGAGGGCCTCCCCGGTGGCGCAGCGGTTGAGCGCTGGGTTGCGAAGCTGCCCGCGGCCTCTGCGGCGCCGGTTCAATCCCCGGCTGCTCCCCGGCCACCAGAGGAGGGTCCCACATGGCGCGCAGACCTCTCCTGCCGCCCGCTGCTCCCCTCAGCAGTGTACTTCGGTCCTTCTGCCTGCTCTGCTTCCCGATCTGGCTCTGGTGAATTCTCTCACCCTCCCGTGCTTCTGACTGTACCCAGTGCATGTATAAACAAAACAAACAAACAAATAAAGAAAGAAAGAAATAAAAAACATGCCTCTATTAAAAAAAAAAAAAAATCTTTAAAAAAAAAAAGATGTTTAAAAAAAAAAAAAAAAAAAAAAGAAATATTAATTAGATAATTTCACTCATCTGCTTAAATCTCTTTATATGACATCTTTTATACATTTGCTCCAGATTTCTGATAACAATTTGTTATATTTTCACTTATTCATCAATTTAGGTGTTTATTATATATTTTCTACCTAGAAAGGAATCTTTGTGAATAGGAATCTTGGTAACCTTGTTCTCCATAGCCTCCCCATTAGCTAACACAGAGTTACACATAAGAGACAATAATTGTGGAACAAAGGCTATTCTTCATTTGTCCATCACTTTTCATGACCTAGAGCTCCCAAAGTCCATTTGCAAAGAAAATGACAAAGTGATAATAGTGGGGAAAAAAACGACCATTATTGAGCACCTACTGTGTCAGGTATTTCATGTACAATAACTCTGTTTCTTGGACTTTGCAAAGTTGATATTAATATTTTAGTTTCATAGTTGAGGAGGGAAAGGTAAAGTGATTGACCCAAAGGCAAACAGAGCTGGAGTAAAGCCTGTATATATCTGGTTTCAGAATTGATGTTATTCTGTTATCCCAGGCTTTGTCTTTATCATTCAATCCTTACATTTTCCCAACTCTGATGATGCTTTTGTTATAACACAGGGTACAGTGGCAATTAGGTAAATGTGACATTTACTTGCATATTTTCTATCATGGTTGCAGACATAGATATATTAGGGAGAAAATACTTTTTAAAAAAATCATAAAGCAACCATGGTATCCTCAAAGATTTTTCAAACTTTGTAATATATCTATCTTGGAGACTGCTGGATCAGTGGTAAGCTCAACATCCAAAGGGAAGGGCAATTCTTTGTATAGCCTAGAGTTTCAAATATATCCCCATTTTTCTGTGTTCTGGAAACAGAGAAGGCTGAATATAAACATCTAAAAAGATGTTTTCTTAGGAAATGGGAGATATCAAGGCATAAGCTTTGCTGTTTTGTTATTCTCCTAAGGAAGTAACTATAACCCCAAATGGAGAGAGACATTCCTTCAGTGTTCCTCTATTAGAAACACCACAGTGCAATAATGCAGGGGAGCAGCTAGTTGGTGGGTGATTGCACAGAGGCAGATACCAAGGCAGCCTACTGGTATTGGTGGTAGTGTTGGTGATATGTGGGCACACAGATGGCCAGGCCTGGCAAAAGAGGCTGGGCAGGGTGGAAACATCCAGCAGTACTGGCAATCATCCATCCCAAGTGGAAGGGGTAGTGATGTCTGGCAGATCCTAAGAGTTATGTGACCAACTGGCTTTGTGTAAAAGTCATGTGAGACACTCCTGGAGACTCATGGAGGGATTTTGTAGGGGTATGGGTTCTGTATTGACTGATGGGAAGTGAGTGGTTACTGAGACTATGGACACAATTGCACCCACAGACAGGTTTAGCTTGTTCTAGGGCATGAGAAATTTTCCTACCTTATAGGATAGTTGAGAAGACCAATTATTTCTATGAAATACATGCTCTATTCCTGGCATTTAGCAGGTGACCAGCTTGGTTAATCTGCTCCCTCACCCTTATTGTGTTCTTTTAGAAACACAAATTGTCATCAGCATGGTGTCGTTGCTGTAGTCCTATCTAAAAGGTACTTTTTCATTAAATGCTACAGTTGCTTTTCAAATAAATAAATAGATAAAGGGTACTTTTTAGGAAGAGTGCAATTTTTTGAAGATTCTATTAAGTACATTAAAATAAAATTCCACTTGGATATTTTGTGCATTGGGATATTCTCTAATGATAGCAGTGACTAATGTTTGTACCAGGGACTAGTCTAAGTTCTGTATAAATGTATTTAGTTCTACTAGGAGTAGATGAAGAGCAGAGATGACAAGATAAGTTGCCCAAGTTCACACAGTTAGCAAAAGAAAGAGCAGAATTCATATCTGAGAAGTGATCATGGTTATAAACACACATTTACTGTTGGCTTCTAGTATGTTCATCTAATAAAGTAAATGTTGATTGAATGCTTTCTATAGATAAGGTACTGTGCTGGGTGTTTCAAATTGCATCATATAACCCCAGAGTTCGCCACTCACATGGTCTATGTAAATGCAGTGCACAACCTGGGCAACTGTACACAGCAGCCCTGGAGTACTCCAAGATGTCATCTTTTTCCTAAGAAAAGGCTTTTTATGAAAGAGCAAAGGATGCTTTAGCAGCAGGAAACATGGAGATATAAGCTTTGAGTCTTTTATCTATTTAAAATGCATGGAGTTATAGGATAAATTGTAGGTAAATAGCTTCAAATTCATAGATTACCCTTTATACAAGACCAGTGGGAAACATGTCTCTTAAGATGTTAGTAACTGAAAATATTAATTTTGTGGGCAAAAGGTATTGTTTCATTTCATGTAGAATATATCTCATTAATAGATAAGTCATCTGTTTGTTTCAGATACTTAAAAGCTTAGACCTGGGTTGGACTTCCAGTTTTCATAATTGTATTCGAGGTTATGCTGTGCCCGCTGTGGGCTGATTGTCCATCTTATCTCACAGACCTTCTTTTTTTTAATATCTGCCATGCTTTCTTTCAAATATTTATATTTTTCTATTGCATTGCAGGGTGTTTTGTTGGTCAATTCAGTTCTTTGATTGTAGAATACAGTGAGTGCTTGTAGTGTTGTTGGAAGTTGCTCCCCCTTAAAGGTGCATCACGTGGACCCCCGCTGGCAGTCTCTGTTCCTTGTATAGAATGACCAAGTGAAACAATTTGAGACCCCGTCAGTGTTTGATTGTTTGATGTAAATGATTCCTGGCTATTTCAGAAGGAAGAATATTTTTTTGTTATTTGCAGGGGAGAGTGTTGCTATTCCTGTGCTGATTGATTGATTGTGTAATGACAGTCCAACTGTAAAGACCATCATCTTGACACATTTAATATTACATTTGGTCCACTGAGGGCTGCCTTGGTTTTGGTAAACACTTGGCTGAAGGGAATGTCTCTCTCTTGATAGGGTAGTCATGGAAGTTTATAAAAATAAGAAAGCAGGTGGTCTTAGTGGAGTAAAGATCAAGAGAATTGTACATGATTCCTGCAGGTCTAGTCTGTTGCCTTTATGTGCCACGAGGCAACATATTTAACATCTGCCTGAGTGGGACTTGGTGTCTATTTTCACTGGAGAGGAAAGAAAAATAAAGAAAATAATCTAGGGGAGTTCTATCTTGTTTGATCTTTAGAGTAACCCTAAAAGATAATTTCTAATATGTCTCTCTGTCTTATGGAGATAATCCAGTGTCAGAGAGGTTAAGGGACTTGCCCAAGGTCACACATCGTGACTCTAGAAAGGCTAGGATTGGGAATTGGGTAGATGAGACCCCAAATGTGATCAGAAAGCTGCCAACAGCATGCAGTCTAGTTGCTTTTCTAATAGCAAGATAAGATTGTTAGCAGCAAAAATCTAGCTTTTTGAAGCCACTGATGAAGAGGGAAATCACAGTGCTTCGAGGTGGGGGAGGACTCTCTACCATCCTGTCTGGTGGTGCAGTTTGTGTGCAGGAGGTAAACAATTCTCTTTGAACCCTGTATGTTTGTCAGCCTCCAAAGGGTCTTTGAGGTGGCTTGTATATCGATTGTCTGGAGTTGTCTGCGTAATGTTTTGTGATCAAAAGGCAAGGGACCAACAAGCCACAGCTGCTGTTAGTGCTCTAGAGGGCAGCCTGTCCAGGCAAAGAAAATCAGTATTAGTTGCTTTCACAGGAAAAACTGCCTTTGCTCTGTACTGCCGCCTTCTGGTTGGGTTAGGAACCCATCAATCCAGAGAAATAGAACATACTTTTTTTTCTAATTTGGTATTAATAATTCAGGAGTTCAGGGCATTATATGTTTTATAAATCCAAAGCGTGCAATAAGTAGTTATATGTAGTTATATTTTCTAAAGATGTAGCGCAAACACTGGTAGCTTTCTGAGAAAGCAGAGGGCTTTACTATCATTGACTTTGACCTCCTAGAATCCTCTGTGACCACTGTGGAGAAAAGACCATCCATTCTGGATCAGCATCATTTCTGTATGTCTTAGGGGGCACCTTGTCATTTCTGTGGCCCTGTTAGCTGCGTGGGGTGAGAAAAACCCTTGTATGTCATGGGGAAAAGGACTAGATAAACAATGCAAGCAGTGTGTTTACAGATATGCAAATAAGCATGCAAATTAGACTCCTGTCGGCTTCATTTAGAATGTAATTTAAAATTAATTAAAAATTAAGAGGTAAATTAGAAACTAACATTCAACACCATATGGGAAAATATACATATTTGTCAGTGTGGCATATATGTATACCACATGGGTGGGGGCTAATTGTGATGTATACAAAAGTCCTCCATTTTGATATTGCATAAAATCAATGTAGGGAAACCCAATATGTTGTAGGGATTTTTTTTTAGCATTCTATGAATTAAAATTCAACATAATTTAAGGATTAAATGAATACATTTGAAATGCATTAAATTCTCTGCAAACTGAGACTAAAGGACAATTGGAAAGTGAAATGATAAATCAGGTACAGTTTACCTCCATATGCTGTAAAATATTCGTGTAACTCATTTTTCTCAAATGGGGTCATTGAGCACATTCACCCTGGCAGGCCTTTTGCATATTGTTAATATGCGATCTATACTTGGAAAGTAATGATTTCCCTTTCTCAGCCACTCAGGAGTTCTGGGTGATTAATGAGTTAATGGCTGCATCCACACAGGCCAAAACAACTCATTGAAAAGTGAAAAATTCAATCACTTCACTGACTGTTTTGTCTACAAACAACCAAACAACCTCTGTGATTGATTTTCTTTTCAGGGAATTGATTGCTATTTTTTGGCAACTTCATTGAATTAACCAATTGTTTGATACAACCAGAATGTGAACTGACTCCTTATGAGAATGTTATAAAACATGTCTATACCAGCCATGCTATATCCCTAAAACTACATGTCAGTGAGGATTCCATTTATAGCACCTATGTTAGAAAATTAGAATTTTATTCCAAAGTCTGGCTATCTTAGATAAGTATTTCATTACATTGAAATATAAGTAGTTCTTTTAAGATGATGAAAAATAAGGCTTAAGGCTTCTTATTTTTTTTGAAAAATTCAGAGACAAAGGAGTCTGAAGTCAACCTGAATAAAATGACCACAGGTCATACATGTTATAAAGAACAAGAGAGCAACATTAATGGTAGTGACAATAACAAAAAATTGTAAAAAGTATGTAAAACCTACAAAGACTGAAGCAAGTTTCAGAAGTTAGTGCAACTGGTGAGAAAATTGGGAATTTGGTAGCATGTTCTGAGAGCTAGAATGATCAGTGTTGAATTTTGGAAACAGGAATGGGAAAAGGGAGATTTAAGGGAAAAAAATGCATGCTCTTAGCTAATATACAGATGTATACACTGTTCTAGTAAAATTGAACAGTGAATAAAAATACCTTCTTATATTCATTTATCTGTTAACTTTGATTGCCTTATTTTTGCAATGCTTGTGGGCTCTGCTTAATGTGATAAAAATATTATTTTTTTTTTAAATGTTGGAGTGGAGAGCTGGTTAAAATACACCTGTTAAAGAATCAATTAACATTTGAAAGGAAAGAAAGTTAAATTGTAGGAAGCTTTGCCTTTTATTTGTCCTAATTTGAAGGTGCAGCAGGTGTGCTAAGAGGAAAGGAAAACCGTTATTGTTATTTGCCTCAATTGAATGCAAAGTATTATGTTTAAAAAAGGTAAAAATTTATTGCAATTAATGGCATCACAGAATACAAATGAGCCTTGGTGATCACTTGCTCCATTTAATTCCCGGTGAATCTACTGGGAATGAGAAAGGTAAAATGATCCATTCAAGGTCACAAGCCCCACTCAAGGTCGTGTAACTAGTTTGTGCTGGAGTCAGAAGATGTTTCCAGATTTCCGGACACAGTCTAGTAAATAGTCCCTGGGAGTATATAATGTATTAGAAAGGTAAAAATGTTTTAAGTTGAAAGGACACATACACACTTATTTCAAGAACTGCATTTGGAGAGATTGCAGTAGATGGAAGCTCTCATACTGAGACTTAAGGAAGCTGGGACCAGCTCAGCTTCCACTTTCTGGTTTGCAAAAACTAATGTCATCACATGCAGTTGCAAAGGGTCTAAAAGGCCTTCCAGGTTCCAGGAGAGGAGATAGAAGTCTTTGGCTGATTTGAGAATAAACACAAAGGAATAAAGAGGGGAAGGTTAAGATGAACTTCTGAGTTTGAAATTTGCATTGATGTTGAAGCTATTCTCAAAGTAATGTAAGATAATTTCGTTTCTGGAGAAATAGGGATTGAAAGAAAGGCGTTTTTAGAAACTAGTGCTGTAAAGGCTGTAAGTGTTATGGTACTGAGGGCAAAGGTGAAAGCCCAGAAGGATTGTGCTCAGATGAAGCCAGGTGGTTGTAAGAAACCCCAGACTGGTGAGAATTCCATAGAACTGTGATAAACAGGGGAGGAAAGCTCAGATGTGCATTTGACTCAAATGCAATTTAACAAGTGTCCATAGAACTCTGATGCTTCTCTAGGAAAACTGACAGCTTGTCACTAGACATTGCATTTTGGTTGTGGCTTAATTCATTCATCTTCTGTAGACATGGTGGAGGTGTTTGCCTACCCTCAGCCTGAACCAATGGCAAACTGGAAGAAAGCTGGCATCATTTTTCAAGAAAGAGGGGCTGCTAATCAGAAATTTGGGACCACAGACTCTCAGCAGCATGAAATCCCCAAAGTTTACAGGATTACCACGTGGCTTATATATTGATAGGATGAGAAATCAAAGGCATCATTCCATTCCAAGAGAGAGTGGGAAGACGTTAGACAGAAAAGAGAAAGAAGTGAGGTGGTCAGTTGTTACTTTCTCTCTTTTTTGTGGGTGGTGGGCCTTGGAGTAGGAAGACACCAGCATGGGATAGTCATAGTTAAGAAGGGAGAGAGTCTTGTGGTGTTCTTGAGGGGCTTTTGTTCCTGCTAATGAGGATGCGGAGTCAATAGCCAGTTGGCCTGATGTGACATCTGGAGGACACTAGTCACCTTACCTTCTCCACCCCATTCATTGTCACCATAGGAGAGAAGCAGTGGGAGGGGAAAGCTGTTTAAAAGACAGAGCAGTTTTATTCAGGAGATACTGGGTATTCCCTAAAGCAGCCGTTAGAATTATTGGATCAAACTAAATTTAAACCGGGTTAGACATTTAGTTAATTTATTTTTTTTCTAACCAGCAGGTGGAAGTTTGGAGGAAGACAAGATTATAGACAAAATAAAGGCACTGCATTTTCTCTGATAAAAAAGTCTGTTAACATTTCATATCCTGTTGGTTTTCCAGCACATATAGAGATGCTCTGTAAGAAAAAAAATCTCAAAATTGATGTGATAGAGTAAAGATGGGAAAACATGTCCTGGAATGCCTAATGGGACCATTAGTCTGTCTCCTCTCACACAGATCAACAAGGCTGAATGTGTGTGTGTTTTTCTTTTTTTTTTTTTTAAATAAAAGAAGTTTAATTTAGCAAGGCAATTATTTTATTGCTCAGTAAGACTTAATGTTTGGATTGAGCGAATTTCTTGTGCCCTTTATTTTGTGGCTTATGCTTACAGTGTTAGTATGAGAGTGAAAATTTCTCCCCAGAAGCTTTCCATGTGTTTACAAAAGCCAAGTTATAACAAGGGATGTGACAGGGTGAGTCCATCCAACTCAACCAAGGTTGACGTATCCCTATTGAAGGCACTTAGGGTGAGAAAGGAAGTCTGGGGAGGAGCAGTGCCATGAAGAAACAAAAGGCACAGAACAGTTTAGGTTGAGGGAGTCAGAAGGGCTTCATAGAGGAGATGACTTCTGTTCTAGGGCTTGAAGAAGGACTAGTTTCTTTAAGTGGAAATTTTTCATGGGAAAGACATTGTGTTGAAGAAATATGGATAAACGAGCAAGAAGGAGGAGATGACCAGTGGGTTAGTGATCAGTCCAGAAGTCTGATGTCCCTACAGTTTAGGAAGGACAAAGGGTGGAGTGACATGGGATGAGAAGGGACAACCAGGAGATAATGTTAATTAGGAAGGTTGGAACTACTGAAGAGGGCATTCAAATTCTCCTTTTTCCTGGGATATTGTTGAGGAACAAGTCATTCTGCTTTGACAGTCTAGTTTGGGATTTGCCACTGTGGCTGGGGTAGAAGGAAACGACTCAGAGCTTCTAGTTCTCTGGAGCCTTCTGTGTAGGATGAAGATCTTCATGTCTGTGCTGCTCATGTTTCTGTTAGCGGGCTCCATTGGATTAGATGAATGTTATTGATTCTGTGAGACCAGGAGTCACCACTAAGGGACCATGGACAGCAGCCCTTGGCCTGAGAACCAAAAGAAACAGAGGAAGACTCCTTACCAAGGAAGTGCAGCTGGTAACAAGCACTACAGTTCTCACTAAACTTGACTGAATAGAGGGAGTGAAATGTCAAAATAATCACAAATCCTACTTTTACAAATCCTACTTCATCTAGGAGGTGCAAGCTAAGCAACCAACTCTTGTGGGTACATACATTGCAAAATTCTTTGTAGTCTGATATTTTTAATTTGTTATTTGAGAGTGACACCTGTGTTTTTCATTCTTACACAAATTCCTGAGGTAATTAGTTTCATAGAATATTGCTAGGTTGGCATATTTCCCCTGCTCCCATCACTCCTGGGAATATCAAAAGGAGAAGACAGGTACTCTTATCATAGAGTTATATTATTAAATTTAATTAACATAAAACAACATTAATCCAATGGCTGGCACCTGAGGCTGGAGAGCTTTCTTTCTCTTATACCACCAAATTGCTAATCTCGTATCTGCCAGCTAGAGTTTTTTTTGAAAGTCAGGTTAATTGGGGTATATAATTTACATATAGTAAAATATTCCCTTTTTAAAATGGCAGTTTTATGGGTTTTGACAAATGTAAGCAGTTGTGTAATCATCACAATCAAGATAGAATTTTGTCCATTACCCCAAGATTTCCTTTTCCCTTTTATTGGCAATCCCTTCCCTGTACCCCAGGAAATCACTGATTCTTGCCACCGTAAGTTTTACCTTTTCCATAATTGCACCTTACCCTTAATGTCTTTTCAGTGGCTTTTTTCACTTAGCATAAATACTTTCCAGACCCATCCATGCTGTGCAATGTATTATTGTGTTCCTTTTATTGCTGAGTAGTTTCCCACTGTATATTTTGTGTTTGTTTTACCATTTAGTGAACATTTGAATTATTTTCAGCACCTAGTGGGTACAATGAAAGTTGCTCTAAAACTTCACTTCTAGGATTTTGTGTAAACATTGTGTCCATTTCTTCCCACCTAGAGGTGGGATTGTTAGATCATATGGAAAGTGTGTGCTTGGCTTTAAAGAAAATTCCAGACTGTTTTGATAGTGATTATACCCTTTTGTACTCCCACTAGGAATGTAGGAAAGTTCCAATTACTCCATATTTCCACCAGCACTTTGTATTTTCAGTGGATTTTTTTTTGGTCATTGTAATTTTATAGATTTAAACCATATTTCTTTAGTGAGTAATGATGGTGAGCATATTTTTATGTGCTTATTTTCCATGCATTCTTTTTCATTGCATGTAGAAGTGACTCTGGCTTTGGGAAAGAGTAGGGATATAGATCAATGGAACAGAAGAGTTGTAATCAATTCCTTTATGGTCAATTGATTTTTGACAAAGGTCCTAATAAGTTAATTCAATGGAGAAAGTAAGGTTCTTTTCTATTGCAAAAGTTAGTGTTTCTATATTTTTTATTTTTGAAAAATAAAATCTTTATATTTTTAGTAAAATTTTATTCATTTACCATGGATTTGCAATACTATATAAATTTTAGGAGTAGGGCGTCACACCTCTATGTGTATGTAAACCTTATCGAACCCACCACAACGTTCTAGTGCTTTTCCTACTATTAGATTGTCTCCTTCTAGAAAGGATTGTTTTTTTCAGAGAGTGGTGCTGAGAGAATTGTACACTGATATATAAAAAAATGAGCTTAGATCCATATTTACCACCACATACAAAAATTAATTTACAATGGTTTCTAGATCTAAATGGTTTGTAGATCTACAGCCATATAAATGCAAGAATAAAACAAAGGAGAACATCTTAGTCATGGTGATTAGTTGAAGTATTCTTAAAACACTAAAAGCATGGATCATGAAAGAAAAAACATGTTAAATTAGACTCAACAAAAAGCTGTGCTCATCCAAAGATACTATTAGGAAAATGAAAAATCAAGCCACAGAATGGTGAAATTGTTTGCAGAATATATTTGCACAGTTTAAGTCCAATGAAGTATGGATGTCTAGAATATATAGCGAACTCGCTCAGCTCAATAAAAACAAAACAACCTGATGAAAAATGGATTTGAACAGAGAAATGGATTTGAACAAAATATTTGAACAGAGCCTGCTCTCCTTAGCTTTTGAAGGTCTACTCTATCACCTAACTCCTTTTAGGCTTCCTCAGTGTTGTGGCTGCTGAGTTTGAGCCCAGGTCCCTCAAGACCATCCATTGTGACCTACTCTCTGCTCTTCCTGGATCTGAAAATGATCTCTGCCCACCTGGATGGGTACTTCCCTGCCCTCTACATCACATGTCTACACCACACGCCCTCTGCCCACCTGGGTGGGTGCTTCCCTGCCCTCTACATCACATGTCTACACCACACGCCCTCTGCCCCTCCAAATAGAAACTTTCCTGAACTATAGAACACATGTCTTTCCTTAAGGTCACCCGCTTAGCTCTCTTCCTCTTCTTCCTGCTCTGTTGTTCCTCCCTCTATTTTACCTCCTATTTTATCTGTTATTTTTCCTGATAGAAAGAACATTGGTTTGGCTCTGTCACATCACCTTATATAGTAAACATTATCTTACATTGTAAAATGTTTTAGTACAATCAGGGAGATTTTGTGTTGCACTTCAGTTTGGGGGGCTGATTTTACTGTTTTCAGTGAGAACGTATAGCCCTTCTAACCTACCCCATTATTTGATGTTGCTAAAACAGATTTAGACTTCAGATTCAGACACTTTTAGGTTTTACTTTCTCTCACTGAAAAAATCTCTTCATGTCTCCAGGGGAAGGAGGGAGGAACTGGGAAAGACACACCCTTGTGAGGGGCTTCATGCTGCAATTCCGAGAGGCACAGCCTCCAGGCAGGCAATGCACAGGGGGTTCTTTGTGTACTTTTGGGGGTCATGGTGGGGTGCCGGCCCTTCACTCCTGGCCCTCAGCTCCCACAAGAGCTTGGAAGCCAAAGGGGACTGTAGTGGAGGGGGATGCTGGGTCAGGCTTCTGGGAAAACCTCCCTGTTTGCAGGAGAGTGATGGTTTTACAGAAGTGGCAGAACATTCTCTTAAGAGTCATTTGACAACAATGTGTCAGTTGCCCAGAATGCAGGCTGTGGCCCCAACCTTTGCTGAAAGAAATAACTAGTCTGGAACTATGGTTGTTCCTCTTTTTTTAAAAAAGATTATTTATGCATACAAGAACTGAGGTACAGGCCAGAGGTGTGGGGGGTGAGAGGACTCACCAGAGACACAGTGGGGAACAGAAACAGGCAGATCTACTGAAATACACTGCTGAGGGGAGCAGCGGATGAGACAGGAGAGATCTGCTGTGCCATGTGGGTAGCTCCCTGGCCAGGGATCGAACTCATGCTGCAGTGGCTGCAGATAGCTTCATAGTGCTGTGCTTAACCCCTTGCGCCACCAGTGTAATGATTGTAATGATTGTTCCTCTTAATGATTGTAATGGTTGTTCCTCTTAATCACTCTCAGAGCAAAAGTCAGGAAAAGAACTTTGGAGTTTACTGAGTCTTTTAATGGGCTGATTAAAGTAAGAACTTTGATTTCACCTCCCACCCCCCAAAAGCACATGCACACACATACATTAGAGGAATGAGGTCGAGAAGGACATAGTGCTCAGGTAAGGAAATAGACTCCACAGTGACCACTTCTAAGTCACATTCCATGTTTTAGGACCTGATCCACCGTGATTGCCTTATTGTGGTTATGGATTTTCCTCCTCAGCAATAGAAATGTCCCAAAGATTCAACTGACATGTCATTGCAGCCCATCCTAGAGGTTCTTTGTACTACATTTCATTGCTGATTGCTCTTTTGTCCTGAATTTTAGATAGCAATGATGCTTGTGTGTGTGTGAATGAGAAATGCTTTCATCTGAGCCCTTTATGGTTAGGGATTTTGGGGCTTAATCTTTGAACAGAGACTTCCATTCCTTAATTTGAGATTTGTTTTTTTAAAGCTTAGAGCTTTCATGCTAACAATTGTATTTCTGGTGTTTGTTCATGAAGAAATTACAAAAAGGTACCGAGACTTCAGTATGTTGGTGATTGATCTAAAAAGTCATAAAAGCAATTAAAAAGAGTGGGCTGGTAGGTGTGAGGCAAAACTGTAGACCGTTTGCTCCAATTCCATGGATGCTTAGGCAGATGAGCATGGGGCATTGAGAGAGTGCATGGGCTGGCATGACATTCTTATTTTATTTTTGCCTTTGCTCCATTTATTCCTTTTGGAACATTTATGCTGCCAGCTGAGAGTGCAAAATAAAGGTCGCAGATCCTAGTGTATGTCTGTTGGAAGGAATCTCTGGCAGCCTTTAGCCCAGGCACCTCATTTTATGGATGAGGAAACTGAGTCAAGATGGGGAAAGGGGCCTGCCCAATTTCAGCTAATCTTCTGTTGGAGCGAGGAGAGTTCTCATACCTCTTGACTGTCATTTCTACATTTTTCTTCTCTAACAGTTTGCCTGTATCTCTAGTTCTGCAATGCATTGGAAGCAGCGATAGTTTGAATATCAGTCTAACACATCTCCCTTAAAATTCTTTTAGTGTTAAAAAGCTTGTCTCTCAAATTCAATTTGTTTGACATCATATTTTAAAACCCTTTGTTTATGTCAGGAGGTAGCTGAGTTAACAAGCACAAAGATGCTCTTTTCTGATTGGTTGCTTCTTTCCTAGTGTGTGATGCTTGGGAGAACTGGGTCAAGGCCAAGTTCTCCTTTGGCCTCTATCTGAAAGCAAACTTTCTACCTCTGAGCCTTCCTCGACCATGGTGTCTTGCTGCCTTCTATTGATGAAACACTGGTTGTCATTGCCAGAGTTCCCTGCAGAGGGCAGCCTTTACTTTCCTGTGTTTTACGCTTGCTGGAAAAAGCCCTGGCCTTTGTCTGGAATGGAATGGGCTTGTTTGTCACCTAAGTGCAAATGTCATTTTAGCACTTCGCTGGTCACAACACCCTTTCTGGCCTTTATAGGAAATGACATATTCCTATGTTCTTTGTCTCCAACACATGCTGCAGGAAGGCATGGGCAGTTCCTATGCTTTAAAAGGTTGGAGGGAAAAATGCTGAGAGCCCTGTAGGCCAAATACCAGGGAACACAGAGAACACAAATCAGGTTTCAGTGTCACCTGGATCTGCGGAAAGTAGAGAAAAGAAAGGATTCGTTCTATATCCCGTTGCTATTAACAAGCTTTCCTCGGTCATTTCTCTTTCCTGGGTCAGAGGGAAATTAAAACAGGATTGGCACTTTCTTGGCTGGATCAACTCCCTTTTCTTAGGCTCCCTTCGCCCCTAGCCCACCACTTCGCCTCTCCTTGCCTTCCTTTTGGCCTGGATGGGCACCCTGGCACGTAGGAGCTGTTCTTGGCACAGATGCAGCCGCCGTGAGGTGCTGCTGTGAGCACTCCCAGGGGCCCAGCACCGGCAGGTGCCCGGGAGGCATCGATCCTGCAGCACCGTGACAGCTCAGGGAAGGGAGGTTAGAGCAATTTTATGGCCTATTACAGCACTGTTTTCTCTCAAGGCAAAAACTGACAAGTGGTTCCATTCCACCTGGGTCTCTGAGACACTGGAACTTGCTTTTAATTACAATCATTACCGCTCCCTGCCAGGCCTCGCTTACAATGGCCAGAGACACGGGAACTTTCTTCATCAACAGGAGTAGTATTGGCAGCTGGTTTTTCTTCCCATTCAACATCACACCTGGAGGATACTGTTGCTAGACACTAACCGAGCACCCCCAGGTGCAGAGCGGGCTGTACGTGCTGTGCACACATTACCCCGTCCACGCCTCATTCCCAAGCCACCTTGGAGGGAGGTGCTGGTCATTTTTCAGACCAGGAATGGAGACCCAAAGTGGTTAAGTGCCTCACTCAAGGTCATATACCTAGTGATTGACAGAGTCAGACTGAGTGCTGGACCCAGGCCCTCTGCTCCCTTTCCTGCCAGAGAGCACCAGGCTCTTTTACATTCAGGAGCAGCAGGGAGCTCTCTCTCTGCAAACAGAGAGAAAAGTTGAGAATATTGTGTTGCCTCATCTCCAGGATGATGTGTCTTGTGAGGCAGAATGGATGAGCTGCTGCGGATGTCAGTAAGCCCCAGCATGATGGCGGTCTCCCCAGCAGGACCCTCCCGACTGGCCAGGACAGACTTGGGATGTGTCATGGATCACAACTCACATTGTGTTATTGATACATCTTTGGAGACAAAGCGGTCTCTTCTCAACTGACCTCGGGGGCTATTGAAGTGCTTCAAGAGAAATCCTTAACTTAAACGTGCCAGCAATGTGCTCAGGCCTGGAGGTTCATAAGGCACAGTCTTGCCATTTAGCTCTTTGCATCTTTGCTCTCTGGACTGGAGACAGATACGTCAGTGGTGCCAAAAAGCTTGGCTCTGGACTCAGGGACGTACCAAGGAGGCAGACGCCAAGTCCGTCTGCACGGGTCTCGTAAATGGGACATGATTCAGGAACTTGGTAAACAGGACTTTGTAAGTCCTGGACTAGAGGAATTACCACCTCTCCAAGGATGCTGTTCTGGGACATGCAAACTGTATTTCTCTACAAATGAACAGATCGAGGACAGACGTATGACCCACAGATGGACTGGATAGATGAAACTTTAACTCTGAAAGCCTTAACTACTGCTCATTTATCAACACCACCTGGAAATAGCTCCATGGGACATTTCTGCTACACTCCAGTGTCATTCTGTCAATCTTGCAAGTAGAAATCTGTCCCCTGGTTTGAAATTTGGTATTTTGAGGAATGTGCACCTGGCTATTTTCCCAGAGTTCATATATGCCACAAGAAGGAGCAGGAGAAAGAGAAGATGATACTGCTGGATTTGACCAGGGAGGTGGAAGTGAGGCAGAGGGAAGAGAAGGAGATTCTACAAGAGGAGAAACTGCTAGAAGGAAGATTGGACAGGACTGGCGGGAACTGCAATGGCCACCACTAGGGGTAGCTGACTCCAGCCCTGTCGCTTGCTCAGCTGGCCTCATGTTCTGTCCTCCCCAGCACATGTGAAGGGAGGTACCATGATTATGCCCACTTCAGAGATGAGTAAACTGAGGCCCAGAGTGACTAAATCATTTTTCAAAAGGCACATAATAAGCAGAACAAAAGGAGGATTTGAACCCAGCAACCCAGAGGCTGCAGAGTCTGATCTCCCAACCACACACTACATAGCACCGGGAGCCACATACTCTGACTAGGGGCATGAAACAGTCTGCTCATTAAGGCTTGCTTCCTTTTTCCTGTGTAGGCAGCAGGTAGTCTGCCCCTGGCTTGGAATTTGCATATGCTGTCTGCTTCCCCACTCAGTTTCAAACGTGAGCACTCCCTACTGGTTTGGGAAGCCGCTGAATTCTCCGGGCCCAGGAAAGTGGAACACGGCTGTCACCAGGTCCACTGGCATCAGGTACTTCAGTCAGGGACAGCTCCCTAGTTTCGGACCAGAAGAGTCCGTGACCAATTCTCCCCGAAGTTTCTTTTCAGACAGGAAGTAGAATTTAGGAAAGGAAAGTGCAGAGAGCCATAGAGTGCCCTGCTCAAGAACCCCTCTCAGGAAACCACAGCTAGTCAGCCAAGCAGAGGTGAGAGGGGCTTTCTCTCCCAGGGTCCCACTGAAGCTCGATCCTGCCCCACGCCCCAAGTTATGGGTGTAGGTGTCTGTCTCCTCAACTAGAGTGTGATTCTAAAGCAGGTGACTGTTTTATTCACCTTAACATTTCCAGAACCTGGAAATGTCTGGTATTAAGAGCTCAGAAGTGAATCTTCAGTGAGTGGATGATGAACGAACAGGTTTGTCAGTTGAAGAAGTGATTGTGTAAAGCAAAGTACCATGTGCTCTATGAAGACAATTTTTATATTCTTTCGTAGATATTCTCTCTGGTTCTCAGAGAGGAGAGAAGGGGAGGTGCAGGGTATGTGTGGTAGACTTCACACACACGCACACACGCACACACGCACACACACTCACATCAGTGTTTATTCCTGTGCCATTTTGTAATCTGCAAGGGAAGGCTGCAGGAGAATGTCACATCAGGCAATTGTGCTTTTGAGTGTTCTCCATTCAAGAAGCCTGCCATGCTTACAAACAGTTTGCATAATACCTTGTTCATTAAGACCCATAAATTAGCGCTGTTTTAATTGATTCCCTAGAGGCAGTAAATAAAATGACACAAAATGACATCAAAGGGGGAAATGACACTAGGTAGGTGTTTTTTTTTCTTCCCCTCTCGAAACTTTCTCCCTCCTGGGTTCCCTGAGGTCTGACAGCTCTTCCCCCTCACATACTTCCTGGGGCCAACCTTGTTCCAGCCCATTCAAGATGCGACTAATACCTAGAATAGATGCCAGGGCTCCAAGGGAACGTCACCTCTTGTGTTTGGCATCATGAGTTGCCAGGGCAGGCTGTGCCCACAAAAGGAGTGAATATGTTCAGACCGCAAACTAGGGGCAACAATTTTGCTGATTATGGAAACAACTCTAATTGTGAAATCAAAGTCTTGATCCCTTATTAAAGCAATTTCAGCCAGTATGTGCTGGCGTCATTGGAGTCACTCTTGCTCACTGGTCTCTGGCTACAAACCAGGTTACTTTGGGAATGGCAAGGAAGCTTATATTTGTGAGGGCCATTCTGTGCCAGGACTTGCTCTGTTGCATACATGTGATCTTGCAGCACAATTGTGATAAATTGAGATTGATTTCTTTATTTCCGAAGATGAAAGCACAGAGATTCAGAGAGACTACTTAACTCGTTCTAGAACACACAGCTTACAAATGAATCAAAATTTAAGTCCATGTCTATGTAACTGCAAAGTGTGTGTTCTTTTGACCAAATTATGTTGTCATAATAGCTTTTGTGATTTGATTGTAGGAGACCAAAAAGGGGCCATTGCTCCTTAAATAGTCCCCCCTTCTCTGCCTGCTGATGCATGATGTTCACAGAGAAATTCGATGACATGCATGAATAATGCAGTGTTTATGTAAATTTACGTGTTACTTCTCAGCAACATTTGCGTTTAAAGGGAACCTTACTTGTGGAATCAAAGCCTTTGTCCGATATTTTCATGTTTTGTTCATGGTTCTATCACCAGTGCCTAGAACTGTGTCTGCCACATGGTAGATACTCAATACATCTTTATTGAATAAATTAAAGCAATGTCACTCATCAGACAAGTTTAGAGAATTTTTTTTTGTGGCTAGAGGAATGAAGAACTGGGGTATATTTTTCCCCAGAAACCCTGAACTCACAAACGTTCTGTTTACTTATAGATGAAGATGAATGTGTGTCTCTTGGCAATGCTGATACAAGCCTCCAGGATAGGTCCAAGTTATTGATAGAGATGTGGGAAAATCAGAGCAATTAAAGACAAAAGGAGGCTCAGAGGGAGGGGGATGTGTAGGAAAAGGTTTGGGAAAGGGATGCAAAATGCGGAGAGCACAGCCTACCATAGTCACTGTGCTTCCTGATCTGGCCACAGTCTGCCACATTGAACATATCCCCTTCTAGTGTTCGGACAGTATAGGGCCCACGGGTTAGTGTCAGTGTCAGATCAATATGCTTTTCAGGCCTGTGCTGGGCACAGAGGCTCAGCCTTATTTATCTAAGTGCCTTCCTCTTCAGTTTCCTGGGGCAGTAGCCTGGGCTGGGGTGGGGAGAGGGAGGGACTTTGTCATAGTGAGAGGGGTGTGCTAGTGTTGAAGGTGGGGAAAGAGGTCTATGGGAGACAGGTGGAGGCAATGGTGATTTTGGAAGGCAGTATGGCTGATGGGATTTGTAGTTAAACTCCTGCTTTAGCTGGGATAGCATCAGTTGCTATAACAACTAGACCTCCAAAAGGCGTGCTGGATCCAATAAATGTCAGTCAATAGCACTTTATCTCTTGCTCACATTGCAGTCCCAGGTAGTGTCCCTGTTTGGTGACAGTCATGGGGAGACCAGGACTTCTTTGTCTCTGCCATTCTAACGTGTGGCTTTCAGTGTCACTGTAGGGATTAACATCACAGTTAGCCCGAAAGGGAATAGTGGCAGAGCACGAAGGAAGCTTTTTTTTATTTTATTTTATTTATACAAACACTGGGTACAGTCAGAAGTGCGGGAGGGTGAGAGAATTCACCAGAGCCAGAGCGGGGAGCAGAACAGGTAGACTGATGAAATATACTGCTGAGGGGAGCACCGGGCACGGCAGGAGAGGTCTGTTGTGCCATGTGGGACCCTCGCTGGTGGCCGGCCGGGGATCTAACTGGTTCTGCAGAGGCTGTGGGCAGCTTCGCAGCCCAGCGCTCAACCGCTGCGCCACCAGGGAGGCCCATGAAGGAGGCTTTTAAGAGCTGGATCTGAAAATGGTATGTTACCTTCTCTCACATTCACTTGAGCACAGTCCCTCAAAAGGAATGTTTGCAATGGAAGTTGGGACATGTAGTCTCGTTGTACTCAAGTAGCGGAGACTGGTGAGCAGCTGGAATCCCTACCCCCTCTCCTCTGTTTATAACCAAGTGCACTTGAGGATACTCTCATGACTGTTGATCTGCTTCTCTGTTTCCTGAGAGATAGTTTTTTAAAACTTTGATAATTGTGGATAGTGGTGCCTCTTCCTTCAAGTAAGTTTTGGTGTTTCAGATGATTTTTCAGGGTTCCTGTCTGCTTTGAAAAGTGTACTTCTCTTGGGGGCAAGACAGAATCAGGCATATTTTCTCATTTCAAATGGCTCTAGGAGGCAAGAGATGAGAGAATATTTTAGGAGATATCCTAAAATACACAGACAGATATCCCAGCTATCCCAGACACACAGGTGCTGGCGTTCTTTAGTCTCTTATTGAGAAGCAGGAAAAGCAGCAGCTTAGGGCACCTCTGGCTCAGACATGCCATGTAGTAAAAGTGGGACCCAGTTAACCAGTATCCTCACTGTCTTTCTTTGATCTGAGAAGATAATAGCTTTTTGTCCATTTTTTGCTGATGACAGACTGAGAAGAAGCTGAATAGAAGCAATACATTTTTATGTGGAAGGGGGAGGCTTTGAAAGAGAAGATGAAAAAGAAGAAAATAAGAAGTAGATAAGAAGTAGAAGAGGGAGAAAAGTCAGAAAATAGGAAGAGAAAAAAGGCAAAGGATGACAAAAGAGGAGAGAGAAGAAAGGACACAGAAGGTGTGCTATATAAGACATTTCAATGCCAGCAAATGTTCCTGATAATGCAGAATCTGGTGTTTTCGGGCGCTAACTCTCTGGCCTTATTTACTCTAGTTTGTGCTTAGTCCAGACTTACTTAGCTTTTGAACAGTCTGGAAATGTTACTTTTATTTTCATAATATATCTGAAGTCTGAAGTAAGATTATTAACATGTACATAAAATAGAATTGCTCTAGGAACCTAGTTAATTATACTTTCCATTTTTCAGTATTAACTACTTTTAGCAAATAATAATACTAATATGTACAGATCACTTATTTGAAGATCATTCATTTATCTAATTATTCCCCACGCCTTCTGTGTCAGGTAGATAAAATATGCATCATTATTCCAACAGGGAATGGTTGTCCTAGGAATAACTCTGTAATGATGAACTCACCATTTGGCTGAGAGGCATCTGTTCATTAATGCATGCTTAATTAATTAATTATTCCTTTTAACAAACATTTATTGAGCCCTATTGTGTGGAAATACTAGATAGGGATATAGAGAATAAAAGACATCTCTTTATTTTAAGAGGGTCCTGACAATTGAGTATCCATGCAGCTTAGGGCGATGCTAGATATGTCCTATTTATTTACTCCTTGACTCCTGCAAGTCAAGATCCTCATAATTTCTCAGAGAATTTGCTTAATGTGTTTAAGGTCATATAGGAAATTAAATTTAGGTGCAGGGGTTTGAACTCTAATTTCATGGGGCTGAAGTCTATTTTTCTTCTTTATCATGTTGCCTTTTGGCTGCCCATGCTTAATCTTATACCTTAGCAATAGAATCAATGAGCCTGGTCCACTACTCATCTCCTTAGAACTGTGTTTTAAGCCACACAGAAACTGCCAAGAATTCTCCTCCTTCTAGAAGAGTAAAGGAGTTTCCTAAGGACGGAAAAAGGAGTTTCCTGATCACCAGGACGGCTTGATGAAGAGAGATTACTTGAAGAATGGGAGACAGTGAACGTCTATGCATTATGTGTAGGATTTTTTCAGAAGTCAGAGACTATAAGTCCCTCCTAGGGTCAAGGAGGAAAGGTGAAGCTTAATTAAAGTTACAACTAGTATTTTCACAAGGCCATTTTGCTTTTTGGGGAGTTCTTTGACTTTTTTTTTTTTTTGGTGGGACCCTCGCCGCTGCCGGGGAACGAACCGGCGCCACAGAGGCTGCTGGCAGCCAGCCTCGCAGCCCAGCGCTCAACCACTGCACCACCAGGGGAGGCCCGAGTTCTTTGACTTTTAAGTGAGAAAGTTGTGAATCTCTGTTGAGTCAGGTGAGCTTGAGCAGGTTAGGCGGAAGCTGCCCTAGATGGTTGGCTGCTGCAGCGTTACCAGTCATTTAGCAGGAATTCATGAAAGGGGGAAAGAAAGACTTATTCTACCCTCGCCCCTATCTTCTTCCACTCTCCTATCTTCAAGACCCCCAACTCTGTGGATTACAAGGAGAAGTTTTATTAGATAAGTGCTCCAGTTCTTTATTACTGTAGACTTAAAAAAGTTTTTAGACCAGCTGCTTGCTATCAGCATCGGAAGGATCTGTGAACTGACTGTGGCTTCAAATATTCCAAGACACAAGGAACAGTGTGACAGATTCTCCAGTTTCACTCTTTAGTTCCCTATTCCTGAAGTAAAGGCTTTGCCACTTGTGGAATGTAGTTCACCGGGATGAGCATGTGGCATGAATAATTAAAAATATTAAAGCTGTATAGGTTTTGGACACTGAGTGTACAGGGTCGTGTCAAACAAAGGAAGTTAATTTATACTAAAAAAATAATTAAGAATGTGCTGATGAAAACCCCTACTTTGTTTTGCTTTGCGTATTTGTTATCTCAGTTGTAGTTATAGTTATCATGTAGGAGAAAGAGATGTTCTATTTTTTCAATATGTTCTCATCTGTCTCCTGCCAATTTTTTTGCAATATTGTGAACACATTTGTTGTGTGTGTATGTGCGTATGTGTTTTAATTAAATCTGCTTTTGTCAGGCTAACAAGTTTCTCATTATTGGCAAATACAGCAATACTAAAGTAATGTGCTATTTATGACTATGAAAAGTTAAATGATAAGTTTTTTTTTTTGGGAAAAACTCAATTTATTATCTTTTTTCCTTGATGGAGGATCTTGTTGAATATTATCTTAGAACTGGTCATAGAAAGGAGAGTTTGTCCAAAGACAACAGGAGGAAGAAAGGGAAGAAGGAAGAAAAGAAAACAGTAACACATAAACTTCTTTAACCTAAATAAACATAGATTGAAGGAACAAGCCACAGAATTATCTTCATTATTCCACAGCCAACAGCAAAGTCTTATATCCCATTATGGTAATGAGCAAACCTTTGAACTCTGCATTGTACCGTGCCAGGCAGCAGCACTTGAGGCTTAGGCAAACAATGTTTACAATTGCTTTAGGGAGTTGCTAGGATAATACCTCAGCTTGTATTTCTGAGTAGGCTTGATCCTGCCTTCCTGGTCTGCATTTCCCCAAAGCAGAGGGTGGAAAGGATGCAAAAGTGGACTATTAGGAATAACACATCAAGTGAGATTTCCCCCATGCCTTAGTCCTTCCCCTTGGCTCTAGGCAGTGGGCATAAGAGGGAGGTCTAGTGCCCAGTCAGGTCACGATCATGCTGCTTTAAGTTTGGGCAAGCCCCTTTAAGTTCCTTGTCAGATGTCTGAATACTCAGGACACATCTGTATGCAGCTCATTTAAACATCTGAAAGAACAGATTGTACTACACTGCACTACAGTGCAAATAAAGCAAGGGGCTTTGGAATCAGGTGGACCTGATTTACTCTTGCCCCTGTAATGTAGCTTGAACATGTTATCAATTGTTCAGCCTCTGTTTTACCACCTGCAAAATGGGAGACTTAATAGAGAAGGAAGTTTCATGACCCTTAGGTGAGGGCCTGATGATGAGTGGCTGTTCTGTAAACTGGATGCTTCTAAGGAAATGGTCAATCCAATTGATTGGATTGTTTCAATGATTAATTGAATATATTTAGTTTTAAAGCTCAAAAGTAGTACAAATCTGATTGAATATAAATGCATATATAGTTTCAGCGAAAACATATCAAAGTTGCTATTACCATGATGAGTGGTAGTGTTTGCAGATTGCCTGAATTTCTCTATTGATGAGAGACATCTCAGGGAACTAACTAGGTCTATGTCACTCAGTGGCATATTCTCTTTTTTCCTGGAAACTGGTTAGACTTCATTTTCTAGTCTGCCTTGCAGTTAGGTAAGACCATGGGACTGAATTCTAGCCAACAGGTAGTGAGTGAGCATCTCAGGCCCCACCTTCCTGCTTGGCTCTCTTTAAGAGCTCCCTTTTGCCCTTGCTGTTCCTTTTCTCCTTCCACTGACAGGAGTGAAAGTGACTCCAGGGACAAGCTGAAGATGGAAAAGTCTCTGTCACCTCCATTCACCTTCTCTCTGAATAAGTATTTAGAAGGCCCACTCACTAATGTACTCACTGTCTGCTACTATTAAGTGAGTATAGGGTAAGGGAAAAATTATCAGGCTTTTCTGCCCTCCCAACATTAGCATTAATGATGGATCCCTGCGGTCCTACATGCATGCCTGATGGCGGGCACCTGGAGAAGGGTGTGGTCATGCATAGGTGGGAGCACCTGGGTTGAGACTGGGCTTATAAGGGTGGCCTACAACAGCAGAACAACAGCAGCAGAACCAGCAAAGCAGCAAAGGAGAAGCAGAGACAACGAGAGAACGCAAGAGAGCCTACAAAGAGTGAAGATTCTCCGGGGGCTGGGAGGCCTGTCAGCCCCCCCTGCCTTGTAAAAAGCCACCAAGGCCTCTAGGACACTCCTTTACCCATCTGCCTGGATCATAGAAATCCTGATCTGTGCCTTCCTGCCCCTACAGTGAGTAAGAAATAAATTTCTGTTGTATAAAGTCCATTATACATTTTGGCCTATTTGTTACAACAAATAATCCACCCTAACTAGTACAGGATATTCTGTTATCATAGACTAGAATTTAAATGTTAATGGTTTTTATGAGGAATTAAGGTTTGAGCAAATGCAGAAAGAGGCATAAAAGGATATTTAAGATATTTCGCTAACAGTTTTTTCCATTTGACACTATTCATAATGTTAAAATGTCTTTTCAGTTTCTTTGAGATTGTTTTCCTTCATGCCTGGTATGAAACTGACCAAATTGTTCATATGATTGAAAGTTACCATTGTGGTTGCCTCTTCTGGGTTTTTGGGACATAAAGAATAATAACCAAGGACACGCTAGAGCTTCTGGCTGAGGGGGAAAGGTAATGCACAGAAAGGGGAGATTGCGAGCCAGTGGAGGTATACTGGATAGCCTTTGTATGCTAAGGTAGTGACAACTCAATAAAAGTCTAGTGTTAAACAGTGTTTTCAGGACACTGAGTGCTGGGTGCCTTGTCAAGGAGAGGGCAAGGCCTGACACAGATCAGGTATGCGACTTTGGCGAGTCACTAAATTTCTCTCTCTCAGCACATGAAAGGGGATCTGACCAGATGATTTCTAAGATACCTGAACTCTAAATATTTGATTCCAAGTCATGTAGATGAGCATTTGGTGTGCTGATCACCTTGCACTGGTGCTGTAGTATGACAAATAGTACAGTCCCCTCTCTCCCTCATCTTCCCCTCTACCCAAGGCTCATTCATATACATGCATTGCACCATTTTCCAGGGCTTGGTGATGATGTTCAGTGACATCTTATGCACTCCTCTTGGGCAGGACATATGGGGCAGCTACATTCAATTTTAATTAAAACAAAGCAAAGCAGCAGCTGTTTGGCATTAAAGGGAATTTTAAGCCTATATTCCAATTCCACCAAGAAAAGGAGCGAACAAAAGTCAAAAACATTTTAAGCTAGTTGGTCTAAAATATTTAAGACAGCTGTGTTCTTTCTATAAGTAGCCATCACCTGGAATGGGATCTCATATTCTTTAAAACAGAATTGACAATGATATAGGATAAAAGATGCATTGGTTTTCAAAATACTGAATTCTTAGCTCATCGTCAGTGCCCCTGCCATCATTGTGAGTTATTTGTCTAAACCCGATTTTCCATTATAGCTTAAAATACCATAACAAGAGATTCAAGTTTTACATGGTGGGAACAAAAGTGGATCTTGTTTTTCCATAGCAACATACTTGGGCTTTATAGGGATGTATGACCCTAAAGGCATTCATATTCAAATGCCCGAACACTACTACTCTCATACCATTGTGCATGCTGTGTGATGTTGCGCAGTCTTTGCTCCTGCTGGATTTCTGTGTCTTGGACTATCAAAGGAGCAGTGTATAGTTAGTTACCTCATGCCAGTGTATTCTTTAAAGTTAAGTAATAATTTAAGTTGCTCACATTTGTCATGAACTTTAAGGATGAGTACCATTTGTGCTGTGTGTACTGCTCTTCCCTTATTTCTTTTGCTATTTCCTGACTTATTTATTCCTCCATTCATTCATTAAATATTTCTTGAGAGACATCAGTGTACTGGAAATTTTAATAGGTGCTGGAGATACAGAGAAAATAGGATAGATTTACTCCTTTTTCTTACCATCTAGTGGAGAAAGTAGACACTGAGCAAGAAATTTATATATAGTAAATGAAGGGTTGGGAATTGAGGGAGGGTAAGCTGCCTTAATGAATAAGTGGCATGAGCAAGGTGAAGTGGAAATTAGCCAGGACAAGGGAGTAAAGGAGGTATTAGAAGGGGTAGAGGCAGCTTCAGTAAGTGAATTCATGATGAATTTATTCAGCAAGCATGTGTGATCCCTGTGGCAATTTTGGTGTTTGTGTGTCGCTGGATTGTGAAAACAACTCAGGAAGCTTCAGGATATGGGGCTGGAGGACTTGGCAGGAATCTCTGCTATTTTTGGAAGTTTGGACCATATCCTATAGGTAAAAATCATGAGGGTTTAAATGGGTAAGTCTGATGGTCTTATCACCTTTCAGAAGGATCTGCTCTGGGAAATGGATGTGCAGAAAAGTGCTGACCTTTCTCAAGAAGCATTACCTCTATAGTGAAGGCAAAGATAAACAGCTGGGACTACATCAAATTAAAGAGCTTTTGCACAGCAAAAGAGACAATAACAAAAACAAAGAGAAACCCCACCAACTGGGAGAACATTTTTGCACCCAACACTAATGATAAAGGACTGATCACAAAAATCTGCAAAGAGCTGATGAGACTCAACAACAACAAAGAAAATAATCCAGTCAAAAAATGGGCAGAAGAGCTTAAAAGAAACTTCTCTGAAGAGGAAATGCAAATGGCCAACAGGCATATGAAAAAATGTTCAACATCACTTGTCATCAGGGAAATGCAAATCAAAACTACCATGAGATACCATCTTACACCAGTGAGAATGGCACATATTAAAAAAACTAGCAACAACAAATGTTGGCGAGGGTGTGGAGAAAAAGGAACTCTTCTGCACTGTTGGTGGGAGTGCAAACTGGTCCAACCACTGTGGAAAGCTGTATGGAGATTTCTGGACCTACTAAACATAGAGCTTCCATATGATCCAGCAATTCCACTCCTAGGTATTTACCCAAAGGACACAGAAACATCAATTCCAAAGAACACCTGCACCCCTATGTTTATAGCAGCACTGTTTACAATAGCTAAGCTTTGGAAACAACCCAAATGCCCAAAAATAGATGACTGGATCAAGAAGATGTGGTACATATATACCATGGAATATTACTCAGCATTCAAAAAAGATAAACACATGCAATTTGCAGCAACATGGATGGCGCTGGAAGGGATCATGCTCAGCGAAATAAGCCAAAAAGAAAAAGAAAAATACCGGATGGTCTCACTCATAGCAGGAATCTAGAAAACTTAAATAAGGGACCAGGAAAATGAATAACTATAAGAAAGTGAAAATCAAAATCAACAAAAAACTATGAACCAGAGACACTTTTAGGGGGGCAGGGGTTGGAGGGGAGGGATTGGGGTCAGAATGGGGGGGCTGCAATTGTATGGGGAATATAACAATAAAATTTATTAAAAAAAAAAAAAAAAAAAGAAGCATTACCTCTGCTGTGGAGCCAGTCACAGCCAGGACATGACCCACACATGACTCTTTATAATGAAAGACCTGCCCATGAACTCCCTCCACTTTGTACCTGTTGATATTGTAGCAAAAATCTGCCACCCCAAAATATGTGTTTTGCAAAAGGTTGATTTTATGGGAGGGGCTGTGAAGTAAACGTCTGTCTAGGAGGGTCTCCCTCCTAGACCAAAGTCTCCCTCACTGGACTAGAAGACTGAATCTCCTGTCTTTTCAATGGAGAAAGCAGAACTAAATCTATATACCTTTGCTTTTTGTGCCTTACCTGGAAATCTCCTTAACTGATCTTCCTCTTTCTGTCCCCTTTTAAGATGGTGTGTTAAGCCTTGTGGCGAGTTACTCAGTGTTTCTGGGGCTCTGCCATGTCTATAGGAGGTATACATGTTACACAATTTCTTTCAACTTTTCTTTCATTAGTCTGTCTGACACTTGTTTGATTGTTTGCCAGAGGAACCAAGAGGGATATATGGGTGATTTATTTTACTCCCTAACAATATCCAACCATATTCTTGTGCCCAACTCAAATCTCATCTCCTCCATGAACCCTGTCTTCATAATTCCTACTCTCAGATATCCTCCCTCCCTTTGAAATTCTAGGGAATTATTCGAAATTCTCTGTTCTCTCATTGGGGCACATCTAGCTTATAATGACATTTATTCTTATTTTCTATGAATTTCCTTTTCCCTATGTAACTGTGGATGGTTTATAAACCTGCCAGAATGAGTTCTTGGAAGCTCAGTTCCTGAAGAATGAAATGAGCTGGGGCCTCCCTGGTGGCACAAGGTGTTAAGTACAACATTGTAAAGCTATCTGCAGCCTCTGCAGCACAATTTTGATCCCTGGCCAGGGAGCTACCCACTTGGCGCAGCAGACCTCTTCTGTCTTGCCCGCTGCTCCCCTCAGCAGTGTATTTCAGTAGATCTACCTGTTCTGTTCCCCACTCTGCCTCTGGTGAATCCTCTCACTCCCCTATACCTCTGGCCTCTACCCCAGTTCTTGTATGCATACATAAATAAATCTTTAAAAAATAAGAATGAGCTACACAGGCATCAATAAGGGATGACAGGATTCTGGGCAGTGTGAAAGAAGTCAGATTTATTAGAGAGAATAGTTACCATAGAGGAGGGGGTCTCGAGCGAGATAACCGAGTCCTGCTTTTCCAGGATGCCTTGTACATCTTGTACTTCATGGGCTTCTGGCTTTTGACTGAATCAGACCCCGCTGAAGACTGTTACCAGGCTTTGGTTGGGGACTCTGAGTGTGGAAACCCACCAGGTGATTATTATCTGCATCACCTACAAAACTCCTAGTGTATAGGAAAATTGCTGTATTCCTTAAAATGTTTAGCATCCCAGACTGATTTGAAAAAGAAATCAGTCTTCAAGCTGAAAGGGACTTTTGAAATCATCTAGATCTTTTCATTTGATGGTGAAGAACTTGAGACCCATAGAAATGAGGACCTTCTTAGATCTCTCAGCTCCCAGCTTACTATCCTTCTGGTTCTCCAAAAAAATAAAATGATTATTTTTTGTGGTTTGTGATGATGAATTAGATATCTATGACTTTATTAGAAAAACATCTTCCTGTTATTGTAGTTTAATGGACGACATGATTCTTTGAGGACTAAAGAATGAATATTGTTTATTAATAGCTCATTTCACTAATAACAAAAAGCCAGATTAATGTACTTTGTTTTCCTCCCATGAGAAAACTCAGCAATTTCTGTAAAATATTTGTACTCCTAGATGAGGTCATGTATTCAGTGTCATAACAGCTGCTGACTGCATTAGGCAATTTTGTTTTCTGAGAACATAGCATTGGTGTACCAGCTCTCATTTGGAGAATAAAACAATTTCTTCTTCCTAAGTCATAGATGACCACAGTACACACCTTGTGTCATTATAGACTACCCCTCCTTTTTCTTGTTCTCCCCCAAATAATGGTAAAGCCTGTCAAATTCTGGATAAAGGAGGACAATCTTGCTGAATATAAATGATCTATCCACCCAGAGGCACATGGAAATATGGAGATAGAAAATCATTTATGAAGATCTTAAAGCTTACAGCAGGTGGTTAACTCCATTCATACATAGGCCAGGCAGAAAATACAAATGGATAAAATTGTTGCATTGGACAAGACCACACTGATGAAGAAACAGGAGTCGTGGAGCGGGCTACATAATGCAGGATGCTGCTGAAAAGCAAGATCCTGGCCTTTTTACTGATAGAAGAATTATACAGCATCAGTTGAGAGGAAAGAGGACAAACAGAAAAGGGAGGGGTGAAGCTAGAAAATGTGCTCTGTCATCTATAGTGTCAGGGGTTGTGAGTCTGCCCTCCAGGCACTTCTCATCTGCTTGATGACTTGATATTATAATTGAGATCAAGCCCTACTTCCCCAGCCATGGTTTCAATCTTAACAACAAGGCGGTCCACTGATCAGCTTCTGGTGTCCCTTGTTATACATGGTCCTCGCCCAACCCCCATTCCTGGTCATACCTCCTGCTGCATAGCCTTCCCAGCGTGATCCAGCTTTCTGCTCTTGATTGATTTGAAGGGCACCTTACAGGGTTGAGCTCCTGTACCTAACTGACCGGGCCATTCTGACCTTGCTTAGGATTTAGAACTATATGTAACAAAATGGTGACTGAACAGGCCACTTACGATTAGCAGACCCACATAAAATTAACCTGGTAAAGACTGGTGTGTAGTTTTGTTTTTTGAAAGTGGTCAGTCAAAACCACTGGATCCACCCCTTCCTCTTCCTCTTTTCAAAAGTTAAAAGCAAGCATACTTATGGTTAAAAAGAAAATAAGTTTAAACAGAACACATGACATAATTGACCACTAAATATCCCCCTCGACACCACTCCATGGCATTCAGTGTTCCTTTTTCACTGCCCCAAAGTCAACTTTATCAAGTTTCTTTAGTAGCCTTCTGAAAATTTGAAGGCAAAGTTTAAATTTTTTTTTAAAGATTTGTTTATTTATGCATACAAGAACTGGGGTATAGGCCAGAGGTACAGAGGGTAAGAAGATTCACCAGAGACAGAGCAGGGAACAGAACAGGCAGACTGACTGAAATACACTGCTGAGGGGAGCAGCGGGAGAGACAGGAGAGGTCTGCTGCTCCATGTGGGTCACCTCCTTGGCTAGGGATTGAACTCATGGTGCAGTGGCTGTGGATAGCTTCATAGTGCTGTGTCTTAACCCCTTGTGCCACTGGGGCGGGGGGGGGGGGGCAAAGTTCAAATTTTTGAACGTTGCAAAGTTTCAAGGCTACATAAACACAGACATGGTAATATGCATATTTTTGTGTGACTTCTTTGCCAAACAGTATCTTGGACACCTGAACATCATAGTACATAGCACAAGTTGCTTACTGGAAAAACATTTGTAATGGAATTTTGTATTAAAATTCATATGTGAGATTAACCATTAGCTTCTTTTCTTCAACTGTTCTGTAGATTTTGTTACTGGATTTGCCAGCTTCGTGAAACAATTGGGCAGCAAGAGATTAGTGTCTCAGAGAGGAGTAAGAACTGATATAATTCTTTTCAGCTTCAATCATTTGTTATCATGAGGGAATTTGTGTGAGTTCTGCCAGGTTGACTGATTTTCTAAGGCAGTGAAGAAGTCTGGATTTTAATGTGAAACATATCATCTCAACTAAGTGTTATGGCTTTAAACATTTAAAACATTGTGCAAGAAAATATGCATACAAGCAGAAGATTTTTGCAGACGGGCCTGAAGTCCTTTATGTTTATAATTTCTGGCTTCAAATATTTCAGTAATTTACTTCTAGTTACTAGACTTGCAAACTAACCAACCTTCCAGCAGTAATTTTGGGGTACATTGTGTTTTTTGTGTGAAATATTACTCAGGATATAAGGGAACCAGTAGAAATTAATAGCATGTTTTGATCCACAATAAACTTTAAGTTTAGTTGGGAAATATGAAGTCATATGTGGAAACAGAACTAGCAGCTTACATTACTGTGTAAATGCAAAGTGAGGCAAGCTATAAATTACAGTCCCTTGACCCCACCCAGGAGGCCATATAAGCGATTCAGTACAAATTACACATTACTGTTCTGCAAACCGTATATTTCTGTATACTTTCATGCAGCTCATTATAGTGTAATTAAGCATTAAGAATGTACTTGATCTGTAACAGGGTGGTCCCCAGAAAAGGGGGAGGTTCCAGGTTCCTTGCCCCACCCAAGGAAGGGTGGAGCTGAGCAGGAAGAAGAGAAGCTGCAGAAGAGACTGAGGAAGGAGCAGGATGGAGCCAGGAGACCTGGAGGAGGCGCATGGAGCCTAGAGACACGTGAAGAAACTGCGCTTGTCTTTTGGTCGTGGACTGGGTGACACAGATGTGGGTGAGACCCGTGGGGAGGTGACAATGGCAGCTTTTATCTTGATGTTGATTTTGCTCTTTTCCTTCCGGGCTTGTCCGGTTGTTTGTGACCCTTTTCTGTGGGTCCCCACTGGAAGATGCTTTAGACTTGTGGCAGGCCTTGGGGCCTTGCTCTGGGCCAATCCCATTTGGATGGACTTTTACCCACGAGGGGATGGGTAACTTTGGGTGCTTGATTTAGAAACTAGACTCCTTGCCTTACCTGTATTGTTTCCTAGTTTTATTAAAGTTCCTTCCCATTAAAGTCTCCTATGTTTTGTGTTGATGCGGCGGATGGCAGAACCCATTTAGAATAGGCAGGTTTGCGGGGTTTGGGCTGCCCCTCTCCCTGCCCTATAACAGATTTTCTTAAAATTTAAAACTTTGGGGTCATGCCTGACACATGATTGTTGACTAACCATAATTGTTACAAATTTAATGTTTGTTGAATGAATCAATAATAAATTGGAGTGTGAAGGAATAACTGATTATTCTAAGACATGGTAGAAATTCAATGATTCCTTATTTGATAAATGAATAAATTCATTAAATGCTAAATGATAGCAGATGGTTAAAAAAAAAGATTATGGAGAAAGGGACTTTTCAGTTGACTTTTGATATGCATGAATAGGATTTCCATATATGGAAAGCCTTGTAGAAGGCATTTTAGGTGGGGAACAATTTGAAATAGGTTGTGAAGAAACTAGAGTGATTGAAATATAGAATTTCATTTTATACCAAAATTTTATTTAAAAATGGTTTTGACATGCTTCAAATATTGCAGCTCAGTGTACTATGTTCTTGCTTTTCAGATGGTTCCCTTCCTAGTACATTAGTATCTTTATGAAAAAGCCTGTAATCCTCCAGGCAATGAGGTGAAGAGGTGGGGTCACTTCCTATTGTAATGCTAAGTCTTTCCTTCATCCTCTTGTTTCATTAGGCAATGAATACTGAGCAAAGGGAACCCTTTTGTGTTACTTATGTGACTTGTTTTTATGTTGGTAGGGAATAATTCTTAGAATTGTCTAATGTGGGAAACTAAAATCTTTTGATATTGGGTTTTGTTCTTTCAAGCATTAGCTGTTTTCCTTGTACCCTGTTTAATTGGACATGCCCAAGAGACCTTAGGGGAGAATTTCTTTCCTGGGGTGGTGCCTTTTCTATATAACATCCTCAACAAGGAATTGGGTTGAGACAGCAGGAATTGAACTTCCAGGCATTTTCTGAGAGCCTTGGTGACATGTAGACCTTGTCCATGAAATTTCCTGTCATTGAAATTTTGTGTTTTCTCTGGTACCACAGTCTTATTCTAGAAGCTTCTTTAAGTACATTGTATAGCAAAAGGATATTTACATCTCAAAGGCCAGATTAATTTATGCTACAGGCTTTTTCTTAGAGACTATGACAAGAATATTTTAAGAACATTCCCAAAGTAAACTTATCAGTCTAAAGGTTTATTTCTTTTTACTATAATTTTATATATCCATGTGTATTGCAAGTTGATCAATCATTCTGCCAAACATCTTGTACTAAATGTGCTAATGAGCTAGCAAATCAAGTATTTTGAAAGTATGGACATGTGTAACATTGATTTTCAATATTTGGATCACATCAATAATTTGCTCAAGGAAAACAGCTTTATTAGGATGGATTTCCATATACCTTATTAATAGCTTCCAGGCAAAACAACACTTGTTACATTCATTGTTGATTTATTTCCTTTAACTTTCTGTACCCTCAATCCCCTAAGTCCTTAGTGGCAATATCAGTAATAACAAAATTCTAATGTTCATTACCTTTTGGGCACTGGTGAAGCCTTGCTTTTGCCTTATGTGGATTTTTCCTTCAAATAATGCAAACATTTCTCAGGTTATTTAGGAAAATAGATTATTGCTATTAAGTGAATGTAGGTAGGAAACAAACAGCATCCAAAAGTGAAGGGAAGAGCTGAGTGGGTAGAAGCCTAAGGCAGTGGAAGGTGCTGAAAAGATATCTCCATAAAAGGGAGACTCACTTGAAGTTATTTTAGAAACACAGTCCCCACCTCCACTTACATGCTGCCATCTAGGACTAGCTACTGGGATCTAGGTTGAGGAGTAGAGCCTCCAGGTGAAGGCGTATAACAAGGAAGGCAGGTGGGCTCAGGGAGGAAAAAAGAAGAGAGAGCTCTTGCTTCTGCAGACCAACTTGCACCCTGGTATTGCTGGGAAGGAGACACATGGAAGGAGACACATGGAAGGAGACACATGGAAGGAGACACTTGGAAGGAGACACATGGAGGAGACACATGTAGAGACACTGGAGAGAAGCACGTCGGTGAGAGACAATTGGGGAGGCTGACAATTATCTTGATATCTACTTTGATTTTGCTCCTTTCATCTCAGACTTGCCTGGCCCCTCTGCCTCTTTCCCATGGTTCCCTGCCAGAAGGTACCTTAGACTTATGGTGAGCTTTTGGGCTTCAGCAGCCCTGCTTTGGGCCAAACCTTTTTGCCTGGGCATTTGCCCACAAGTGATGGATAATTATGTTGGGAAAAATAGACTCCTTTCTCTATGCACATTAATTTATTTGGACCTTCACACTACGAGTCTGTTTGCTTTTGTGAGCTTGCATGGCTTGATCCCCTTAAAGAGTGAAGTTTGAGGCTCCGGGGTTCTTTTTGATCACGTGCTAACAATACTGAGGTATGAAGATTGAGTTCTGACATGCTCCATCGCTGAATTGGATCAGACACTTAGCTCTCTGAGTCTGTTTCTTCAGCTCTGAACCAGGAATAATGAGATTTGTCTCTTAAGAGAAGGTGAAAATAAGGGGGTTGCAATTGTATGGGGAATATAAAAATAAAATAAAAAAATAAAAGAATTGAAATCTTAAAAAAAAAGGTGAACAATTAAGTGGCTACAAATAATCGGAGGCACCCAGAATAGTTTACTCCAAGATGATTTAGTTCGCTCCACCTTCCTATTCTCGTCACCTTAATCTCTACCTCTTTTTTTCCCACTGCCCATTTTCTCCTTAAAAAAAAAAAAAAAGAAAAAAGAGAAAAGAGAAAGATCTGACTTGCATATATGGAAATGAACACATTTTTTGTGTCAAATACCATACAGTTTTCACTCTATATTAGCAAGAACAGGCAGTTTTGTCTGACACCCAAGTTTCTGTTCTTTTTTGAGATAGAAATAGTATTTGTGGATTACTTATGATGTACCAGCAGAGTTGCATATTTAATTTAATCTCATGATTACCCCATAAGATATTGTTTCCATTTTACAGGTGAGGTTCTGAGGTAAATAAAGGCTATTAACTTACCTGATAACATACAGATAGTGAGTGGCCTCAACTGTTATTCAGACCTTGCTGGCTTTCACCACCAGGCCCCACTATCTACCTTCCCTAGGCAAAGGATACATCTTGATCATTTGGGGGAGCACATGGATGGCTTGAAAATTTTCCCCTAATAATTCTGATAAGCTCTTCTCTAGGTGAGAATTTTGATCTGTGATCCTTGAGTGTCTCAGAGGCGCTGCTTCCCAGTGTGGCTAGCGATAGGTACCAGCTCCACTTTTGGTGATTATCAGAACATCTTCCAGAAAATCTGGAAAATTGCTATTTTCTTTTTAAGGGAGCAAGGCCCCATGCCCACCCGTGATTTGGAATTGTCTAGAGCCGGGCTGGATTTTGAATTTTTAATGGCTGTTTCTACACAAGGTTTATCAAGGCAAATGCATTAAGAATCAAAACTTGAACGTGGTCTTTCAGGTCTAGTTTAGAAAAACAAAAAATTAAAGCTCAGGAACAAAGTTTACTTTTTTTTTTTTTTTAAGGCACAAAGAGCCTCTTATAAGTTGGCAGGAGAGATGGCGGAAGTACTCGTGGGCACTGGTGCTGTTGTTTTCAAACTGAGGTGCCAAAGACATCCGTCTGTTAAGAAAATGAATAGGATAGATGGAGCCTGGGGCTCCTGACACTGAGCACCCCGCTGAGGGGTAAAAATGCCACTCCACTGCGAGTGTCCCCGCCTGGTGCTACACTATGTTTATGAGATGGAATTTCTATCCACCTTTCCATTGGAAGAAAAGCTTTCATTACAGTCGAAGAAAGGGCACAGGAAAGTTGCTTTGATTTCACAAGAGATTTTGTAACCTGAGTGTTAGACACGTCAGACTTTCAAAGACCATTTTATTTTTGACTTTGATAAACACAAGCAGTTGGTATTTTAATGTAATGAAAATAATCACTTTTCATCCCAGTCAGAAATAAGGATAGATCTGAACAGGAGGGTATTTGAGTGGAAAAGAGTTAGAGATTTAGTCTTCCATGGTCTATATTTCCTTCTCTACTTTGTCCTTGTCCAATTCTATAAGTTCCCTCTCAATCCTCTGTTTTCTCATTTATATAGAGTCACCTGGCAATAGAGATATAATTGATAATTGCATTCTTTTGTTGCTTGATGTTGGGCATATGGAAGAACACTTGGAATCCAAGGATACCAACCTTTCAAGAGCTCCTGAATCTACCTAAGACTTATGCTGTGTTCATGGGTGGTGCATGTGTCACAGCAAGGGCGGCATCATAAGACAATGACAGAGACATGAGCAATCACCTGTGAAGGCACCTCATTCTAGGTGGGGTGCAGGTAACATTATGAAGCTCATTCTTTCCCTCCCTTTTTTGTGTTTAAAGCAAAAATACTCTGTTTTGGATATGTGTTTTCATGGAGGTAGAAATGCTGAATGGGCAAGGGATTGAGAAAATAAGAGAAAAGGGGTTTATCTGTTTAGCACTCAGAATGTGCACACTGTATTAGCCGCTCCATGTGTTGCTGGCAAGCATCTTAGGGACAGTGAGGTATGCTAATCAGTGTAGCCTTGAAGGTACCTTGATTCCACAGTGGCTAAAGATGCCAAAGACAGAGCTTAAGACTAAGAGCACAGGTACGGCAATTAGTTGTTACCTTTTGGATCGAACAACTGATAATAAGTGAAACTCTTTTCCAGCTAATTTCTTGCCCCTCTCACGCTCTCACCATTGCATTTTCCTGCCTTTCTTTTGGAGAAATTGTGGTAATTGTTTGAAAGATGTGCTTCTAGAGTTCAAGGTTTTTGTATAAACTGTTACCTCTCTCTGCTCCATCTTCTCTCCACTTGTCAGCTCTTACTCACGATTTGGGTCTCATTTCAAATTTCATTTCTCAGGAAAGTCTTCTTTGATATCCCCTTCATCCCCTCCATGTTTTTCTCTTGAGAGTCCTTATAATTAGTAGTTACAACTTATTTGAGAAACACAAATAAATTGTGTGTACCTATTCCCAAGTGAAGGTAGATAGTGGGGCGTGGTGGTGAAAGTCAACAAGGTCTGAATAACAATTGAGGCCTCTCTCTATCTGTGTGGTATCAGGTAAATTAATAGCTTTTTTTTTTTTTTACCTCATTTGTCATGGAAGACTAAAGCTCTAACTCTTCTCCACTAAACTACCCTCCTGTTCAGATCTAACCTGGAGATTGCAGTGTTCCATGAGTGCAGAGATTGTGCCTGTCTTTGTGGTGACTGAGCACCCAGCTTCTATAACAGTGTCGCCCACGTGGTAAGCTCTAGGAATTTTCATGGCAGGAGTCAGTGAACTGCACAGCACTGAATAACCAGTGCTCATTGGCTGCTTAACAATTAGCCCTGTGTGGAGTCCTGGGCCATGTTGGGAATTCAAAAGATGCAGAAGTATGGATTGTGTTCTCAAAGAGCTTATAATTGGGTTTGGGAAAAAGTAGCTCCTTTGGAGAGAGCTATCTTGTGATTTTTAAAAGTGCATTGATTGTCTAGCCACACTGTTATAAAAAATTGTAAGTATTAGCAGAGAAATATTAATGTTAAGTAATACCAACAGGAGTACAATAATCAAGAATTGAATTTATATGGCTATTTAGGTAAATTTCTACAGTCTATTGCTTTACATTTGTTTTGTTATATTTTCTTGCTTCTTTGGACCCATTATGAACACAACTACATGATTTTTTTTCCTTTCTAGTTCTTGGCCTCATTATCATTATGGTCACTTAATTGTGTTTATTCTGGTCTTATTTATAAACTGTGTCACAGATGATTTGAAAGGGAGATAACAATTTTGGGAAATCCATGTAATGCTTAATATTATAGAATGAGATCAATCCAGAGAATTTAGAAAAAAATATGTAAAGATAGAGGGAAAAATAATGTGATATTTGTGAAAAGATAATTGACTTTCTTTGCTTGAAGTGAAAGAAAAAAATTATAAGAAGTGGACCTATAGATTTTATTTGCAAAATCCTTAATTCTTTTATTAGCAAAATGCAAAGTGTGGCCAGTTTGGAATAAGTCTCTCAAAATATTAATTGTAGGTCATTCATTATTGCATTGTAACAATGAAAAAGGATATCACAAGAATAAAAATTAGAATACCAACATAGACAGGCTTTTTTAAAACAGAAATGGTAAAATATGAAGTTTGCAGTTTTATTGAAATGTTTATATTCTTAATAAGTGGACAAAATACCATATAGCCATAATGTACAAATGAAGAAATTCTAGAAAGCATACATATAGAAAAAATATTTATCCTTCTTAGATTCACTGATTAACTTTGATGAACAGGTAATTAAAATGTAGTTAACAATACCACAGGAAAATCAGAACAAAATTCTTGAGTCTGCTTGAATTATAATCAGGTTAAGAAATCATCAGCTAGAACATTGAAAACCCATATTCCCTTCAACGTGCAATTTTTTCATATAGGTGAAAAACTAGAAGCTACTTAAAAGCCATCAAGAGATAGTTAAATGAAGAATTCTTTATTTGTGTGCCTAATGTGATAAAAGTAGGAAGAAGGCAGAATACATAATTTAAGTAACTTAATATATGTAAAAAAGATGTTTGTTTTGGAAGTCAGTGTAACAGTATTTATTGTAATTTAAAATATTCTCTAGAAAGGGGGCCCAGTGGGCTGTGGTGGAAGATTATTAGTGCTTCTGGGGTGGGTATGATGTGATAACATACATTTTTAGAGATGTGAATTGACATCTTTAAAATATATATTATTTTTAAACCAGTGTTACTTCAATAAGCATAATTTAAAAAATACCTCTAATTATACTTTCATTTTCAGGCACCTGGGCTATGAAACTTCTGCATAAGCATGTATGTACAGTATACACACAGCTTGAAGAAGTATTGGTTTTAAAGCAAAAAGTGGAAGCCACCTAAAATTCTAACAATAAGGAAATAGTTAAATTTTTATTTTAGTGTGATAGAAATTTACAGTCAATCCGAAGAATGATGTGTGAGCATGGAAAAATCTTCAAGAAATACTGTTAAGTGAAAAAAAAAATTGAGTTGCTAAAGAATGCATACAATATGACCTAATTTTAATAAACAAAGCAAGCTGTATATTTATAGATGAAACACATGTTTATATATAAATCCATAGAGTAAATCTGAGAATACCATACCAAGATGTTAACAGTTCTGACTTTAGAACGGGGGTGGTTGGGAATGAGGGGAATAGTGGGAACTTTCATTTTTGTATTCTCTAGGCATTTCTGTTTTGTTAATTAAAAAAAACCCTAAGTTTATACTAATATATTTTTCATATGATGTTAGAAGTAATGTAAGAACAAGAGCTAAAACAGAAAAAGTCAAAGAGCAGAAAACTCAAAAGCAGTGCTCATTATTTTAGGTCACGAAATTATGGGTGGCTTTTTCCTTCCCTTCCATGACTACTATACATTGGCCAGACTGCTTTTGCATTTAAAATTCAGAAGGAAGGATTTTGGAGGATGCTTTTCCCCTGAGACAATGGCTTACAACCATGCTTCTGTTACATGTAGTAGGAAGAAGATGGGGAGAAATCCTTGGTCATTGCAGCTGAAAAGATAAAATCCCTCTGAAGTCAAATAGTTTTAGTTTGCATAAAATGAAAGTTCACATAATTTCAGTCTGCCTTATCCTCTTCCTTATTTTATTTTACTTTTTTTTTGGTCAGGTTTGAGGTTGAGGTAGGGCAGTTGTCATATAATAAACAATAGGGATTTTCAAGTCTCCAAAGGTTGGGGATCACTGCTTTAAGAACTAACCATCTCAGATAGATGACATGTGACACAGACAGTTATGAAAAAAAAAAAAAAAGACATGCAGACAACTGTACAAGTATTGAAAAAAATGAAGTATTTACATTATGCATGAATAATATATCTTTGTGCAAGTCTCGTGGGTGAACTTGTCAAGTTATCTTTCTCCTGTCTGCTTTTGTGTTTATTTTCAGACCATTTCTAGCCTGGAAAATCTTTTTGTATTGCTTTGGACCCTCAGGAAATTAATGACTATGACATATACTTTCCTCCTAAATAGGGCTTCCTTTCCCCATAATTTTTACTTTCTGATTTCTTAGTTTAATTTAAGCTAGACGCTGACTGGATAAAGATGATTCCATCTACCTTAATGTTCTTTGTGTTTTCTCCACCACATTCTGGCATCTAATAATGGTTAAATAATATACCGCCATTACAGGAAATATTTTCTGAGACCTCACACATAAACTGGTTTGAAAACCTGCCTCAGTAAAACCCAGATGGTTAAAGTCACTCCTAACCATATTATTTTCAAAATAACAAGAACAAGAGCTACCACATACAGATGTAAAAGGGCAAAAGATTAAAAACCAGTAATGGTTATTTTTGGTCATGAGCTTAAGGTTGATTCTTTATTCTCTTTTTTCTCTACAACTACAATAAGATGGTGAGACTCCTTTTATATTTAAAACTCAGAAAGAAAGACTCAGAAATAAAGCAATTAGGAGTTGCTTGCTTTAAAAAATAGTCCTTGCAGACTAGAGCGGCCCCAGAGCCTGTCCCTGTGCCTCTGTTTTGTATTGTAGGAACTGCCTTAGATTTGTGTGCTGTGTTGGATTCTCCATGTTAATATTTCTCAGACTGCATGGAAATTCCAGCAAAGCTTTTAATAATTCAACACAAAAGAAGAACAATATTATAGTTGAAAATTAGCCTAAGGAGAATATAACCTTTTTATATAGGAAAAATAGGAAGGGTGAGAAGAAACCAAATTAGATGCACAAAGAGCTACGTAATGACGTGATACACAAATAGGAATGTCATATAAATTGGAAACTAGAGTGCTCACAGAAGAGGAATGTGGAAACAATTGCTTTTAAGTGTAAAATCAGAAGAGTTAGGGCCAGAGACAAGATACTACCAGCAAGACATTTAAAAGGGATAATATTTTAAGGTTTAGTCTCTGCACATCTCATTTAAACTTAGGTACACAGGAGGCCACTAGAATGTCTGGGCATGGTTGAAAGTGTTTGAGACCATTTTTCCTTACTGCTAGCACTGGTGCCAGCAGAGGTAGATGGCTCACTTTGAGGACCCATGTGCTGGAGACCCAGCCTGTGTTCTGATCTGGAGCTACTGTGATTGCTGTTAAAACTGACAGCAATACTGTAGCCAAAGCCAGTCCCCTGTATCTCTCCTTTGAACCCAGATGGGATTCTGGGTAGTGCTGCTCCTTTTAAACCCTCTCTCTGCTGTTCTGCGGGCTGGCATGGGACAAAACTACAGGTGTGTTCCTTATTTGAAATTTCTACTATAGTTTTTCCACTTTTCCCTATGGTAGGCATTTCCTGTGTTACTCTCAAGAGCCCCAGTTGCCTCCTCTCCCTCCTTTTCTCACTTTAAAAACTGTGTCCACAGGAAGAGATCAGATAAACTCACTAACTCTAAGGTAAATTGCTGATAAGGTTTAAATTGTGTCCCTTTCTTGGTGTGTTTGTAATTGACTTGAACTCAAGGTAGTCAGGGGGAGCTAACTTCAGAATTTCTGCAGCTGTTTGATCAGTGATTCTAGAACCATGCACCCCAAATCACTGTTTTTATGGAGACTCCCTCATTTGTAAAAGTGTTTTTAAAGACTTTTCCTATAAAAATGAATTTGTTGAATGGTTTCCCTATGAAGATTTTAGGACATGATCTAATTTTAATCAAACACAATATAGATTTATATTGACTTGATTTTTTAATATTATGGTTGGGTGAGAACACTTGCCACTAAGGAGAGAAGAAATATCTCAATGGAAGTGTTGCCCTTGTAACCCATGTCACCAACTCCTCTAAACTCTATTTCCAAAATATGTCCTGCCTCTTACTTCTTCTCACCAAATCCGTGTTCACATGTTAGTTGAAGACAAGGTGATTTATCATCTGGAATACAACACAAGTCTCCTAATTATTCTCTGTGTTTTCATATTTGTGCTCCATTCTTCATTCAGAAGCCAAATAATGGGCTCAAAGGGCAATTAAGATCATATTGTATCTTGCTTAAAATCCTCCAATGATTTCCCAATCTCATTAACATAAAATCCAAAGTGTTCCAAATAGGCAAGAGGCTCTAAGTGATCTGTTCTGGATTTCCTTGCTGATCTCACCTTCTTCTTGTCCACCTCTCATCCTTTGGATTCCAGCTACAATGGCTGAATTTCCCCTTGTCCTGAAGGAGAGAAAGTATTCCTAGCTCAGGTCTCACTCTTCACCCTGCCTGGATTACTCTTATCTCAGCTCTTTATGTGACTCTCTTCTTCTTACTGTTAGGGGGAAAAGGATGTCCCAAAGCAAATTCCATATAGGCTTTGTGGACTCCACCCCCACCCCAGGTAAAAGCCAAAGACACTGGGAACTCCAAATCCCATCACTACCAAAGGGAAGGTGGCTGGGACCTGAGGGTGGGGTTAAGCAGCCAGGTGGATACAAAAGGCAGACACGTGGGCTTTGGGGGCTCTCTCCATTTTTGGGCTCTCGGCCAGCTTGCAGCGTCCGGCCATCTCTGAGAGTGACTTTGGGTTTCCAGGTCGTCGGATCGGGTAGGACGCATTAAAGACTTTATTTCCCTATTTTCTCCCTGAGTTGTACATTTTCCTTATTTCTTTTTCTCTTGTAAATAAACCTTTTATTAACCCTTTTGTGTGTGTCTGTAGTAGAGTATTCATAAGTCCCTTTAAAGCGCGCGGGTGAGGACCCACAGCCAGGAACCCGTTTAATATCGGGGTTGCTCTATAACATTACGACTTCTGTTCTCTTCTAGAGAGGTTTTCTTTGACCTTGCCTTCCTGCCACCCTCTACTCACAATATCTTACAGTCCACTTTATTTTGCATTATCCCTATCTGGAATAATCTCATTCACCTGTTTATATATTTGTTATTTGCCTTTTGCCACCAGACCAGACCATAAGCTTCATGGAGCAGAGATCTTGCCTTCTTAGTTATTGCTGCTTAAAACTTAGAACAATGCCTGCTATTTAGTCAGTGCTCCATAAATATTTGTTGAATTTGAGGAAAAATATGAGAAAATATCAGTTTAATTTGCACAGCCACCAAATATTAGAACAAGTCATCAAATATCATTTATAAACAACAAGTAAATCACTAAGCAGTATCTAAAAGCAAGATGTTTTGATGAAATTAGTCCAAAAGAAGCCAGGGAGATTTATTTTGAACAATCCAAGAATGAATGGGCTTAACTAATGGCTGCTTAGATTGGGTGAGTCATCAAGTCACAAAATAAAACATCAGTCAAATTGGAGGTTTTAGTATGTTGTGTTCTCTTTTATTAAAACAACAGTATTTTTAAATGACTTGAATCTTGCAGTTCTGTTACAATGACTCATCATCTTGAAAAATGTGTTTCTTCAGGGTGGGAGGATGTTTTAAACTCATAATTCATTTGTCGCAATGCTTATGTATTAAAGCACAGCCATGTTCTCTGCCATTCTTTTCTTTTTGTGATGTTTAGATGGTAGACTGAGAGGTACCTCAGGCCCCCCCAAATTTGTATACTCTAAATGGATTCTGACATCCATTGTATAAAGACTAAGTGTTCTCTGAGTGAAAGAACTTAAGATTCGTGTGCATAGAAAGAGAAGAAAGGACAATAGTTTTCCAATGTAACACCCAAAGTTACCATCCTCTCATGGGTAAATGTCCAAACAGCGTTGGTCCAAAGCAGGGCCACTGAGGCCCAAAAGCTTGCTGCTAATTTAAGGCATCTTCTGGTGGGGAACCATAGGAAGAGGACAGAAAGGGCCAGGCCAATCTGGGACAAAAGGAGCAAAATCACAAATCAAGTTAAATGCTGCCATTGTCAGCTTCCCTCACCCACATCTTTTCCAAGTGTCTCTACATGCCACAACTTCACATTTCTGCTTTTATGTGCCCCAAGTCCAAAGCCAAGAAGCATGTGGTCCTTCTTCCATGCCTCTGCTCCCCGTGCCTCCTCCAAGTCTTCTCTCCCAAGTCCTCTTCTGCTCTCCCCTCCCCCCACCCCAGTTCCACCCTTCCCCAGGTAGCTAGGGAACATGGGACCTCCCCTTTTTATGGAGATCACACTATAACAATATTGCCTTTTGCCTATTGTAAAAAAAAATGCCGTGTTCCTTTCCTTTGTCATACTGTTATAGGACAGGGAGAGGGTCAGCCCAAACCCCGCAAACCTGCCTATTCTAAATGGGTTCTGCCATCCGCCGCATCAACACAAAACACATGAGACTTTAATGGGAAGGAACTTTAATAAAACTAGGAAACAATACAGGTAAGGCCAAATCTGTTATAGGACAGGGAGAGGGTCAGCCCAAACCCCGCAAACCTGCCTATTCTAAATGGGTTCTGCCATCCGCCGCATCAACACAAAACACATGAGACTTTAATGGGAAGGAACTTTAATAAAACTAGGAAACAATACAGGTAAGGCAAAGAGTCTAGTTTCTAAATCAAGCACCCAAAGTTACCCATCCCCTCGTGGGTAAAAGTCCATCCAAATGGGATTGGCCCAGAGCAAGGCCCCAAGGCCTGCCACAAGTCTAAAGCATCTTCCAGTGGGGACCCACAGAAAAGGGTCACAAACAACCGGACAAGCCCGGAAGGAAAAGAGCAAAATCAACATCAAGATAAAAGCTGCCATTGTCACCTCCCCACGGGTCTCACCGACATCTGTGTCACCTAGTCCACGACCAAAAGACAAGCGCAGTTTCTTCACGTGTCTCTAGGCTCCATGTGCCTTCTCCAGGTCTCCTGGCTCCATCCTGCTTCCTTCCTTCCTCAGTCTCTTCTGCAGCTTCTCCTCTTCCTGCTCAGCTCCACCCTTCCTTGGGTGGGGCAGGGAACCTGGAACCTCCCCCTTTCCTGGGGACCACCCTGTTACAATACTTTAGTATGTATATGCATACATACAAATAAGAAATTATGAAATGCAAGTTATGTTAGTAGGAAGAACATTTTTAATATTTTCATGTGCTGACTAGGAGCTTTCCTATTTTCATTGTTATTTGGCTTTCAATTTTAAAGTGTGGAGAGAGGATGAACATAGAGCATATACTTTCTGCTCCTCCCTATTTACGACTCCAAATAAGAATTTAATTGAGTTTATGTTTGGAAATAAGAGGCAAACAGTTCAGAGAATAAAGCTTACAGAGATCTCTGAATTAATTGAATTACTTGCTTTTCAAACTAACCCTGCAAAACAATAGATCCCCTGCGGGATCAAGGGTATAATCTATGCATCCATCTCTGTGTACTACCCTTCTCGCTAAGGTTCTTTAAACCATCAGGATCATTACACCAGTATGCAAACCACCAAATTAAACAAAGAGGCTATTTTTACAGAAGCGGATGGAAAGCAAGGCAAAACATTTTTTAAAATAAAAAATGACTTTTCCTCAAAGCCCAGAACAGTAGCAGAAGGCTTTAAGAACATAAACATAACCAATCTGTCTATTCCAGGGGATAAAGGCTATGTTTCTTAAACATAAAAGAACAAAATTTCTAAGTAGCAAGCAAGTTGGAAGCATTTGCATAATGGATTCTATTTACATAAATTACGTAGCTTATAGCACTCATCTGATAAGACTTGGCAAAGGTGGAAGGCAGAAGTTGAAGTGGAGTGAAAAGAGGGGTAAATATATTGTTCTAGGATTCCTTTTAGTACTTTTTTGACTTTTCCGCAGTTTTTGAAATCCGCGCTTCTTTAGGAGCTAATATGTACATTTGCCCAGAACCTTATAACCATGAGTGTCAAGAAGAGTTAGATTTGGTCATTCCCAACCTCTTTGTACCCCCTACCCTGTTTTGTTCTCTTTTATGGAGGCAAAAGTGAGTGCATCTGTCAACTACTGGAGCATGTTAACTGCTGTATATTGGGATTTGACAGCCACTGGCTGTGAATTTTCTTGCCATAACAACCAAATGAAAATGTCAGCAATGAATCTTGCTGCTAAGTGCCAGATTTCCTCTTTCTCATATGCACCATTTCCCTTTGACTGAATAGAAAAATTTAGTTTTATAAAACTCCGAAGCAAGGGTCTTATTTCCAATGGTATATCATGGCTCATGATGTACAGTCCTTCCTAGAATGGCTAAATGTCGGGCATCTTTAATAAAACCTTAGGTACTACTTTAACAGCGTCTCAAGTTCAAGGAGGACTTTCTGACTTTATAGATAACTGGATCTAGAGAATTTAGCCTATGAGGATTATTCCCTAAAGACTTTTTTTGCTTTCTGTCCCCAATCTCCAGAACCAGTGATGCTTTTCCTGAGGAAGCTTGTGAATGCTGGAGGGGGTTGTTAGCTGTTCACATTATGCCCTAACCCCTTACTTGAAGGTTTTTGATCGGATGAGAACTAGTCAAAGCAAGACTTACTTATTTTTCAAGTTCCAGACTTTAGAATTCCATAAGCATTGACTTACAGAAATTCATCTATGTGAGATTGGTCTTTGTACATGTATAAACCTTTGGCCCTGCTTATCGAATCTTTTAAGAATGTACTGTGCTGCAGCTAACAGTGTTCCCAACTCAGAGTGGCTAAAACTAATAAGTATTTATTTTTATACCATAACGGAAAGTCTATAATTGTGCAGTTCACTGCATTGACTCAGCTGCTCAATGATACTAAAAGAAACCTATGTTGTCATCTTTTAGCTTACATTCTCTCATCCCTTCTGTCCCTAATGTGCCAGCTGTAATTCCTGTGATTGTTGCAGCATGGCTGCAAGATAGCTGCCACATCTTCATACATGGAGATTTTGTTTGATGCAGGAAGAAGAGAAAATGGGGAAAATAGATCAGACCAGCAGCATTTGTCTCCTTTATCAGAATAGAAACAATTTCCCCCTAAAAGAACTCTTCTCACCCCTCAGACCCCTATTCTCAAGGTATTTCTCTCCTTTTACTTATGTTTAATTGACCAGAACTGTGTCAAATAACCACTCTTATTAGTGAGGTTGGCAAAGTAAATATTTAGTTTGTACAGCATCTAATAAAGAAGCAGGCGAGGAAAAATTCTCTGAGTGAGTCAAGCTACAAGGTCAGTGATAATTACCAAGAATTATAATACTCTGGGTAGGTGTACATTATTCTACATTAAGTCAGGAGCTGGTAGTCTTTTGAGTATTCTAAGGTCAGTTCTAACTTATCCCTGTTTACAAATTCCTACTTATCTCTTAGAACAACCCTTACAACTCCATTCTTCCAGTGTTGCTTTCTTAGAAAGATGGCTGTTATTTATTTTTTAAAGATTTATTTATTTATACAAGCACTGGGTACAGTCAGTAGTGTGGGAGGGTGAGAGAATTCACCAGAGCCAGAGTGGGGAACAGAATAGGCAGACTGACGAAATACACTGCTGAGGGGAGCAGCAGGCACGGCAGGAGAGGTCTGCGCACCATATGGGACCCTTGCCGGTGGCTGGTGATCGAACCAGCACAGCAGAAGCTGCGGGCAGCTTCGCAGCCCAGGGCTCAACTGCTGCGCCACCAGGGGAGGCCCTGCTGGTGTTATTGATGGTATATTTTCTCCAGAAAGCTGAAGTGTGATTCCAAAGGCACCTCCACTGAAGGGGTTTTGTTCAAATTTTGAGTAGAAGAAAGGAGATGTTGCTTCAGTGCTGAATCAAGTTTGTTCCCACAAGCTGGGAATCAATGGGAGGAGGAATGTTTGCTGACCTGTAAATTGTTATTGACTTATCAACACAATTGCCCGTCATTTCCCCTCCCTCTTCCAGAGCACATGTTGAAAACATTTGGATAGAATGTCTTAAAAATATTTCTCTCTTACCAAAAAGAATGCATGTGAGGAAGCTTCTCAACTGAAGTTTCACTGAAATCTTGGGGCAAACCTGTGGGAGAACATCATTCTCAGCAATGCTTTCCCAACCAGTGCTGCAAAGACAAAGCAATGATTCTTGTAATGAAAAGACAGATACTTCTCACTCCTTGACATTTAGCAGGCAGCTGCGAAGTATAGGTAGCTGGCAACATTCCCTGGAGACAGGACTTGGGCCACGGGTTGGGCAGGGGAACAGTTGCCATCTCATCATTTCATTGTCTGTGGTCACTGGGCACACCAGTGACATGCAGAATCAGAGTAAAAATTACTACTGTCAAAGAAGCGCTGCTAATGGCAGTGACTCTGTTCAGTCCTTCAGTGTTTCAAGACACAATCACCTCAATATAGTAAACCTGCTTCCAGCTACTTTAACCCTCTAAGAAGGTGGCTGCAATATGTTTCCTGATCTCGTGATGCCGGGTGATTTGTTTTAATAATGGTCTGAGGGTCAGATGAGTTAGTCACTGTCACTTGAGTGCAGTGGAGGAGGAGGAGGAGGAGGAAGAACTTTCTTTGAAAGCATCACCATAGACTGCCAACAGGTAGGTGAAAAAAATGACCTTACAGTCAAACACACAAAATACTTTTTCATTTGTTTTTATAATGAAATCATAGAAAACATTTATCTTGTGCGACCCTAATGCAGGAACTCAGAGAAATGAAAAATTCTCTCTTCATGATGTTTGTCAACAAGAAGCCAGTATTTGGGCAATTTGGTGCTTGTGTTTATTAGTCGAATTGCCCCCTTCCTATTTCTCGTTCCTTCTCAATCCTTCTTTTTATTAGGAATAATGATTGGGGACGTCTGAAGTCTCGGTATTGTAGTGACCAAATGAACAGAGATAACATCAGGCCTTGAGAATCCCTGCAGGTTGAATCTCGTGCCCTCTGACATTATCTCACTTAATAACACAACCAGCAGGATGCATACACAATTCTCATCTTGGTTTGTGAGTCTGTCTGTACTCCAGTACCATCGATCATGATGGGACATTAAAAGAAGAGAGTCATTATACTCTGAGTGTTTTTTTCCATCATGTATATGCATGTACGTATTTGTTTGTGAATCTATGATTACAACTTATATTATTAAAAAAACTTCAACTTTAAATGTCTGAGTCTGAGATCATAAGAGTGAGTGAAAATGAAATCAGAATAAAGGGAAAATAAAGATAGTAAAATAAGGTAAAGTCCTGGGGAAAATATATGTATAGATAGGTAGATAATAGATAGTCTGAAATCAAAAGTGTTTCACTTGAAGTAGACCACAAATTTGACTCTGAGCATCTAGCATCCAGAAGAAAAGGGAGAAACTTGATAGAATTCTTACTTTTATATAATAGAAATACAGCAGTTGCTGAAAAGAAGAAAAAACTCTCCTGAGAAATCTGAAATAATTGTGAAAGAATTTTTCCTATTCTAATAGATTTCATTTCATAGTTCTAGGGTTTTGTATTAAAAATATTTATGTATAAAGTGCTAAGGGTATGGTAGCTAGTGCTACAAATAAACAAAAAATAATCTAGTTTTATCCTTTTCTTTAAACTTTTAAATTGTCATTAAATGGGTACTTGGGACTCTCCAAACAGAAGAAACACCATTGAAAGGAGAGTTTCTTACTAGTGTTTATAAGCGATTAGATGGCATAAAAATAGTCTGATTATTTTTGTTTTCAGAGACTCTGGATGATTCAGGGGGCTGAACTGAGTTAGTGAAAAATGTTACGAAAGTAACACATTCATGAAAGCTAAAGAGAATCAAGCTTCTTAAATGTTCAATGTTCTCTCAAATCGTTCATATGGCCACTGAGTGTGTTCTGACTGCTCTTCAACAGCCAGAGTTCAGGGCCAGGGGACATGTGCTCCGTCGTGGACAGCCATGTCTGTAAGCCATATCACGTTGGCTGCTGTGATAAATCCCTCTGCACTTGGAGTCCAACCATGTCTAGAACATTCTACTCAAATAGGGCCATGCACAGTTCTGTCACTAGGAATGCTTCCCAGGACACAAGCAATTGCAAGTGACTGTTGCTTTTTGGAGATTTATGCCTATTCTCTTTTTTGGAAGATAGGCATGAGCTTTTAACATTTTCAAATGTGAAAAATGTAAGCTGAGTATCTGAGTTTCTTCCCATATTTAGTATCACCACAACCTAACTAATAAATTGAACTTATTGCTAAATAACTAAGATTTACATGTTCTAAAGCCTTAAAAAAAAGTCTTGGCTTTCATGATCTGAAATAATTGACCTAGAGAGACTCATAAACTTGGCTGAGTTTAAAGAGAAAAGATCCCTAGGCAAATGATGGAATCAGGTACTTGTGATAATCTTTAACATTTATTAAAATGCCACCTCAGAGCTGGCCAAACTATATAGACATTTGGATTTAGCAAGGTCAAAAAAACAAAACAAGACATGTGAGAAGCACCTTTAGACCAGGACTAATAGATATTAAGCAATCAACACTATTGAACATTACTCCACTTAAGTGGGAAAAAAAAAGAACCTTAATCATTGGCAAGTATGTGGAGAAATAGAAATATTTGTAGGTTCCTGACATCAATCTAATGATACGCTTACTTGGGAAACAACATGGCTGTAAGTAGAGTGATTGACAATGACCTGTGACCTCCCAGTTTTCTTTAGGCAAAGGCCTTATAGAAATTCTTATTCATATGCACAAAGAGTCAAGTTTGTAAAGGTGCCAAAATGGGCACTATTTAAATATCCATCAATAAGGAAATGAATGCATACATTGTCACATATGATGGCTTATGATGGAATATAAGTTTGTAGTTTCTTATCTATGTAAGCCTGCTACATAACAATAATATCTTAAATTTTTATGGTTTAAAACCATGCTCGTTTATATTTATCTTATATGTTTGTGGTTAGGTAATTTCACCTAGATTACCTGAAATGTTCTTCTGGGTTTGGATGAACACAGCTGTGCAGCTGCTGGTTCATGGCCTCATTAAAAAAAATAAAGCTGTTAGAGTAGATACATGCTTTAACTCTTTATCCAAACAATGGCAAATATTTCAGGAACTATAGGGAAAAAAATCGCCAGAAGTATTAAGAGTCCAACTGATGTTCTGCTGTCTCTTCTATTGCAGACAGAATAAACTCAAACAAAGCTGTGTGGGTCTTCGGAGTCAACTTGACCACCCTTACAGGTAGAATATTGTCTTTCTGAATGTGAAGGTAACCATGCGTGCCTTGTAGAAATTGTAAGAGAATGTGTAAAGTCTGGTATTGAGGAAAAGAGAGAAAATGGCAAAATGATAAAATGGAACTGGCTATTACAAAATGCCCATTTCTGACTCAGATGCATTTTCTCCCGATTTCATTTTCAAAATTGTCCCCTTTTATCTTACTTTCTCTTGATTTCATGCAGCAGAGTTAGAGATCAATAGATACTGCTTTATAGAACACTCCTTTGTTGTGTGAGTGTAATACAGGGGAATAAGGGAATTGCACCAATCGGAGCGGGGGGGGGGGTATCAAGCTAGGTCAGTGTGATTTGGGCAGGGTGATTTTGCTTTTTAAAATGTGTTGTTAAGGAGAAATTTACAAGGTTAATTATGAGGACATTCTATTAAGAGAATAATTTGAGGGGAGAATTTTATTATATTAATCACATGTAATGTCTAAAATTACATATAAGCTGTTGCTTGGCAAACTACTGAAGTTGAGGGATTAGGTATTTTCGGCTGACAATCAAAAAATCTTCAAATTTTGTAATGGAAGACAAAGTGCTAATGACTGATGTATAACAATATTTTTAAATTAAGATGTGCTAGAAACTAAATTTCCCCCCAGGTATGTTGGTTAAGGACTTTGGCTTTCTAGGAAAAGAGTCACTCAGTTAACTTCCAGGGCTGGGAGGTAAGTTGTAGTCCTTATGCCCCCAGAGGAAGCAAGTCTGGTAGGGGTTTCTGCTCTGCAGTCAGGGCTCAAAGGTGCCCAGGGACATTATAATGAGTAGTCCTCAGTGGAAAAACAAGCACACTGAGTTCTTTTGGAAGTTGAATTACTGCCTGAGAATATTTTAAAAAGAATTATATAACCAACCCTGAAACTAGCTGATCAACTTCTGAAGTTCTATCTCCATTTGAGTTCTTTCTTATCACAGCTTGTAATTAAGGTAAGGTTAGTATTTTTCTTGACTTAATGTTTTTATGGGCTGCAATCTGTATATTATCTCTGCTAACTCATGACAAGTGCAAGTTTAGCTACGTAAGAAAGGGTGCTTCCGTTCAACAACAGATCTTCACACCTGTGTCTATTATGTGTCAGACACTGTCCTGTGTCCCAGAATGCAGCCTGTGCTGGAAGGACTTTGGGCAGAGTTAGAGAAAATGACAAAAAGTAATTTTTTGCTTCCTCCTTATAATCAAGTTTATGGCATATTGCATGAGTGCTGCTTCCCTGGGTCTAAACTCCTCTTGTGGGATTGAAAACAATGATGTAGGCAAATAAATTAATTAATTATGAAAAACTATGTGAAAAATATATAAAGGAGGCTTTAAAGCATAAAGAAAAGTAACTTCAATTAATACATGACTTTTATTATCTTTAGATATGGCCATTGTTAGGTGTTTAATTCCTTGTTTGCTTATTTGGAAAGTGATGTTACTCAAAGGCAAGTTTCTTTTGGTGACACACATTGTCTGCCACTCTCTATGTATTATTGGCTGTTAAGTATTATTGAGTGTCTTTGCGCTGACACTGTGGATGGCTTCTCAGCTACTAGGCAGTACATGTGTCTTTTTATCCTTCACTGGTATTGCTTTAAATTGTGGGCCTCCTCGTAATGATTTTTCTTCTTTTTCTGACCCTTAAAGAAAACCCTGATATAATTTTCTGAACTCTGATCCCATTAACTTAACATTTTAGTTATGAAAGTTCAAGGTATTATAGTCGTCGTTTCTCTTAATCATCTAAACAGATGAGGTCAGCTTCATTCTCTGGCCCCAAAGGTACAAGTTAGTCAAGGCAGTATGAAATTTGATTTTTAAACCATTTACAGTGGACAACTGACTTAACTTGAATATTCATTAAATTGATGGTGATATACTTGACCGTAAGTATATCCAAATAGCCCAAAGTTCAATGGCGAGTGAGATGGAGGCCAAGATAACTAGATTTTTCTGTATGTCTCAGACACTATACTAGATCCTGGGAGAAGTAAAGATGTATTTAACACAATTCTTAAAAAGTAAAACATCGAGTTTGGGATGTATTTTTGTTATCAAATAGTTTGAAGGGCTAAGTGCCCAAAGTTTGACGTTTAATACATTATCAAAAACACTTTCTAGTGAGATATGAAAATGTGTGGGATAAAGATTGTGAAATAAATTTAAAACTTGATGGAGAAAGAGAGCTATAAGGGTGTTTAAAACAACAAAGATTGTATATTTCTCTGATGAGAAATACTCCCACCTACCAGGTGTGATAGTACACCAGTACCTAATACTACACACAAAAATTAATTCAAAAGGGATTAAGTACTTGAATATAAGACCTGAAACCATAGTATATATAAAGAAAACATAGATGATATGCTCCTTGACATTAGTTTTAGAGATATGTTTTGGGACTCAACTCCAACAGCAAGGGAAGTAAAAACAAAAACAACTAGGATATATCAAATTAAAAAAAATTTGCACAGCGAAATAAACTTGCAACAAAACAAAAAAAGTCCTATTGAATAGAAGATATTTACACATCATTGGTCTGACAAGGGGTAAATATCCAAACATACACAAAGAATTCATAAAACTCCACAAGAAAAAAAAACTGATTAATTAATGGGCAGAAGATATAAATAGACATTTCTCCAAAGAAGGCATACAGATGTCCAAATAAACACATGCAAGATGCTCATCAGTTATTATTATTAAAGACATGCAAATCAAAACAGCAGTAAGATTTTATACTTATGAAAATGGCTATTATTAAAATGATAAGAAGAAACAGATGTTGGAGAGGGTGTGCATTGAAGGGAACCCTTTTACATGGCTGTAGGAATTTAAATTGGTGCAGCCATTATGGGAAGCAGTATAGAAATTTCTCAAAAAATTAAAAATATTGAACAGACTTTCTTTGCTCCAGTGCATATTCTTTGCTCCTTTGTCAAAGATTAGTTGACCATAAATCTGTGGGTTTATTTCTGGATTTTCTACTTGGTTCCATTGGTCAGTGTGTCTGTTCTTATTCCAATACCATGCAGTTTTGATGATTATATCTTTGTAGTATAGTTTGAAGTCTGGGAGTGTGATGCCTCCATTCCCTGGGAAAACTGGGTTGCTACATGCAAAAGAATGAAGCTTGACTACTACCTCACACCATGCACAAAGACCAACTGAAAATGGATTAAAGAACTAGACATAAGACCCGAAACCATAAAATACATAGAAGGAAATATAGGTGAAACACTACATGACATGTGCCTCAAAGACATCTTTACAGACACATCACCCAAAGCAGTGATAGTGAAGGCAAAGATAAACAGCTGGGACTACATCAAATTAAAGAGCTTCTGTACAGCAAAAGAGACAATAACCAAAACCAAGAGAAACCCCTTCGACTGGGAGAAAATTTTTGCACACAACACTAATGATAAAGGACGAATCGCAAAAATCAGTCCTTTATCTGATGAGCTGGTGAGACTCAACAAAAACAAAGAAAATAATCCAGTCAAAAAATGGGCAGAAGAGCTTAAAAGAAACTTCTCCAAAGAGGAAATGCAAATGGCTAACAGGCATATGAAAAAATGTTCAATATCACTTGTAATTAGGGAAATGCAAATCAAAACTACAATGAGATACCATCTTACACCAGTGAGAAAGGCACATATTAAAAAAACTAGCAACAACAAATGTTGGCGAGGTTGTGGAGAATAAGGAACTCTCCTGCATTGCTGGTGGGAGAGCAAACTGGTCAAACCACTATGGAGAGCTGTGGGGAGATTCCTCAACCTACTAAAGATAGAGCTTCCATATGATCCAGCAATTCCACTCCTAGGTATTTACCCAAATGACACAGAAACATTAATTCCAAAGGGCACCTGCACCCCTATGTTTATAGCAGCACTATTTATAATAGCTAAGCTATGGAAACAACCCAAATGCCCAAAAATAGATGACTGGATCAAGAAGATGTGGTCCATATACACAATGTAATATTACTCAGCAATCAAAAAAGATAAACACATGCAGTTTGCAGCAACATGGATGGCGCTGGAAGGGATCATGCTCAGCGAAATAAGTCGGAAAGAAAATGAAAAATACCGGATGGGCTCACTCATAGCAGGAATTTAGAAAACCTAAATAAGGGACCAGGAAAAAGACTAATTAATACAAAGTAAAAATCATAATCAACAAGCAACTATAAACCAGAGACACACTACGGGGTTTGGGGGAGGGGCGAGGAAGGAGTAGGGTAAAAATAAGTAGGGGTGCAATTGTATGAGGAATATAGCCAAAATGAAAATGCATACATTGTGCAAAAATGAAAAATGATGTAAGAATTATATAAAATAAAATATTAAAAAAATAAATAACTGCAAATGCTGCAGTTATCCCCACTTTGAGTTATTTATTAAAAATACAAAAACTTTAATTTGAAGGGATATATGCATCCCCATATATTGCTGTAGCCAAGACCGGGAAACAACCTTGTTGCCCATACACAATGGAATACAATTCAGCTATAAAAAGGATGAAATCCTGTCATTTGCAAGTTCATGGACAGAACTAGAGGGAATAGTGCGTAGTGAAATGATCCAAACAGAAGAAGGTAAACAGTATGATTTCACTCTGACATGTAGAGAAAACAAACAGATGAACTAAGTAAAACAAAAATAAACGTTTGAACTGTGAGACCAATTAGTAGTTAGCAGAAAGAAAAGCAGAGGTGGTGGGAAAATTGGGAAAATGGGGCAATGACATGGTTGAAGGATTGATTTGAACTTTTAGCAGTAAAATTAAAATAGTATGTACATATATTCTCAATGAGAAATATCTCAAACTAATATGTGACAATGCAGTGTTATGTCAATTAAAAAAAAAAACCCATAAACATTACAATGAACAATTGAAGCTTCTATAATTTGTAAAAACCCCACATTTACATAATGCTAAATTGGAAGCTAACAAAAAAAAAAAAATGTCAGGCAACCGAATTATCTTTACAGGTTAATAAGACTGCCAAAAAGCAACTGAGAAAGTACTTTCAAGAATGAAATTATTTAACATAATGACATTTCTTTTCATGCAAATCAAATTAATTTCTGGAAGTACATTAGAATATACTCACCCCTCTTCCTTTTATAAGTTTTCAAGCTAAATTGTGTTAGATCAAGAAAGACATTAAATAGCCCCCCTGCCTATCTTCAGGAGTCTTTAAAATGAAAATGTGTGTGAATGAGAGTAGAAAGAGTGATGACACAAACCAGAAGAGCTAGCAAGTCTATCCATATCAAGGAACAAGCATAAGGTCTGCACTGTCAGTAATTAGCATTCATACTGGGAAAGAAATTACATATTAATATACTGTGTGTTCTTTTATTAGGTGGCTCATTTTTTAATAGTGACATGCCTGTGGACAGAAATGTAATTCTTCAGAGAGATTTAAAAGGTTGGGACTACATGCAATTCACCACATTAATCATGGGTGAGATCATATAAATACTCAATTGTGGGTTTTTTATATTCATCAAAATTCAGAAGCAGTTGTATGTTCTGTTTCAAAAATTGTGGGGAGAAAAACACCTGAGATAGAAATAAGAGGAGAAATGAAGGATCTGGAGAATCAAAGAATGTTTCCTATTTATATTCAAAAATCTACCTTCTATTTCTATAATTGAGGTAAAACTGCAGACTAATCTTAGAGCCATCCATCTGGCTGATATGACTAGTTTGTTGTTATTAATTAGTGTAGGAGATAGGATAAACCAAAATGTGTAATAATGTTGGGAAATAACTTTAAGGATTTACTGCTATTTAATCAGTGTTTGAAAGACATTGTAATGCTAGTTCAGTTCTTGCTCCCCTGTGTTGTATTATTCCTGGCAGTAAGAGAGTGAAAAAAACCTTTGTTTCTGATTATATAATACATTCCAATGGAAACTTATAGTGCACTGAGAGTGCATAAGGCTAATCATCTCTAAATGTTGCAATGCATTTTAGGGGAAATAGAACATATAAGAGCATAGAACTCCTTATAGTTTATCTTTTAAAGGATACCGACATTGGAAAAAGGTTTTAAAGCACTGTTCATGAATCCACATTGTGGTATTGTTTAAAATAACATGATGTGAATCATGAATTGCATTTATACATGAAAATGAAATTTGAGTGCATTCTGCTAATGGAAGGCAAAAGTCAATTGTCATTTAGGTCACCGTGTGACGGTAGGAAATCATTTTAATGAAGCTCGCCCTGTTCAGAACAGTTTGGATCTCAGCATATAAAAGAATATGAGTTCCCAAACAGGATTTCACTGGAGGCAAATACTATCAAGCAAGCAACTCAAGTGTACAGTAAAAGCTCCCACTAGCAAAAGGTTGAATAAGCTTGAATCAACAAAATAGATGGTTTTAAGTATTTTATTCCCCGTATTTTTGATGGCTTTCAAAATAGTACCCAGCTGCCTGCACTGGGGGGTAGAAATGTGCTTCTTGAAACACTTAATAATAGTTAAAGACTATGCTCCTATTAATTAAAATTATGTCCAAAGATACACAATGAAGATCATAGACTATTGGAGAAAACAAAGACAGATGTATATTAATTACGTCATGACTCATCAAGGTTTTCCTCTTCCCCCTGCTATTCTACTTTCCCCAATCAGAATCTTTTCACCAGTTCCTCATTCTATTTTTCCTCTCTTCTCTTTCAAAATTGGTCACCAGACTATTAAGAAATGAAATCCTCAGCAAGGTTCCTGGTTAAAGGTGCTCTTTGCGGGAGATTTAATGGTAATAGGGGCTTGCAGTTTTCTACATTGACAATCTTTTTCAAAAGACAGCATATTTTGGCAAGGAGCTAAGATAGTACAGTCCTTAGTTCAATCTGCATTTATTCAAGGCCGTGCTGTATGCCCTTGGGCAATCAAAGAATTTCGGAATGTGTGCCAAGTGTCATGTCATTGAGCACTTTGCTGCCATCTCTTCTCTCACCCAGGAAGGCTGTGGAGGAAGATGAGGACTCCAGGGAAATCAAGTCAACTTTATTCAGCATTCAGTCTCAGGCTATTGGTTAAGGAGACAATGGGAGTTCTGGTTACAAAGACTCTTCATTCCTCATTTTTCCTTTCTCTGTACTTGGCAGAGAAAGGCGATTGAATTAGTGTGGTGTGATTTATTAATACAAGAAAATAAAGAGGGAAAAATAAGTTCACAGTAATTCTTTTTTATGGCATCATTTTTATAGATATGTGTGTTTTTGTTTAGGAACAGAGAACAAAATTTATTTAAACTATAGAACAAATATGCCAATTGTTAGGGCATGGCTGGGAATTGTGCCCCCAAGTGCTTTTGTGACACTTTGAAATAGAAAGTTTCTAATTAGATAAGCAAGAGAAATAATAGAAGGCAATGGACAATATGATGGAGTATAATGGACTTAAGACAGCATGTAGTGAGTTGTTATTCACAACTGCTGTCTGATGATGGCAAATTGTTTCAATACCTCTGTCTCAGTTTTGCCATCTGTAAAATGGAGGCAGCAAAGTTAGTAGTTTATAGTTGGATGGAGTGAAATGATGTTCTCTAAAGTGCTTAGTATATTTTTGGGAACAAATTAAATGTTGCCTATTAATAGTACTAAAATATGAAAATAAAAATCCAAATGACTGCATTTTAGTTTTCATCCAAGTATTTTGTTACAGTTATCCAATATTTGCAATAATTCCTTTATAATTCTTTCTTTAGTCTGCTATCCTTTGTAGAAGGCTGTTTTCTGGAATTTGCACTAGGGTCCACAGATGAAAATAACAGGTATTATGTATTCCACCTTAAAAATAACTCCACCAATTAGTGGTTAGACTTATGTCTACAGAACTAAAAAAGGATGATAGAATTATCATAAGTCACCATCCATCCTCCCTTTTCTCAGCTTTTATAAGAAGACTTGAGAGGGGAGAAAGAGCCTTCAGAGTTAGCTTTAAAGAAACATTCACTAAGCGGGAGCAGGATGGGGTTCTTACCTCTACCCTAAGCCACGGGAATGGGAGTCTTCAACAAAGTCTCGTGCAACATTTATAGACACCGATTTCCAGGGACGTGGCATAATTCTCCTAGGGCCGTTGAAGAGGACTGCACTCCTCAAATTTGGTGGTGCTATGAAATTCTAGTTTCTATGTATCAAGTAAGTAGCATGAGATATAGCTGAGCTCGAACCTCTTGAGCCATATGAAGGGAGTTAGCAGTAAGAGAGGGTGGACTGTCATATGAATGGAGGATGCTGAGGTATTAAGAAGTTGAGCTGAACTTTGGGGTCTCCTACAGGGAACAGCCCTGTGTGACTTACTGAAGAATATCTATATGTGCCCCCCAAGTGAGCCAGCATCTGGTTACCTGCCACATGGAGGTCTGGAGTGGGTGACACCAAGGAAATAACTATGACTATGGGCAATTAAGGAAGAACATTTTCTTTTCACATTGATCCTCCCTCCCTCCCTTCAGTCATGTGTGAGATTAGACTTAGGAGAGGAAGGAGGAATTTTAGAAGTTGTATTTTCATCTGTCCTCCCACAACAGATGCTGGAGTTTACAGAAGTGAAAGAACAGACATTTTGCTCCCCACTGGAAGTGCCTCATATAGGTCTGCAAAGAGAGGAGAGGTTGGTAGTAAGAGTTGAGAGTTGTTAACTAGAGTGTTATATTTATCTCAAAATGTAGGCAGTACCCAGAAGAGGTTTGCTTACACCCAGTAGTAACTGTCCCCATCTCCTTTGCTTTAGAGTTAGGTCAACTTTCCAGTTCTGTACCATAGTTTCATTGCAAGGACAATGTGACAGGAAGTCACATTAATGTACTGTGTTGATGGCATAATGCAAGGAGAACTTGTAGAAAGGTGCTTTGAGACAATCATAATTGATAGAGAAATCAAAACACAGGGTGCACAACTTCAGTGAAAATTTGAGAATCTGGTGGTCTGAGAAATGACTGGAAATGTCTTCAAATAGAATGACAAGTTGCTAGAATTTTCCTGTTCAATAATACAGAGGTAATGCTTGAAGCATTTTGACTTATTTATAGGAGATGCTAGCTTTTTTTTGTGGTATCTAGAGTGAAAGAATGCTTTTCCAGATGATCTAAACTGAGATATAAGCAACTCTTTCAACTCTTACTAGTTGTTGGATCCTATCAGGAGTGGTCACAGTGTCTGACCAAATTGAAATGTTCATTGGCATCTGTGGCAGGGAGGAGAAATAGAGTGAAAACACCTAGGATATGAAGCAAAACCATTTTCAGTAAGTATTTATTTGCTCTTACAAACAGATCTTCCTTTGTTAAATGGACCCTGATAGAGACTAAAACTGGACCAAAGACAAGAGATGATCAACCTACCCAAGCTGCCCAGTATAAACTATGTATTATCTGAATCATAAGACATAGATTTGAGATGCACAGCATAAGTCATAAATTTGAGATGCACACAGTTGAAGTGAGATATACAAGAGTGGACCTGAGTAGGTAGTGCAGACAAACAAAGATACACAATCAGGTGGATTACACTTCCAGTGTGTTTTTCAGTCTTTTCAGCCTTTATTTTCTCAATCTATAACAGTGTGGATTCCTTATGATCAATCAGTGAGGAAGAAAACATCTGAACCAATTTTATAAATGACTCTAGTCAATATGCTGGTACCAACTATATGATATGTGATATTCTCATGCAGTTGTGATTTTGAAAGACTGATAAAGAAATTTTTAGGGAACAGGATTTAATAACATAAAATCACTTAGTTATCACAAAGGGAAGGTGGCTTGAGATATATCTATTCAAAGACAGACATTAGCAAATGGTTTGGCTAGATGATCAGGAGCTTGGATAGAATGAGATTGGAGAACTGGTGACTGACATTTGAAGAAATATGTTGAAGAAACTTTTGGGATTGGATTGCTCTGTTTTCTCTCTTTCATCTATCAATTGATCTATATGTTTATCTAATGTAAATGCTCATTAAAAGACAGCACCTAATAATCAGGATAAGATGATTTCCCTTATGTCTGTCACTAGTATTCTACCCTAGCCACTTTGATACACTTTTTCAATAACTCTTAAAAAAAAAGCTACCATGAATGAAGAGGGAAAATATGCATGAAATCAACAAGATTGATTACCCTTCATCAAATCTGACTTGGCTATTGTCAGTACTTCTGTCAGACTTCAATTTGGAGTCCCTGATAAGATATGTCCCAAGTGGCCCTTCCATCACTAAGGGGAAATGACATGTCCCTTTGGAGTGGACACATATTGTGGATTTTTCTTCTTATTCTAACACAGTTCCTATTCTAGTGTCCAAAGACTTAATTATTTCTATAACATTATTATTATCCAACTGCTGTTCACCAGGGAACATCATAGTGGAAAAAAAAAAGCCATCTTCTTTTCCCTAAGTAATTATTCACAGTGAAGAAGTAGCACAATAGGTCAATGCTTATGCTATTCATTAGTCTTAGCATGTTTCTCCATCATCCAGAATCATGAAATAGCCTATGGCAGACTCAGTTATAGTACTGTCTAGGAAATATCATTTTATAAGTTTAAGATACTGCTCTATAGTTCTGTTTTGTTCACTAAATCAATGCCCAATACATAAAGTTGTTTCTTTAGTAGCCAGACTACTCAGATCTAGACACAGGAGTAAAAGAGGGAAGGGTGTATATATAAATCTGTTGCGCTACTGATTCATTTATAAGCAATTTCATAATTGCTCTTATGACTCTGGATTTAGTTGGTTTGGAGATTTTCTACCTACAAGGGAATCTCTCCATTTGGAGTGACTCCCTGGTTGCAAAAATTTGGAAGCTAATTTTTGAGCTCCCCTATCACTGGTTTATAGATGGAAAAGGAGCATCATATTGGCCACGATGATTGACTCTGTCAAGGTTGATCCTGATTGTATGGTTGCTCTGTACAATAGGGGCAAGGGAAGAATAGAGTGAACCTAGAATTTCTTCTTTTCATTCGTGTCATGTAAAGCCTACCGTTAAAGAATCCCGACCATCTAAAGTGCTGCTTGTGGGCAATGCAATGATGGAAACAAGAAGTGGAAAATAGAAGTAATAAATTCAAAATATGGCCTTATGATGATATGCAGATACATCCATCTCATCTTCCCTGTTGTGACTAGAATTTAGAACTATAGTTATTGTGGATTATACAAACACTTGCTATTTTTTACCTGGGAAGAGAAAAAATATTTTTCTATTCCACAGAATTTGGACTAACCTATTGTAATATCTGGCCAGTGAAAAGTGAACAGAAGTGATTTGAATTACTACTAGCAGAAATTTAAGTCAGTGTATGGTTGTCTGTATTCTCTTTTTCTTTTGCCATGATATTAGCATATTCCAGGTAGAGTTTGCTCCACCAAGGGTTTCAGATTCCATACTATCTGGAGGGAGTTGCATCACTCAATAGACATGTAGTGTGAGTGAGAAATAAATCTTAATGTTGGATCCACTGAGGTTTAGCTCTTGTTTGCTACTATAGTTCAACCTAGTCTATTGACTTATACAGTATATTCTCACTACTCTTAATACATTGTCCTATCATTCTCATTCTTGTTCTCCAATCTTTATAAAGAGTGTGTTGTTGTTCTATGGTGGTGGACTTTGGATGGGTTCTTTGGTGGTGGGAGTACTATAGCAACAATGCCTGAAGAGGGGAATCACACACTTCTATCATGGCAACAATGATGTAAATCAATATTAACTCCATAAAAATATTAAAAAAAGGAATGTTTTGTGGTGTTGAACTTTAGAGTTAAACCTATGGATTATAGAATAATAAAAGTGCATCAAATAAACCTAGAAGAGGATAGGATTATATCACCCAGTGATTCTGGATACGTAGCTGATAATGTTAATATGGATAGCTGGTGAGTATAATTTTTTGGTGGTGTACTAGTTGTATATTTGATAGGAAAATGTTAGGAGGTGAGTGTATAAGTGAAATAGAGGAGGAGATAATGTTCTTGGGAAACCAAGAAGTAGATTGTGGTAGACATTTGCCAATTTTTTTTCAGTTGTCCACTTCTGAATCTACTATCTACACCTGTGATTTCCATGTGCATAGTTGAGAGGCAACTAGTCTCCCAAGGAAAACACTGAAAATGCCAGGTCCTAACTCTCCAGCCTCTCTCAACTCAAGGGCATGGCCACATGACTTAGGCTGGCTACATTAGTTGCCTAGGATCTGACATTTCTTTTTTTAGAGTGGCTATTTGAAGAGAAAGGATTTGAACTCATACACTTTTGTGATTTCTTGGTGACACTTTAAAGCATGTCACTAATAAGTGAGAATTAAGTGAGCCCATTACCTACTCCCATTAGATCCTGGGAGTCATTTAACTTATCTGAACTTAAGCTCCTAATATGGAAATTGAGGAAATCAGAGCGTATTTCATAGACATGTTGTGAGGAATAAATGAGGTCATGTATACATAATTCATTAAATGAAACAATATGAAAAGAAAGGATAAAAATTGGAAAGTTAGTCATGCAGATAAGAAAGATTAAGAATGGTCTGTGAGAATATGATGGCAGCAGCCACTTTGAGTTCCTGGGGTATTGGTACAGGAATATGAACTCCATCCTCGAGTGTCTATATTGTTTCCTCACTAGAAACAATGGTATGTTGAGGCACTGCCGCTTTCTGGGAAATTCCAGCCCACACCATAATTCTGAGACCTTCCCAGTAATCTTTTATTTGTCTGCTATGTCTAAGTCTGATTTTTGTTGCTTGATACTAAGGACTCTTGCTATTTTATTAGCCCTGATTTTATTCTTGGTGGTCAAAAACATGCATTTTAGAAATCAGACAGATATGGTTTGAGTTACACTGTGTACCAGCCTAAGAAACTTGTCAAATTTCTTGAACATTTTGAGCTTCTGGTTTCTTATCCTTAAATGGGGCCAACTATCCTTACTTTATAAGGTAATCATAAACTGAGAAAAATACATAAAAAGCTCTTATCATTGAGTCTCATCTGTAATAAACACTCAGGGCTAGTTAATTTCTTCCTTCCAAACCAATATGGCTGTCTTGATCGCCTTCATGATAGGGACTGGGCTATATAAACATTATACAAATATATACAAATAACTATTTCATTGAATCAGGAAAAGAGCGATGCCTTTGAGAGGACTTGGAAAATAATTGGAAAAGGGAATTTCTCTAGATTAGAATAGAAGGAATGGGGATAACATAGAATACAGCATGTTATATCTTCGATTGCCTTTTGCCTGCATTCAGTGGTAATTGAGTCTGCATTATTTGTAATTTTCTGCGTTATTTGTGTCAAGCCCATTAGGCAACTGCATCATTAGTATCATATTCACAAGTGTTATCATGCAGTTACAGCCAACAGTCACTTAATGGAAAAATCCACTTTGAATCATGTGGGTGCTTTCTTTTTTTCCTCCTTATTTCCTTTCATCTTGCTGATCACACACACACACACACACACACACACACACACACACATGCACACACACACACTATATAAAGCATATCCTATATGCTGAGTTCTCCTACTTAGGATAAGGAATCTTGCTACTATGTATACCCAGAATAATGATTCAGTAAAGGCACATTAACTCACTCACTTTGAGTATTAGACCTATTTTATTTGCTATTTTATTGTTATTCTTAAAAAAATTATTTTAGAGCAGTGGTTTTTAAACTCCAGGCTGCATAAAAATTATCAGGGAGACCATGAAATATTGAGCTTCCATGGCACACACAAATGAGGTATTAGGATTGTTTTGTTTCCATAATGTGGAAACTGAGACAGAGAGGTTAAATGACTTGACCATTGTCATTGAGGGGATCAGAAGCTGACCCCAGATATTTTTTTATTCCGACTCCATAATACATACAGAAAAAAAAAACCCAGCAGAATTCTGGGTCCTCTGAGAGACAGTTGAGGACGGGTGTAGTTTTAACACTTTTTTCTCAATCTTTTGATCTAGGTGGTACTTAATTATTGTCTTTTTTTTTTAAGATTCATTTTATTTATTTATGCATATAAGAGCTGGGATATAGGCCAGAGATGTGGTGGTGGGGTGGGATGAGAGGATTCACCAGAGACAGAATGGGGAGCAGAACAGGCAGATCTACTGAAATATACTGCTGAGGGGAGCTGTAGGTGAGACAGGAGAGGTCTGCTTTGCCATGTGGGTCACCTCCCTGGCCAGGGATTAGACTCGTGCTGCAGTGGCTGCGGATAGCTTCATAGTGCTGAGATTTAACCCCTGGTGCCACCAGGGAGGCCCTTATTGTTGTCTTTTTGATATCAATTAGATTTTACCAGTTTTCAAGAGGGGATGACAATCCTTATTCTCTCATTTCTAGTTCTATCATACCTGTTCCTAGTTGAAAACATGAAATAATTATACACAAAAGCAAAGACTTGGATGAGTAATCATTTAAAAGTACCTCCTCATTTTTTCCAGATCTGTCAAGCTTTCTACCCATTTAGGATTTTGGATGGAGGATTAGACCCTTTGGAACTGTTGCTGGATTATGATCTTAGGAAATTAATCTAGGGTAAAAATATATTTATAGTACTTGGACTATCTTAAATCTTCATCTAGAGAAAATTCATGATTCTTCTCCCCCATACTGCCCCATTTTCATTTCTTTCTATAATTATTTTGTATATGCTATCCTATTTGATCCTTGTAGTAACCTACCAGGTAAATTTTATTCTTTCCATTTTATAGAGGAGTGAAAAGAAACTTAGACTAATTTCTCTAATATCACATAGCTAATAATTAGCAGAGCTAACTTATTGTCATCGAATCCACTTTGATCTCACTCTAAAATCTGCACCTTTAGCAATCTACACTGCCTGTCTATTTAATAGAATCACAGGTTTTTATGTTCTTGGAACAAGTCAGTAATAAATTCAATAATAGCAACCACAACAAAAAGCTAAACAAACAGATTTTACATCCTCCAGCATGTTATGGAATTGCTCTAAAGAGTAGGGAATAAAACTTCAGTGGAATGAGAAGCTTGGGATCTCTTTATGACACAATAACTGTTCTCATGTCAATGACAAAATGGCAGAAGAGCTGCACGCAGGTGACAGCAGCCCCAGCACAGTACTCTGTTTGTGCAACCTTTATTAAATGGAGCTGTTGGCTACCACCTGTGGTTTTGTAGTTGTGCCTCCCACAGAGTCCATATTTGATCTTGCGATTAATTAGGTGCACCTTGGCTAGAAGCCCATGATCAAGCATACATATTTCAAAGCTTAAACTGGGTTCTTCCTAAGATGAAAGCAGAATGTTTCAAAGTGCAACATAAATCCTCATGTCATCTTCTTGGAAAATAAATGACATTAATATTAAGTTATTGATAAAATAAAAAAAATCATTATAAGGAAATGATGTACTTCAACTTTACTTCTAATTTTTATGACAAGTTTTATTCTTTTTTTTTGCTGGAGTAAAGTGGAGGTGATCTTTTTAAATTGATTAATTTCATCCCTTTGGCATTATGAAAACAACAACAAAAAAAAGGGACTCCCAAAGATATTGTCTCTAAAATGCTTAAAGTCTGCCCACATTCTTTCTGAGACATTGTATTACTTTCTAGTTTTTCTAAATATGATTCAATAGCCTATGGAGTAAGTAACATTTCCCTATTTAATTGTTATTCTGTACAAGAGCTCTGTCACCAAGCTTCTTTTTAAAGAGGTTCCAACTGTCTGAGTTGCCTGTTTATTCTCTCTCTCTTTGACTTTCTTCCAAACATGTGTCTTTCATCTCTGCAGTGAGCAATGACTAACCCGCCAAGACTGTCTCCCCCTTCTTACCCCTTTCTCTGTGCTAAGGTAATCTCAGTGTGTTGTGTTGCCTTACTCTGCAGTGGCTGGAGTACCTGCCAGCATGTGAGACACCAACATCTCATTTCCAATCTTCAGCCACATAATTAACAGCAAAGATGAATAGGTAGAACAAGGATTCATTTACACAGCCTTGGTGGCTCTCTTTGTGTGTTATCGAGGATGGATGATCTAAAATTTTATTTCCTGCTCATTTGCTTACTTTAATAGGGTGCCCTGATAATATATAGTAGCAACCAGACATTTGTTCATCAGCTCTGCTGTATAGATCGCTCTTTGTTTAAACTAGTCTGTTCAAGGCTGTTAGATCCAGTGGGACCAGCCAAAAAAGACCCATGAAGAATATAATTGGAATTGTTCTTTCTCTCATCTCTTGTCAATTGTCTATAATACAGCTAGGCTTTTTCCCTTTAGAATTTTTGTGATTATAATAGAAAAAGCTTACTAATGTAAATGCATCATTGTTATCACAAGTAAAAGCAATATAAAACTTTGCAAAGGGAAAGGTAATGATTCTTTTTCTTTCCACCCTTATATGGAATGCCAATACTTATAACCAAGGGTGTATGCTTATATCCTTGTTTCCATGGATACATACATACATATTACATACATGTAAGTATACATGAGCGGATATATGTGTGCACGTATATTCATGTGGCAATATTTTTACAAAACTGAAATTAAATGTTCTTAAGATTTTTTTTGATTAACAATATATTTATTCAAAAGTAGTTGGTGCATATCTCTACGTGCCAGGCAATGCTGTAGGCATTGTGGCATCAACAAGATGGATAACTTACTATCATAAAGCTTGCATGTCAGTGAATCATGGCTGTCCGCAGGACAATAGACCCAGAACTGGATCATTTAAAAAAGTGACTTCATAATCTTTTAAATTTTCATTCCTACCGATAGACATGTATATGCTTTCCACTTTTATTTTTGTTGCGAGCATTGCTATATTAAGCATCCCCCTATAGATTTTCTTATGTATGAATGCTTTTTGTTAATAAGGTAGATTTTTCAATCCATAATTTATTGGGGAAATAAACAATACTTTTCACATTAATTAACATTGTAAATAACTTTCCAAAAGGTTGTAACATTCATAGGTGCTAAAAATTCTGCCATCCACAGCGCCCCCCCCCCCCAAACTATGAACTGTATTTGTTTTCTTTCATCCTGGACAGTAGCCCTCTTTTACCATTCAAATTGCCATTTATGGGAAAAGTAATGCCAGTTATTAGGACTTATGTTTTCCTAGTAATTAGTATTTTTCAATGTTTATTAGCCATTTGCATTTCTCTAGACTTTTATTGGCTTTTTACCTCTTAGTTTATTTCCTTGGTCTCTTTTTTTAATGTGTGAGATGTTAGCCCTCAGTGTCTTCTATGAGTTGCAAATATTTCCGTAAAAAGGTCATTTGTCCCTTAATGTTGCTTTTTTGGCATATTTTTCCAAATAAAATCTAAATTATGTAGTCTTAAATTTAACTTTCCCTCATGATTTCTACATTACCTCTCTCATTTAAGAAATTCTGTACAACAAAAGAAACTCAATAGACTATGATGGAAGACTATGAGTGGCTTGGTGGTTGCTGTGGTGTGTAACAGATTGGGTTGTCAGAAAAGTCATGACGTATTTTTTGCAACAGATGGCACTAGTTCATATTTGGTAGTACTAGAGTCGTTCGCATCTACTGATATGTTTGAAGAGGTGTGAACCTGTATCCTTAAATCATGTACAATGTTGTAAACCAATGTTACCTTAATAAAAAAATCTTCCCTCTTCTAAGATTATTCAAATATTGTCCCAAAATTTCTACTAGGTTTTTTATAGTTTTTGTATTTAGACACTTACTATATTAAGATTTTGTTCATGTACATGTGCAGGGTGGGTTACAGCTTTATCTTCCATATTGCTTGCCAAGAATGCCAGTGCCAGCCATTACATACAGTCCCCAGTATGAAATTACTACCTTGCTGTATATAATCCTAGGCATACTTGGATGGAGGTCTGAACCTCCTGTTAGATTTCTTTTTTTTCATTTTTCATTTTTTTTAAAAGATTTACTTATTTATGCACACAAGAGCTGGGGTACAGGCCAGAGATGCGGGTGTGTGTGTGTGTGTGTGTGTGTGTGTGTGTGTGTGAGAGAGAGAGAGAGAGAGAGAGAGAGAGAGAGAGAGAGGATTCACCAGAGACAGTGGGGAACAGAACAGGGAGACTGACTGAAATACACTGTTGAGGGGAGCAGCGGGCGAGACAGGAGAGGTCTGCTGTGCCATGTGGGTTGCTCCCTGGCCAGCCGGGGATCAAACTCGTGCTGCAGAAGGTGCGGATTGCTTCATAGTGTGATGCTTAACCCCTTGCGCAACCAGAGAGGCCCTCCTCCTGTTAGATTTCATAGAGCTTCTGGATTTCTCTAACCTCCATCATGTGATGAAAGGAGGGTAGTGAGCAAGTTAGAGTCACAAAATGTAGTGGTAAAATCCTTGTCATAAGTTTATTAGCAAAAGAGGACTCAAAAATTGTTCTTTTAAGACTCATGAATGATACTAGTGTTTTTACCTCACATTCCTCTGATGAAATCTTTGTACTAACAAACATAGTTCATAGAGAAATCTAAATTTTCTGTACTTTGGACCAAACATAATAAAGAGTATATTTTCTCATATTATAATGTTACACTGCTTTGTGATCAAGTTAACATTACCCAGGAACATTAAAAAAGCTATGTTTTTATTATGCCTTGTAATTTATTAAATTGATTTTCACTTTTACAAACCTATCACATCATACAACTCACATGAAAGGTAGATACTGGAAAGAGCCTAAAATTAGATAAATCCTCTCCTGAAAACACTGGTAAGCTCTCAATCTCCAAAACCCTTTCTCTCAGTATTTCTCAAACTGTGTGCTATGGAATACTAGACCCATAAGGTGTAAGTTAGTTTTATATAGAAAGAGCTTCTATATAAAAGTTGACAAGTGTTAGATTAAACATAATTAAGCAGGATTTTAGTTCAGAACTTCTCAGAGCCTGTAGCTCTCCCATAGGGACATATTGTCCAAACTTTTTTTGTACTTAAATTACTTTTTTCTCCCCCTAGTGTATTTACAGAGCTGATATCTCACAGGGCATATTTTAATAATGCAGCTAAAGCTTCCACTTCTTGGTCAACATAAACTTCTATTGTCCTTAAGAAGAAAATGCATATTTGAACAAAATAACACTATCACAATGATCTGAACTTGATTAATTTGGTTTTGTACATGGAACAAATAACTTACAATAACTGTTGATGTGTTCCTGGCTTTATGCATGCCATGTCACTGCAAAATCTTATGCTCTCCTGGTCCTTATCACACCTATGCTGTTATCACAATAGTCTTCTTAATAGTGGACCTCTATGGTTGCTAACCTTTCCAAACTCTAAAACAAATAAATCTCTTCCCTTCTAATGCTGAATTCCATTCTTTTTTTAATCTTTCTTCCTGAGGCATCTTTCTAGAAATATGAACATTGAGTGGTTGTGGGAGCAATTGCTTATTAAGGTTTATTTTCTATTATTTGAAATATGTGCTTTGGTGGTGGAAACTCCTGTAGGAATCTACACATAAAGGGTTGGTTTTTGCTTCATTATTCTCTTAAGTTAATATGATCACTTCTGTTATCTTTAGAACTTTCTCTAACCCAATTCCTTCCTACTGGCAGGCAGTTGGTTAAAAGTCAGGGCTTTCCAGGTGAGGGATATTCAACAGGTTCTACAATGCTTATATCCTTTGACTTAGTGATTTGTATTCTTCAGGTGGAATTGCTGAGTTTTATGGTAGATTTATATTTTTTTTAAATTTGAGAAGGGGCCTCCCTGGTGGTGCAGGCGGTTGCACACAGTGCTGTGAGGATGCTTCCAGCCTCTGCAGTGCCGGTTTGATCCCCGCGGGCCACGGAGCAACCCACATGGCGCGGCAGACCTCTCCTGTCTCGCCCCCTCCTCCTCTCAGCAGTGTATTTCGGTCATTATGCCTGTTCTTTCCCCATCTGTCTCTGGTGAATCCTCTCACCCTCCCACACATCTGGCCTGTACCCCTGTTCTTGTATAAGTAAAATCTTTAAAAAAAAAAAAAAGACGGGCCTCCCCGGTGGCGCAGCGGTTGAGCGCTGGGTTGCGAAGCTGCCCGCAGCCTCTGCGACGCAGGTTCGATCCCCGGCTGCTCCCCGGCCACCGGAGGAGGGTCCCGCATGGCGCACAGACCTCTCCTGCCGCCCGCTGCTCCCCTCAGCAGTGTACTTCGGTCCTTCTGCCTGCTCTGCTCCCCGCTCTGGCTCTGGTGAATTCTCTCACCCTCCCATGCTTCTGACTGTACCCAGTGCATGCATAAACAAACAAACAAACAAACAAATAAATAAATAAATAAAACATGCCTCTATTTAAAAAAAAAAAAAAAAAAAAAAAAAAAAAGACAACTCTAAACCTTACCTATCATAGTGAAATATTCCACATATGGTGATGATGTAAGGAAAAAAAAATTTTTAAAGATTTATTTATACATACAAAAACTGGGGTACAGACTAGAGTTTTGTGGGGTGAGAAGATTTACCAGAGACAGAGTGGGGAGCAGAACAGGCAGATCGACTGAAATACACTGTTGAGGGGAACAACTGGTGAGTCGGGAGAGGTCTGCCATGCCATATGGGTCACCTCCCTGGCGGGGATTGAACTTGTGCTGTAGTGGCTGTGGTGAGCTTCATAGGTTGCATCTTAACACCTTGCACCACCAGGGAGGCCCAGAAAAAAAAATTTTTCAAAAAAAAATTTTTTTTTAAAGATTTATTTATTTATTTATTTATTTATACATGCACTGGGTACAGTCAGAAGTGCGGGAGGGTGAGAGAATTCACCAGAGCCAGAGCAGGGAGCAGAGCAGGCAGAAGGACCGAAATACACTGCTGAGGGGAGCAGTGGGCGGCAGGAGAGGTTTGCGTGCCATGTGGGACCCTCCTCCCTTGGCAGGGGAGCAGCTGGGGATTGAACCAGTGCTGCAGAGGCTGCGGGCAGCTTTGCAACCCAGCGCTTAACCACTGTGCCACTGGGGAGGCCCCTCAAAAAAGTTTTTTGAGAAAACTTCATACTGTTTTCCTCAGGGGCCAGTCTATATCCCCACCAACAGTGTACAAGGATTCCTTTTTCTCCACATCTTTACCAAGATATGTTGTTTCTGGTCTTTTTGGTATGGATCAGCCTCACAGTATGAGATGGTATCTCATTGTGGTTTTGATTTGCATTTTCCTGATAAGTGATGATGAGCATTATTTCATGTGCCTGTTGGTCATCAGCATGTCTTCTTTGGAGAAGTGTCTATTTCTTTTGCCCTTTTTATGATTTTTTAAAAAAGATTTATTTATTTATTTAATTTAATATTTTTATACAAGCACTGGGTACAGTCAGAAGCACGGGAGGGTGAGAGAATTCACCAGAGCCAGAGCGGGGAGCAGAGCAGGCAGAAGGACAAAAGTACACTGCTGAGGGGAGCAGCGGGCGGCAGGAAAGTTCTGGGCACCATGTGGGACCCTCCTCCAGTGGCCAGGGAGCAGCCGGGGATCGAACTGGTGCTGCAGAGGTTGCGGCAGCTTTGCAGCCCAGCGCTCAACCGCTGCGCCACCAGGGGAGGCCCTAAGTTTGTTGTATTTTCTAAACAATTTATTTCTGGATCCTTTCCTGTCAGGTGTAAGTCCAACTTCTGGGATTGTGAAGAAACAGGAACAAACAAGCTATTTCCTTATAATAACATGGCACAGACGTTTCTTGCTAAATTTGAGGGTTCTATTACCCAAAGCATGGGAGAAAGGATACTAAGAACACCTTTCATTTTTCCCTACAGGATAAGCAACCCTCGACCAAGTTCTCGTTATTATAAATCCCACTTGTCTCACTTCCTCTTTATCAAGGGGCTTCCCTCTATCCTGCTACAGGTCATTGAGCAGAAGATATGGTAACCGATGGATCTGTATTTACACTTACTTAACATCAAGATCAATATATTCTCCAACTTTTTTTGTCCACGTTGAACTATGTCTTGAGAAGAGGGTTTCTACATAAAGGTAGCATTCGCTTATTTAACACAAATTTTTAAGCATCCCTGTGCCAAATGTTCTATATCAAGGCCAAATCTGACCTGCCACTAATTCTGTAAATAAAAATTTATAGTCACACCCATATGTTTGCATATATTTTGACTGAGTTTGTGCCACACACAATGGCAGAGTTGAATAGTTGGGTGTAACAAAAAATAGTATATTATTGTAGCATAAAATAATTATTATATGACCCTTTATAGAAAAAGTTTTCCAACAATTGTTCTAGATGTTGGGGATATAGTAGTGACCAAGTCATGCAAAATCTTCATTCATATGGAGCAAATATATGTAGGATTTGTTATCTCTGATACAGTTTTCTGGTGCTTCGTTCCTCTTACCAGGGTGTCTGCCTATTCATTAACTTTATGGGTTTTAGGTCTGTTTGGGATAGTCCTACATACTGTATTATATCCATACAAAGAGGCCTACATTACCATAATAATCCTAGAAATTTTACCCTAGAGATTTTACTGTCATCCAAAAAGACCTTTGTACCTCTGGTTATATCTTTTGACTCCTGGCACTTCCTGGGCCATTGATAATTCAAACTATCATTTTATTGTGGTTATATGTTCACATTTTTTATTTTCTTGATGACCATTTTTGTAAAACTTGTTCCATTTTTTTTACTCTGTATTCTCATGACATTTGGACTATAATGAAAACGGGTGTGTTACCTATAAGTAAAATAGTAATATCCTTTTTTCTCATGTAAATATCTCCATTGTCATCACCTTGTCCTTCATTTTTTTCCTAAAAATTTTAGAGATGTGACTTCAGAATGTAGAAATTCATTCCGTTAGATTGAGGTTACTCATTACAGGTCTCACTCAATCTGGCAAAGTAATGCAATACATTAGTTTAGAAGTCATATGCCCTCTGCTACAGGATGACATCCCGCCAAAGTCTGATTATAAGCATCAAGATTAGAGCCTTCCTGTAACACAGCCATTGGGAGTTCAGAACTTGTCTGCCTAGAAATATGCTGCCATCAGTAGATGAATAATTAATATAAGAGGGAGTAATGAAATAGGGGGTAAAGGTGTAAGAGCCTCACAGCAGGAGAAATTTATGATGGGAGAAATTTATAATGAGAACAAGTTGTACATTAGTAAATTTATCAAAAGGTTGAAACTGAAAATCTGTTGAGAATGGTTTGTGCTCATTGACTTCATCTTCAGTTCAATATGGACCTAGAGGCTTACCTGTGGCCTCATTCAGTTTATTAGCCACTAGCTTATTTTTCTTGACTTTGTACTTATCTTTCTCCCTTCTTCCCAGTTTACTTCCCTCTTTCTCTCTGTTCCTCCTTTTCTCTTTTCCCTTCCTTCCACAAACAATTATGGATGTTTATTGTTTGATAGGTTCTGAGGAGGATATTGGGATATAGTCCTAAACAGTAGTCCTCACCTTCATGAAGCTTATGGTTTCAAAGGCAAGATAGATGAGGAATAATGGCAATTATTGGAGGGGATAGTGAAGCAAATGACAGGAATGAATAGATTATTTTTCCTAGTTATAATACATTGCTGTGCTATATAATCACTATTAGTATGAATTTGACTAGTTCAGCTTTTTTTCTGAAAATGACAACAGACTCTTTAAATGAGTAGGGAAATATTTAATAGCATTCAAGAATTTTAAAATGATAACTAGGCAGTATAGTCATGGCCAAGCATCAATAGATTGTTGCTTTGATACTACTACTAACCCATAAAATAGTATCTTCTTTTAAGGCAACTAGTTAGGTTTACATTATTGTGTATTGTTTTTATTTCTTCAAAAATTCTATCACTTTAAATTTTTGTTAGACTTTCTTAAGAATCTGAATTTCTGGCAGTTATATTTGTGGGACATTCCTTATATTCCTCAGCATGATCAATAGAGAGATGGTTGGCTGGTGAATATATCAAGGAATATGGACATGTTTTTAGAAATTGTTGTTATCTTTGATTTCCAGTTCCTAAGCAGGAATGAGGGTGGTTAATAATAATAATGGCAGTAGTGACAGTGCAATAACTAACACTTCCATAGTGCAAAGTTATTAGTATTTCGTACATATTAACTCATTAATCTTCATGAGGCCTTTATCATTATTTCCATGACCAGCAACCAGATGAGGTTACCAAGATGCATAGCTGGTAAGTGACCAAACTAGTAGGTTAAACTCAAGTTTTGAGGTCCACACTCATCCACACCATGCTCTACTCTCCTTTACAGTGCATGACACAGATTTTTGGTGTTGGGATAAGAATACAGATTTTGGAATTAAATCACCCGAGTTCTAATGCCAGTTCTCCTTCAATGTATCTTTTTGTCCTGCTTTGCCTACCTAAATTGAGGGATTGAGTTATACTGATGTTCCATAAAGCGTATCTCTAGATATGCCCATTAAAGAAGACTGAGTTGTTAAATAAGTTGAAGAAATGCTGCAAAGCTTTTTCCTCTTTTGAGAAGTTGCTGAATTCCAAAATGTCTTACGGTAAAGACACTTATCTAACTTTGACCCAGTGCTTCTTTTTGACCAGGAAATGCCCTTTTGGAAAAGAACACTGAGGAAAACACATTTTAACTTACTAGATAACTAGCAGTCCATGAAACTATTTTCAGAAACTGTAGGATCTTTAATTTTTTTTTAACTGCAAAATTCTTCTGATTTTATATATCAATGATATATAGCTGCATGTATCTACCAGTCTATTTGTACTGATTTCCAAAGTTGACATTGAACTGATTGAGAGTTTGATGAACACACTTAATGTGTAATACTGTGGGTTGAAGGTATACTTTACATTCTTCACAAACAAACACAACCCAGTTGTATCAAATTTATAGTTTGAGGCCCTTCCAACTGGTTTTCTGGCATCTGTAACTTATGTTCCCCATCAAGCTAAAGTAGAACCTGCCTTAACCATAGCTTTTTATAAGATTTAATGACAATAATTTTCTATTGAAGTTAACTGAATTATAGTTTTATTTGCAAATGGCAAACATTGTAACATCCCTGACGTCTTGGTGTTAGTAATGGAGAGTAGTGTTCACAGGGTTTGTCTCACCATTCATGGAGTTTTCTGCAAATATCTGCCTTTAGCATAACAGTTATCTCACTTTTTTTTTTCCTAGCTTTTTCAGGAACACTTAGTTTAGAGCTTTAGCCTAAAATTCTATGAATGTTGATATGTGTGTACTTACTGTTCTGTGTGTATTTGTGAAATCACATACAGACGGGATTTTCCTAATTTCATCTGTGCAGCCACAGTTCAAGAACATAAGCAGTATTTACTTCTAGAGCAAGTTCACCAAAGCCCTTATAAAAGATATTGCAGGCCCAGAGAACATTTTCCAATTTCTACCTATCAATAAGAAATAAGAAATTAGGCTTGGTAGAGAAATTTTTCATCAACATTAAGCAGTGAAATTGAACTTATACTACTTATTATACCCACATTTTATCCACAGTCAAGAAATTAGTCTTGCTAAGTAAAAAGCTGTCTTCCTGCAGAATCGAACAAAAATGGAAAATTTGACAAAGTACCACTATAATATGATGGTTAGCTGAGACCTTCAGAAATGAGATACTCTGTAGTATGAATGAACGCTACTGAAAAAAAAAAAATAGAAGAGTTATCTTGTGCAGAAATACTGAATTGGGTTCTTCTCTTATATGGGAATTTTTAATGATTCTAGTAAGCATTGAAAAGAAGCTTAATGGGATAAGTTGGCCCCTTTTATGGAATTTTCAGCTGGCACACTCTTCTAGCTTTCAGTCAAAAATGTAACTGGCTAGTGGCTTAAATTGACATTCTTGACAGATTTCACCAAGTGTCTTCTCCTGCTTTGTCAAAGTAGATTTCCTTAGCTGACCCAGAAGCCCTTTTACTTTCAGAAAGTGTTTTTCACTCATTGCAGGGTTGACTTGGTGATGATTATGCACCTGGCTCTAGGAAGGGTTAGTATAGTAAAATGGTTCGAATCCCTTATTATAATCTGAAAATATGAAGGAATAGAAAAACCCCACAGAGATTGCACAGATCATCGGAATTATGTTTTCTGACTCCATTGTTTATTAATTACATCATCTTTAGTCAATGACTTCACTTCTTTTAGTTTCAGTTCTTATCATCTGTAAAATGGGGCTTATGAAAATACCCCCTGGCAGGGATCTTTTCAGGATCAAAAGAGGCAATGTATATGAAGCCCTGGGTATATTGTCATCACTCAGAAATGATGCGTGCAATTAGCAATGACTAAATAAACTCAAAACAGTTTTCATTTATTTTGCTTGCTTAATTCGAGGAAGTATAGTCAGCTGGTTTATCAACAGAAGCTTGTGGGCCTTGGAAAAAAATACCACATTGTTTCTACAAAGATAAACCCAATATAATAGTTGAAATTGTAGCTGTTGAAAAAGCAATGCTCTTCATGGCTCTAATATTACATAGCACCTAGATTCTTAAATATATCTTTTAGTTTCAGCTTATTGTGGTTTGAGAACATCAGGAAGAGGAAGAAGAATCAGCATGAGGTTGATGATTGAGTGGCAACTGTAATTTTCCATATAATGGAATCTTTGCTAATGTAAAAGCTACCTTCTGGCTATGCAGAAGTTCAATGAAATATATGTCCAAAGTGGTGTTTTCCACCCAACAAAGAACAAGTGCAGTCACAGAATTTAGCATGTTGAGTTATTCTTTCCAAAATCAACCACCTAAGGACCAAATAATACAATTTAAAACAGAATTTCTACTCATTCTCTTTTGAGTGAACAAACAGCTTATATAGCTAAACTGGGTAGCTACAATGTAATTTGGTAATGTTTCTATTTGTTGAAGAAATACCGAATATTTGCAGGAATGGCAAGAAGCAAAACATAGCCCTCATCTGTATGCAACATAGTCATAACATAAAATTATGAGCTCAGAGATATGATTTCTGAAAAGATTGAATTAACATTGTGAAAATTAGAGCCCCATCATTTGCATAAATCTAGGGAATGCCATTGCATGACAAAGCTGGCAATTTATTTGGCAGTAGTGAAGAGTGAAGTTGCATAGCAACTTGGTGACTCCTTGGTGAAAGTCAGGAGTGGGAGTTCATTCTCTGTAGAAGGATTTGGAATCATTACAGTTCAGACACTATGCCCTTCTCAAAGCTCACCTGAAATAAAAAGAGGCACCTTATCAATACTGTATGAAGAGTGATGAGTAAATTCTGATGTGTAGCTACTTGTAGCAAAAAATTCCTCTGAGAGAGAGAAAGGTGATTATGTGTTCAAAACAAAACCTTTTAGCCTTTTTATCTAACTGTGGTTACCTACAGGTGACCTCAGAGTCCCTGAGCTTTCGAAGGAGAAACTGACCTGGAGGGAATCAAAGCTTTGCTTGGAAACCAGATACTTGCTGACATGTGCTAAGGGTCATGTAATCATTTTATATATACAAAATTTTAGCTAGAAAAAAAAATCACTGATACACACAGAGTCAGCATTTTTTTCAAGGCCCTGCAAGCTTCTGTTGATGGACCAACTGGCTAAACTTCCTTGAATTAAACCAGCATAATGAAAGCTGTTTGAGTTTCTTTAGTCACTGATAATTCTTCTGAGGTGGCTAATACATTGCACTCAACACTGACACCATTCCTGTATTATAGCTCTTTTGTTTCCTAACTAATGCATATTAACTGTAAGAATGTGGAAGTGGAAGAGAGAGTCATGGGTATTGGATGTAAAACATAAAAGGGGTATGAAATGTAAGATATATAATCTTACACACAGTAATCTGTTCTAATTACATCCTTCAATTTCCCTAAACACCCATGAATATTCATGACATAGTATCCCACTTATTCTCCTGCAATATCACCTTTTTTTCCTCTCTGACAAACAGAATCATATTCACTTTTAACTGAAGATGGAGGAGAAAGGAAGTAGGTACAACATGAGACAAGGGGGTGACCTCCTCCACATTTAAGAGATTAGCTGTGTGAGGTTGGGGTGTATTACTCATAGGAGGTTCGTGTAACCCAGTGTGAGGCAAGAAGAGTTTGATTTAGGATGGTGATATCTGAAAAGCCAGAAGAGGTTTATTCAAGTGGAAAAAGGGCCACTGGAATGAAACAGTGAGGTTGAAAATAAGTCTGTTTCCTGCCTGCTGAGATAGTGCCTCCCTCTTTCAGCTCTGACAATTGATGATGGCCTTTAGTGTTTGAACTTTCTTATAATTGCGGATTGTGTTTTTCCCATGGGTTCTTTTTTCCTACCCAGATGCCTGAGCTGATCTGTGCAACATTTATAAAAACAAAAGTTTAAAATCAAAGTTAATATACCTGCAGTGTGTGATCCTATGCCTCTAAATGATACACAATATTTGTTGTAAAACAAATAAAAAAGATCAATGTTAACCAAGTGGGTAAATATTTATCTTTCTCTTACCAAAAACAATCTACCCTCATTAAATTAACAATTCAACAAAGACCAAAGCAGAATAGTATACAACTTACGAGGATACTGAAAATGATAGAATGTACGTGGAAATGCAAGATTTGTTGACTGTATTCCAAGTGAAATTGATTCTGAGGCCCTGAGTGAGTCAGTCTAACCTCTTAGGGACCACAGAATTTATAACTACGATAGTAGGTGCTGAAAAAAAGTCCACAGTGCTCTATGTGAAAAAAGGATGGGACAGTTAATGTGAAACCAGAAAAAGGAGCTGTAGGGAAAAATCTTCAGGGAATGGGACATTGGAACTGGACAGTTAAAAGTGAATATGATTCTGTTTGTCAGAGAGAAAAAAGGTGATAGACATTCCAGGAAAATAAGGCGTATACTGTGTCATGAGTATACATGGGTGTTTAGGGAAATTGAAGGATGTAATTAGAACAGATTATGGAGTAAGAGAGGGGGCTAGTGGTATAGTTGGAAGTTAAGTTGGAGTTATATTATACAAGGTTCTTGCAAGTAAGTCATTCTGTTGGTTTTGGATTTCTTTACAAAACTAAAGGACTTTAAGCAGGGCAGTGGTAGGATCCATCTCTGGAGAGTAAAGGATACATCTCATACAAACTGAAGAGAGGGGGAAAGGTTTTGAAGCCATTGTTACAGCCTAGATAAGATAATATGAAGGTGCAACGACAGAAATGGAAGGAGGAGATAGATTTAATCATCCTATAGTAGAATAATCAGTAGGACAAGGGGAGTGACTGGATGTGGAATTTGAGTTGAATAGATGAATCCAAAATGATTTTGAGGTTTCTATCTTGAAGGATTGGGAAAGTGAGGGTGCCGTTAGTGATAGGGATCATAAGTAGAGGGAAATAGGAATTTGGGGAAATGTTGAGTTTGTACTTGGCCATGATAAATTTGTGATGTATATGGGTTAGTTGGGTAAAAATACTTGGTAGGCAATTGGAAGATTGGTTTAGAACCCTAGGGAAATAATATGTGGAGAAGTGGATTTGGATGTTCTTATATAATAGACAGTTAAGACAGTGAGAGATAATGAAGCAAGTTAGAGAGGAGATGAAAAGAGGTGTAGAGAGGAAACAAAAGTGCCTGAGGGAGGCACCCTGGTAAGCCTCCAAATTTTCTGGGAATTATAGGAAGGAGACTGGGAAGGAGATTTAGAAAAGGTTGAAAATGCAACAGAAGAGCCAGAATAAAGTAGTGATTTGGAGAGCAATATAGAAAAGAGTTTCAAGAATAGGAAATGGTCAATAAGACTGGTAAAAGCATCTTTCTATCTTTTTCCAACTGTGCTTAGCTTAATAGGCCACAATGTTCATCTCAATGATACAGAGAAAAGGATTGGAGAGCAAAACTTATCTTTGTGTGCATTAGAAAATGGGCCCCCTCCTTCTATTTGAAAACAGCTCTTAGAGATTGGTCAATAACATTTCTCTAGTCTCCTTGCCAGAACCATCTTATTCAGGACAGAGGTTGCAAAACTATGTGTCTCTGGTTAGTCAGGGACAGAAGCGGTAAGTGGATCAGCAGATGGGTTCAGGAGAAGGTGGTGGAAGGATTGCAATGATGCTGAATATTTCTTTAAAATGGTCTTTCTTTGGTTCCAAGGGAATGATGTAAAGAGAATAAGAAACTGGCTGACTTGAGGAAATTAGGTAGGAGATCAATAGAGAGCCCAAAGAAATTAAAGGACAGAGTTTCAAAATATTGGTAGGGGTGAATGAATTGACTGTAAGATCAATGAGAATGGATTCTGGAGCAGAAGGAAGAATTTGAAGTGGAAGATGTCATGAAATGATGGGATCAAGGTGTTGGATGGTTCATCAAAATATATGTTGAAATTACTCAGGATGACAACCTGCAATTGAATAGAAAAGACAACTGGATCTTTAAGGAATGTGAGGGCATGAAGGGGCGGTGGGGGCGGAGGGGGGCAGAATTGAACAAATGCTAATGAGATAAGAAAGAGAGTAGTATAACCTGATACCATAGACTTAATTGGTGGATGAAGCAGGAAAAGTAGGAAAATGACTTTTTTCCCCCTCTGCACAACTGGTTAATTTATAATTTAAAAACTCTTTGGGTCACTAAAAGTTAGCACTTTGGCTATTTTGTTTGATTATAATGAATAAAACACAATATACCAGAGAAAGCCAATAAGTAGTAGGGGAAACTATGAATTTAAAAATGATAATCAGAAAAGTGTGGGGGTTTCAGGAAAAATGAGCATTTTTATTGTTATAAAAGAATCACCAGTCTGAAGGTACCTATCTTTAATCCATTAGGTAGTGAAATTGATTAGTGAGAATCCTGTGCATTTCTTTCTGGAAGTTGACTAGATCTCTTGACGAAAATATCCCAACTATAAGAAAATTTGGAATAATTCCAAAGCTTGTCACAGGGAAAATTTTTGTGTTCCATTAATATTGTGCTCTAATTCATTGAATCAGTGATGTTTGAGGATTTCAATATCCATTTGCAATTTCACTTTAATCAAGTTCTTTAATCTGGATGTTTACTTTATTTGGGAGAGCTGAAAGCCTTGAACTTACTTTGTCTTTCATGAAGACACATACCTGCACAATGCCCTAATATGAGAGGAAAAGAAACAATATAAAGATATTCTTAAAATCAATTGAAATTTTATTCGAAATTCCTGTCCTCTCCTTCTAAGTTCTTAAGAGTGCAGGTACCAAAGTGAAAACAGTAACAGAAGAATTGTTAAAGACTTAGTTATTCCCTGATCTATGTTTTCCAATACTCAGTGGCATAACTAGTAAAATAGCTCTGATACAAAAATAATAACACCTCTTCCTTGTTGTAAGCCTTGTACAAAACTAAAAGAGCTCTTCTCTTTTGTCTTTGGAGTGAAGGAAATGAATGGGTTTGACAAAGTAAATTAGGCCATGATTGGGCAGTAGGGAGCCAACACTCTGCACATGCAAGGGGTCAACTAGGATTGAGAAGAGATTATTGGAAGAAAACTTTTTCAGGAACACAACCTTTCTCAAAACTGAACTGATCAGAAAAGGTTGTAAGATTTACCATGAATTTATGATATTAAGTTATCGATCCTTGTTCCACCATAATATCATTTACTAACCCACCTTCACATCATTCCCTGATAACCCTTAAGGATTTTGTTGTCTTTTTAACTCAATTCCCTACTGTCATCCTGAGATTTCAACATGTGTTTTGATAAATAGTCTTCATTCTATTTGCTTTCACTTATTAAGTAAAAGCAGACTAGAAGTAGCCTTTCAAATTATACTTATTATAGAACTCTTCAACATAACAGAATATTTTATATACCAAATATCAAATCTAGTTAAACCAAACCTTCCTGTTCATGCACACATCACACACTTACAGATTTCTTTGGGGTTAAGACAGTTTAAAATTAAAATACCATCTGTCTACTTGGGTGTTTGCACTGGTTCATTAGTTGCTATGTAAGTGCAGTTGCTTTAGCGGTCACAATGGTGATCACTTCGTAAGTGTTGCTCTGAATGCCTGGAACATTTATTATTTTATTGTTTGTTTGGCCTTCTAATATAAGTGCCAATGAAGACCATTAAGTTCTTAGTTTTGATTAAGATAGAGATTAATTTGAGAGATTCTATTGCTTCTGTGGCATCCCCCATGCTAGGGAATCTAGAAGTGTTTTAGGCAAATGTGACTCAGAAATAGTACTTTTATGTGTATCCTCTAAAATTAAATCAGCAACTGAAATGTCCTCCCACCAGTTTCCTCTCTATCCAAATATAATACCAAAACTCACATATCTATACGCCCAAGGGAAGAAGGGGTGAGAGTGGGGGAACTCATTGGAAAATATTACTTCCTCTCATGACCTTCAGAGGCTTGAATAGGAAAGGGATTTATTTTTCCTATTAATCAAAAGGGTAGATGTAGCTGAATGGCATGGAAACCAATATGAATGCCAATGAAACCAATATTTGAATGCAAGAAAAACATGAGTTACGTGAGGCTTTGGTGATTCAAGTTTTATTTTATTTTATTAAATTTACAATTCAACTCTTCACTAATTCTTTTTTTTTTTTTTGAATATTTATTTATTTATTTATACAAGCACTGGGTACAGTCAGAAGCATGGGAGGGTGAGAGAATTCACCAGAGCCAGAGTGGGGAGCAGAACAGGCAGACTGACGAAATACACTGCTGAGGGGAACAGGGGACGGCAGGAGAGGTCTGGGCGCCATGTGGGACCCTTGCCAGTGTCTGGGGATCGAACCAGTGCTGCAGAGGCTGTGGGCAGCTTTGCAGCCCAGCGCTCAACCACTGAGCCACCAGCGGAGGCCCAGTGATTCAAGTTTTAAAACACACACACACACACACACACACACACACAATATGTAAAGAGCAGACATGATTTGGATATTCATCTGACTTCTAGACTCCTGATTCTCTAAGTCTGGGAGTTCATGAAGATACCATTATTTTTCTCAAATAGAATAGATAAGTGTCCGGGAGGAAACATGTATGAACACCCTGTCCAGAAAGATTCACTCAACTCCATTTTGCTTTCCGAAAAGAAGAGTGGAAAGCTATAGCTTTTCTCTGTAATGATTTCTCTTACTGAAAGATGAATTAAATAATAAAAATTCCAACATGTCATACCAAATGTGACAAACCCAGCAGATTGCAATGAGTTTAATGGATGTTTTCCTTGAACCCATGAAGGGACCTACCTATATTAATAACTTTCTTGGATGAACATTGTATGGAATTGGAAAACTAAATGTAATTTGTTTAGTTAAAAGATTCAGAGAAAGCAGCTAAATGTCAACCAAAAACTGTTACATGTCAACTCAATTTCAGTCTAGTGAAAACAGTGATCAATTAAGATGCAATGTGATATGGAAGAGAAAACCCTGCACTCAGAATACCTACATTTTGCCTTAATTCTACTACTGATTTTGTGATGTTGGGACATTCACTTAACTTTCCTGAGACTGAATTTCTTTATTCATGAAATAAAGGTGTCGAATCAGATAATTTCAAAAAGTCCTTCCCAATCTAAAACCTCTTGTTTTCCACTGAATAAAGATCACTATAAATTCTACTACCTAGGTAGTTTATACCTTGGTAGTTTAATCTGCATAAATAAAAGGTTACAATAATATAACTTAAAAAGGAAGTATTAGGTAAATTATATGCAATATAAATAAGCTTTAATAAGTTGGAAACCAATTTTCTATTACCCAGCTAGAGCCTCCGCCACCCATATGTTCATAAAAACTGTGGTTGTTTTATTGTTCTCTCTGGCAGTGCCAATCATAGTTAGCACTAATTAATGAAATTCCAGGGTGTTGTTTGCCAGGAGGTTCATGCAATGGGTGAAGCAAACTATAGTGGCAAAGTTTCCATCATTTATATTGCCGTGACAATATTGGCTCAAGTTTCAGAAACAGTAATTCCAGCTCCCAGTCCCTGTGAGAACAAATGTAGATTGATTTATGTTCTGAGCCTCTCTAGCATATTGTCAACACTGAGATGGCTGCCAGAGCTCATCATGCAAGGTGCTGACATTTTCTGGGAATCCGCTTGCCTTTACACATATTCTCTCTAGTTCCTTGCATTTGCACACATTGCTGACTTATTTATTTTTTTGTTTTAATGTCTAAAGCATAGATTATTGCTATTAAACCAGTCTAATATTATTAGTTTCGTTTATGCCAGTACACAATCTTTTAGGATCATGTCTCATGCTCAGCAAAGATCATAAATTTCCTTAGACCCCTGTTGGTATTATCATTAACAATGTTTAAATGTAGTGGTTTTTGTTAGAATCGCGTTTTCTTTTTAGTAACTTCTCCCCACCCCCTTTTCCTTCTGGCTTTATTTCCCGTCTATTACAGTAGTTACTGAACATTGCTTTTCAGGTCCATTCTACCTACCGCAACCCTCGAGGTCTTTTGTGCTATGTGCTTACTGTCTGGTTCCAGTCATCAGCATAGACAATCATACACATTGATTTCTTTTTTAAAATTTATCTCTGGAGAAGAAAAAGAGCCAAATATTCCAATCAATTGCTGTGAGGAAAGATAGACACATCAGTTCAATCATGAAAGATCTCTGTATCGGTTTGATCAAATAAATTGAATAGTTCCCTCAGTTGTGTTGTGGGCAATCAAAGGCTATCATGTTGCAAAGTTCTAGCACTTTTTTTTTTTGGAAATGTAAGAAATTTCAATGCTTTTTAAAACAAATCATTGAGATAAACTATAGACTCAACACTACCAGTTTTATGTCTTGTATTTCTACATGGGAAAATCATTTCTTTCCATTTTTGAAAGATTCAGATGTAACTTAGGTAAGGTGCTATCTTATATAGATGGCTTGATGAATTCTTACAACCTCACTCCCACCCTGATCAAAATATAGGATATTTTTCACTTCCTGGAAGGATCCCTCCTTCCTCCTACCTGTCTGCAGGCCCATCTGCAAAGGGTAACAGAAGTTACTATTTTTTAAGTGAATATGATTTAATGTTTAAATGTTTATTGTCTGTTTTCCTCTTCAATTTTTTTGTCATGATATAATTGCTTTGTCATTAACAATTATCTTTCATAATTTCAGATGTCCCCCTTAATGGCCACTGAATTTGTGAGTTTTGTTATTTGTTTTCCAGATGCATTTCTAGGGCTAAATATTTCTTATTGATCCTTATTAGGTTTTTACCAGAGAGGTAGGAGATTTGTTACCTTTTAAAAAGTTTCCTGAAAGATCATTCATGTGTGTGAAAAGAGAGCATAGTTTTCCATTTGTCCATCAGTGGAGATTTTTTTCATTCAAGCGGTTTATTTTATTGTTCAGTCTCTGGAGAGAGACCCAATGTTACAAAATTTTCTTTTGGATCTTCACTGTGTTAGCAGTCAGTAGCATTAAACTTTTAAGGTCCACTTAGACACAGAGGAGAGAATGAAGTGAAGAGCAATATTGCATTAGTGGGCCTTTGAAAAGGTGATTTCAGGCATCTCCCTGGGGTTCTGCCAAGGAATGAGATGTGCTGATAGCAGGAGCAGTGGGGTGAGAGAGGCCAGAGTTAAGGCTTATTTGCTGCTGAATTCTGACTTCCCTGGGTGCTCTATGCAGAGTTTCTTGTTCTCCATATTAAATCCCTGGCATATTCAAACCCTGGTTGCTTCCAGGTATTATCAGTAACCTCAACAATCTTAATACTGAACATTTGTATTATGCTTTTCTGGCTGATGAAACCATCTTCCTATTTTATCTCAATATTTATTATGACAGCTTGCAAAGTAAGTATTATAAGCCTGTTATCCTTTTTTTTTTTTCCACTGTTCTAAACTACTGAGATTTAAAGAGATTAAGGGTTTTTTTTTTTTTTCCCCTGAAGAATGTGTCTTAAATAGTTTGGTTCTTTACAATCTTGCTCTACAGCTAAAACCCCAGGGAATTTCTAATTATATTAATGACTCTGAAGCACATATTAGTTATATTCACATATTCAGAGAATTCAGGAAGACATGCAAAACATGCACATGGTGGCTTGAAGCCCTAATGTAGATTTCATAAAATGGAATTTAGCAGGATGGCTCAGGACTGGGCCATCCACACATTTTCTTTCTTTTTATTTTAAAGATTTATTTATTTATGCATACAAGAACTGGGGTGTAGGCCAGAGGTACAAGGGGTGAGAGGATTCACCAGAGACAGAGTGGGGAGCAGAACAGGAGGATCTACTGAAATACACTGCTGAGGGGAGCAGTGGGTGAGACAGGAGAGATCTGCTGTGCCATGTGGGTCACCTCCCTGGCCAGGAATCGAACTCAAACAGGAGTGGCTGGTGATAGCTCAATAGTACTTAGACTTTAACCCCTGAACCACCAGCGAGGCCCCTCCACCCATTTTTCCTATGATTAATTCTCATCCACCCATTTTTCTTATGATTAGTTACGAATTATTTCAGTCTGTGGTTTTAGAAATAACTTTTCCATGTAGATGTTGCTTGAGCCTACTTTTCTAGTACACCGGGCTAAAAGAATCTTTCAAACCATGAGCTTGTCCAATTGGATGCTATTAGGATTTAAGTCTGACCGAGGTTGGAATAAGGTAGTATTGGCAATGGTGAGTGATAAATATTTGTTGAACATTGAATGATTCTAAGTATGGCTCATCATTATTTAATATTCTGTAGCAAGAATGTGAGTTTTATAAATTGTTTAATGCCATCAACACAATAATGGGTTTTATATATTCACAGTTTTACTCCAATAATCTGAATATAATCCTTAAATACAGCCATTCTGAGTTGTTCTGAAATTCTTGGACTAAACAAAGGACTTCATTGACAGCAAAAAAACTGCAGATGTGATGATGTGATATTTCCTTTGTTGGTAGATTAGCAGTATCAATAAATTATTGAAAATATTAGCAAAGAAAGAATGAACGTTGCTCTACTTAAATCCTTTTTGCTTTCTCCATTTTATGGAAATGTCAGTTGATGTTCTTTTCTCTCGCTACTGGGTCTTAAGAACTGTAGATGGCAATCCAAGCACAAAAATGATCCAGTTTGCTAAATTTAGTCATGGATTTTCTTTTCCTAGCGGCACAAAATTATGTAGCTCTAGAAGGGCAGCATATCAGGAAAAAGGATCATAAAAACAAAAGCAAATCTCAAAGAAATAGAAAACAAGATAATTTTTTTTGCAGTTTTCTCTTTATAAGTTCCACTACATGTAAGTTTACAAAATGCAATTTCGGTCTCATGAGTTAATCAAGAAATACTGTGAAGGCATTTCAAACTATGGATAGTAGAAAAATCTCAGTTACCATGGAAACAAAATACCATACATGAGAACAGGCCACATCATATAGAAGATTTAATTACAATGAAATGATAAATGAATAAAGGCATTTTTTAGCCTATTTGTGTCTACAGTCCATTAGAAAATCCTGTTTCCAAGGAAACACATGTCTAAAAACAGTAATAAGAAAAATTACAGAATTAAGAGGGACTGCATTTGAAAAAGATTTTGAAAAGATGACAGCAGCCCCATCAATTAAGAACATTTCTGATTTTAAAAGAATCACATTGGTATGAACTTAGAGTTCTTGAGAGAATCATGAGCTGCCCATAATGGCAATAACACATGCTGCTCTTTCTACACACAATAATAAAGTCCTTGTTTGATTGAAAGGTGTTCATGAATTCTAATTTTTAGAATGCAATTGGAATGGCATATTTAGACATGTTTTTATTTTGAAGTGAGTTTCGCTCTGATTTCAGAGATCAAAGCATGGCCCGGAAACACAGCATGATTGTGTCAGTGGATCATTTTGATTCCAAATGTTGTGTCCTATTACCAAATTTGCTAGTGATTTATGCGTATGTGTTTGGGCTGAGCCAACAAGAAATAGACCATCTGGAGGGCCCTTTTGATGTAAGAATGGGAGTACGAGATATTCATGATCCAATATAGTTTCACAGAGAAGTGTATTTAAATCTATATGGCCCAGATTAGACCACTAGTAGTAAGTGTATTAGTAGGGGGCATTAATATGATAGTGCATTCATTATAGGCATTGATAGTTCAAGGGACATAAAACTACCTATGCCTCTTTTCCATCACAAGATGTGAAGCCACACAAAATTGAAGCAGCTTGAGTGATAACAGAAATAAGACCTGTGGGCTAATCCCCAAGCTACCATGTAAGAGAGCTGTCTTTAGACCAATGTGGTCAATTCCTGCATGCTCCATGCTGCCACACCTACTTTACAGTTCAGTCTGTCATAAAAAAATGAAGTTTGAAGCTATGGACTTGCGGGCAGAACTAACATGCATTTGAATCCAAGTTGTACTCTCCGAGCTGTATAGTTTTGGGCAGGTACATGAAATCTTTGACTTCAGTTTCTACATCAGTAGCAGTTATCTACTGTTGGGATTGTGAGTTGTAGCCTTATTGTATGAACTTCTCAACCTCAACATTTTTGAGATTTTGGATCAGATCATTCTTCCTTGTGAAGTCTGTCCTACATGTAATTGTAATAGCGTGTTAGCAGTAACCCTGGTTTCCACACATTTGATGCCAGCAACAACCCCTTTTCCTCCCACCCCCAGTGTGACAACCAATGTCTTCTGGGGGTGAAAATTGTCCCTCATTGAGAAACACTAATGCAAAATGACCTGCTAATAGTGGGTATTAAATAAATGGTGGTTACACATTGTAAGCTTTCGCAAAGATGTAGTGATCAGCATAGTGATTAGACTCAGGTTTAGACACGTAATTCTTCTCCTGAACCGTCTTCCAATGCCTTTTTTCAGTTCTGAAGACTTCTCAACCAACATCTTTTCAATATTTACTCTCCTCTATTCTCTCAATTTTCTCCCTTTAGGATGCCTACAAAATGTATGTTCAAACCTCTTTTTCTATCTTCTGTGTCAACTGTTTTCCCCTCTGCATTATCCCCTGCTTTATATTGAGGGTGATTTCTGCAGTAATCTTCCATTTATCTTAGTGTAGGGGCAGGAGATCCACAGAGCAGGTTCTTATGCTTCGAGCAGGCCAGACGGGTAAAAGAGAGTCCTGGAGCCCTCTGTGGCTTTCTCAGGCTTTTATTGAGCTTTTACATGTAGTGCAGCAACCAGGTACATGGCAGGTAGGGCTGCCGGGGCCCCTGGGGGTGGGGGGACAGGAGGCTGGCAGGCCTCCAAGCCCGCAGCAAGTCTGCACTCTGGGTTTCTCTGCCATTCTTTCTCCCTTCTCTCTTCTGCTTCTCTTGGTGAACATATCAATACTGAGCCATGGCCCACAGAAGTAAACAACACAGTTTATAACAATGTAACAAATGCAGGTGCCCCATCAGGCCGGGCAATCCTAATGGCAGTAGGGCAGAAAAGTCTGAAAATCATTTACCCTACACTTAGCTACCAGGTTTTTGTTATTTCAATGACTGATTTTCATTAAAACCTATGTTTTCCACTTCCTTTAATAATACACTTTCTTTTCTTTATGGTTATTTTGTCTCTTTTTCCATCTCACTGGATATTATAAAATAACAATTATATTATTTTGAAGTCACTTTTACTTTGCTGTTATTTGATGATTCTTCAGTTTCCGCTGACATGGCAATATATTTTCTTATGTTTCATAATTTCATTTTTGATGGAATTATTTATTGCTAGGGTTTCATATTTTCTGTAATTTATAGAATTGCTGCTATTGGTAATTTGATGGCTGCCTCTGATGTAGTCCTAGATGTTCACTCATTCTGAGCATGTCTTCAGGTTAGGTTTTTAGCTCAGGATCTCCATGCAAGTAATAAACGAGTTTTGGACCTTACACATTTCCTGGGTGCAGGCTGGGAATCGTTTCTTGAAGTAGATTTTTTCCATTCAAGGCTCAGCGTAGATGTCTCATATTCTTGCCATGTTCTTAGTAGGCAGAGATTTGTCAAGAAGGCTTCCTGAGGGCCTCCCCGGTGGTGCAGCGGTTGAGCGCTGGGTTGCGAAGCTGCCCGCGGCCTCTGCGGCGCCGGTTCGATCCCCGGCTGCTTCCCGGCCACCGGAGGAGGGTCCCGCATGGCGCGCAGACCTCTCCTGCCGCCCGCTGCTCCCCTCAGCAGTGTACTTCGGTCCTTCTGCCTGCTCTGCTCCCCGCTCTGGCTCTGGTGAATTCTCTCACCCTCCCGCGCTTCTGACTGTACCCAGTGCATGTATAAAACAAACAAACAAACAAATAAAGAAAGAAAGAAAACATGCCTCTATAAAAAAAAAAAAAAAAAAAAAAAAAAAAGAAGGCTTCCTGAACTTCTGACTTTATTTCTGACTGGTTTTAGTTTTCTCTTCTAATATTAATATCTTAAGAGCCCAATAATTCCATTTTACCCATCTGATTTCAATATCCTGTTGCAACAATGTATTCCCTTTCATTCCTGGTACCTGCAGATTTTCTCCCTTTGAATAGCTCCTATTCTTTTTAAATTAAAACTTTATACATTTAGCATTTCCTTGGTTTTGTAGTAGTAGAAAGTGTTGGCTTCCAATGCCATATAAGTCTGTCATTTAGACGAGAAGTTCCAATTTAACCTCAGTTTCCTTATCTGCAACACTGCAATAAAGATAGCACTTACCTTGGAGAGATAATGAGTGTAAGACACTTAATTACTGGACACATAGCCACTGTCTAGTGCCCACTATTGTGAGGGAAACTGCCCAGTGTCCACTACTGTCATGGAAACCAAAAGCTGTCCTTCCTGGGAAGTTTCACATACTCCATAATTTATTTCTTTAATCTATAATTATGTTTATTTGTATGTGTCCTCATCTCAGATCCATCCATAGTTGGGACCATTAAGCAATGAAAAGTCCTAGCAAATAGTGCCAGAACTTTAAAAATATCTCTACCATCTGCAAGTCGCAGTTGTTTTGAGCGTCACTGACATACATGCTTTGACTAGGACAGTAGTTCCCCAGCAGAGGTCTCTCACATAACCTCTGACAATGTCTGGACACATTTTGATAATTGTGACTTGAGGGACAAGGTACTCCTAGTATCCAATGAGTAGAAGCAGAGATGCTGCCACACATCTTATGGGACAGTCTGCCCAAACAATTACCTAGATCAAAATTTCAATGGTGCTGAAGTTGAGAAACCCTGAATTAGATCATTAACCCTCTTCACGATTCAAATTCAATTTATTTTTAAGCAATTTTTTTTCTCAAAAAAGTTATTGTGAATTGCACTGTTCATCAAGTTAGTGGTAGGATAGTGATTGCATGTTGGTGACCAAGGTATGATTCAAGGGGAACCTTTTACATAACCCAGGATTTCTTTGGCAGTATGGGGTGAAAGAGTAGTTACCAACTTCACACAGCTATGTAACAGAAGAAGGAAAATATTAATCAAAATAACCCAATGATATAAATAACACAACAATGATGACTTAACTCTACATATACATGTAACCACACATATACATACACACACTCACACTCATACACTCACACAGCCTTTGGGGAGATCCTGGAGCCAATAGCACAAACATCTATACTGCTAACATTTCTGGATTGTTATAAAACTGAACTCCAGAATCTATCCTCCTCCTTACCTTTCTGAAGACTCTTTGTTTTAAAATCCTTTGCTGTATTTTAATCTATTGTTTCTGTAACTATTTCCTTTTCTAGGCATCTTTGAGGGCAAGTATCTTGCCTTATTATTTTCATGTCTACAGCATGGAAATTGATAAAAAGGAGACAATAAAGATTTGAATTAAAGAGCTTGTGGGTAAATGGTTAATACCTATGCCTTGGTTTACCAACATTTCTAGTGATATTTATGAAATACACATCTTAGGCATTGGAGAAGACAGTCAGTAGCTACAACGTAAAAGAGAAAATATAAGGAAACCCAGACTCTAATGACATGCCAGAGTTGTGCTGGATTGTAAAATAATGTTAGCAAACCAAAAAACTTGATATACAACAATCTTAAATGAAATTTGAACAAAGACTGAAGTAATGCCTGTTGTCTTGGAATCAGGCAAACATCACTAGTCTCTGCAAATAGCAGTGGCAGCTCCAAAGCCAAGAACACACTTTGCTTGTGTGTGTGTCTGTGGCGTCTTGGGTTTATGACTGTGTGAGCCAACCAGCTAGGCTTTTCTCAGGCAGAGCTCAGCACAACATTCAGTATATTATACTTTCTGTAAATTAAACATATTCAAATAACATCAACTCTCTAATGAGCAAATCCTCTATTGCTACTGCTTGTGTACTCAATTTAGGAAAAGCTGTAATATCAGCCCAGATTCACAGAAATATACATCTTAGTTGAAAAATGTATCTGTTTGAACAATTGCCAGACCTTTTCAATCATCTCTAATATCCTTATTTTTGTGCTCTCTTTAATAACAACCATTTGATCTGTTCTACCTAAGATGCTCCTATATTTTCATCTGGAAATCTTTGAAAGATGACAACTTTTCCAAGAAATTCACAGCTAGTAAATAGTGAAGCAGAAATTCAAGGTCAGGTGTTTTTGACACAGTGTCTTAGCCTCATGCCATCATGGCCAGTGTATGGCAAATTTCTAGTTTAGTAAAACATATTTGAATAAAAATTTCAAATGTAAGAATTTCTGTTTTAAGTTGGAGTTATTCAGAAATTTCTTCATGCTATATAGCACCATACGAGGCACTGTGTAGTGTGAAAGAAAGATATTTTATTCCTTTTACATCTCTATTCGACAAATATACCTCATCTCATAATCCACCTAACGTTTCCTTTAAATTTTTTAGCTTTAGATTTTAAGTAAATTGTGAATATATTCTTGTAAAAGATTCAAAAGACATAGAAAAAGCAAAATCCTCCCTGATCTTTAGTGCCATCTCCAGATGTAGCCACCTGAGCTAGTTGTCATTGAGATTCCTTTGCAACAAAGTCTCCTTCCCCTAGTGTTTGCTACGCTGCAGCTGGGGCTGTGACTCTGCCAACAACGTTTCCCAGACTGCTTCACCAGATGGCTTCCTGGAAGGCTTATCAATAGGAAATGGGAGGAGGGAGAAGGGGCTTCTCAGTTTTTTTCCTATTCTATGCAGTATTAGTCCCAGGGGCAATTTGCTTTAGTCTCTATGTTCTTTTTACATGCCCAGAACCAGCCTGATAGACTCCTCAGAAATGCAGTTGAGACAGATGCAGAGCCCCCCAAAATATCTGAGCATAAACCTCTAGGCCTCTCCTTTCTCTGTCTGCATTCTTGTAACTCCCTCTCTTTTGTTTTCCCAGACCAAGGATAGTAGGTATTTCTTGCATCATATTGTCTCTGCTTTCCCTTTGAGTTTTCTCTGTATTTACTTAGCCTTCTAACGCTTGTGTTACAGAGCTCCTCTATTTACAATATGTTACACTGACATCCTCGTGCTAACAAATGTACAGGGTTGGATGCTGAAAGGCATTCCACCATGATCAAATTTGTTTATATTCTACAGATGTTTTCCTTTTCACATATATTCTTAATCTAGTATTATTTTAGATCTATGATATTTACATATGAGTGTGTAAGCTGATGCTGTGAACAGAGAGTGGTAAGTATAAGTTTAACTGTGAAGAGTGGACTGCACCCCCACTGACAGAAGCAGGATTTCAAACAAAGACAAGCTGAGTGGAGGTTCCAGGTCATGGTCTGGTTTTTGCTTCCCTCAAAGTTTATAGGCACTCCTGGGAAGATAAGTAGGCAAAACCATGAATTAGTCTTTGGGAAATACAGGGCTCACCACAATGGGTTATCAGCAGGCTTGTACAGCTTCCTAAATAGTAAGTGCTACCATTGAGCCTGGCACTGGTTATTCAGACAGTGTAGTCAGGAGTGGTGGGCAGGTCTGTATTTTTGATTCCAAGTCCACCATAGCCAGTTTCCAGTTCTCAGAAAGTTGCAAAAGCAGATCATTTTGATGGTATGATGCTTGTCTTCAGCACATGGACCATGTGATAGCACAGCATGCAGCAAGTTTCACTTTGGAGTATACCCCCAAATCTGGAAAGACTTCTCTTCATATGGGTAGTATTCTTTTGTCCTGGGATCTTCATTCACCATCATCCAGGGATTTCCTTTGTTTTGTGTATTGATTTTTCTATTTTTCATAACTTTCTTTTTCTTGGAGTAGTTCTTTTGATTGGTGGTGCACCCCACCTGTTAGCAGCTTCCTGAGCAAAAATATATGGAAAGTAAACATATTTTAGTCCATCAGTACCTAAAAGTAATCCTATGTTGCTCAGACTTGATTGTCTATATGAGTATAGAACTAAAGATTGGAAATAATTTTCTTTCATAATGTTGAGGACATTTTCCCACTATCTTCTAGTTTCTAGGGTTGCTTTGAGAGATCTGAAGACATTCTGGTTTTTATTCTTTTCATATAAGCTGTTTCTTTCTCTCAAAAAGCTTGGAGCACCTTCTCTTTCCCCTTTGTTCTGAAATTACATGATGATATGCCTTAGTGTGAGTCTCTTTGTGGACATGGAGGGCTCTTTAAGTCTGGAGGCTCATATCCTTGAGTCTGAGAGATGGTCCTGAATTATTTGTTTGATGATTTTCTCCTCCATTTTTTCCCAGTTTCCTGTTTTAGAACTCCTGTTGCAGTATGCCTTTTCTCTAATTTCCTAGTATTTCCCCCCTTGTTCTCTTTCTCTTTTTTTCTCTCTCTGTATCTGTTTTCTCTGCCTTGTGAGTCACTCTATTCTATCTCCATTTTTGGCTATTTTTTAAAAAAGATTTATTTTATTTATTTATGCATACAAGATCTGGGGTGTAGGACAGAGGTGCGGGGGGGGGGAGGTGAGAGGATTCACCAGAGATAGAGTGGGATGCCTAACAGAAGGATCTACTGAAATACACTGCTGAGGGGAGCAGCAGGTGAAACAGGAGAGGTCTGCTGTGCCATGTGGGTTAGCTCCTTGGCGGGGATCGAGCTCATGCTGCAGTGGCTGCAGATAGGTTCATAGTGCTGAGACTTAATCCCTTGCACCACCAGGGAGGCCCTGTTTTTGACTATTTCTGAAGAGAGCACTGGAATATGCCACTTTTGGTGCCTATGCAGCCTTCTCATCTTGTTTCCTGCCTCTACAAAGTTGGGGGCCTGAAATGTTGTTATATCTTGTGCAGCCTTGCTCCTGTTTAGTCTCTGTTTTTGGTTTCTTGCAATTCAACTCTCACAAATATTCAATTGGACTTTCATGCATTTTAGTCTACTTTTGTCCATGTAATAAACACTATTGCACAATGGTTTTCAAGACCTGTCCCTCCCTCTAGACTTTGTTACAAATGTTGGTATATCAGGCTTGTGTGAGATCACAGACTTAAGGTTCATTGTCTTTGTATTTTCAGTGATTTGTTTAAGAGGTTTATGGCCTTTACGATTCCAGAATGTTTTCACATGAACTTTTTTTCATTCTTTTAGATACACAAGAAATCTCCTTTTTCACTTATTTATACAAATTTGCATTTCCTACACTTCACAAGAATGAAACTCAAAAGTGTTCTTTATTTTTTTTGCTGGACAAATGTGGATGGCTGCAGGCAGACTAAACACTGTGTGTGAAAACCATGTCTTTTCTTTCCCTCTGTACTCTGCATGCTTTTCTTCTTCCTGTATTCCTGTTATCCTTATTTTGACTGTCATTGCCTATTTCTTTAGGTCTCATAATGAGGTTGAATTTTTGACTCCTCTCTAACCCCTTTGTTACATACACAGCAATCACCACAATCTGATTATTAATATCTCTCCCTACATTTTTGTTGAATTTTGGTCTCTTTGCTTTGTAATGCTACAAGTGGTACACACCTTTCTCCTTGACTAACTGCAACAGCCTCCTCCTGGGTAACTATATGAGTTGTGCTCACTCTCAGCAAAATTGCCAGTTATTTATTTAAATATAACTCTGATCTTGGCCTCTGCTTACAACCCTTTAGTGACATTCCATTGCTTACAAAGTAAAATAGAAACTCCTTTAATAAGGCATTGGGGATCCTTCATGAACTTTTTCATTCCTGAATGATTCAGGTGTTTTAGATTACTATAACAATATACCCTTGACTTGTTGACCTGAATGATGTATTTCTCAGGGGTCTGGAGCCTGGGAACTCCAAGATCAGATGCCAGCTGATTCTCTTCCTGATGAGGGTCTTCCTTGCTTGCTGACGACCGTCATCTTCTTGTGCTCGCTTGGTGTTAACAGGAAGTTCTGGTGTCTCTTTTACTTCTCATAAGGTCACTAACCCCATCATGAGGACTTTGCCCTCACAATAACATCTAAACCTAATCACCTCCAGAGTCCTCACCTCTTAATACCTTCAAAATGAAGATTAAGGCACAATATATGAATTTTGGGTGACAAAAATATTCAATCCACACCCATTCCAATCTCATCTCTCCCAATCTTATGACTTACTAGATCTTAAAAATTATACTTAGAAAAAATGTGAACTGTGCATTTATCTCAACATACCTCAAGCTGTTCCACACTTTTGCATACTTGTTCATGTTTTCCCTTTTTCCCTGATTGCTTGTTCTACTTTTCTTCATAAGGATATTTTTACTTCTTATTCAGAACTTAACACAGGTATTATAATTTCTAGGAAATTTATGCTTAACCTCTAGCCTGAATCTCTTTCTCCTTCCTCATTTAATAACCTGAGTATACGTCTAGCTCAGCAAATACCCTGTTATGGTGCTGCTATGTGTTTATGTTTTCATTTTTCTCTAAATATTAAGAACCTGCAATATTGGGGTTATTTATAATTTTATACCCAGTGACAAATAACTGGTAACTGATCCATGGCAGATGCTCAAAAATATTTGTTATTTAACTAAATATATAATTTTATTCATGTTGTTGATCTGTGTTTACAATCTACAACCTACGTAAAACACTAAACATTTTGCCCATAGTTAATTTTAGTTTTCTGTGTTGTGATACTTTACGTCAGCATTCCATATTCAAAACAGTTTTGACATCAGCACTCTTTGTAGTCTCAACCTTACATTTATAGCATGCATGAGTTTATATGCTGAGGATAATTGGTCCTATTTCAGATATTAAAACTTGTACTTAGGCTTTATTAGTGTGGTTTGCCCCAGTGGATTCTCAAACGTTGACCAGTGGCCCAGTGAGAGTAGCTTCAGATGTGGGAGGCATAGAGTTTTATGTTAAAGGGCTATTGCTGAGATCAAGGAAAAGCTGTGTACTTTATTGAGAGTTTATTTTATCTGTATCCTAGAAAGCTGGTTTTGGAGAAATAAAACATTAGACATTGTAATTAATATTTCTTAGAGTGCATCTCTGCAGAAATGACAGCAGGTAAGAGGCCACCTTCTGGCAAGAGTGAAAGTGAATCATTTTATAAAGGAAGTCACATGTGGAAAATGCTTCTTTAACTGTATTTTGTTGTGTGATTGTTCTTGAAACCCTGATAGTTCTTCAGGGCACTTTGAAAGTCAACTGCTTGTCTCACCTCAGTCAAATTACTAGGCCTGCCATATTGTCCTATGACTCAAGACAGATAAATGCTGTAGATGGTTCATAATGGATTTTACTAGCTATTATTTCTGGTAAGGGGCACCTTTTATCTCTCTGTCTTCTCCCCTTCTTTTTCAAACAGATCCCTCCCTTTGTAATTAGTATAACAGAGGCCTGGTCAAACTCAATATTCCATTCTTCTGATCAGAATAATTTTTTTTTTTTTTTTTTTTTTTTATAGAGGCATGTTTTATTTTATTTATTTATTTGTTTGTTCATTTGTTTTGTTTATACATGCACTGGGTACAGTCAGAAGCGCGGGAGGGTGAGAGAATTCACCAGAGCCAGAGCGGGGAGCAGAGCAGGCAGAAGGACCGAAGTACACTGCTGAGGGGAGCAGCGGGTGGCAGGAGAGGTCTGCGCACCATGTGGGACCCTCCTCCGGTGGCCGGGGAGCAGCCAGGAATCGAACCGGCGCCGCAGAGGCTGCGGGCAGCTTCGCAACCCAGCGCTCTACTGCTGCGCCACCGGGGAGGCCCTGATCAGAATAATTTTGCATGAGGGGGTGGGGACCCAAGCAGAATTTAATTAGTTTTACCTTAGGACAATTATGTACATATTGGAGAATGACATTCTCTTTTCTTTGGGTTTTTGAAATGGGGAACTAGATTGTTAGTGGACTTTTTGAATTGTCCATGCTAGCCTTCTTGGCTGCATTGAGAAAATCTATTGCTAATATTGTAGTAAAATAGAATAGGCATAATACACAGAAAGAAGCAAGGCTGAGAATTGGGGCAGGTGAGAGAAAGGGCTAATGATGTGATTTATATTACTGATCTACTTGTGTTAGAATCTAGAAACCTCTGAAGCTATCAGTTGTATGAATTAGTTAATCCTATTTTTGACTAAAATATTTTTAGTTGGTTTTCTTTTCCTTTCAGGTGAAAATTTAGACATCTATACCACTCATTTGATTGCTAATCCCTGTGACCTTATTCTTTTTCCTGAACCCCAGTCCATGTCTTAACTGCATGATGGTTTGATGTTTTGATGACACTGAAGCCAGCCTACCCAAGTTTGAATCCTGGCTCTTCTATTTATTAACTATAAAATCTTGGGCTGTTGTTAAATTCTTTTGAGCTTATTTCTGTAAAATAACTAAAATGACATAATTAATTGTATTTACTTTTTGTAAGGACTAAATTAGTTAATGCATGTAGAGTGTTTAAAAGAGGACCTGATGCCTCGTTCAGTAGGTGTTAGCTATTTTAATATTGTATTCTGAAAAAGAAAAATGATAAAAGTTTTTGTTTTTGACATTGTTGTCTAGTGTTAGGTTGGTGGTAATAGAGGAATAAAAACTGTGCCTTCTTGGTTTGAATTGATTACAGAGCCTAGTATAATCTCCCCATAAGCATTTCTCTGGCTTACTTATTCCCACACCACACAGCCAATATAAGGAACTGTCATTCACAGCTTTCTTCCAGATTTGCTTGCCTTGATCCATTTCTTGGTGCACTTAACTTCTCTTTTGACCTCATTATTTTGTATTTGACTCGAGGCCTTTGTTTGACTGCCCTTTTCCCCTTTTTGTCTATGATTTCTCTTTCTTCTTCTGGTGATGCTATTTAAACCAACTGCCTCTCTCACCAAAACCCTTAATGAGAGAGCTCTCATTAAGTTTATTAAAGCCCTGTGAGCAGGGTTGGGACAGCATTCAATAAATATTTATGGTTAAGAAATTACAGGACACACCCCAAAGAGTAATATTCTAAACTTATAGTGAAGGGGGGTTAACTGCACACTGATTATGTATGACCTATTAAAGGTTTGTCAAATTTGTGCTCCTCAAATATGGTTATTTGCTGCCAGGTGTCTTACTCAACCATTAATTTTTCTTAGTGGTAAGTAATTTGAAAGCATTTTTATATTAAAATAAAAAGGGATTATTATTAAATATAAAACACAATTTACATAATTTTAGATGATAAAAACACACTCTTAAGAAATGTCCTCATTTCTCTGGGCATTAGACCAATGGACCCACACGCCTTAGGGAGTTTAAGTGGTGGGACATAAGTTACTATATGTTGTCAAGGATACCTATGTGGAAACATTTCAGAAGATGATAGCACTGTATATTTCTTTGCCAATGTTAAGTGGGGCTTATGTTCACAACAGTCAGAACTTAATAATAGCTACCATTTTGGAACACTTCTTGTATGCCCAAAATTCTGCTAGAAAAACATATGATTTGATATTCACAGCATGTCTGTTTTACAGAAGAGGAAACTGAATCTTAAAAAGTTAAATAACTTGAATGAGGTCTTGCAACTATTTTCTGTTGTGACTTAGAGTCAAATCCAGATCTGTAAATCTTTAAAGTGCTCTCAACTACGATAGTGCACAGCCCATGAAGAATCATTCAGAATAACTTCATTTAAGATGAGACATTTATGAACAATTGAAAAGAGCAGCGTCCACCAGTGAGTCAGTTTGAGTTCTTCCAAGAACTTCTGTGTAAAAGAAGGAAAAGAAAGAGAGAGAGAAGACTGCGAGTGAGTGTGTGTGTGTACATGCTTATAAACACAGATTTTACTTACATAATTACTTGATTGAACACTGAATTGCTAACTATCTCCACATCTTAAAATTGAAGTTGTTATCACTATACCTTTTACAAATTCAATTATATGCCAACCATATTTTGTTCCTGGAAAGGATGCCATGGGATTTGCTTTGTGTAGGTTGTGATCTGTTTAGGACTTAAGCGTGCATTGGTGATATAATGAATACTGACATCTTGATGGACAACTTGCTCTGAACATTGTCCTCTAGGATTACAGTTCTTCAACTAAAATCATTGGAGAAGGTCAAATAAGCCTGCTTCATCATACATTATTTACAATAGAAAATTCGTTAAATTCCTTTTTAAAAGCTCATCGATAGATCTGTTTGCCATCATCACTCTTTCCTCCTCCTTTTCTGCTTTGCAAAGGTTGACTTGGCAAATCTTTAATTCACTTTGTTACTTGATGAACCTCGGGTACACATCTTCATTTATTTTAGCAAGTGAACCATTTTGTTTATCTTGTTTAAAGTGGTCCACTGTGCTGCACAACAGAGAGCAAGAACAAACGTATGGCCCTGCCTGCTTTCTACTGATGCATTTGAACCTCATTGATCTATATACACAAAGCTTAATGAACATTTTTAATCATAAAAGTTCATTGGAGCTTCTAATCTTAATATTGATCTTATTTGTGGGTGCTAGTACAAAAAGTCTAATCAGACTGTTTCTTGGAGTGTTCCATGGAATACCCATCAGTATCCCTTGTTACTTAAGCAAGGGTCTCATGGTCCAATGAGTTGTAAAAATATTTGGTAAATATATCTTGTCTTAAGAGTCACATCATAATTAGTACATGGACATTGCTAAATCATTGTGCCATTAAATGAAAAACTTTGCTTAACCTAGAGTTTTCTAAACTTATTTGTCCAAGATTAAAAGTGTTGGCTCTCAACTTTCTATAGTACTGCTATTTCTTGAGATATAATTTGGGAAATACCTAACCAGTATACATTAACTTTTGAGTCCAAGTGTATTTGGGTTAGAATTTTACCTGTATTGTTGTCTAGCACATTTTGTCCTTTTTGGGGGGAATATTTACTTCATAGTAAAGCAAACAACATAGTAACTGCTATACATTTTAGTTCATTTTTTTTTTTAATGGCTTAAGCAACAGAAATTCATTTTACTATAGCATTGGAGGCTGCATGTCCAAGATCAAGATTTCAGCAGGTCTGACTTCTTCTGAAGGTCTATTTCCTTGACTTATGCTTTCTCATTGTATCCTTACAGACTTCAATCACTTCTTGATCTTTGTTTTCTTTAAGAAACTCTTAAAATTGTACTTCTTCCATGAATTCTTCCTTCACAAATAGATCTAGAAAGGTACTGTGGGCCTAAACTCATCTGATGAGAACATGCATTTCTCTTGACAACATTTTCAAATATCAGACACAAAATACATTTCCCCTTTGAATAAATGTGCTGCATAAAAACAATGATAACAAATGATTTCTTTTTAATCCAGATGTGAAAATCATCTGGCTCATTGGGATCCATAGAGGCCAAAGATTATTGGAGTAAGCTAAAAAAGTGAGTCAACAGTAGAAGCAGTGGGTTATCTTAATGTTTGTGTGAGAATGGAGTATTATCATTAGAAAAAAGTAATTAAAACCTATACTATAGCCTGATGTATTCAGAGATAACAGTTTTGTCTTTGGATAATGATTTTCATTGTGGCTACCAAGTATCTCAAGATGCTGGATTTGTCTGCCCTAAACCAATTAGACTATCACATTAGAAGTGGAAGGACTGTACTTCCTATTTGTAAGCTGTTTTTGTTTTGGTTGTTTCACTTCAAGAAAAACCAAAGGGGGGAAAAAGTCAAGTAAAAAAGGCAACTTAATGATGCTGTTTCAGAAAGAATTTTAGATGGCCTGAGTAGCAAGGAGCCTTAGTGATGCTGGGAGGGAGTAGAGGTACCAGAAGGAAAATAGAATTATGACTAGTGGCAGAAACAGATGGGATTCTGAGGGCCATGTGTTGAGGAATCATTAGTCAACAGGGGTAATCTCAGATGCTCTAGTATTGACCTCACTGTGGTTGCCTCCACTGTTTTTTACCTTCTGATTTCAACTGAAAGCGATTATTTTTTCCTAATTTTTTTTATATGATATGCTTTTATAGGAGAACCAACTAGGGGATTTCACCTGATGCTCTGTAGAGGAATCATAATAATAGCAACTGGGTTAATTAATACTAAGTTCCAGGCATTAATATTATTTTATTAAGTATATCAAATACATTTTTCAGAAACACTCTGAGGTAGTAGGATCTAGTCAGTAGAAAGAAATTATGACAGTAATTTAATATAAAGGATTATTAAACTAGCAAATGATGGCTAACAAAAAGGGTAAAAACCAACAGAAAGACCTATGAAAATACAGGCACAGCAAATTTAGAAAATAGCTACCACTTCTGACAGAGAGTAAATGTGAAGGAACTAAGAATGTGGAACAGAGCCTTTCCCAAGGCTGAGATACAAACTCAGAGTGGGATTGAGTAGACAGTTTGTGGAGCCAAGTAGCAAATGAAAATGCAGAGCATCTGTTAAAAAATGATTGAGAATTTCAAGATGGCAGCATCAGAGTGAATATACATGTTGCATGTCTATTAGAAGCCCCAGACTCAGAATGAAAACCAGGGGCATATGCAGGCTGCTGGAGGCAAACAAACTGGCCTAATGACCCAGATGGGAACCAGAAAGAATGGGGCACTCCTTTCTCTTGTAATATCCCTCCACTGATGTTCATGGAGGAGCCCAGCACTGTGGCAGGTGAGCAGAACAGAAATGTTTACATGGTCCAGTTCTAGTGAAGAAAGGCAGATTTAGAACAATAAATGAGTAATCAATGCAGGAAAGTACTATTATTCCCATGCTACAGATTAAAAAAAATCTATATATTTCAGAAGGTTGAAGTCTCCAGGTTGAAAAGTTATTTGAAAACCCAGACTTCAAATCTATACCACTTTGGTTTCTTGCTCCCCTTGAATAGTACTTTCATTTGTGTGGCTGCTTAATGGGGGCTAGGAAACAATCTGGGCAGAGGGCACTCAGGAATGAGAAGCAATTAGGTAGTAGCATGGAAATAAGTAGATTGCTAAAACTGACTCACACAGATAACATAAGAAATAATCCATAAAGGAAGAACAAATCATGAATCAAAGATTTCCTTTTATTGTACATAAGTAACTAAATAGTTGATGAGGAAGTTTCTATTGAAGATTTCCAGTTAATATATGAAAAGGGATAGAACATAAATAAGATGTCATCATTCTATAACTCTAAATGATCTAATCAATATAAGCAAGATTCATTGTATGCTAATAGAAAAAAAGGAGAAAGAAAACAAAAAACTCCAAAAAGCTAACCAAAGAAGAAAAATGTGTGCTTCTTGATTAACACCATTTTTGAATTTTTATGCTAAAGGCTTATGAATCTGATGACACCTCTAGATTTAACTACCAATTTACAGAAAATCCTAGGAAAGGAAAATGTTAAAGGAAGCTGCAAGTTTAAATTGGCAAAATGCAGAGTGTGAAAAACTGCAGAACAAATGATCCAGATTTTCCAATAAATAAATTACAAAAAATAAAGATGATAGAAGAGCCTATAAATTAGAAACTTCAAATACATAAGCCAAGTGCAATAAATGGATTTTATTTAGATTAATTGAACAACAACATCAAAAACAAAAGTTATATAAAGCAAAACAAAACTACAACAGTTGAAATATTTGATAAAAACATAGACTTTAATGTTTTAAGTGATGTTTATTTTATATTGAAAAATATTTTTATTGTATAAAGATAATAGCCTGTAATTTTCTTCAAAATAATTTGTTAGTGGAAGGGTAGTTGATGAGGGTATAGAAAAAATTAACTATTAGTTGATAAATGTTGAAAGGATACTAGATTAATTTTATATTCATTTTATCACTTTGCCCTTGAAAATTGCCATCATGAAAAAAATTTCTTTGTTAAAATGATTTGACTTTTATAGGATCATGTGACTTAAAAGCTAATGGTCATCTTTTAGGGCTGAGAGAAAATATAATATTTCCTCTTGTACTAGAGCCATATTGATTCTGTTTTTATAAAAGAGAATAGTCGTGAGGATTAATAAGGTCTTTGTTATAAAGCACTTAGTCTATAGTCTAAGTTTATGAATTTGAATTACATTTTTTAATTAAAACATATCAGAAACTCATCTCCAATATGCAGTTTTTGACAAGAATTTTCCTGTAAAAGTGACATAAGAGATTTTTCTCCTTTCACTTCAAAGTGTCCCTGGTTCTTATAGTTGCCCAATCCTACCCAGGCTGACAGAATAGAGAGTTTAACAGACTCCATCACCATGACTAGAAGTGCTGTTTTACTCTAGGTGACTTGAAAAAGAGGAGAAAAATGTATATATTTCTATTCATTAAGTCGTTTCTAACAAAAAACAATTTAGGGTTTTTTTTCCCTCCTGAATACAGGTCAGCAAGAAATAACAATACCAGGAGGCTTCACTTCGTTGAGCCCTGGGTGCTGCTTAAAACATTACATGCTATTTTTTAACTCCTTTGGAGAAACTTGGCCTCAGATTGTTTCTTACACTTAGTAGGTACTGAAGTGGTGCTGGTTGAATTGAATTATGTGCTTAAGATGCAGCAAGGTTGTCTGGAAAATACCTGGCTTGTAGGCTGAGTTGTTTGGGGATGTGGCATGAATTAAATCAGCTCTCCAGTTCTCAGTGTCTTCATCTGCAAAGTCCCGATGAGGCAGTAGAAGAGCGTTATGAGCTTTTCCAACTGTGATACTTGAAAGCTGAAAAGGTCAAATATATCACCTCTTCTTCATACGATAAGATAATATTTGAAACATTAAATTATGTTTTCTCCAATATTTATTCTCCCCCCCTCCTTTCCTTTTCAAGCTTGGGTCTAGGGAAGCTTTGCTTTAGATCTGATAATCTGAGGGATGAAGAATTTGTGTGGAAAATGACTGACTAAGAGTCAGATGCCCCTGCCCAGATGCCCAGACTGCCTGATGCCTTGATTCTGACTGAATCTGACAGGTTTTAGGCAGAATCTTGTTATAGGCTGCTCCATAGAGTTGGAGAGGAGGGAAAACCCCAGGAATGACTCTATTTAGAATTAAAATAATTATTAATAGAGGAAAATTAGGTTATAGATTGAATTGTTTTGGTGCCTCATGAAATTAGTCTGAAATGACATTATGAGATTCAATATTTCTATTAGCTACAGAGTTATCGCTCTGTAGATAATAGAATTGATAATAGATAATAGATAGATAACAGATAATAGATAATAGAATTGTCTTCCATGAAAATCCAAAGGTTGAAACACCACCCCCAAGGTGACCATATTTGGAGAAAGGGCGGGTGAGGAGGAGATAAAGGTTAAATGAAGCCATAAGATGGGGCCTTATTCTAATAGGGTTGGTGTGCTTAGAAGAAAGAGACACTGGAGGTCTCTTTGTCTGTGACATATGAGGACATAGCAAGAAGTTGTTCTTCTGTAAGCCTGCAAGAAAGTCTCAGAGGAACTGATCATATGGGCACCCTATTCTCTAGATCAACCTCTAGAACTGTGAGAAAATATATTTCTGTCGTTTAAGATCCCTAGTCTTGTATTTTGTTACAGTATCCCAGGCAGGAAAATAAATAAAATCTCAGCAAAATCAGTGTAGTTGGATCTTTAGTGAACTTTGTTGACATTAGAGTCCTTAGAGGTAAGCTACGGCAAAATGAGATGTTTTACTACTAATTATTTGAAATAATTAAGTATACAACTCAATCTATGACCAGTGTTCCCTAAGTGAATGAAATCAGAGTAACAAGCTGCTAGGAGAGTTGATAATTACATCGAATGGACTCTAAGTAAAATGGTAAGTGTTCAGTGTCTTTGGTTTTATTATTAACCTCCTCCTTCTTATTAATAAACTGTGAATTTTGAATGAGGAATAAAGTCTTATCATATCAGATGTGTTGACATGGGGGTAAAATTGAAAAACTGTGGGGGCAAGTGGTGCTTGTGTAACAATTTTGCAGAAAGTTCTGTCTTTGTTACAAACTAAAGAACACATGTTGACAATCTTTCTAAAGCACAGAAATATCTTTATTTCAATTTCTCCATTAAACCCTTACTAACAGCACACAGGCCATAAGCGGAAATCAAGAAAAATCAGCTAGATTTTAATACAAGAGGCTTTTCTATTTATGATCACCTTTATTACCAGACAGAAAAGAATGATTGTGATAAAACCAACCATAGAATTAAAAATGTCTCTGATATTTTGCTTGAATTGAACACTGCCTTTATTTTTTGCTAGCATGTATTCTATTTAATCCAGTTGATGAAATCATATTAAAATTCTCTGTCTTCTCATGAACATATCCAGGAAAGGGTAAAGAAACAAGCTTCAAAACCCACTGACCAATAGTAGAAGTTGACATACTGTCATTAAAAGTCAGCCCAGGAGAATCCACAATGGGTTTAATTTGCATGAGAATATATTTTTTTTTTTTATTATATAGCCTGTCTCTACTTGAGATCTGATTTTTCTCTGTTATCTTGACTCAATAAACAATGATTAAGCTTCAACTTGGCTAGGTGTTCCTGTGGCCTTGCTGTGAAATGGCCAACCTGTCCCTTTGGATTCTGCTCATCAGGAAGCCCCAGCAAGTAGCAGATTTCCCCCCTCCCCCCACCATTAGATCTTTGTCCCTGACCCTTCTGTGTAATACCACAGCTCAGTGCATGTCAATATTTAAACTGCAGACTCTGGAAAGAGCTGCAATTTCCTTACACTCACTCTCAGGGGTGATTTTCTTGGCCCTAGATCTTTGTGTGACCTCTGTGCTCTGGTATTTTAAGGAAAGATCAGGTGGCACAGTATTGACTGTGATGATGAAGGCTACTAAAAATGACAAATAACTAACCCTTTAATAAGATTTAAAACAGGTTTATTGAGCTGTGAGCTTGTCAGTAGTAATGAGATTTTATTCTCATTTTCTTCTCTCTCTTTTAATTTACAGCAGATTGGAAAAAAATTGTTTTTAAGGGCTACCAAAAATATGATTCATGGCTTCTGCTCATGGTTATCTTAAGCTCATTAGAAAATTATGAAGATGCATAATGCCCAGGGTAAACTAAAGACTCATAAACCATTTTGCTTAAGGTAAAATTGATTTCAAATGTGCTGGGGGAGTGAATATTAGTTAGCCTTAGATTAATTCCCTTTAGCTTGGAGACTTCATTGTATGGGGCAAGGTAGTTCTTTAAATTAAAGATGGCATAATTAAAAGTGCAATAAATTGAAAGAATTACTTTATTTGATATAATTTCTATGCAGTCTGGTCTCACTGTCTGATTCCGTTATGGCACTGCCAATGAGTGGTGACGACCAGGTACTGATTTTCAACTATATTATTCTTCACTATAATCACCCTTTATTATAACACTTCTCTGCAAGGGTACATCGATCAGAAAATGCCCATTAATTACACTGCTAATGGTCAGCAAGCAAACGGATTATACTAGAATGAATAGGGAACAAACTGTAACTACCTTTTGGAGAGCCACAGCAACTACAGCAGTGTTTCTGTGGGCAATGCTGAATTGGTAGGCGACTCTGCCAGCCTGGAGCCGGCGGGTAGCATGCATTATTGACCTTTTATTTACTTAGAAAACTGCAGGAGTCTGAAGTGCAATATTAACCAATGATACTTGGAGCTCCTTTGGCATGGCAAAGCATATAGGATGCAGCCTCCTGTTGATGCACAGAGAGAAAGATGTTTTGGAATGACATGATTTAATTCTGCTTCAGATGTTTGAATGTCTCCTTTCTGTTCTGAAAAAGGATGAAATATGCAACATGAAACACATTTCTTTGTACTTGTATGTAACATATGGCAAGTCCGGAATACTGATTTTTAGATAAATTCATTTCAAATATCTGGTATGTTATTGGGTATATTTATTTAATTTACTTGTATACTGATTTTTTTCTAAGAATTCCATGTGCTTTAGATTACTATAATGTTTACAGATATGCAGACTTGTCAGAAGTCTTAATCTTACAGTATCTAACTTTGATCCCACTGGTATTGAAATTACACTTCTTTTTTAAATCCATATTTCATGTTTAGAAAAATCATGATTTCTCAAATTTTGTATTTTCGAGGCACAGGTATCTTGTTGGCATAGTTTTTAAATGCCATTGAATTTGAAAGTTAGAGAAAAGAGAAATGAACTGATTTTTGCGCTGACTTAATAAAGAAATGGGAAGTACAAAATCACATAAGAGAAAAAGGAAAATAGGATGATTATGGACCATTCACTGGAAAAATAGGTAGAAATGGATTTTCATATTTGAAATAAGGAGAAAAATATAAGAGGCAGGAAAGCTTCAAATACTTCTGAAAAGAAGTGAATGACTTTCTTTCTTTGTCCAACTTCTCTGCTAACACAGAACAGTAGAATAAATTTGGACCTTTCTTGAGGTCTCTCAGAAGCAGCATCCACCAGAAAGAGGTAACATCATAAAATAAATATATAAAGAACCAAATAACTAAAATGCCAGTCTTCTTAGGTGTGACTGCTATTCACTGGTTGTTTGAGTGAAATGCAAGAAAAACTAAAAATAATCATGCTAGGTCAATTGGGTTTTACTTAAAAGAAACACTCAGTTTTTCAACTCACCCATTTGTATTCTTTGCCAAACATCTTTGACTTTGTTTTCTTTTTCAGGTTATGTGAATGATCTACTTGTTTTTGGCACTGAGGAGATAATACTTTTGTCTCCTATGGATGTCAATTATAGGACAAATTAACATTCAACATACCTATGGCTCAGAAATTAAAGTACTGTTACATATCTTCAGAATGGTTTCTTTTATTACAAAGATATATTTAATTAGGCATTTAAAAATGATGTGTTCCTTGAAATTTGGAAGTAATTTTACTATTTCCATAATTCTCTTGCCAAATTAATTAGATATTGTATTAGATATTGTGTGCCAAATGTGTAATATAAAATCATCAGATTAATGCAAGTGGCATTTTATATATTAAATTAAATAGGAGACTTTAGAGATTTCTTAATTTAATCTGAAAGGCAATTGCAAAAATAGTTCTCTCTATCAAAATTAAAGATGTTATTCAAAATTAATTTTAAAGCTAAAGGACAAACATTACTTAAGATTAAATGCTAAAGGACAAAGATTAATGGTGAAAAATCTTTAATTAGTAGGAAGGAATTGAGTGGAAAATTATTAACTTGTCCCTTCATAAATCTTTAATACTGATTAGTGCTTTATATTTAAAGATATAATCACCAGAGTGTAAATAAGCAGTATAACCTTTCTTAATAGTGGGTTGAAGTATTTCACCAGACATTTGAAAGACACTTCCTTCTGGAATAGTTGGACTATTCTATATTTTGAATATCCAATATTACAAAAAATATTGGTGCTATTTAATTAGAGAAAAACCAATTTTTATAAACTTTAGAATCATTTCCTAAACTTTGATTCATTCTCATTCTTCTTTTCTTTTCAGGCCACAAACATCATGCTAGCTATTTCAGAAATACTGTGTTTTCCTCTATCATATGTACTAGTATGAGAGTTAGTATATTCAGTTTTTACTCCTATCTTGAAAGGTGCATAATAACAAAACAGTTGGAAACCAATGTGTTAATCAACTCTTATATGACTAGATAGACATCTCAGTATTTGATTTTCTTTATTTGCTTTTGAAAAATAGTTACTGAGCAGTAACTACTATGTACCAGGCAGACATAGCACTAAGCAAGGAGGATACAGTGATGACCATCCACATAAAGACAATATTTATAGTATCTACATTTTAGTAAGAAAAAACAGACAAGAATAAGTTAATAGATAAATAACTAAGTTTTACTGAAACACAACCATGCTTGTTCCTTTACACATTGTTAGTTCATGGTGGCTTTCATAATACACTGGCAGAGTTGAGTACTTGTGAATGAGACCATATGACCTAAAGAGGAAATGCTATAGTATTTAGTAATGTGTTCTTTACAGGAAAATGTTTGTCTATATTTGATATATTTTGGGTTTTAATCTAAAAACAATGGGAGGCTATTGATGAGTTTTAAACAAGAAAATAGATATTTATCTTAAAAAGGCCCCTCTGATAAAAAAGTGAAAAATGGATTGGAGAGGGATTAGAATGGAAGTAGTTCTCTTTAAAGAAACATTTATTGTGGCCAGATGAGAAATGACTGAGGCCAGTTTAATAATGGGGTCTGCAACACTTACTTTTGAATTGGAGATGAAAGGTCAAGGAAAGGAACGAATAAAATCAAAGTTAACTTGAATTTTTGGCTTGAGTGTTCAGAGTTGGTTAGACCTTTTGTTGAGATGGGTCTGATGGGTGTAGGTGGAAACAAGTTTTGAAGGAAAAAAATAGAAGAGTTCTTTGCAAAAATGAGTTGAAGATATCAAGGAGAAAATCAAATATGAGAGGTCAGGACTCAGAGGAGAGGTCTAGTAGGTGACATGATTTGTGAATCAGAGATGTAATAATCTACTTAAATTCATGGCATTTGATGGGAGAAAGTACAAAGAGGGGCCTCCCCGGTGGCGCAGCGGTTGAGCGCTGGGTTGCGAAGCTGCCCGCGGCCTCTGCGGCGCCGGTTCAATCCCCGGCTGCTCCCCGGCCACCAGAGGAGGGTCCCACATGGCGCGCAGACCTCTCCTGTCGCCCGCTGCTCCCCTCAGCAGTGTACTTCGGTCCTTCTGCCTGCTCTGCTCCCCGCTCTGGCTCTGGTGAATTCTCTCACCCTCCCGCGCTTCTGACTGTACCCAGTGCATGTATAAACAAAACAAACAAACAAGCAAACAAATAAATAAAGAAAAACATGCCTCTATTAAAAAAAAAAAAAAAAAAAGAAAGTACAAAGAGATGAAAATAAGTGCAAGGTACACTTTTTAAAAGAAGATTTTATTTTTGCATAGAAAAGCTGGGGTATAGGCCAGAGGTGGAGGGGGTGAGAGGATTCACTAGAGCCAGAGTAGGGAACAGAACAGGCAGATCTACTGAAATACACTGCTGAGGGGAGCAGTGGGTGAGATAGGAGAGGTCTGCTGTGCCATGTGGGTAGCTCTCTGGCCGGAAATTGAACTCAGGTCTCTGTGGTGGGCCATCACAGTGATATTGCTGCAACTTAAACCTTAGGCCACCAGGGAGGCCCCACTTTTAAGGAAACTGAACATTTTGATATCAGAGGAAGAGCATAAGTCAGCCAACAAGACTGAGAAGGAGCAGTAGAGAGGGGTGGGCATTGACAGCAGTGATATCAGTGAGATCTATAAAAGAAAAGTCAGTGTTTTCAAAAACTGGTCAATTTTGTCAAAAGCTACTGATAAATCAGTGAGATAGGGGAGAACATTCCTATTGAATTTGGCAGTTTGGATTTGAACTCCAGGAAGGTCCTTGGAAACTTAATTGGACTAGTCCCTGTTGAATGTGAGGGGAAAACCAGTTTGTAGAAGACTTGATGAGCAAGAAGTAAGGAACATTGAAAACAACCCACTCACAGAGTTTGACCATGGAGGGTGGTAAAGAAATGATGCCATATCTAAACTCATACATGGGGTCATGGGTGTTTTTTAGAAAAATTTTTGTTATATACTATTTATTTACTTTTAAAATCATCATAGCTACCAAAGCAGATTTGGAAAGAACAAAAATGTTACATTAGAAAGAGATTGATATTCTTCCTGATTGGAAGTTAAATGATAAAGACTTTGAGATGAAAAGAGGGGACTGATACCAAGGCACTGTGAAGTAGATTTGCCTTTTATAGGAAGAGAAACACTGTAAAAGGAGAGAAAAGGAGAAGGGTTAAGTTCAATCAGTTTTTAGGGTGAGTTGTGGGAACAGGCATTGTAATGGTCCTACTTTTCTAGTTGTAGTGGGAGGTGGGTTCACTAGGACACAGTATGGAAGTAAGAGGAGGAATTGTGTGGAAAGAGACAATAATATGTACAGCATCAAATATCAGTTATTAAAATAACATCAGTCAGCTCAGATGTGAATTGTTTTCTCCTCCCTGTACCCCCCTTTGCACCCCCATTATTCCAATTACTAGGACAGAATGAGTGCTGTTTGGAGTCTGTGTTAGTAGCTTAGGTAGATTAGAACATAGATTTTGAAATGAGGACAAACCTGGGTTTGGAGTGAGAAACCTGGGTTTAAAATCTGCCTTTATCTATTCCCAATTGTGTGACCTTGGGCAAATTACTTTGATTCTCTGACCATAGTTTTCTGGTCTGTAACATGACTATGACAGCACTTATCTTTCTTATAATAAAAATTCAACAATATAGTATACATAAGATTCTTAGCCAAAATAAAATAAAATCCTTAATAAATGGTAGCTATTGCTATTATACATGGATCATTCCCTTATAAAAGCCTCCAGGAGAAAGAGTTTTATTTGTTTTTAGCTTTGTTCACTTTTGTTATTTGCAAGATGTTTTCTTTATTATGAATTTAGTCAAACTGTTTGCAGTTTGGCACCTAAACTTTGTTTTTCCCTGAATCTCCTCCTTGTTCCCACCCTCAACAATATCAGAAGATTATTCTGTTTTGAGGGGCTAAAAGACAAAAGGAAACCCTATTTGGTTGCAGTTCATTAAGAAGGCATTTTTGAAGAGATTGATCATGAGCAGAGATTGAAAAGAAGTAGGATAATAGTAGAGAGAGCAAAAATGAATCTGTGAGTTAGGGGGTGAAGGGTTTGCATGAGGAAAGATACAGAGTTGAAAATGAGCAAATCACATATGGAGATGGCACACACATATTTCTGGTGGGATCAGAGAGGCTGCAGTGAGAGGTAATGAGAAATGAAGATGGGCTGGGCTCCTGGGGGGTGTAATATTGGTAGGAAGCCCTGAAGAGCAGAGAGGGTGTGGGATGAGCATAAGTGACACTGAACCACCGGAGATTGCTGAGCAGGCAAAGGACCTGAAGAAAAAGAAATCAGATGAAAATCATTAGACCATCTGTGAATAGGTGGGATCTGATAATAAAAAGAGACTAGAGACAGAAACTGGCTTGGAAGCTGTCACTGCAACTCAGACATGTGAGCTAATGAGAATACTGGACTGGGTGTCTATGAGACTGTAGAAGAAAGGACAGACTAGAAGGATATAATTTCAGTGTTTGTGAGAGGCTGTATGAAGAACTAAGAAAGCAAATGAAAATAACTTAAAACTTGAAAGTTAGAAACCTGAGGGAACTTGGGGTAACGGTGGTATTATATATTGAGGGATGGGTGGGCAGAGCAATGGGAAAACAGAAATGTTTTAATGGGGTGGAAGATCATAGGACCAATGTATATTTGCATCAATCTTACATGTGAATTATAATAATAAAAACTAGGATTGGACAATATATTACTGTCTGAAGCAGTAAAAAATAATAATAAAAAAGAATACTGGGAACACTCTCCAGAAATTTTAATCTGGTGATCACATAATTTTTTCCACATTGCCTTTGGATATAAAACAAGCTGCAGAAGAGAGATGGTGAGGAAGTTGTGAGCCAAGTTGTCCTTGGCTTCCTGTTTCTGTTATAGAGCAACCCCGATATTAAACGGGTTCCTGGCTGTGGGTCCTCACCCGCGCGCTTTAAAGGGACTTATGAATACTCTACTACAGACACACGCAAAAGGGTTAATAAAAGGTTTATTTACAAGAGAAAAAGAAATAAGGAAAATGTACAACTCAGGGAGAAAATAGGGAAATAAAGTCTTTAATGCGTCCTACCCGATCCGACGACCTGGAAACCCCAAAGTCACTCTCAGAGCTAGACGGACGCCGCGAGCTGGCCGAGGGCCCCAAAATGGAGAGAGCCCCCAAAGCCCACGTGTCTGCCTTTTGTATCCACCTGGCTGCTTAACCCCACCCTCGGGTCCCAGCCACCTTCCCTTTGGTGGTGATGGGATTTGGAGTTCCCAGTGTCTTTGGCTTTGACCTGGGGTGGGGGTGGAGTCCACAAAGCCTGTATGGAATTTGCTTTGGGACAGCCTTTTCCCCTAACATTTCTACTTCTTTGTCTTCCCTCTGCAGCTTCAGTCTTCAGCAAGAATACGAGGGGGGAGTTGGCCATTTCACTGAGTTCTCACTGAGCACCAGTGGTTCTGATCACCTCTCTGGAGCTTGGGAGTGATGAAGTAGGATTTTCCTGACAACTGGAATTTGTTGAGGGGTTGTCATAGGTGCAGCTGGATCTTGAGGTGCCTAAGACCAGAGACTCTCCTGACTGGCATGAGGGGAGCACGTGGTTTGCCTGTCCTGTGCTCAGTCCTTTGCAGCCGACTTCACAGTCAACACTTAAACTTGGCCTGCTTTGTAATCGATGCAAATGGTCTAGTCAGTGTTAGAGGCAAAAATCTTTTCTTAGAGAAAGCTCCTGTGAGTTTCTTAGTTTGAAATGCCTTTCTCAACTTTCTCTGTGCCTAAGGAGAGGAGAGTGCCCTTTCAAGTCTGATTAGATCACAGAATTACTGTTATCTTTAACACTTTCAAGGTACCTTTAACTGTGAAGTAAAGTGTAAATTAGCAGGAAAAACATGTTTTGTTTCCTGACTAAGATCGGGGAAATTTTAACAGTTGACATCCAGCTGGTTTTTTGTTTTTGACTTGTAAGTGTTCTGTGTTTTTAATAGGGCTGACAAACTTAAAAAAATGAGGAATACATAGTGAAAGTAAAATACAAGTCTTTGTCTTAAAAAATCTTGCTTGAGTTCTTGTAGAATGTTATCTGTCCTGCTTTGATATGTAATTTATTATCTATTATGCATCTTTTGCATATTATAGAGATTTGTATGTATCTCTATAATGTCTGCATCTTTTCCAAGTTTAATTTAATTCAGTGGACTTTAATGCTTTTAGTATGAAACTTATTTTTACTCAAAACATGTAAATTGTAGTTATTTTACTCCATTTTAAAAACTACTCTTACATGGTCAGGGGATAAACGTAAATGTACATTTTATGTTAGTATTTGATTCATTAATGCTTGAGATTTCTATCACTAGTAAAAATATTTTACTTTCTTTGGAAATAACTTTTACACTTCATTTTTATAGCCTAATAAAAATAGCATATAGTTAGTCATATGTGTGAAATGAGGGAGTTAATTTATTTTGAGTTTGAATTTGTAAAGAATGTTCCTCTTAAACAATTAACCCAAAAGTATAATAATATTAACACATGTACTAAGGAAAAACTGGTTTAAAAGTGAACAAATCCAAGTACTTTAAAAATAAAATGCTTCATGTCTTTGAGCAGCTGTTATAGGATTAGCTGGGGGCTGGAAATCATGGTGATTGTATAAGCAAAAGGAAGTCTTCATCCTGACCACACTGAATGCCCAGAAAGTACTTTCCATCTTCTCTATTCACTCAGTGGCTCCAAGTACTGAAAAGTGTTTTTTAAATTGTGTTCCACAGTTTTCTGAAGAGTCTTTGAATGTAGTAGCCCTTTGAAATTAAGTGTGATTTTGACAGACAGACTCCTGTAAAGCTGACTGAGAACTTCTTAAGCGTGAATTAGAAAGAGGCTTTTCTTCTTCAAATTTCTTTATAAGATTTCCATGCCTGTGCAGAAAGGGCACAGTGGAGCTAAGGGTACAGTGGCTGGCTACTGTCTCGCCGCTCCCCAGGAGGTCACCTCCCTTCCTCAGCAGGGCTGCTGGCCTCTCCTCTGAGGCTTGGCTGAGCATCCCTGAAAAGGGGTAGAGCAGTCACCAGCCTCCACTGCTCAGCTCACGGAGTTTGCTGTCAGTGCATGCTCTCCCGAACCCCAATTCCAGAATCTTTCTGGTGAGTTACTTAGAAAAGTGTTTTCTTTATCTTCCTCCCAATATTGGGGAATATAGATAATTAAGGTGCTGGGCTTGAAAGTCTCACATTGAGGTGTTGAGGTTAGAGGAACACAGGAAGCAATATGAGCTTTTAGTAGAGAGATGAGTTTTTCTTCCTAAAGTTGGGGAAAGAGGATTAGGAAAACCTTAGAGTTGGGCTTTGACACTACTGAACCATGGGTCTCGCTTCTGAATTATGATGTCCAATTTGATCTGGTGCATTTTCATTTGAAGAGCAGGAATAAAAATATTCTAGGTCTGTTCATCAAAAGTAATGCAGAGGTAAAGACTAGTTTCTTTCATTTTTAACATTTTTCAAAGTTGGCTCATTAAGAGCACATCAGTCCAGTGTTTCCTTCTTACAGTTGCATCTATTGGTGGGAGTGCAGAATTCCACTGTCGTTCATGGAAATTTACTGTATTCTTTAATATCAGTCACCAGTGGTGGTGTACTTTTCAGATTGACAATGAAAGCTGACTATCTACATGTGAGGAATGACCGATCGTTAATTTCCAACCATCATTCTTGGTGATTCTCTTCCATTTTGGTATCTTCTCCCATATTTCCAATTCTACACAATGGCTGATCTGGAAAATATGAATATAAGTCTTTTAAAGACAGTGCTCCTTATATATTCTTGAAGGTTGATGAACCTAAGGGAAAATGGTATAGGAAAACTGATCAGAGATATTTCAGCAATGAGGATCTTTGCTGTTAAATAGAGGTTGTGTGAAGAAAAGCAAAAAAAAACAAAAAAACAAAAAAACAAACAAAAAAAAACAAAAAACCACAACTTTTTTTAAAAACTTCTTACATTATGGGAATGGGGACTTAAGATTCCTGGATGGATGTGTTAGAGAACATGAGAATTTTTTGTCTTCTCTATACAGGGGAAATCAAGAGTCACAAATTTTTGTATCAGGAATTTTTACATAAAAAGTGTTAGAATGCCCAACTCAAACTGACTTAAATGGTATTTACTAGACCATAAAAATGAAAACTGTGGGGATGAGGTTGCTTTGGAAAAGACAGAACTTACGTGATTTTCACCAAGGTCATCTCTCTTCATTTCTTTGCCAATCTTTTCTTTGCCTCCATTCACCTACAGACTCTGCTTTTATGGTGCAGTGTCAGCCCTACACCTTAACAGATTCAAGTATGAATTCAGGTATGACTGTCCTAAGGCCAGTGTTATGATGTTAGGCTTCTTTGGACTTGACTAACTGAACTTGAACCTATTATCTCAACTAAATCAGTCCCTGATGTCATGGCAAGAAGTTCTGATTGACCAGTCTAGGATTATGTCTCCCCAGAATCTGGATGTGAACTTAGCTCCACAGCAACAAGGTCTATAATGAAGGAAGGGTGACACCTCATTGGAAGACTGTGGTATTGTAAACAAAGTGGATGAAAGGGATCTAAGGATTCAGAAAAATATAGCTGTTTACTCTAACTCTGTGGTATTTTCTCTTGAAAATGTGTTTAGGAAAAGACAATACCAATTCACAATACCAAGTTACCTGAACCATGAAATTCTGTAGTAAAGAACAATTTCTACTAACTTTTTTTTTCTCATTTGAAAGCTTTATTTCTTTTTAATTTTAATATACTGCACAGCACAGCTCAACTCTATTAGATTTACTGATGACAGTACAACAATCAAATATCATGTATTTGATGTACTTGGAACAACTGTTGGAAATGTATGTTGATAACTCTCTTTAAACATGAAAAGACAAATAGAGATCATTTGAAACTATTGAAATAATGTAGTGACTATACATGGTTTTAACACATTAAAATGGCTAGTAAAATTATGAGAAATGCAGAAGGCACAAGAGAATGCAGTGAAAGAAATAAAGGGAAATTATAATAGATGCCAAAGTTATAAAATCCATTATGTATCAATTTTATCTTACCCCAATAATTGTTATAAAAAATGTTTCTAATGTCTATAGAAATTGTGATATTATTTCTTAACACTAGCCTATAGCAAAAAAACAAAAACAAAAACAAAAAAAAACCCTGTAGCTTCTGCTGACATCCTATTTATTCTTTAGATTTTATGACTTCAAATAAAAATCTGCAACTACCAGTACTTTAGCCTCTTTTTTCCTCTTTTTTCAGTTTCTCTATGTACTGGATTGGGCTTCTAGCTCCCCTGTGAATGAGATTTGTTTTGTAAACAATTGGCATAGCATTGTTGACAGCTTAGACAGATCTCAGAGGTTTGGAGGGAAGAAAGAAGAGAACGACATGGGCAAAATCTACATGGGTTCAAAAACATTCAGTATACTTCATGGTGATATATTTTTTTAAAGATTTATTTTTTATTTATACAATAGGTGGGGTACGGGCCAGAGGCTCAGGAAGGTGAGAGGATTCACCAGAGACAGAGCAGGGAGCAGAACAGGCAGATAGACTGAAATCACTGCTGAGGGGAGCAGTGGGTGAGACAGGAGAGGTCTGCTTCGCCATGTGGGGATCTCCCTCGCCGGCTGGGAATCAAACCTGCGCAGCAGAGGCTGCGGGACAGCTTCATGGCGCTGTGCTCAACCCGCTGTGCCACCGGGAGGCCCTCATGGTGATATTTTGGATTAAATGTTGCTCTTTACTTGGTCATCCTAAGTACAATATATACATACATATATATATTGTATGTTGTGTATATACACACACACACACATACAAAACATATATATTGTGTTTGATGGAAGAGCATTAACATGAATAATCAGAATGTATATTTCCATACAGTACTATTAGAATATCTGGATAGAAAATTATATATCTATATAGAATCAAATATCTATATAGAATTAAATATAAATAATAGAAATATATAATATATAGTACATATAATATATAATATGGCTATATGAAATTAAATATCTATATAGAATATCTATATAGAAAACTATATAGAATATCGGGATAGACAATTTAGCCAAATGATCAGTTTTATTTTCTACTTCATAGACTCACTGTTGCTGAACTTGACCAACTTAATTGACCAGTTCTTTTGTTGTTGTCTGGGAACATCCTGCCCTTTTCCATAAAATAATTTGGGTTTGATAACTTCTCTACTAGGAGAGATGTGTCCCATATGTACAGTATTTTGTTAGGGGTAGTTGAGAAATTTAGTAAAAGTGATGCCAGTAGAAACCAAATTGCAATGGAATTTGGTGCTTATCAATGCAAGGGTACAAAGAATTTCTGGGAAATATGTATTAATATATGGTCAACTATTTTTTAAAATGAGAGAAAAAAATTATCTTACAATTAAGACTGGTTAATATAACCTGATGTTTGTTTCCCTAGCTGTCACGGAGAATCCATAAGCTCATCTAAACCTGTTTGTGAAACTGGCATTAGAATCTTTAACAAGACTCTACTGAGTATCAGTTCTATGAAAAATATCCAGTACTCTAGGCCTGCATATTTAGAAAGTGGCAGCAATATATCTATTCTTAATGAGCTTTAAAAAGAATTTGGGGAATAGAAAATAAATGAAAAACATAAATATTAAGAATAAGTAGTGCAAATATTTCATTTATAGATCAAGGATCCATGAAGTGTTTTTAAAGGACCAACATCTCTGTTGCAACTATTCAACTCTACTATTGTAGCAATAGTGGCTATGTAGATGAATGAGTTTGGCTGTTTCAATAAAACTTTATAACACTGAAATTTGAAATTCGTGTCATGAATATCATATGAATATGTCATACTACGACATATTAATCTTCACTGATTTTTTCCAATAATTAAACATTGTAAAACCCATTCTTAACTTGTATGCTGTTCAAAAACAGCTCTGATAAGATTTGGTCTGTGGGCTGTAATTGGCTGACCCTGGCATAGATTTGATATATGCCCTCATTTATCTGGATATGAGTATGTAACATATTCATTGTTGCTATTTTCCTCTTAAAGAAAGTCATTTATACAGATATACACTTAGTTTCAAAATAACTAGGTTCAGACTCCATTTTTTTGGTAATTAGCTAATTGGTTATCTAATAATTTCTGATGGATGTTTGCCGAATTAAGGCTGGAGCTCAGACATATTTGTGCATGCCATTGGGTGCTAAATTGGCTAAGCATAAGGCAGCAGTAAAAGAAATTTGAAAAGATGAATGGGAACTAAAGACTTTTGAATGTTGGACTGAGTGAGACATTCTTTTTTTTTTATTTTTATTTTTTAATTTTTTTTAAAGATTTATTTATTTATATAAGCACTGAGGTACAGTCAGAAGCACAGGAAGGTGAGAGAATTCACCAGAGGCAGAGCGGGGAACAGAACAGCCAGACTGACGAAGTACACTGCTGAGGGGAGCAGTGGGCGGCAGGAGAGGTCTGCGTGCCATGTGGGACCCTCGCCCAGTGGCTGGGGATTGAACCGGCGCTGCAGAGGCTGCTGGCAGCTTCGCAAACCAGCGCTCAACCGCTGTGCCACTGGGGAGGCCCTGAGTGAGACATTCTTTAGGAAAGGGATGCCCTGGAGGTTTTGAACAGGGGAATCATTTGATCAGAATTGTGCTCTGGCAGTTTTAGAATTTAAACCAGGAAGATGAAAGGAAAGAAGGATAAGGGAACTAAAATTACTGAACTTCTATTTATGTCAGATGCTATCTGGAGGTCTGTTAAATAATTTCTCTATTTAATGGAATGAAGGGGAAGGCCAGTTTGTAAAGTATTGCAGGCATGAGGAGAGAAGGGGAAAGTGCTGGAGAAATTACACACTCTTTGTTTCAGATTAATTATGGAAAATGAAGGAAAGGCTCAAAGAGAGCTAAAGTTTCCAGGGCCAGGTAAGAATGGTAATCAGAAATCAGAGTTGACTTTTGAAAAGAAGTTTGACTTGAGAAATAGGTACTAAGCCAAGTAAATTAGTACAGGTTGACAGGCTTAAATTCCAAGAGAGTCAGTTGAAAATTCATTGCTCTCTTAGTAAACACTGTCTACAAATAATTTAAAAAACTGTTATTGTATGTCTGGCTTAGATTCCCAACAGTTGCTTGTACAGTGCTTTGTCATTTCACTGACAGCAGTGGGTATGGAGAGGATTGGCTACATTTTGTGGGTCAGTAAAAATGTCTGAATAACTGAAAAATGTTAAGCATTATGGAAAATGAATACACACACATACATGCAGAAATTACCATACTGAATTTAGTAGTTCCAGAAATTGGATGTATTACAAGCAACAATTGTTTTAATTCAGATTTAAATATGTCAAAATCTGTATGTTTAGCATCTTTGTTTAACATATGCCTAAACATTCTCTGCTTTATTATTCCTTTAACATTTGGCTTATGAATAGTCAAACAAAAAGTTGAGGATTTGATTCACAGAAGCCTCATTGTGTTAGTTTGCTGACTCGTAGTACCTATTCTTCTTTATTCAGAAGGAGAATATTTTCAGAAGAACAATTTCCTTTTATTTTTGATGGATTCATGCCATTCCCCTTAAGTTCCTTGTGTGATTACATAGAAGTTCTCACTGCTCTACCAGTCTTTTCCTCTGAGTGCTTCAATTATTCTGTCAACTCTGATTATTAATCTGTCAACATGTTCACATTTTCTAATTTAGAGAATTAGCAGCAATTTCTTGTGATGCCCATCTTCAGTGATTTGTTTTATTGATGTCCATGGATGCTCACGAAGACTGGCAAGCAGTCACAGTTCCTGACATTTTAATATTTCCAAAGTACGAAAGAATTCACACTCCTCTTGTGAGGAGGTAAAGTTGCAAGTGGAATTATGATGAGGCTTACCTATGGCTCTAGTTAGCTGTGTAAAACCAAGGAGGCATTTTTTTTTTTAACCTTTCTCCTTTCTCTTTCTTGCTCATTTCTCTTTCCTCCTTTCTTCTTTTCACTAAAGTGCACACTCCAGTCAGGCTTAGATGAGGAAAATAGAAGCTGCTTAAAAGGTTCCAAGTAGTAAGGGTTTTGATACAGAAAAATAGAGGCTTTCACAATTGTTAGATAGGCAGAGGGCACAGAAGTCAGTAAGCCACCGATGCTAGTGTTTACACCAGGGAGAAGATTCTCAAACTAGTTCCTCCACAGCTGCCAGAAATAATGGGTTCTCCTTTTTTTTTTTTTTTTTTTTTTAGTTCATCAAGATACATGCAAATTTCTCTTACTAGCAGATTCTAGCCTAGAATAATATTGGAAAGAAATTGTGTAAAATTAGTCATCCCCCCTCCTCCCTGCAATGTAGAGGCTAACAAATGGGGATGACAATGACTTAAAGTTGATGATACTTTTGAAATATTTGCTGAACCTCTATCAGGTCAGACAAAGATGAATGTGGTGATTTCTATCTTCAAGTGTTCATGGTCTAGTTAGTTTACCACATGTTAGTTTTCTGAAATGGTAAATGTTGTTGAGCCTCTATGCCAAGACAAATTATTGTAGTAGACCCTTGTTGCAAAGTGGATTATTAATCAACAGGGTTGGTTAAATTATGGTTCATATTAAGTTCCTAGATCCTAACAGTTACTTACAGTGAAAACTTGACATGCCGCAATTACCAGAGATATATTGTTTCTCAACATAAGTTATACTAATATCACTAAATATTCAAGGTGCTTTAAAATATTTATTGATTATTAAATTCTTTTCAGGTAATGATTTGAGGATAAATGAATCTTAAATTATAATACTATCTTTGATTGGATACAACCTCCCGTTTTATAAATAGGGTGAACTGTTAAGTTAGGATAACTTCATAATATGTAGCTTTGTTCATTTTAGCATCACATATCATTACATGACAAAAAAGCTTTCAGTGGGATACTTTAGTGTCAAGAGATTACTGAGAAGTCAGTGAATTGATAAGTTTCTGGTCTTAGTCTCTTCAGGTATGGACCACTTGCACAGAGGTATGTGATTTGTTGAGAGATATTCATCAGGAAAATTGAGACATAAGCTGTATAAATTTAAATTTTTCACTTCATTCAACTATTATCTCTTCTAGATTTGGTTTTCTAAATGAGATCCACTGGATTAATAGCAGAAAAGTTACCTTTAAATTTGCTTGTGGCAAGAATGAATGATCAAACGTCAACACAACTACCCTCGGTGGCTTCTAATTAATGCCCATATGTAGGGTAGCGTTTTCCACATCCCACAGGTTGCCAGAGCCTGCCTGTGCAACCTCAGACCCAGGGCATTCTCACATTGATCTTTTCCTAGACCTTCCTTAAGTCTGCTTTGTCACCTGATAAACCTGGCTATCTTTGTAAAATGTAGTTTTCTCAGACTGAAACTGCATCCTTCTCTTCATCTACCTTGGCACCCAAAGCCAACCTGCATATGACTCATTTTTTTTAGTGCTCTTGTGTATCCTCTGTGTTCCCTTGGGGCCCAGCACTTATTTGTATTTTTTCACTTAAATTTTTATTTCGACGATTTGATTGCAAGCTTTCTGCACCAGACAAAAGGTCCTCAGAGGTAAAGACTGTTTTGTGCAACTTGGCAGACTTAGAGCTAGCCAGAACTCCCAATATGTAGTAAATGCTCATTAACTAATAAATGAATAAATGAATAAGGCTGAGCACAGGCAGTGTATAATCACAATGATAAAATAATTAAACAGAACTAAACTTACATTTATCCCCATTTAATTACTTTATAACTGTAACAGTGTTATAACTTTAACAATAATAATTCTACAAAAAGGATAGGAATTATAGATCTTTCACAATATTTTGTCCAGTGCCAAGTATTCTGTATAGTCAGCAACACTAATAGTAATGAACTAAGTTGGCCCATATATATGATTTTTTCCTTCCAATTAATTCAGTCTCCCTGGTTTACTTGCATATCCAACTGCTGGTAGGAGCGCTGATGGTTATGGGGTTAAAGAGAAAATGGCCATAACTTTTATTTAGTGTTTTCCATATAAATGTACCTCATTATCTGCTGTACCTCATTATATATGATCTATTTTATGACCATTTAGCTCTCCTTAGCAGCCCTGTTTTTATTTTGATATGCTTGCTGTCTAAACTCTCAACTTTATGACTCTATTACCCCAGCTCTTGCTGCCTGCTGTCCCACTGCCACTGCTGAGGTGGATAATGTGGCATTGTTGTTGCCTGGCTTGCATTTCTAATAAATTCCTCACATCCAGACAGGCAGTGGTGTCGGGCACAGCAGCTTGGTGTAATGCTTTCATATCACATCACTAGACTCTCATTAGATACTTGTGAGAGAAATTACCACTGAGGCTTCTTCAGGCACAATAGCATTAATGAAGTTAGGAAATGACTCCCACAGATGTTTGACACTCAATCAATCCTACTTAATTTAATTACACTCCTGAATGAAAGACAAAAGAGATGCTCTTGTAGTCCAACCCTGGCTTTTTATTTTCTCATATGCCTTTTTCTCCCTCCTGACATACTTAATCCTGGCTGAGAAATGTCAATGTAATTAACTTAAGTTATAATTATTTAAAAGTGGACTTTGTCATAATACCTTGTATCATTTTCCACTTCTCCCCCCTACCAAACTGCAAGAACATGAGAGCTCCTCTATGTAAATAAAGTGGTGTAGTGGGGAGAAATTGGCTCTCAGAAACTTGACGATTCATCCACTTCTTACACCTCTGTAATTAGGGATACTGATGACACTGGCACTTACAACTTTGTCTTGAAATTTTGTTCAATAAGATAATTTTCAAGGGCTTGTTCCTGAAGTTAAATGGATTCTGGGAAGTTTTTTTCACTCGTCTTAAGTGGTAGGAAAAGCTGATAAAGTATCCCAATTAAAATAACAACTGACACTCTGTTTTATTTGTTACATATATGACCTCCTTTAATCTTCACAGTGGCTTAGTCAAATGGGCACAATAACCATTTTAGAGATGAAGGACTTAAGACAAAGAATGGTTAAGTGATTACCTTGTCTAAGATTTTATAGTTAGTAAATAGTGATCCTTTGACTATCATTTATTCAATGACTAAATTATTGTTACTGAACATGACCTAAACACTTTCCCTAGCACTGCAGAAGTTGATGAATAGATGGCTGCAGAACCATTGTCTGAGAGCTCCTGTTAGAGTAGAAGTGGGCAAGGAGGCAATGGGAGCTAATGAGGGTGCATGACAAGGGCGTGTCAGGTGTTGGAAAGGGAACGGAAGAATGCTAAGAAGTCTTGAATGTGTATTGAGGTGAAAGGGAATCACTAAAGGATTTTTTTCTTCATAAATAATGTAATCAATCTGAATTTTAAAGACTCAATCTAGCATCATTATGACTCACATCCTGAATGCCTCAGGTTGGGGCCTCCCTGGTGGCAAAGCGGTTAAGCGCTGGTTGCGAAACTGCCTGCAGCCTCTGCAGCGCTGGATCCATCCCTGGCCGCTGGGGGAGAGTCCCACATGGTGCGCAGACCTCTCCTGCTGCCCGCTGCTCCCCTCAGCAGTGTACTTTGTCCCTTCTGCCTGTTCTGCTCCCTGCTCTGGCTCTGGTGAGTTCTCTCACCCTCCCGCACTTTTGACTGTACCCCAGTGCTTGCATAAATAAATAAATAAATCTTAAAAAAAAGAATGCCTCATGTTGGATGCTGGTACCTTATACCAAGGCAGGAAACACAGAAAGAGATGCAGGATTGGGAGAGATGATAATAATCATTTTAAACTTAGCTTTCTTGTCCGTGGTACATCAGTCTATATAGCTGATGCATACAGACATATATATAGACATCAGTATATAAACATCTCTCTATATCAGTCTCTAACACAGTAGAAATATCTGTCAGAGATACTGTTTTAGAACTATCACAGCAGAGAAAGGGGTTAATGAGCTCTTTTACTGAGAATTCATGGACGGGAAACAGAGAGCTAAAGTAAGGAGCAAGCACTGGGAACTACAAATAGGAATGAATCGCATTAGATGGGACATGTCATACGGGTTACCTGTCCACACACCAACCCTGGGCCCCAGGGGAAGTCACAGAATAATGTGGAAAGAGTGCTGAATTGACTTCAAATCACACACTTGTCATGCTCAACCAACCAGTAATTTTCCTGTCTAACCCAGAGGAGGAAACCCCACTCCATTCTTCATCTCAATTGTTGTCCTATCTCAAGAGGTTAGGAGATGTAGCAGGTTTCTCACTGAACCTTTCATCTCTACTCCTCTGTGTGACAGTCCCAATGACTGTGGCATTAAGATAAAGATAAAGACTGAAATAGATATAATCACAGTGAATTCTTTGCATTTAGATCAGAACCAAATCTCTTAATTGGGAAGGCTCATACAGACCAAGTTAATCAGAACTCAGATCTTCAGGCATTAGCTTTGGTGAATTGCTACTTTCATCTTACCCTCCATCTCATTTAACATTTCTTCCTAAATTGATTTTCTTTGCTTGGTAAATGAAGGGCCAAAAACAGTGCCATTTGACTTTTATGAAATTATCAACTATATAAATCCTACTTAAACACATACATTCATATCAATAGCTACATCTGTATGTGCATCTGTGAAGGAAAAAAGGGCTCCATGGAAGATAATTTTTGCTTAAAAGATTCCATTCAAAGGATATAACTGGCTTTGTATAAGGAATAAATTCCCCTCAAATATTTACCCTGCCTGGAGACTAGGATTGCTAGATAAATACAGGACATTTAGTTAAATCTGATTTCACTTTCCCATGGGGTAGATAGAATTTAGGATGCCTTCCACACCATGTGGGCACAAGGTAAGATCACAACATCAAACTAGGCCCTCCCACAGCTTAAGCAGGAATTGTAGTCTTCTGTTCTGCCCAATGATTCTCACACCTGGCTTCAGACAAGGAGCAGAGCAAGCCACTGTATTCTGCCTTCATCTCAAACCTCTTAACACTTTCCTTGTCCATTCCCACCTAGATTTTACCTGGGAGTAAGTAAGTAATTTTTCCTCCCACCTTTGTCTCTCTTCTCCTACTTAAACTCATGTGCTCTTCTGTCTTATAGAAAATTTGCCTTCTCTCTGCTTCCTGGTCCTCAGAAAGTCAAGTGACCACAAGTAGAGGAATGAAAGCTAATGGGTATAGTACTTCAAATATAATTCAAATTATAAAGTTAAGCTGACTTACTTCATGTAATCAACCCTATGCAGAAAGCTTTAGAGATTTCATCTAATTTGAGAGGTAAATTGAAAATGGAGAGGTAATTAGAGAATGCAGGTTTTGGAGTAAGACTGTCTAGATACAAATCTTGGCCTTGCCAGCTATTAGTCATGAGACTGGGCAGATCACTTAATTCACTGTTTCAGTTTTCTCATCTACAAAATGGGTCTAATAATATTTTCTATAACATAGTTTTTGCAAGGATTAAATGAGTTAATACAAGTAATGCACCAAAAACTGCCTGGCACATTGTGAAAACTATAAAACCAAATGATGTTTATGGTTGATTCTCAGAAAAAATGCATTATTTGTAATTAATCGTTCCAGTTATTAACAAACAAGAAAGTTTTAAAAATTGCCCCTTATTCAAAATTGTATATCCAGTAAATGGTGGAGTGGAACTCAAGCACTGAATTACCAAGTTACTTTCCAGGTTATATGGGAGTAATGAATTAACTATTCATGCTCTTCAAAACCTAACAACTAACCTGAGTTTAGTTTGGTTTGGGTAAATATGTATTACCTGTGAGAGCTATAGGATTTCTCATATTTGCAGGTCACTTTTTTAAAGTTGCTCTACTTTCCAGGGGAGGGAAGGAAGGGTGATATGTGTGTTTATTGTATTATTTACTGCCTTCTAGTGTGAGCTCTTTGAACACTCAGATTATAGCCTTCCTCAACTTGGTATTTCCAGCTTTTAGTAGATGTTTGTTGAACTGAATTGGAATATCTTCAAATTTGTTTCATTGCAGTAACTTTTTAAATCCTCCAATATTCCTGAACTTCAAATCCTATTAGTTCCATGATGTTTAGATACAACCCTCTGGCCAGTTCCACCTTCCAGCTTTCTGTGGGAGCACTGCTAAGAAGGGGGCTGGAGGCTGCATAATTGGATAGATTCACTAAACCTGGTAGAAACTGCCTCTGAGACAGAAGCAGATTGAAAATCCAGCTCATCTTTTGCAAGCTCTCTAGTCTTTGGCAAATTTCTTGATCCTTTCCATAAGGGAAGTAATATCCTTTATTAAGATAATAACATCTTTGTCACAGACTTTAATTATTATAATATGTAAGGCACTATCGTGGGAGGTGCTTCCTAGTTTCTTGCAAACTCCAAATACTTTTTCTGCTAATCAATGCCTAATGGGAAGATAGACCAAAAAATAACCTTTGAAATGAGGAGATTGTAGCATCAGGAAGGCCACAGAGCAGGATCTCTATGACCCAAGCAGACGGGGTAAAGGAGGATAGTCCTAGGAGCCCTCGATGACTTTTTCAGGCTTCTATTGGGATTTACCAGGTACATGGCAGGCAGGGGTGTTGGGGGGTGAGGGAGCAGGAGGCTGGCAGGCCTCCCAGCCCCCAGCAAGTCTTCACTATTTCAGGGATCTCCAGCGTTTTCTCTTGGCCTTGCTACTCTGCTGGTGGTTCTGCTCTGCTGTTCCTTTTGCTCTTCTGCTGTTGTCCTGGAGACGCCACCCTTATAAGCCCAGTCTCTCAGCCCAGGTGAATCCCATCTACATATGCCCACCCCCTATTCCCGGTGCCCGCCATCAGGCATGCATTCAGAACCACAAGGCTTCATCATCAATCCTAATGGCTGGATGGCAGAAAAGCCTGATACTTTTTACCTTACCCTACAGAGATGTGGACAGCTTGAGATATTAAACTTTTGATATGTGAACTCAACAAAGTTATTTGTGACAATGTGGATTTCTTTAATTGTAAGGGCAGGACTGGCCACAGTGCAGGTTTTGTGATCCCATGCACCGGGTAAAGGAGGAGTCAGAGTCCTCAGTGGTTTTGCAGGTTTTTTATTGGGGTTCACCAGGCATATGGCAGGCAGGGGCGCTGGGGGGCCAGGAGGCTGGCAGTCCTCCCAGCCCCCAGCAGATCCTTACTATCTGGGCTCTCCGGCCTTCTCGGCTTCTCTTTGGCTTCTTGGCTTCTATTGGCGTCCCCATGACACCGCCCTTAAAAAAGCACAGTCTTAGCGCAGGTGTACCCACTTCAGGTGCCTGCCATCAGGCATGCATTCAGGACCACAAGGATCCATCATCTATCCTGATGGCGGGAGGGCAGAAAAGCCTGATACCTTTTACCTTACCCTACACTTTAATAAACTGCTTTTAAAACATTTTTCTATCTTGTAGGACTATGGGTGCTTTGCTGGTAGGTGTTGTAACAAAGATCTGAAGGCGGGTGACTCGGTACACCGAAATCATATACAGTGCTGTCAACCATTGCTACCTCAATAAAAATAATTTAACAGAAAGGGCTAATAATATCCTGATTTATCTCACAAGCTAGTCAGGTAGAACACATGAGCTATCAGCCATAATATCACTTTGAAAAGTACAAGGTACTATGGAAGGTGTGGGGTATGAGAGCTAATCTACCAGGGTCTCCCCTGGTAGCACAGGCGGTTGAGCGCAGCGCTGTGGAGCTGTCCGCAGCCTTTGCAGCGTCGGTTCGATTCCCGCCTGCTGGCGAGGGTCCCACATGGCGCAGCAGACCTCTCCTGTCTCACCCGCTGCTCCCTTCAGCAGTGTATTTCATCAGTCTGCCTGTTCTGTTCCCCGCTCTGTCTCTGGTGAATCCTCTCACCCTCCCGCGAATCTGGCCTGTACCCCGGTTCTTATATAAATCAATCACTCAATCTTTAAAAGAAAAAAAGTTAATCAGGCTTTTTTATGCCCTCTCTATGAGCCGCCTCTGAGGTGGGTCTTGCGCTCCTCCGGTGTTATATGGACGCCTGGCACCAGGAAGCGCTGGTGTGCGCATGTGTAAATGCATGCACCTGGGCCTAGGAGGAAGGGCTGAAAGGACTCGTCACTCTGGAGGGAGGGGGCTCAGGTTGATGTCTCCCTGTAGGCGGGTTTCCCTTGTTCGATGTTAAAGATTTGTAAAATTCACCAAGGGCTTCAAGATGCCTTTACCCATCTGCCCAAGAACTGACAATGAACCCACCCCGCCTGGGATGATGGTCGCTCAGCAAAGGTAAGATAGTACAATTATCGGTATTATTACTCAGAATTACTGTGTGTTTCAGAGACCAGAAAGTCTTCTTGTAAAATCAGTAATGTCATAGCAGGAAGGAAGATCAAAAGTTTGCAGTCAGATAGCCCCAGTTACTAATCCAGATCCTATGGTCTTGGCAAGTTATTTAAACTCTTAAACAGATGCTTTCCTTATCTGAAAATGGGCACATCACCACTGTGAAACAGCTATAAAGAATCAGTAATAAATATACAAATATATACAACTAAAAATAACTTGTTTTAATGGCATGAAATACTAACATTATTATATATTTCATTTTTTTAGAGCACTTAGAACTTTAGGGCTTTATATAGCATTCATATCATGTGCACAGTCAAAGCATCTGTAATGTGTCAAGCAGCTGAAATTGATTTAAAAAGAAAAAAATCACCTCCAACAACAGGCATCCATGATCAACATATTAAAGCAAAAACAAGAAATCAGATGCTAATTAACCCAGGGTAAGAGTAATTGGGCCAGAATTTAGCAGACATTTCTGTCAGTGGGTATTTTCACAGTCACTCAAACTGTTAAGATTATTTCAAATCCACTGCACTGAGGCTTTCTTTGTGACTCTGAATTGTTGGAGTATTGCCTGCATTTCTGTCTTCTAAGAAAATGTCACATGTATAGAAATTTCAGTTACCAGTTTTAACATTCATCTTTATAGTAACAAAATAAATTTTACTATCACCACACTTTCAATGAGATAGAAACCAAAAGTCTAGATGAAGAATTTTGAGTTGTAGTGTATGAGCAATGGAAAGGCATTGTAGAATTTTAAGCCAACGAGAATAATGGCCAGTTTGCCTTTAAACAAGATTTTATGCTTGTGGAATAGAAATTGAATTAGAAGAGGACAAAGTTTAGTTCAAGAAGATAAGATAGAAGGTACTGCAACTTCCTAGTGCATGTTTATGGTGATTTGAACTATGGTTATGGCAGTGGGATAGAGAGAAAAGATGATAAAGAAATAGTTAGAAAATGTAATCAGATATATTTGCATATAAGTGGGAGTTAAGGGAAAAGCAGTTATTCAGATGTTACTTTGAGCCACCACAAGAACAAGGAAGATTGTGAGTTTGGTTTGAACATGATTAAGTGCTTGAGAACTAGGGAAGTGGAGATATTAAGGAGATAGGACTTAGGTGGCTGATTAATTCTATAATATTGCAGATAGCCAAAGAGTCGGTCCTGTTGCTCGGACAACTTAATGAACTTGATTGAGCATGAGAAAGACCGGGCATTGACAAAGAGCTCTGTAGGTTGTTGATTTTACTTTTTAAGATTAATTTTTGTTTTGAGGATTAATATATAACATGGCATATGATTAGAGGTATGAGATCATACCCTTCAGATGTGTGTTACCACACAACACTCTCTGCCTGATTTCAATCCTGTCATTGCTTTTGCTTGGGCAGGTAAATAATTGCTCCTGATTGCTCACAGGGACCACTGAACTGGAACAGCCTAGCCAGGCTTTTCCCATCTTCAAAATTCAGGGCAATAGGTGAGAATTTCAACTTGGATTTCCCAGAATCCTAACAGCACAAGAATCTAATCTGGGAAGAAATAAACAATTTCATATTAATGGTCTTAGTATAATTAATAGATGGGCACATTATGCTGCATGGTTACATGGATCACTATGTGTGACCAATCTTTCAAAAGGGATTTCTTGTCATTTTTCTGCTCCCATTCATTGTCATATGTATGAAGAATCTCCTGTATTTAACAAAAGAGCATTGTAGGTAAAACACTTGGGCCTTATGTGTTTGATGAGTATTATACATTTTGGAAATTCCTAATCATTCCATTATTAGGAAGTGACTAATTTGAGAAGGCAAAATGTGCAATCAAAGCTTTAAAAAATGGTGATAATTACTCCTCTTATGTAGGAGTAAAGCACTATCTACTCTGAAAATTGAGTGAAATTACACAGCAGTATCAGGGGACACATCTGTCCTATTTATATATCAGAAGTTGATAGGTAGGCTGTTAGCACCTGCATCAAATATTAATAAGTAAGGTTTTGTCTGAGCACTGGGTCATTATTTTATTACCACATTTGCTGGCACAAGCAGGCCTACTCTTAATAGCACATCTCAGCCAGTTGAGAAATGATTGGAAATGACAATTCAAATGGGGCTTGCAGTAGATGCCAGTGATGCCAGTTCCTTATCCCTCTCTAACTACACCTGTGCCATGTGGCACTGTAGTTTCTCCTTACTGTTATGTGAGTGTGCTCACCACATGATTTGCTTTGGTCAGTGGCATGCTAGCAGGTGTGACATAACCAAAGATCTAGAATGTGTTTGCTCAGTTGGGCTTGCTCTGCTGAGCCCTTACCGCCAGAACACTTCTCAGTTCATCCTGGGAATAAAAGAGACAAAGGAGCAGAGTCAGAAACCCCAGACAAGCATGATCTAGGGCAGCCAACCCTCTGCTGACCCACAAATCCTTGAGAACAATTGACTGCTGCTTTTAATCATGAGTTTGTGTGTGGTTTCTGATGCAGCAATTATGTGTCATTAGCTACTACTGGAAATTGCAGAGTAAACAGCTAGACCCTCACATGCACACATGAAAAGAAAAACCAATAAAAAATAAGTAAAAAGTCCTAGCTGATGTTAGCAACTAGTAACCTGGGGTGAGAGGACAGATGAGGGAGAGAGATTGACATTGGATCTATAAATTATTTAGTGCAAGGGAACACAGTTGTTTTGAGGTAAAATGAAAACTGAGAAAAGTCAAAGACTTGGCATGTGAAGAATGGAAACATGAATGCATCTGGAAAAAAAAGTCAAGAGGGTTTGAGGTCAAGGAAAAGTAACATTGACCAATTTGTGAGTGCTTATACTTAAATTCATCAGGAGTTGCCGAAGAACTCTATCCTTCTTAAGGTGAATTCTCTTCCCTTTCTCTGCCCTGTCTTTAGTTCAGACCCTTAGACAATTCTTCTGAGCTAATTATCAAACCTTGTTTCCCAAGGGACATCTGGCAAGACTGGAGACATTTTTCATGTCATGACTTGAGGGATCAGAGTAACTGACATCTAATGGGTAGAGGCCAGAGATGCTATACTGCAAAAAGCAGCCTCCAACAGCAAAGAATCCTACATCAAAATATCAGTAAGGCCAAGGTTTAGAAATTTTGTCATAAGATTTGACTGGTATGATCTGGCTGTAGGAAATTCCAGAAGTCTAGCCAAGAAATAAGATTGAATAGAAACAAGACAGAAGATGTTTCTCAGGACCTGCTATGCCTAGTAGATCCTCTACTGGGCACTAGGAACACAAAAATGTGAAAATTGCTGTTCTCTTCATGGAACATACAGAGAAAGCAGTAGGAGAAACAGAAAAATACCTCTAAATAAGCATTACATTGTAAACTCCTATAAAGGAAATCATCTAAATGCTTATGAAAGGAATTGGACTTGGTCAAGTGGATATTTGAACAGTAGGTAGTATTTTAACTAGCTTCTGAAGGATGAGTTGAAGCTTACTAGATAAGCGAGTGTGAGGGAATCACTTAGGTATGTGAAGCAGCATGTGAAAAGGCACTGTGGCTAGCGGGTCACTGTGCATGTGGGGAATTGGAGGTAAATCAGTGCTGTGGAAGTACCTAATACAAGGGTAATGTGGCCTATAACTTGATGGAAAAAGCAGGATGGTGCCAGATTGTTCAAGGTTTCATAGGTCTTTTTGAGGATACTTGTTCAAGAATAATAATGAGTCACTGAAGGCTTTAATTTAGGTTTCTTTTAGAGAAAATGGCTCTGATTACCTGGTCGATAAAATTTGGGGTAGTGGAAGGAGAAAAAACTGGGAAAGAATGATTGATGTTTTTTGTTTGTTTGTTTGTTTTAGGATTGACTAGTAGATCAAATCACTAGTATTTTGTTTACAGATGAGGGGATTTCTTTGAGGTGATGAGAGGAAAACTAGAATCTGAGGAAGAGACTAACAAGACTAGGTAGGCGAGTGAATCAGAAGTCCCAATAACAGTAGACATCACCAGAGCCTTGGCACCCTCTTACCTCCAGGAGTGAGTGAAACACGCTCACTCTGTCTGTTCTTTCTAGTGTGAAGGTCGTTGTGTGCTCAGTGGAACAAACAAGTCACCTCATTAACCTGGCTGTCCAGAGCACCCCGTAGAGGTGTCCATCATACTTAACATCTTTCACTGTCACCTTCTTTCCTTCCTGTTAAGTGTCATACTCCCTTAGTTTCTTGCCTCTATTTTTTAGGTAGCACATTTTTCCATACAAGTTATCAGGTCAGTTTATTTACATAAACAGATAAAGTGAGTCTGTTATTCTTAAAGTAACTATGTGCACTGCCTGTTTTACAGCAGGACTGCGACAAACCTATTTATTGACTCAAGCTTCAATTTCTTCATCTGTAAATTGGGGGAAATAATAACCTTATGGGGTTGTCATGAGGAGCAAATAATTATGCTTGTGAGAACAGTCAATAACAGGGTCTCAATCAGCTCTTCTTGTAATTGCTTCTTGGGCACTAGAGCTAGAAAGAGGCATACAAAGGATTCTGGTGCTCAGTGACAACATAGCCCAGTGGAGAAAGAGAACCACCATATAATTTCAATAGTGTGATAAATCCCATGATAGAAACAGCTTGCAATAGAAATGCAAAAGAAATGCATTTTCTGCAGGGAACTCATCTGCAGCCCCCGTCATTCTCCTGAGTTCTCAACTATCTCAGTCTGCTTAGAGGGTATAACCTAGGATGTTCCAAAGGAAACTCAGGCACCATGGTTTATCTTGTCTCAGGGAGAAATTTATGTCATTCTAGTGGCTCCACCTGATCATTGCCTAGTCAATCACTAATTCTGGCAGCTCTCCCTCCTGATACTGCTCCCAGCAGCTACTTCCCTCTATCCTCACTGTCATAGACTTTGTTCATAACAACCTCATCTTCTTCTAGATTACTGCACTTGCCTCCCAATTGATCTTCCTTCATCCAATACTGCTCTTTTGACCTTGCTGCGTACATTATCAAAGGCAGCATACCTACGTCATTTCAAAGACACTTCCTGCCTTAGGAACACCTACATAGTCCATGCCCATGCCCTGCCTTTCTCATCTGTGGATCTTTGCAAATGTGTCAGATAATTTCTTCCCTGCTTTGTCTAGCTATTGACTTCCTTATGTAAGAGTTGAAAACCTGAGTAAAAGCAAAGTGCAGTATCTCACCCATTGTATTTTCATTTGTAGAGAGCATACATGAGAGACCATTTTCTTTCTCATACTTTCCTTACCATATATTCTTTTTTTGATGTGGGGGCAGGGATCCAATCACCTGAAATAAAACATTTGACGTTTGTAACTGATAATAAATTTAAACTAAATATGGAAAAACTGCAAAAATCTAGAATTTTAATATTTTTTTAAGATTTATTTTATTTATGCATACAAGAACAGAGGGTGAGAGGATTCACCAGAGACAGAGTGGGGAGCAAAACAGTCAGACTGACTGAAATACACTGCTGAGAGGATCAGTGGGCCAGACAGGAGAGGTCTGCTGTGCCATGTGGGTTAGCTGCTTGGCTGGGGATCAAACTTGTGCTGCAGTGGCTGGCAATAGCTTCATAGTGTTGTGACTTCACCCCTGCACCACTAGAGAGACCCTAGAATTTTAGCTTTTAAATTCTTTTAAGTTAAGGAAAAATGTGAGACAAGCTTTGAATCTGTCATTTTTAGTTTGAAAATATTGAGCTAATAAATTCGAAAGCTATTCTATTAGGGGTTTGAGTAAAATTGTAATCACTACATTCTCTCTGAAGTAGCAAAGTATGTAAAAGCCAGTTATTCCATAGCAGCCACTCTGATTATCTCAGCTACGGTACTGTTGGTTTCATTATCTAGGATAATTGATGTGCACTCTATTACAGTTTTCTTTCACATTGGATTATTATCCATCTCTATGACATGCATATGACTTTAGCTAATTTTTTTTTCTAGTCTCAGACTAGGATGATTACTGGTTATTTTGGTTTTCTATATTTCAAAGTGAACCTTTTCTCAAAGCAAACTTACTCTCAAAGGTATCTCTCTCAGATTGTACTTAATGTATCTCAGCTTCAAATGTACAAAGTTTTCAAGAGCAGTTATGCCAAGAAACTTGACCTTTATTTTTTGGACTTAAGCCAATGGTCTGATTAGATTTATTAAATAAGGACCTTTGACAAAACAATATTAAAACACACTACTAAAATTTTTGATGAAATGCTTAATTGAAAAAAAATTAAAGCACCTGAAAATAAATGCTAGGACTCCTCTATGGGTCAGAAATCTAGTTAATGAGAATCACAGTCCTTCCTCTAAAGGACAGTTATCCTTAAGTAGCTTAACTAAGTAATGATCAGGGAATAATACACTGGCCTATAAAAAGGAGTTAATTACATTTTCTCACCTTCAACTGAGCAGATACACATATAAAATTCACTACTATATTTTTCTGATTGTTCAAGATTCAAATAACTTGGTAAAAACTTCGTGTGACTTATATTTGGTTGTGATCATTGATGGTTAGGGTGATGTACATATTGTTATTGGTGATTTGGAATAGTCTCCACTAGTGTTCTTTGTACCATAATTATACTTTGGCCATATTAAGAGAATTAAAAAACTCACAAAATTTTAGTAAATCACGGAAGTTAGGTTTAAACAGGAACCTCGGTAGCCACGGGAAGATGGATTGATGGTAGCACTGTTGAATGGCTTTGAGAGAGGGAGTATCTGGTTATAACAGAAGAAAGCAGATCTGATCTGTGGATAGAGTAGTTATATGTGGAGGGGAGGAAATTTTTGGGCCTGCACAGCGGGCTTGATTTAGTTTCTACTTGAAATAGGACACAAGTGATTAGTAGGGATGTTCATTTTTTTTTCCACCAAAGACTATTCTCTCTCACCTGTATGAGTAATTTATGTTTTTGTGCTTACCCTACCTAGACCTTTTTCTTATGAAACAATATTCCTGCCTTACCTTAATACTGAATTTGTGCCTTCTTGCTTTGTATTGCATTGCCAATCTCATATACGTTATCTGACATGTTACCTTGCCCAAGTAGCTTTTCTTTTCCTCGGATTTCTCTACAACTCTTATAGGTACTGGGAAAGTTTCAGTTTTTCCTGACAGAATAAAAAAAATGGGGGAAAGAGGGAACTGTTACAGAAGCTTATTTTCCTGTCATGCTTATTTTCCCGTCATGCTTATTTTCCCCCTCCAGGATGCACCTTGCTGCATTAGATACCCTTTCATTTGTGTTTACTATTATTTCTTCAATTTCATTTCAGTTATACTTATCACACTTATGACTGTATTTTACTAATTTTTAAAAGTCCAGTGCTTTAAAGAGTACTTGGTGTTTACTAGGTACTCACTTATTTTTTGGTATCTCTGACATTAGAAATATTATGGGCACTTAACATTATTGAAAAAATAATGATAAATATATGTTTAATACATAAATTATAACTATTTGTTTTTTATATTAAAATGATTTTAAAAGTACACCAATAAATACATCAATCAGCTAACACGATCCTACTCCAGAAGGGGGATAACCCTCAACTTCCTATCATTAAAAGATAGTCTCTTTTTTTCTCCTTAAAAAAAAAAAAAAATAAAAAAAAAAAAAATGCAAAAATAGCAGGTTTTATTTTCATTGCTTACTGTGTGCAAGGCAGTATGCTAACCACCTTGTACTGATTTTTTTTTTTCATTCAAATCTCATTAATAGCTGTAAGTGTTGGGTGCCAATACCAATCTTGCAGTTTAGGAAACTGAAACATGTTGAGGTAAAGAAAATTCTCCCAGGTAGTACATCTTGTTAGTGGTTGGGATTAGAACTCCAGTGCCTATGGTCTTAATCTCTGCAGCAGATAAATGGAGGTGGGTGTGGATAATTGTGATTCTATGATTAATTGCAATGATACATCTGTGTACTAGGCCCATTTGTGGCACAGGATAAATGATTAGATTTACTTGAAGAGTTAGGGAAGGTTTCCCAGAAAGAGTGAAAAATATTGGCAGGCATGAGCCATGGTGGGAACACTTGGCCTAATTTTCTTTTTGGTGCTGCCATTAAGTGTTAGTAAATTAGGCTGACCTTGTGGAAAACATCACTAAACTCACTTGTTTCTGCTTCTTATCTGTAAGAGAAGGCTGGGATTAAACTATATATCATCTTAAATATTGTGATTCACAGTGAATTATTTCACTAGCACACAATGTAGACTCAATAAACATCTACTGAATTGAATTACGCTGGAATAGAGGGCATGCATTCTGCAGATGATCTTGCTGTAGCTAAAACCATGATCTGTCTAAACCATTATTCTTTCATTATCTCATATAGTTTTTGTACATTAGTGGAATTTGCCTATAATATTTCCCCTTATAGGAACATCATGGTTTATTGTTGTTGAATTATAAATTTGGTTGTTTGAAATTTATTTTTTTTTTACCATTTCCAAGATGTGTTTCTTGTACTGGACATTTGATTGATCATAGTCTATTACTTCACTTGGCAAACACGGAAGTTTCTAAAAAAGTTGATTAAACCTTTTATCAATGGCATATATTAAGTCATAGTAGAGAACAACATATGAGCCAATGACTCAATGTCAGGAAGTGAATTTTCAGAGGGGCATAATATATCCTTACCTGTGGGACAGGAGGCCCATTTCTCATCTATATCATCTTGGAGAGAGGAATCCTTATCATTTTAAAGTGCTACTAGAGAAGAGTCATAGCTTCCTTAAAGACCAATAGAGAAAATCACATCTGAGATCTGTTGATGTTGACCTACAATTTCTGCAGGGAGTTGTGCTTACTCATGGGTATAGAGATGTAGCATTTTTGCTTTTTCAATTTTCTATTTTCAATGTAGTGACATAATTAAGTCTTTATTCCAAATGCATGCATCTTTTTTAAAGTGGAAGCTTAACTTATTGATTTAAGAACCCTTATGTTTTATCAAAACATTAGTTTACAATACTACACAGGTTGCAGGTATAGAGTTTGTCTCTTCAGTAACTGTGTATTTAATAATAAAAATTTGGAATTTTTAGCATTAAATGTATTTAGCTAAAATTTTCCTGTAGCCCTCTTTAGCTGCTTTCCATACATTTGGATATGTTGTGTTTTCATTTTTCTTCAGTTTAAATATTTTCTAACACTTCTGTGACCATGAGTTATTTAGTGGTGTATTGCTTACTTGCAAATATTTGGGTGTTTTCCATATTTTTTAAAATTGTTGATTACTTGCTTAATTATTTCATGGTTAGAGAATATACTTTGCATTTCAATTTTATTTCAATTATGTATTGTTTTAAGACCCATAATATGCTCTATCTTAGTGAATTCTCCACTGTGAATTTGAATATAGATCTGATAAACTGGGAAGGAATATTGTGAGTCAAAATGGTCCCTTTAAGTCTAGAGCCTAAAACAGACTGAAAGTTGATCTGTGCTGTTCAGTATGGCAGCCACTAGCCGGAGTTGACTATTAATGAAGTTATATTTAATTTTTAAATTAAATACATTTAAAATTTTAAATTCAAATTAAATACATTTAAAATTCTCAGCCACATTAACCACATTTAAAACACAACAGTTTTATATGTCTTGTGGTTGTGATACTAAATATTTCCATCAATACTAAATGTTTGATCAGGGAAAACTATTCTAGGTTCACATCCTGACTTTAACCTTTAAGATTTCATTATTCTAACAAGATGAGCATAGAGAGACCAATCTGAGGACTAGGGGACTAAACTTCTCCTATAAGGAACTTAAATTGTCTACTCCAAGACTTCTTTGGGTAATGGTTTTTATTATTAAGGAGGAAGCAGCTAAAAAGTCTATCTTGAGGAAAATATTCCAAAGAGGGATTCTACTTGACAAAAAAAGACAAACTCCATCAGTTACCTTTTTTTTTTTGTATCACTGCTCATATAATAGCTAAAATAGTGTCTTTACCAGCTTCTTGCATTGGGAGTGGGTGATATTTGAGGTAGTGCTGGTGTTGTGTGACCCCCCTTTTTTTTTTGGATGCAGCTTGTGAGAACTGCAGTAGCTGTGAATCTAGGTGGAAAAGGTTTTTACTATTTTAATTCTAGGTATATGCTGTGTGATTATTTAATGCTGTCTTTCCTACTAGACTGAACATCATGGTACAGAATGTATCTTGTATTATGCTTGTATTTATCCTCAGGACCCAGCAAATGACTGGCATTCAGTAAGCACTCAAGTAATATTGTAATTTTGATACTATATTAATCTGTACTAAATGAATAAAATGTGTTCTGTATATAAATAACATTGGCTCCTCAAATTTCCATTACATATGGTTATGCAGTTTTTCATTTCCTGAATGTATGGCTCTCAGTTATGCATATGTTTTTAAGTTGGCCTGGAGGTTCTTCACTGGGGCTGCACTGAGTCTTAGGTAATTCACACTTGAGCTTCTGGGACCTATGTGTATATGCGTGTATACATTTTTCTGGGAAATAGATTCTTAGATTTAATTTAAATATTCAGAGAGGTCACTGGTTGCCTTTCCTCCAAATGTAAAGAACCATTAGATTAGTCAGTGCTGGGAATATGAAATGTGATTTTTAGTTTGATAGATTGTTACAAAGAGTGCTTCATTGAGAGCTAAGGAACCTGAGTTCTGTTGCCTTGTTAAAGTCTCTAGTCTGATCAGATTTCAAGTTTATCATATGTAAAATGAAAAAAATTAAAGATAATGAAAGATGACCTCTATGGGTTTTTATAGTTCAAACATTCTTATATATTATTGCTCAAGTCTTTGATCTCCCAATAAGGTAGGGGAATCTTGTGTTTATTAATTTGTAGCAAATCTCTACTGTTAAATGAAGTTAAAGTTCAGTTTGTATATGAGCCTTAGATCATTATCTGTCACACTTTAAGAAGTTATTTGTCAACTTGTATTTCTGTAGGTAATTGTTTCTTTCTCCAATGTATGCTTCAACTGAAGAGATAGTTTGTCTCTAACTTCCTTGATCTACCACATGCTTTTGAATTATCAATCTTATTTCCATGGCTTTTGGATGGTGTAGATTGGTGGTTCTCAACTTCTAGTTCAGGGACCCTTAAAAGTTTGAAATCTCTGTGGGAATGGGGAGAGTTGTGAAGTCAAAGTCATCTTTATAATATTAAAATCTTATTTGCCTCTTTCCATTCAACCTCTTACAGATGTCAGTTTGATATCATAACAGATAAAATGCATAAGCTGCTATACAGATCAGATTTTCTTTTTATATAGATATTAGAGATTCAAGAAAATGTAAACCAATGCCACTCTTCTGACAATATTTTGGGGAAATATTGTTATTTTTCATAAAAATATATAACTTGTATTGACATGCAATGGTTTTATTATTGTTTGATAAATATTTTAAAATACTCTGTCCAATTTCTATTAACACAGTAATTATCATAGCTATAATCTGCATAAAGATATGTTCTTTGGGATTCTCAAAAGTTTGTAAAAGTATAAATAGGTCCCCAACAAAGGAAGTGGAGGAACTACAGTCAGGTGACAGAAACATTTCCACTCCAAATCTTCACTCATATTGTCATTTAGAGGAGATGGGTATAGCATGACCTTCATGGCTGTTGACCTCAATATTTGAGTCTTGAAAAGAATAAAGATCATCAAGTTGTCACAATCAAGTTAGCAGAAAAGGGATCCAGGTAAAGAACTTGCTGGAAACGTACCTTGCAACTTTTAGCAGACACTCCCCTGTTCCTCAGTCTTCTTTCAGAGGAAATGAATGGGTTCATTTAAAAAACCCATAATAGGCCTGTAGTTTTCCTTTTTTGTGTTGTCCTTGTTCGGTTTTGGTATTAGTGTAATGTTGGCTTCATAGAACGTGTTTGGTATTGTCCTTTCCTTCTCAATTTTTTGGAAGAGTTTGTGAAGGATAGGCACTAATTCGTCTCTGAATGTTTGGTAGAATTCATTTGTAAATCCATCAGGTCCTGGGCTTTTGTTTTTGGGGAGGTTTTTGATTACCATTTCAATTTCGCTGTTTGTAATTGGTCTGTTTAGGTGTTCTATTTCTTCTTTATCTAGCTTTGGGTGATTGTAGAGTTGTAGGAATTTGTCCATCTCCTCTAGATTGTTGAACTTGTTTCCATATAACTGTTCATAGTAGTTACTGATTATTCTTTTGATTTCTGCTGTGTCCGTTGTGATTTCTCCTCTTTCATTGATGATCCTGTTTATTTGTGCTTTCTCCCTTTTTTCCTTTGTGAGCCTGGCTAGGGGTTTGTCTCTTTTATTGATTTTTTTCAAAGAACCAGCTCTTGGTTTCATTGATCTTTTGGATACAGACACATCACCCAAAGCAGTGATAGTGAAGGCAAAGATAAACAGCTGGGACTACATCAAATTAAAGAGCTTCTGCACAGCAAAAGAGACAATAACAAAAACAAAGAGAAACCCCACCAACTGGGAGAACATTTTTGCACCCAACACTAATGATAAAGGACTGATCACAAAAATCTGCAAAGAGCTGATGAGACTCAACAACAACAAAGAAAATAATCCAGTCAAAAAATGGGCAGAAGAGCTAAAAAGAAACTTCTCTGAAGAGGAAATACAAATGGCCAACAGGCATATGAAAAAATGTTCAACATCACTTGTCATCAGGGAAATGCAAATCAAAACTACCATGAGATACCATCTTACACCAGTGAGAATGGCACATATTAAAAAAACTAGCAACAACAAATGTTGGCGAGGGTGTAGAGAAAAAGGAACTCTTCTGCACTGTTGGTGGGAGTGCAAACTGGTCCAGCCACTGTGGAGAGCTGTGTGGAGATTTCTGGACCTACTAAACATAGGGCTTCCATATGAGCCAGCAATTCCACTCCTAGGTATTTACCCAAAGGACACAGAAACATCAATTCCAAAGAACACCTGCACCCCTATGTTTATAGCAGCACTGTTTACAATAGCTAAGCTTTGGAAACAACCCAAATGCCCAAAAATAGATGACTGGATCAAGAAGATGTGGTACATATATACCATGGAATATTACTCAGCATTCAAAAAAGATAAACACATGCAATTTGCAGCAACATGGATGGCGCTGGAAGGGATCATGCTCAGCGAAATAAGCCAAAAAGAAAAAGAAAAATACCGTATGGTCTCACTCATAGCAGGAATCTAGAAAACTTAAATAAGGGACCAGGAAAATGAATAACTATAAGAAAGTGAAAATCAAAATCAACAAAAAACTATGAACCAGAGACACTTTTAGGGGGCGGGGGCGGGAGGGGAGGGATTGGGGTCAGAATGGGGGGCTGCAATTGTATGGGGAATATAAAAATAAAATTTATTATTTAAAAAAAAATTCAGAAAGATAAAAAAAAAAAAAACCCATAATAGGAGTCAGATCATCAAGTGGCTGGCCATGGCATATAGAATACTGAGAAATAAGGTAACACCTTTTAAGGACAATGACTAGCCCAAAGAGTTTATATACCATGAACTTCTATAGGAGACTACTTCCCCCACTGCTCTGCCTACTCCCCCACCCTCCCAAAGCAGCTTGTCTTCAGGGATAGTTTCTCTGAACAGGAAATATACCTAGTCTTTTCAAAAATGTTTCATTGAAGAATATTTGAGCCATTTTTATGTAATCATCATTTAAAGATAAAAAAAATAACAACAATCCTACAAGCTTTCCTGCCAGGCCAGCCCATCTATCAGCAATTACTTTTGGGTCTGAGTACTAGCAATACCCAAGGGCTTGTTGGAAGCAACATTTCTATTATTGTTAATGATGAAAATGTTTGGCTAGGGAGTATATCCATTTTCCTCTTTGTCATTTATAATCGATTACTCATGGTAACCCTAAGTGGAGAGTATATTTTTATGACAGTTATGCTTCAGCAAGAGAACAAAAATCCTGAGTTATTGGTTATTAAATTTTGCCTATCTATAATCTTCCCATTTTCAAGGCAACTGTGAAGGTAAAAGGTATTTTTAAGAAATCGCTTAGTTTCTCTGTCAAATTATTTTTACTGTACTTTAAAATAAATGGAAGAAAAATCTGGCAAAAAAGTGTTAATATAAGATATAGGAAACTCAAAACTGTAATGTGCTAGATGTATGTAGATATATTATATACACATATATGTATGAATATAGCATATCAAGCTATCATTTTGAAAATTAGACATCTTTTTGGCAACATTTTTTTCTTTTGGAGCTCTGCTTGAGTAAAGTGCAGAAACATACTTTTTCTGTATTTTTACAAAAATAAAAAGGGAAGATTTGAAAAAATAACATATTTTAGTTGCTTTAGTGGTTTCACATCTCAAGCTCTTGAACTTAAAGTATCAGAAAAATTTTTGTTTCCAGAGAAAAGATGATCACCTATACGAATCTCACAGAGCATAAGAAAAAATTAAAATTGCTAAAAAACAAGAGGAAAAAATAAATATAAGAGGTGAATGCTGGAAATATGCCACCTCGTGATGAAGATGTTTTGGGTGGTTTGAGTAGAATATAAGGTAAATGGAGGTGTAAAATGTAACATTGGAGATCATCATTATTAACGTAGCTCACAGAATTACCTGAAGTCTTAGGGGTATGAAAGTTGATAATAAGAAAACCTTGAAAATTAAGTGTTGACAGCAGATACTTCCCTCCCTGCCACCCATAGTGTGCTTGGTCCACATTACTCCCTCTTCGTGTGTGTGAGGTGTTGGCACTGGGGTGTCCCTGCTCTGCTGTAGCACCTGTCTCTCTTCATGTCTGTTGGTTTGTCTGTCTCTGTTCTTCTCAACCCCAAAGGGAAGGGGATTTGGTTAGGGACTTACCCCCCGTGAACCTTGTCCTTGATGCTCATTGTACTCCCCAGTGTCTCTGGGACACTAATAAACCTCCTCTTTCAGTCAAAAAGTTAAGTGTTGAATTAGTTTGGTGAAAAATTGACTTTTTTGAAATGGGGTTGAATGTGAGGGCAGCCAAGAGCTTGTTAATACTCTGTTGGGTTAGAACATTTATTTCAATATCGTTATATTTTTTAAAAATAGAAAAAAAACAAAAACTTTTTATATAGAGGAAAAAAATGGAGAAAAATATTATAGATATTTGAATGCTATCCTGAATAATTAGGTTGCTGGTTTTGGAAAATCAGTCCTATTTCTTTAAGGCCATTTTTTAAAAATTAAGTACCATTGTTTTATATCCTTGTTAATTTTTTTGCAGTATAGAATTTCTCCCCTCAGGTGTGGTCATGGTAGCTTTCCTACAAACAAGGAGCCCATAGTCCTTTACCATTATGCTTACCCTGCAACTTTCTACCCGTCTTTCTTTTCTCTTTCTCCCCTCTTGGATATCTCAGATCTATCATCAGTTTTCAAAGGTGGGTTTTAAAGTTTGTAGGGACTTTGTTTTTAACTCTCTCTCCCTCCCCTCCCACCCCATTATTATTCTTGTGTCATTACCAGTAACTTGGACTATGACAGCGGTTGACCAGTCATCGCTAAAATTCAGTTATAAGCTTTTATAGCAAACAGGACCTCCTGTGAGAAACCATAACAAAGTGAAATAACAAAAGAAATACCTGTATAATTAATTGTTGTAATTGTTAAAATAACTTGTTAATTGTTATGCATGTATAATCAATTGTTGTCTTCTTACAGAAATATAATTCTGAGACATTACCAGTGTTACCTAATTTAATCCTGAATAAACATGACTAAAAATTACAACTTGAAAAAAGCAGTTTCCAGAAACTTTGAGAAAATATTGGAAGGTGTCCTTGGCCAGATATGATAAATAGAAATGAAATGATAAAAACAAAATTTTTTTGACTGTACAATCATAGTGATCTCAGGAAGGAAGTTGAGGAAACACTGAAAGAGATCAATGTGTCTATATAGAGAACTCTTTGAGTCAGACATAAAAAAGATCATGTACAAAAGAGGCACATGCCAAGGACAAACACAAAAGAGCGGCGTATATCTAAAGAACAGGGTCAGGAAGGCGAAAGCCCAGGAAGACTTTGTGAGAAATGCTAATGATGACAAAAGTCCTGAATCCTTGTTTGGAGCAGGTGAAAAACAAGACAGAGATTGATAAACTCAGAAATAATAATATAATGCTAAGGGCTGATAGACAGCAAAACTTTCTAATTTCTTCTCTGCCTTTATATTCTTGATTAAAGTTGAATATTTATTTGGCATCAAGATAATGAACATGGAGTTATTTAAGTTTATGGAATGGTGCTCAAGAGAATACAATTACTATAAAAGTATTATTAACTGAGTTAGTCCAGTTGAGGGTTTCACATGTGATAATACCAAGTTGGACTCTCACCCATTGAGGAGCCATACTTGTTTTTCATCCTACATAGAATTCATTCTTAGACTATCCTAAGCATCACATTATTCATCTGATAGATCAGGACATCTTTAGCTTTCTCTTCAACATATACCCACACTCTGTCTACATTTCCTTTCCTATCAGTTTTCAGTCTGTCCATCGCCACCACCCTAGTTCCAACTACCATTGACTTTCACCTGAACCCTTGCTTATTTATACAATTTTCCCTCCATTCTTCCACCTCACCCACTAACATATACGCTATTCCTACACAGCAGCCAGGACAATAATCCCAAACTATAAATCAGATTATGTCACTCCTCCAGAGGGACATAGAGACTGATATACAGTGACAAAAGGGTTGCTAATCATCTTATTCTTCTGGTGCTTCCTTGACTGGGTCCTCACATTGCCTTTCAGAGTTCTCATTTAACATCTGTTTCATTTGTTTCACAACTTTTCTACCAATATTGATGCCAGTGATTCACCACAGGGTCTGGGGCCCTTGCCAAAATTTGACCTCCTGATCTGATCTGTTGTAAAGGAAAGTGAATTTCTATATGTACTCTTCATTTACAAAATGCAAGTACTAAGCAACATCATGATGATACACTGTGCCTACTCCCACCCCTCCCTTTTGTAAATTCCTTTAAAGTTTAAAGTTAATATTATCATGGCTTGATGCATGTGACCCATTTGATAAAAAAGGCTCACTGCAATAATGATCAAAGCCTGATGTATTTTCTTTCTCATTGCCCATTTAAATTTTATTTCTGGGTATAAACTTGGCAATGTTCTGATTTTTCGTGGTTACATAGTGTAAAAGATAGTTTTACCATCTCTTTAAGTTGTACTCAATTTAGAAATTAGAGCATCCTGCCTTCAATAATAATTAAAACCCTAAACTTGTCGTATCTTTAAACTCCCTGAACTAGACCCATGTCAGCAGGTCATCTCTTCTCCTACTCCTACCTCATCTGAGTAAACAAAGTTTCAGGCTCTTCTGGGATGGGCATACGGAGAAAGAGGAGGGAAAAATAGGATGTGGTGGTTTCAAAAAATGACCAAAAATTCTTTGCTTTTCTTCCCATTCAGAGTAGGGTATACATCCAGTGCCTTAGGACCTTGGTAGGTTTGTGACCATTTTGATCAAGAGTATAGCAGGAGTGATGTCCAAAGCACCACCAGCCATTTGAGTCCTCCCAGCTGAGGATCCAGATCTTACCAAAGAGAAATCAGCCATCCCCACTGTGTGCTGTCTGACTGCCTAACCTATGGACACCAGGAGCCAATAAGGTTGCTATGGTGCTATGTTATGGAGTTCAGGGTGACTTATTACATAGAAGTAGATAACTAATCAGCAGGCAGAAATTTTCTTATCAGTATTGAACTTGTACTTGTTACTTAAGGTAATATTTTTGTAATCTTTGGGTCTGGTCAGTGTTTAAAAATGAGTCTTAACTCTCTTTGAGAGGTTCCCATTAGATACTGTCTAGAGGAGATTCCTGTCATTTGAGAAGAGGGTGGGACTCCCAACACAGCCATCTCCAGTGAAGTCCACCACACAAAAGCCCCAGTTACCCTTTGTCCTTCTTGTGGCCCTTTCTTTGGAGTAGATGAAGGGTTCATGACTAACAATCACAAGAATCAGGACATGGGGCCTCCTTGGTGGCGCAAGGAAATAAGACATTATCTATGAAGCTGTCCGCAGCTGCATCATGAGTTCGGTCCCCGGCCAGGGAGATACCCACATGGTGCATGCAGCAGACCTCTCCTGACTTGCCTGCTGCTCCCCTCAGCACTGTATTTCAGTCAGTTTGCCTATTCTGTTCCCCACTGTCTCTAGTGAATCCTTTCACACCCCACACTTCTGGCCTATACCCAAGTTCTTCTATGCATAAATAAATCTTTAAAAAAAAAAGAATCAGGACATAGCTGTTGAACATTTCCTTATAAATTCTATTTAATAGAGTCTACTTACCCTCTTCTAAATACAGGCACTTCTGTTGAAATCAAGAGTCTCATTTTAATATCTTATTAAATATAATATTTAATTTTACCATTGGTAATCTTGTATTTATAGAATCATTATTGATCTGCAGGAATCATTTGAAATGTTCAGTTATACCTGATGTAATTTAATTTCTGCCATAGTTACATTTGAAAATTTGAGGATCTTTGAAAAACATGAGATTTGGGTGACATTTCTGGCAAATTTCAAAGACTTACCATATACCTTTGGCCAAGTACAGAAATAACAATTCTGAACCTCTGCTCTTTCTTCTATATATGGCCTGGTCTGCCTGGCAGCGCCATTAGAGATGAGGTGCGTCATTATGGGCAACTGATCAGTGGGTCAAGTGTTTAGAGTAAGGAGCATTTCTACTGCTGTCACTTCTGTAACTTGTTTGAGTCATCATAAGGAATAGCACCTGGCCAGTGGTTGGGACATAACAGGTGCTCAATATATATTTGTTTAATGGGCTATGAGTGAGGGTTTTAGAGCAGAGGTAGGCAAACTTTTTCTGTAAAGGGCCACATGGTCAATTCTTCAGATTTTGTGGGCTATATATATTTTTAATGTTACAACTATTCAGTTCTTGAGAGTTATTATGAATAGACTCAAACAATATACCAATGAATGGAGTAACTATGTACCAATAAAACTTTCTTTACAAAAATAGGTGTGAGCTAGTTTGACTCAGGACCCAACCCCTCCTTTGGAGTGGGACAAATCTTGGTTTTCTTATCCAGTCCTGTGTACTTGCCTTGGAGCTTTAGCAGATCATTTAATTTATCTGAGCATACATTTTATTATCTGTAAGGTGAGGTGAAATCATTTCTTCTTATTCTTACAAGGATTATAAGAGACATGTAAATGAGGCAGTTAGTACAGCATCTGGGACATCCATAATATTCGGGAAAATTGTCGATACATCATCATTACCCTCATCCTCCCTCAAAACCATGAGTAAGACTGTTACTGTAGCCCATATTTCTGTATTTACTGCTTTCCTAGAATTAATCTTGCTCCATGGAGTGGGAAATGCTCTTCTGCAGATACTTCACCTTTTTAAAATACTATAAGAAGGCCTCCCTAGTGGTGCAGGCAGTTGAACGCCACACTGTGAAGCTGTCTGCAGCCTCTGCAGCGCTAGTTCGATCCCTGCCGGCCTCGGAGCAACCCACAGGCGAGCAGACCTCTCCTGTCTTGCCCGCTGCTCCCCTCAGCAGTGTATTTCAGTCAGTCTGCCTGTTCTGTTCCCCACTCTGTCTCTGGTGAATCCTCTCCCCCTCCTGCACATCTGGCCTGTACCCCAGCTTTTGTATAAATAAAATAAAACTAAAAAAAATACTATCAGAAACCCTCACACCTTTAAGAATGTTTCTCAAATTTTCTTATCCTTTGTTCTCACTGTCATGATCAAAACTGGTTCTTTCTCACAGAAGTTTCCCTATTCTGCATTCATATTCTGAACTCTTAATTTTTCAATTCACATTTTATTTGCCCATCTATATTTTTAAAGCATACCATGACATCACTCCATTAATTAAAAACACTAGATTTTTCCTAGATGACTATGGAATAAAAGGGAAATGCCCTACCCTGGAATTCAAGATCCTTTATCTACTTCCAGCCTGCTTTCCCAAGGTTTATCTCCTGTTTTCACTCCTGATGTAATCTATGAACTGATCTTACTCATTCAAATTTCTCACATTTGCCTTATCACCTGAAAGTGTCAAGTTTCTTTCTTGTGCTTTTATTTTTATTTTTTGAATTCACAGTTATATTATGATTAGTGCATAGAAATCTCTCTCCAGCAAAATTATGAGACTCTTGAAGGTAGGGGCTGTTTTTATCTTCAAATTCATGAACTGTCAAAAAGGTAAAATGAAATGGTTAATTGCAATAATCTTGGGAGAAGATCTCTTTGTAACATACTGCAACTGTCCTTTTACTCATCTAGAATCTCATATTCCTAAGTCAGAGTTGAATTTTAAGTGATAGGATAAAACCATAGAATTTTTATATCCAAGGAGGAAGCATTACATATATAGGTTGAGTTAATACATCTAAAAAATTTAATCTTTCTAACACTCGTGGAATTTTCATTCCCATTCTCTATGTTATGTGCAAATGTGTTACAATTCTTCTCAGACATTGTAATTATTGCTCACCTATTTTCTACTAGATTTGGAAGTTTTTAAGGATCATGTTTTATAGTGTCATAGTAAGTACTTAAAAAATATTGTTGGATGGATGGATGGATGAATGGATGGTTAAGTCCCCAAGCAATATCCCTTTTAATTAAACCTATTAAAATCACAGTGTTTAGTTAATATGTTGAAATTTCTTTCTGCTGCTAAGTGTTAAACAAGTGAAAAAAGGAGCTATTTAAGATGACAAATATCTTCAACATTGCTTCATACTATGAATAGCATTAAAAAAATCCTGGAAAGGAAATATAAAAGCAATTAAGGAAAGCAAATTGACATGAAGGGTTGAATCACTAAAGAAATAATGGGGGAATTATTTTATGTGTTTAGATGTTTAATGCATAAATGTCAGTCAGTGTCATAGCTTACCATTCTGCTCAACTCGGAGCACTCGTGTTAGTGAGAAGTACAAGATGTTGGGGAAGCAGGAGATAGACAGATGCAGTACTGATGTGATATTTCAGAATGATGTTCTCATATTAGCCAAATGTGAAACTTTAATTATGATTAGCCCTGTTGATTTCATACTTGAGAAAAGTAGCACATGCCTCAGTCATGTCAATTCAAAATCTGCTTGCCTTTCCCTCCCTGTGAAATGTTAAATGCAGTTCATTACATAAAATACTACTCTTGGGCCATACTTATTACTTAAAGAAGAACTTCTATTGTTTCAAATATGTGGGTCTTTAACCTATGACTTTAATAATTCTGTTTTTCCTTTAGTAAGTCATAGATGACAGTGATTGAAATGCTACTATAAGTTAAAGAATTTTAAATGTTTATTGTATTTTTCTGGCATGGATATATCAATATGTTTATGAAAGTTGTGATTAAGATTTTAAGCAACTTGCAAAATATGTTTTTACTCTTTTGTTCTTTATTAAAGGTTGTCCTTCCCCAAGTTGAGAAAGTTAGACTTTCTAAGTCCAATGTTTTTGGCCATTCTTGGAGAACAATTAGGGGGAGGGGTTAATGGACTATGGTGGAGGATTAGGGGTACTTTGGTGGTAGGTGGGTGTGATAACATACATCTGAAGAGGTATGAACCTATTCTCCAAACTCATTTATGGTTTTGTAAGCTGTTACCTGAATAAAAACAGTGACAGAAGAAAGAATTATGTAAAAATAAAAGCATTTGATTAAAAAAATTACAAAAACACACATGCCATTTGGATATCAAATGGTGCTCATTGGAAATTTAAAAAATGACAAAAAACTCACATGTGAACCAAAATTCTGTGATGAATGAGCATGCTGGAGAAATTTCGATAAAACATTCCTTATAAGAAAGTCATACAAATATTATAGATAAAAAGGCAGAACCCCACAAACTGAATCTTACATGGAAACTCATGTGTCTCACTCACCAATTAAGTGCTCTGCTGAGTTGCATGTGGTTTCTTGTGACTGAAGATACATGAGAAGCACTGAAAACACTGGAGACCTCACTAGATCCATGGAGGTGATTGGCGTCATGGTTATGGAACTGAAATTTCAAGTCAAGTGTTGAGTTGGAATAAGGAGAGAGGGTGAGAGAAAATGCTGTGGAAGCTGTCTGCAGAGATGGCTAATGCACAGTGCTTTTGTTTGTCAAAGTGCCATACAAACACTCGTGTTTAATTTTTAATGAAGTACATTCTTAATTTTTCTCCCTTCAGGTGTGGTCACTAGCTGTTCCACCACCAAAGCCCCTAAAATCTCCACCATAGCTCATTGTGCTCTCCCTCACCCATTCTCCCACCTTCTTCTCTCCTCCGCTTCCTCCCACTCCACTTCCCACCTCCTGAAACACTCACTTTTTGATCCTTACCCTATCTTAACAATTATAATTCCCTTTTTAAGTATTGTAAGAAACTAAAAGTATGGATATGAAGCTATTTTTTTAAGGGTTCTTAAGGCATCAACATAAGCAACAAATGAGAGATAAGACTCTTGGAATTACTAGTACTAGACTAAGCACTTGCTCTAAGCAAGTTTCCATGAAAACAATATAAACAACCTACTTTTCTCAATTAAGTGACTGAAGTTTTTTTCATATTATTTTAAATTCAACTTTGTTTTGTAGAGGTTGCTATAAAAAGGAATAGTATACATGTATTGAAGAAACAATGATGTCTAGTTGTATAAGGAGCTGCAGATAAATTCTAGCTGAACTTGAAAAACAATCAAACATTGAAGCTGGCTAAAGACAAAAGGTGGGATTTTCTTAGGTCTCCCCCACCTCCTGTCTGTCCCCTCCTGATTTAGCAATCCTCTCCCTACACTGGGTTGGTATCTCCACTCATAAGGCTCCTGACCTTATGTCAACTTCAGATACTTCTGCTAAGTAGGGTACATTAGTGACTAGGAGTTTGGATCAAGGTGCAGACAGATCAGCCTCTGAAAAATGATTGACCTCTCACAAGCTGGGAGATCTTTAATTTCCTTTCTCTCAGTTTCCTTATCTGTTAACAAGGGATAATAATGGTAATTATCCAAGATCATACTTGTGAAAGCGAGCCCTAATGCCTGGAAAATTTTAAGTATGAAATAAATTCTATTTTATTGACTCTTCTCTCTTTTCTTCTTTCTTCCACCCCTCCACTCCACCCCTGTTCTATCTCTGCAGATTTTCCCAACTTGCACTAGTTATTTTACCTGGATGGTAATGCACAGTTAATGATAGCTATCCAAAAGTGTCTTCATTTACAAAGAATGTCTTATAGTTGGTGATGACTTAACAGCCTTTTTTTTAAAGATATCTATCTATCTATCTATCTATCTATCTATCTATCTATCTATCTATCTATCTATCTATCTATCTATCTAAACACTGGGTACAGTTAGAAGCGCGGGATGGTGAGAGAATTCACCAGAGTGGGGAACCGAACAGGCAGATTGATGAAATACATTGCTGAGGGGAGCAGCGGGTGCAGCAGGAGAGGTCTGCATGCCATGTGGGACCCTCGCTGGCGGCTGGGGATCGAACTGGCACTGCAGAGGCTGTGGGCAGCTTCGCAGCCCAGTGCTCAACTGCTGTGCCACGGGGGAGGCCCCTTATCTTGGCCTTTTGAGCTTTAAATGCAGTTTGATTTGATTTTAATTTTTAATTCACTATGTGTGCAAATAGCCTCCCTCTCATTTTCTTGTTTGTTTTGTCTTTTTCCATTTCTACTTCCCATACTCCATAGTAACTACCTCAGTGTATGCAGTGTCTATCTTTCTGTTGGTATTCTTGTAGATGATGTATTTTATTCTTGTGATGTGTTTCATTTATTTTTGTAAGATTTATTTTATTGATTTATGCATAGAAGAACTGGGCTGTAGGCCAGAGGTGCGGGGCGTGAGCGGATTCACCAGAGTGGGGAGCAGAACAGGTGGATCTACTGAAATCCACTGCTGAGGGGAGAAGCAGGTGAGACAGGAGAGGTTTTTTTTTTTTTTTTTTTTTTTTATAGAGGCATGCTTTATTTATTTGTTTGCTGGTTTGTTTGTTTGTTTTTGTTTATACATGCACTGGGTACAGTCAGAAGCGCGGGAGGGCGAGAGAATTCACCAGAGCCAGAGCGGGGAGCAGAGCAGGCAGAAGGACCGAAGTACACTGCTGAGGGGAGCAGCGGGCGGCAGGAGAGGTCTGCGCACCATGTGGGACCCTCCTCTGGTGGCCGGGGAGCAGCTGGGGATCGAACCGGCGCCGCAGAGGCCGCGCGCAGCTTCGCAACCCAGCGCTCAACCGCTGCGCCACCGGGGAGGCCCGAGACAGGAGAGGTTTGATGCACCATGTGGGTTAGCTCCCTGACTGGGGATTGAACTCATGCCACAGTGGCTGGCAGTAGCAAGTGCTGTAACTTTAACCCCTGCACCATGAGGGAGGCCCTGTTATGCATTTTAATTTATGTAAATGGCACAGTGTATACTAGATCTTACTTGTTTTTTTTTAAAGATTTATTTATGCGTAGAAGAACTGAGGTACAGGCCAGAGGTGGGGGGGGCAGTGAGAGGACTCGTCAGAGACAGAGTGGGGAGCAGAACAGGTGGGGCTACTGAAATACACTGCTGAAGGGAGGAGCGTGTGTGACAGGAGAGGTCTGGTGTGCATGGGTTGGCCGGGGATAGAACTTGTGCTCCAGAGGCTTCAGATAGCTTCATAGTGCTGTGCTTAACCCCTTGCACCACTAGAGAGGCCTGTAGATCTTGCTTTAATGTTCTTTTCACTTATAGGATGTTTTAAAGATCCAGCTAAGCTGTTATGTGTGCTCTAGTCCCTCATCTCTACTGCTGTGTGGACTTCAGTTCAAACCTTTCTCAAAAGTGGACTTCAGTTCAAACCTTTCTAAGCTGAGGGTTTCACCAAAGAACTTCTAAGAACACCTTACGGATGCCTAAAGTTTGAAGAGAATAAACTTATATGCCCATAGTCTCACAAATTGAAGCCCAAAGCTCTAGGCTCAGGTTCTTCATTTCTCTGAAACAATTTGATTTGTCATTTAAAAAATTATGTATTTTGCAATCAATTTTACAATTTACCCATGATGGTTTACTATAAAATTTTTTTTGGATTGCAATTAAATTGTTTAATTTTGTAAATTAATGAAATTGAAACTCCCACAAGATGTACAGTCTTCTTTACCCTGTGAGTTTCCATACTCTCTGCATACTGGCATGTATTTCAAATCTGGGAAGTGTGGTCTTAATTTAAAATAAGCAGCTTCTAAAAATGGGATTTCAGGCAAAAATTTGCTTAAGCGGCAGAGAGTAATACTTATTAAGAAAGGCAGGCCTCTTAAATATACTTAGGATTGAAAACTTGAAGTATGTCATTTACCACCAGAGACTGCTGAATCTAGTGCCTTCTGCTCCAATTCAACCTTAATAATATAGGAAAACTAAATGTGTACTCTTTAAAAGAAACCAAGTATAGGAAAACTAAATGTGTACTCTTTAAAAGAAACCAAGCCTTCAGGAGTTTTGCTATGCGATACCTAGAGAGTACCTAGGTACCTTATTGTGATGTCTTATTGTGAGGTTCAGCAAACCTCCTCTTCATTTCCATTAACAGTTCCCCAAGTCACTGCCACCACTTCTGGCAGCTTCAATGGCTTCCCTCAACCACTTCCTTGCCAGACATTCTAGCGCTCACTGTATTTTTGCTTTTATGCTCTTGCAAATGTTATCTTAAGCCTCCCCTTTCTCTTTTACTGTTTATTTTTCGTGGTTCAAGTCAAGGCTTATCTATCCTCTTGTGCTTTCTTGGATTTCATTCATCATCGTGTTTTTCTGAATTCCCTTGTTACTGAAAGTCTCCTTAGCTTAGCCCTTTTTCTGTATTCTCATTTCATGCGTGTTTATCTTGATTGTAAGCTCCCCATGGGGAAGGATTCCATATATTTTTAAAATCATCCCTTTGCATCTTGCACAGATGTGGACATACAGTAGATTCTCAGCAGATAGTGTTTATTCAATTGACTTACCTGAGAAGAATGGTTATACATTTTAATTGTATATGTGCTAAACCTTGCCATTCAAAATGTATTACAGGACAAAAGCATGGATATTTGGGTGGAATTTTTTAAAATACAGAATCTGAGTTTCACCCCAGGCTCTCTGAATCAGGATCTGCATTTTATGTAGCTCTCCTGCATGATTCAAATGCATATTAAAGTGTTCTAGTTCCTAGGTGTCAGTGATTAACAATTCTACAAATACTCATGTCAGTTTAATAAATGTTATCTAAAACTTAGAGAATTTAAACAAGCAGAAGACATTCCAGAGTGTTTTTTTTTTTTTTAAATGCTATCTAGATTATACCCTTGGATTAAATCAGGCCCACCTCCTGCTTTTGTATAGCCTGAGGTAAGAATATTTTTACATTTTTAAATGATTGAAAAAAAATCAGAAGATCTCCCATGACACATATCACATAAAATGAAATTTTGGTGTCCATAAGTAAAGTTTTATTGGAATATAGCCACATCTATTTGTTTATGTAATGTTTGTGGCTGCTTTTGGCTCCAAAAACACAGTTGAGAAGTTTCAATCCCGGCCTTATAAACTGCAAAGCTGAAATTAGCTGTTTTCTGGTTCTTCCCAGAAGGTTTGCTGGCCTCTGTTCTAGATTCATGATGCTTGTTTATTTGGAAGGTGTTTCAGATAGATTCTAGTTAAACTTGTAGAAAAAGGTCCATAAACTATACATTTGTTGCCTTTAATGTCCTGTGTATATGCAATGTGGAGGGAGGTGCACAACCGCATGGTAAAATTACATGTTGTTAAAAAATTATTTTGAAATGTCGCAGGATTATTATTTTGTGAGATAAAGGCTTTCTTTTCTAACCAGTCACAAGAAGTAAGAAAAATACAAGTGCTTGAAAATAACCAGTCTGTCATTGTCATTTGGAACTCAATAAGCTATTACAGTTTTGTCAGGTCCAATCTCTAAGGAGGTGAATGAGAATATATATCTTGGGCAATCTGACCCCGATCAACATCATGCATTGTGGTTGCTCTGACATCTGAAGAGCAATTCTGCTCTGTCAACTTGGAGACACGAAGTTGCTGGTAAAGGTCACTCATTCCTTCACTTTTAGCTACTGGATAACAGATTGAAATTAAAGTGAGGGGGTAGAGAGGTGTCCTACATCTTCTGTCAAATTAGCCTAATCCTCATTAAGTTGTCCTGCTAATTCAGCATGTTCCAAGGACTCCTGACACTCTGAGAAATGTCACCCTATGACTTAAAGGACTTAAAGGAGATGAGGCTTCTGGGTATGAGTCAGTTACTCCTTGATACATCTTAGAGTTTAGAGGGTGAGTATGTTCTTCGCTGCCTGCAGGATCATTGTACGTCTTTGTATTTTAGAAATACAGAATGGCAGCCAAGTTGATTGACTGAATAAAACATAAGGCAGGAGAAATCCAACAGCTGCCTGAAGTACTTGTGCTCTTATCCATCACATGTGAGATTTGTTGGAGCAAATGACTGATACTGTAAAAATAAATGCAATGTAAAAGGCAATAAATTACCAGTGGTTGGACCCTTGAAGTTAACAAACAAAATACCATCACAAAGAACTAATTGCTGTGTTTTAAGCTCCTGCTTAAAAATATTCATTTTGAAAAGCTGTATTGTTTAGTTGACAGCTTGCTGGATGACAATCAGAAAAGAATGTTATGCTCTTCTCACTAGTAAAATACTTTTCAAGCCACTCCACATCTTGGTAATTCACATTATTTGCCGAATAAAATAGACTGTGAATACCTGGCTTTTTATAAAAACAAAATTCTATAATAATAAACAGCAACTGCAGCATTTGAGTTACTTTAGATGAAAGGCTAGAAATTTCATCAGCCATGTAAATAAAAGCACCCAAAAATGAAAATGGAAATCCTCAACAGCCTCACTTTTCCTTTGAACCCCCTTTTTTGGGGGGCGAAAGGATTAATGGGAGGAAAGAAAGGGAGAACTGTCAGTTGATATATACTAGGCTTAAAGCACCTTGAAAAACATAACCTAGGCTTTCCCAGAACTCACCAACCTGGCACTGGACTTGGACCATAACAACAACAGGCCTGACATTACTATTTTTTGCTCCAACCTTTAATAGAGAAGTTTGAGGCAAAGACAGGGTCCTCATCCTGTTATCACTGTCCTGTCCAGTTTTGATGCTCTTCTAACTCTCCCTGGGGCCTATGGGTGCTGTCATTCCTAGGTCAGGCACCAAGACTGATGCACTGCAGACCCTGAAGTACCCAAATTGTGCAGGGCCTTGGTGAAATAAGATGGGGGTGTATCTCTCCTCATTGTTAGACTACTTCAGTGGTTCCAATATGGTTCTTTTGTTCATGAGTATTTGCAATGTGAAAAAATGCAATTTTAACACAAGATATTTTTTTCTCTCTTAACCAGAGCCCAGACGTACCTATAGGTTTAGTTCACAAACAGATTTCGTTATTAGATGCAATGAGTCAACCCTTCGGTGCCTGACTTTGTTACCAGGTCAGTTTATTGTGCTTTCTTCTTTGTTCCCTTGTAATAAATGACCTTCTATGAGTTTCTTCAGCTTTCATGCAAGCTGGCTTTACAGACCTTTTTTATTTTTATTTTTATTTTTTTTTAAGTCACAATGCATGCTCAGCAATGACGCTATCAGCTTCCATACAAACATATCGTGGTTGTGTCATCCTTCTGGTCTACTAGATATAGCCAGGCATGAAAGACACAACCTTAGCTCAAATGAAGCAGTGTGCATGGGCCATAGAATTTCCTGCTGCTGCATGTTTACACATAATTCTTAGATGGAGAGAATAGGGTTAGTCCCTCTTTCTGTCAAACCTGGGAAGCATCAAATAACATTAAGTTGAAGCTGATAGGAGGAATATTTGAAGTTGCTCTTGAGTACCAATGTGTGTCAGACACTGTACTATTGTTTAACCTAATGTAATTCTCACAACAGTTTGCTTGGTTAAAAAAACCCCTCAAGACTGAAAGCTTCATAACTTGCTCAAGTTTAAGCAACTAGAGTGTGATAGGGTTTTCAAATGTTGCCTTATCAGACAGTAGAGTTCACTCATTTTGTCACACTAATGTATTAAAAATGTTTGCATTTATTTGGAAAATTCACTAGAACCCTTTCTTTACTTATATTCCCTTTGTACATTTTCCCTCATTGCATTACTGTCAACAACATACTCGTCCTGATTTTTTGCCAGCAACTTCTCACTATTGTCTTTTTCCAGAAGAGCTGTTGCAGCATATTAGCACAATAGAGAAAGAGCCACTATTAAAATAAGCAAGTCTAAACAATACTATCATTCTCAACACCTGTAGCTGACAAAAATTAGCAACTCATGTTACTGGAAGGGTAGACCTGGACATCTGCCATTTTCATTAGTAGAAGATGCTTCTGCCCAGTGATAAATTGGTTCCAGTTGTCTTACAGCATTCAGCACTCTACCATGTTCAGTCAGGAGACCATCAACCCTTTTATCAAATCGAGAAATAAGAGCAAAGTAATGCCAACAGAGAACAATGGGTTTGTAGCTGGGTTCATTGTACTCTGTCTATAGGTCAGTAGGATCATGTCATAAATATGCTCCTGACAGCGCTCTGTTGAAACTTCAATTATGGAGACAATGCGTACATCGTCAGCATAACTGCTTTGTGTATTCTGGTATTGTTCTATATGTTGTAACAAAGAAAATAAGTAATTAGTGGCTTTTTGTGCTAAGTGCTTTAGCTGCAATTTGGTTGATGTTTTTGAAATTTAATTGTTTCAGTGTTAATAATGTATTTTGATACATTTTGGTAAACAATACTTTATCAACTTAGGGAGACACTGATAGAATGGATGAGGCTATTCCATGTGTGATCAGTTTTAAGATAGTAAATATTAGATTTTTTTTCATATCATTCATCAGGGTCAAATGCATGTAATTAGTTGATGGGACTGGTGAGAAAAAAGGAGGAATTTATTAAATATAAAAATGAGTTTTAAAACTCTAACACTGTATTTGTCTTAGATTATTTCTATTTTTATGTATAATAATGAAATATATTTTTTCATGGAAAAACTTTTACTTGCTCTAGTTAAATCTAAGTAGTTAAGAAATACGCTAAGGAAAGCATGTGATATTAGTGTTGCTCTGACTTGAATATGTATGCACATGTTTAAAGATGACAGGAGATTTTTTATTCCTTTAATATAGTGTGAAATAGTGTGAAATAATTTACAGTGTGAAATAGTTTTCATAATTTTTTGATATCAGAGATAGAAAATATTGGTAACTTATTTGTTGATCTCTTCTGCTGTAAGAATGCAACTTACATTGTTTTATTGATGGAAATTCTCATTAAATTATAATTTCCTAATAGTTCATTTCACCCAAAAGAATTTTATTGTGCCTCCAAGATGACAAAATATTTAGAAGTTTGCCATGGAAGTACTCTCAAAATATGTTAAATGTGCTAATTTAATCTATGGGATTTAAAATTCGGTAGCCTGTGGTTTACACATAAAAAATTATTAATAAAACAAAACATAATTTTGGAATAATAGATAAAAATCCAACATATAACAAGTCAATACTGGATAGTATACTTTAGGAAAAAATATATGCCTGACATTTATGCTATTAAATTTATAAAATAATTTAATCATTACTATTATAATGTGATTCTGTCTGATGCACTATTGAGTCATTAAATTTTCTTTCCCTCTCAGTAAGAATGTATTTCATTTTTCACTTTACTTTTTAAGAATAAGAGTACAGGGTCCTCCCTGGTGGCAGAAGGGGTTAAGACGCAACCTATAAAGCTGTCCACAGCCACTGCAGCACAAGTTCGATCCCCGGCCAGGGAGCCACCCACATGGTGCAGCAGACCTCTCCTTTGTCGCCCGCTGCTCCCCTCAGCAGTGTACTTTGGTCAATCTGCCTGTTCTGTTCCCTCTCTGTCTCTGATGAATCCTCTCACCTCCCCGCACTCTGGCTTGTAATACAGCTCTTGTGTGCATAAATAAATAAATCTTTTTTTTTTTTAAAGAATAACAGTACAAGGGAAAACTAGAAAGCATATAATTAGGGTTTAAAAAAGCAAGTAAGGTGGCCCCTGAGGACCAGGTAAGTATGCTAATTGGGGAAAGCTATGTTCTTTACAGTAACAGGTGGTGAAACCTATAGAGAATGCATTTCTCTTAAATGGCATTTAAACAAAAAGTACCAGTTCCATCAAACAAAATCCAACCACAGAATATTTACTCATGGCATCTGGTTTGCACCCCTGCAGAGATTCAATGATTTACCCTGTAGTTGATCAGGAGCAGAGCAGAAGGTGGCCCTGCTCATTCATTGATTCAGTTATTTTTTTAACATCTATTGAATACCTACTTTGAACAAAAGTTTGGGCCAAACAAGTTATTCAATAGTGAATGCTTAAACCTATAAAAATAGCCCTGTTCCCAAGGAACTTTTGGAGAGTTCCCAAGGAACTCTTCTCACTCAGATGGTTCAGGATTAATTCCACTAATCTATGTTTTGATAAATTTGGGAATTCTTAAAGGTTTTGTTTAATTCTCCTAATATAAGGACTCATAAGCTGGATAGTCTTATAATCACTATCTTTTTTTTAAAGATTTATTTATATATGCAAGAGCTGGGGTATAGGCCAGAGATGCGGAGTGTGAGAGGATTCACCAGAGACAGAGTGGGCAACAGAACAGGCAGACTGACTGAATTACACTGCTGAGTGGAGCAGTGGACTAGTCAGGTCTGCTGCGCCATGTGGGTTGCTCCCTGGCCTGCTGGGGATCGAACTCATGCTTCAGAGGTTGCAGAATGCTTCACAGTGTGGTGCTTAACCTCTTGCGCCACTAGGGAGGCCCTAATCTATATCTTAATGAAGTAACATATATGTTATATATATGCATTACATAGAGATAGTGATAACTTTATCAAAACACAAACCCAATAAGGGCTATGCTAACCTTTGCTACAGGATGATAACACATTTGTTAGAGGTAAAGGAAGAAAAATGTGTGTTCTCAATGTGCATGCATGCACGTGTGCGTGCGTGCACGCACACACACTGTTCTAATGAAGTAACTTTAAAAAGACAGCTCAATCTTTCCTTGTAGCACTTCTTTTTTAGTACTCAGATAATCAGACTTGTGAAATAAATTTATGGAGTGCAGATCATGAGGATTAAATTGGCTCTAACCTTTAATAGAGAACTTCAGAAGCAGAAAGCTAAAATGCCTTTAGTAACTGGCACTAAATAAAAATAAATGTGACATGGCTGAGTATAACATAATAGGTAATGTTGAGGCCTGTAGGGGGCTTGGTGAATTGCTCAAAGATGATGTTATTCCTTATTTTAAAAAATAATTATTTTTGCTAGCTAAAACAAAACACTTTGGTTTGAGACCCTTCTTACTTTGCTAAGTGTAATTGTCTTCATTGCCATTCTAAAGCATCAATATTTAAAAAAGCAATTGTGGCTTAAAAAATGACCCTTAGTTTACAGTTTTGAAATGGAAATCACTAATGAAAGGTATAACTGTACTCCAAAACTTCAACATTTGACACCAAATTCATAACAAGCTACCAGAACAAGGCTTTTTCTCTATGGGGATTACTTAATTAAGTCAAGTATACCTTACATTCAATAATGTGGGAAAAAAATAGATTATCATCTGTTAGACCTAAAATATTAAACTTGATACAAAAACTAAGGAAAATCACAAGATCATGTCATTTTCTGGTTTTTACATCTATGGACAAGAGGAATTTTCTTTTTTAGTAAGTTGGTGTTTCATGTACCCAAATCCAGTGACCACAGATTTTCTAAAATCAGGGAAAACCAGGCCTTTTCAGATTTTGCCTTTTGTAAATGTGGCATCTTGAAATCTTATTGCTTATAGGCAAGAGGAAGAATTGCTCATACTATCAAACCTTTAAAAAATAATATCACTATCTCTTTGTGAATCATTACATGAATGCATTTATACTGCAAAAAATTAGACTGTCTCTGCTATAAATTTTCATTTCCTTAGAAAGTATAAAGATCAAAGTATTTCATTTTATAAAGCATGCATTAATGAACACTATGGTTATCAAAAAAGAATTGAAGCCATTGTGTCCTTGCCCTTGACAAGTTAAAAAGGACCACTTTTTATGATGCAGTTCTCACAGGAATCTGGGACACAATCAGTAATTGATTTTTCTGAGAGATCTAATTGTTTGATAAGAGCATTATTTCATTCTTTAGAATAGTAACCTTGGGGGAAGAGGTCTTGACCCTTCTCATACAATCCTGAAGAGATATGTCCCTAGATTGAATGGTACTGCTTGGTTGACTATTTTGAATTAATTGATTGGTCAATTCTGCCAAGTAGCCCATTTATCTCTTTTTTTTCCCTATCACTTGAGTTGTTTTTTTGCCTGAGCTTCAGGTAGACAATGCATACATTTTGCCCAGGTGGAAGCAAATAGGAAAAGTGTTAAAAGCACTTGATCAGAATAATTTTCATAAAGGCATACTTTTAAAGGTATGAAAACTGTCTTTAAAACCATCCTTAATTTGGCATATCCTAAAATGAAGTCCTCTTCACCTTCAAATCTCTTCCTGCTGTAATCATTTAGCATTCATGACACCACTGGTGGAATTAAGCTATGATTTCTTTCTACCTCTGCTCAGAAATACTCATTAGCTTCCCAAGTCATGATGGGTGAAATCATGAAATGATCTGAAATCTAAAATTTGAGATTGAAATTTGGTGATTTCCTCCTCATTCATTAAGAATGTATTTCTTTCACTTTCCATACTAGCCTATCTAGCTTTCTTGCTCTTCATAATTGCTTTACCTCTGTCTTGGCTTCCATAGTTCAGCGTGGTTTATTTCATTTTTTTTTAAAGATTTATTTATTTATTTATGCAAGCACTGGGTACAGTCAGAAGCGTGGGAGGGTGAGAGAATTCACCAGAGCCAGAGCGGGGAGCAGAACAGGCAGAAGGACCAAAGTACACTGCTGAGGGGAGCATCTGGCAAGGCAGGAGAGGTCTGCGCGCCATGTGGGACCCTCGCTGGGGGCCAGGGATCGAACCGGCGCTGCAGAGGCGCTGGCAGCTTCACAGCGCTGCGCTCAACCACTGCGCCACCGAGGAGGCCCATTTCATCGTGGTTTAGATTCTTGGTTCAGATCTTCAGTGAATCATTCTGATGGTTAACTCAGCGCACATTCCTGTCTTATGTATTCATAGAGCTTCTTAGAATACTTCTGGGGAAGACCACTTTTCTTTGATAGTTTCCACCTCTCCTCCCCCCCCCCCGCTCCCCCCGCCCCCCACCGCTCTACTCCAACCACCAGACCACCAATGTAGCCCAATTTTTCATGCAGGACTAAGTGTTACTACCTATGTTTAAATCTATGTGTACTCACTACAAAAATCTCAACTAACCTTGTACTCATGTAACTATTTTTCCCTATTGGACTGGCTACACTTTTTTGATCAGAACCCTGTGAGTACATGTCAAGTGTTAGGAATCCCCTTACTATCAGTGCCAGAGGATTGTAGAGATGGAAATTCTCTGCTGCCAGTGACACAAGTTCTCAGGGATACTAGCCTTAAATTGAGATGTAATTATTATCACTGCTAGGATAATAAATCTACAGTGATAGTTATCATGAACATGAATAAACTAATTCTCTGAATTGTTTGTTTATGAGACCACTGGGAGAACAGAAGAGTAAAGGACATCTTCAGGAATTAAAGCACATATACCATTCAGACATAAAAATAGTGACAGTTTACCTCAGTGCGTCATGAAACTTTGATTCAATGTTAGATGACTTCAAGTTTGAAAGAGTTCAGCAATCTTTGTGTTCCCTTGACTTTTTTTGTTTCTCAAGAGTACACATTTGATGCTGCACAATGTTGTGTGCTTTGTCCTAGACACATGCTTGCTGTTGAGCAGATATTTCAACCTCTCTATTGAAGACACATCACTCCATGATGTGTTATAACTCCTGTTGAATTCAAGTTAATTCAATAGGTTACATATAGTTTTCTCTAAAATGTAGTGCCTCAAACAAATCTGATAATTAATAATATGCATTTAAGTCAGTTATTACTTATCATGAAACTGTATATAGGACAACAATATTTTTAGTTTTAAGTAAAGCATCGCTAACTTAATTATATTCAGGTTAACTTGATGATCCAGAAAAGTTAACTATTACTGAAATGACTTTAAACAGGCAGAAATTTCTATTACTGTGGATACCATCACCTTTGAAACATTAGAAAATTGAGCCCCTGAGCGTTTACTTATTAGGTTTGCACTAAAAGGGTAAATGAATTGTACTAAGTTGAAAAGATTTTTGTGTGAATTTTAAGAAAGCATTTTCCCCCATTATTCATAAATTCCAGGCTACCAATATCAGAATGTTTTCAGGCTTATGTTAAGAGATTTGAATATTCTGGGTTTAGGTATGTAGGACTTTCAGTGATGCATTGGTGAAGATTTTAATTTTCAACTTGGTTTCTACTTATTTCATATGTGTATTATTTTTGCTAAAATCATCAAGTTAAGAGAAAGTGAAAAGAGTTATGAAATTTAAAATTACCAAGCCATAAACAATTTTGAGGAATCAAATTCAGAATTTTAACCCAAAAGTATGTGCTGGTCTATTGGACTTGTTGCATAGAAACTAGTTTGTTACTTGAGAAAATGGCAGCTTCTTCTGAATAAGTAGTTTATATTGGGCCCTCAAATGCTGTTGTGTGCTGAGGGGTCTTGTCAGTGGGTTGAATGTCATAGGGATACCTCATGATATTTATTGTTATTTAGGTTCTATAAAAGGAGACATGCTTATCCACTAAGGAACAGTTTATGAAATGATATATAAAAGAAAAAATATATTGGAAATTGCAACACACTCTAGTTATATGAAGCATGAATGCTGCTAATGACATTTTATCATTTCACTACAACTAGCACTTATGTACTTCTCTACAGTTTATATTATGTTGACGAAAAATCTATATTCATGATGAGCATAAGCCTTACCTGTTCTTATTTGCATAAAACATGGTACAGAACAAAAATTCATGAATCAAAATGTTAAAACTATAAATAAAAACAATCACAGAACTGTGGCAGATTTTACTAGTCATGTTTCTATATACATGGTAATAATATGTGCATTAGAGGACCTTTCCAAAGACCTCTTGAGACTAATTTCAAGTGACATTTGTTTCTCTGAACATCTTCCACAGGCCGTCATCTTGAGTCCCCCCACCACTTCCCCAACCCCACCACCTAGTTTTACACAGATTTTCTAAATAATCCTCTGGTGTTCTGTCGCCTATCCCTATCCTATTCCTGGAAAGGAATGAAAAGGTTATTCCTTTTCAGTTGATATCAAGGCAAGTTTTTCACCGCTCATTGTCATTAAGGTAAGACTTTAAAGGTTTTTTCTTGACCTTCTCTTCCATCAACACAGTTTCCCTAAACAGTCTCCATCTCCCTCCATAGCATTCTGACCATCTTTATCCTGATGGTACCCCAAAGCTCTCTCCTAAGCGCAGACACAGAAGCCTTGTCAACATCTAAGAGGTGGATTAATGATAATCCATTTTCCAGAATGCCCCATTTTCTGTCCATATGTTGAAATCATGGTATCATGTGAACCTGTTCTATCTCACAGGAAATTCGTCCAGGGATGGGCGTTTCAAACTTGGCCAATAAACTTGAATTCTAAGAGTTTGCATTTTAGACTGTCAAGCAGCCTCCCAGAAAATTAGGTCTTTGCTCAAGTTAGGCTTTGACTTAAGGGAATGTTGTGGTTGGTTTGGTCTTCTCTCCAGATCACTAAAGCTTTCTCTATATTGGAAGTAAGGCTGTTTTGCTTTATCATTTGAGTGTTCACTGGAGTAGCATTTAAAAATTTCAACAACTTTTCCTTTACATTCACAACTTGATTAACTGGTGCAAGAGACCCAACTTTCAGTCTTTCAACTTTCAGCATGCCTTTCTCACTAAACTTGATCATTTTTGGCTTATGATTTAGAGTGAGAGATGTGTGAGTCTTCCTTTCACTTGAACACTTAGAGTCTGGTTAGGATTATTAATTAGCCTAATTTCAATATTGTGTCAGGGAGCAGAGAAGCCTCAGGAGAGGATGAGAGGCGTGGAAATGTAGAAATGTGAGCTGTCAGAACTCACATAACATTCCTTGATTACATTCACTATCTTAGATAGTTGCGGTTCATGGTGCCGCAAAACAATTATAATAGTAACCTCATAGGTAACCTATCAGAGATCACCACAACCCATATAATAACTGAAATGTTTGGAAAATGTGAGAATTACCAGAATGCAGCAGAGACACAAAGCGAACGCATGCTATTGGAAAAAATGGTGCTCATAGATTTGCTGGATGCGAGATTGCTACAAACCTTTAATTTGTAAAAAAGACCAAACAAATGGTATTTACAAAACATAATAAACTGAGGGGCACTAAAGAGAGGCATGCATGCACATTTTTAATAAAGTTGCTTCTTTGTTAAAGTGACCTTGATTGAACTATCACTTTTAGCAAAAAAGGTCCTAGTTAATAAAGCATTGTATTGCCCATTGGATATTTGTACACCTGTACCATTTACCAGTAACTGTTTCCTCATTTCCCACCACACCCCCACCTTCAAGCCTGCTTCTCCTTCCATTGCTCAGTAAATGGCATCTTTACTTATTTGATCCATTGAACTGGTCATTATCTTTGACTCTTCCAATAACCTCAGTCCATCACATCCATTCAAGTCCTGTTATTACTTTCATTCCCATTCTACATTAGTCCTACCTACAGTTTCTTTACTCCTACTTCTAGTGCTGCAGTCCACCTCTGAGCTTACTTCAGAGTAATCTCATCTTTACATTCACAATAAGGTCCAATACTTTAGCTTCATATTCAGAAGGCACTTCATGGCTGTCTCTCCAGCTTTAGTTGTTCATATGGTTTATATGGTTTGTATGCATGTTTCAATCTGAAATACACATAGTTCCTCCATCTAATCCCCTTTCTGAAGTGGCCTTCCCTTATTCCTTGGAGAACACTGTGACCTATAATTGCCTGCTTATTACTAGTCTGTAAGATCCATGAAGGCAGGGGTAATTGTCTGCATTGTATTAAAATTACATTTTAATAAAACAGTGCTTGTCTTGGGATAAGTATGCTGTAAATATTCACTGACCAAATACATTTGTTAAGAGAGTGAAATACTCTTAGATACAAGTGCAGGGCAGAGAGGCAGAGATTGGAACTTGTAAGTCAAGGACAAAGTCTCTTTTTTGTGAACTGAGTGTTGGGAGGAAGGCAAGATTATAACTCTGGGCTCAGTGTTTTGTGAATTATCACTTAGCTGTCTTAATAATCTTGAACATGCAGCTCTTCATGCACTAGTTCATGTTCATCTCTCGGGACAGGCATTGATTCTTTGACATGTAGCTAGTCAGGTAGAATAGATTTTACTGTCTACAGCTGGTGGCATTTTTCTCTGTGCTTTCAATTTTTGGTTCCTTGACATTTTTTTTAGATATTGCTACTTTGATTTTTCCAGGACACTGCATTATAAGGACAATTCAAATATTAATAGCTATAACTCTGCACATACTAAAAAAATTAACTACTTAATTGCATTAATGTGAGTCTCTTGAGTCTCCATACTGGGTTCATATTGGAATGATTGGATGGGATGGATGATAATATAAATGCAGTAGATCATTAGAGATTTTTTATTGTGCTTGATTTTAAGAAACTCAGGCTTAAAATTAGGGTACACAGAGATGTTTGAAAGTAAATAGAACTGTAGAATTCTCAACTCTTGACAAGGCTCTTAAGTCCTTGGTTATACCTGTTACAAGGAATGAATAATAAATTTGTAACTGATATGTTAGCTGAGGTCAGCTTACCCCTTCAGATTTAGACAAGACTGGCTCTTCCTTCATTCTTTGATGGAAAGTCCATCACTTAGTAAGATTTCCTAAAGGCTTCTGCTTTCATGGACTCTAGATTCCAACATTTTGCCTCCATTGACTTCTTGATGTTGGCTCTATTTTATATTTGTTTTTTTATCTTTGACTTGTCATGGTTGCCACTGAGCCCAGTGGACACTGAACCCTTGATTCCTTATCGAGGCAACCGCAGATATGAGACAGCTATATATAGCAGAACTGTTGTTGGAAGTTTATTATGGGAAGTTAGAATCCCATATTAGTCATCCTTGCTATAAATTAGCTATGGAGCATTTTCTTTGGCCACATTGCCTGTTGAGGCCCCACTTCTCTTGTTTTGTGATGCTCCTCTCATGCTGTTCTTCTGGATTTTCTCTGGCAATTTAGAATTCTCTCTTCCCCAAACTACCTCCTTTGCACATCTGAAGGCCATCTAGCCATTCAGTCAAAGAAAATGAAATGAACTCATTTAGAAACACAATGAATATCCTACTACTTCATTTCCCTTTACCCAGATTCATTCTCTTTCAATCTCTTGTGGTTTCAAATCATCCTTTCTTCTGTCTCTTATATAAAACATTTATTCCAAGGTGGGTATAGAGAATGGCATTTCTGATAATGATGGCAGCGAAATGGGAACTCTTTAAAAATTTGCTCTCCTCAGTCATCAGAAGCTTATCTTTGGGGCATTTTAAAAGTGAGTTATCTCAGATCCCTCCCCACTGATCCCTCAAGAGCAAAAGGAGCAACACGACTTCATTAAAAATCCTTTTTCACTCTGTAAATTTAGAATCACTTGAGTGAGAAAATTTCTTTTCTATGGTATTTACCTTTCTTAGCAAGGATAGATGACACACAAAGGCTTGTTTGCTTTATTTTTATTCCATTTTTTTTTTGTGTGCGGCCTTTTCTGATAGAGAGAGTTCAGTCAAAGGCCAAAGAGAATGGAAGTGTGTAAGCACTGAATACCAGATTACATGTTTTCTGTGACAAGACTGCTAGTGATGGTTTAGACCTCTGCTGGCTGACTGGCTCTCTTGTCTAGGGCAGTCACAGCTCTCTCTGTATTATCTCATGTTGTGGCAAATTTGTTCATGCTCAAGTTTTAATATTTAGTAGGTTTAAGTCTGTTCTAAGTGTTACCAACCAAATGACTCACCAAGGAAGATAACCCAAATAAAAGGAGGAGTAGATGTAAGTAGACAGCTGAGGGTGGTAAGGCAGTGGGTGCAAAGCAGATGCTGTTGGCCAAGCAGAGCACACAGGCTGAGGGTGCTCTATCTTCCTTTGCATTTTGAAGCCCATGCTATTGCTCAGCCAAGACCAAAGGTCACCTTTCAAAATTTATTTCCAATAATAATAAACAAACATGTTATGAGATCAATGCTGTGAATTTTGAGCAAAGCAGAGCTAAGCTGGAATCTAACCTGAAGGTCAGAACTGTTTAACCTCCACTTGCTGTTGTAACTGTTTAACCTCCACTTGCTGCATTTCAGCAGAGCCCCTGTTCTTCTTTCCTTTCCCTGTAATCTACAGTTCCCTTCATCAACACTATGAAAACTTGCTCTCATATTTTTCCATATATTTACCCATTGATTCAAGGTGAGAATACACAAAATGCAGTTTTGGAATTTTTTTTTGAAGATTTATTTATTTATACAAGAACTGGGGTACAGGTCAGAGGTGCAGGAGGGTGAGAGAATTCACCAGAGACAGAACGGGGAGCAGAACAGGCAGACGGACCGAAGACACTGCTGAGGGGAGCAGAGGGTGAGACAGGAGAGGTCTGCCGTGCCATGTGGGTAGCTCCCTGGCTGACCGGGAATCGAACCAGTGCTGCAGAGGCTGCAGACAGCTTCACAGCACTGCGCTCAACCCGTTGTGCCACTGCGGAGGCCCAGTTTTGGAATTTTTAACCCAGACTTGGAGAAGCAAACCAAAGCATGCATGAATGCATTCACTATCAAGATACAGAAAGTTGGGCCTCCCCTGGTTGCGCAGGCAGTTGAGCGCAGTGCTGTGAAGCTGTCTGCAGCCTCTGCAGCACAGGTTTGTTCCTGGCCAGCTGGCAAGAAACCCACATGGCACAGCAGACCTCTCCTGTCTCGCCCGCTGCTCCCCTCAGCAATGTATTTCAGTCAATATGCCTGTTCTGTTCCCTGCTCTGTCTCTGGTGAATCCTCTCACCCTCCCACACATCTGACCTGTACCCCAATTCTTGTATGTATGAATAAGTAAATCTTAAAAAAAAAATACAGAAAGTTCTATTGTGCTTATCCTCCATAGACATATTATTTCACTTTTATTGTTTTTTTCTTTATTTTTTATTATGGCAAAAGTAATATTCAGAAGATTTTTGTTTTATTTTTTTATTGAGCAATAATTGATACATAATAATAGTTTCAAGTGTATAACATAGTGATTCAATATTTCTTTACGTTTGTGAAATGATTACTGGAATCAATCTAGTTTTGATCTGTCACTATATAAATTAGCTTTTAGTATTTGCTCTCTTGATACCCTTCATCCATTTGTTCCCCTCCTCTGTCCCTCCCACTCCATATTATTTCTTGTAGATTTCAGCACACTTTCCATCTCAATGGCATTTGGATCTGGCTAATGCATAGAGGTGTGCTGACACGCTTCACATAGAGTTAATGCAGAATTTTTGGATCAAAAGAATATTCAAAAGTCAAGGAACAGTATATAAAATTTCTAACAGTATACCTCCAACCTGTCAGGATCATGAAAAGTAAGGAAAACCTGAGAAACTGATGTAGCCCAGAGGAGATTACTAAGATATGACAACTAAATGCAATGTAGACCCTGCATGGGTCCTGGCACAGAAAACAGACATTAGTGGAGAAACTGGTGAAAATGAAGTCTAGAGTTGAATTATCAGTAATGTACTAATGTTGGCTCTTCAGATTTGACAAATGTAAAATGTTAACATTAGGAAAAACTAAGGCTGAGCAAAGAATATCCTGGAATGTGTGCAACTTAAGTCTAGAATTATTTCAAAAAATGTTTAATTATACAAAGCATTGGTTACATAAAAACCACATAGATTATGGAGATAACAACCCGGATCATAGGCATATATATCTGAGGTCAACTATCAGTACTTTCTAAAAACTTGTAAACATAAGTGGGGCCCATTTTGGCTGAAGTCATAATCATCTGTTTTCAAATAGCTCTTTGTATCTTTTTAAATAGCAGCAGCAATTTTAAATCAAGCATAACAGTACATGTACAAGCTGGGACTGTCCTGGACAAATGAATCTGTCTGAGCCATTGCTTTCACATCTGTGAAACACAATAGTAATTCTTACTTCGAAGGATTGATTGGAGGACTAAATAGAGAGACTCCACCTAGAGTTCTTAGCAGAGAACTGGATACCTAGCAACTGTTCAATAAATAGCAGCTAATACCATTATTATTGGTTGAAAGGTGCCACCTGTGTCACATACACATTTTCACACCAGGACTTATAACAGTTCATTGTTTAATTGCTCGTCTCTCTCGAGCACCAGCAAGCTTCATCGGGCCAGGGGCATTTTCCTGTTCATCACTGTTTTGTCTCTAACTAGTGTGACTTCACATAGTAAATATGTAAATAAAGTCTGTTGGTAAATGAACTTTTCCTATAAAAACAAAAAAAATGTTTATCTTATTTGATTGTGACATCTCTGTAGTATCATGGTATATGCAGGCCATTTAATGCTGCAGTATTTTGACCTCCTGTAGACATAGATGTAGTTATGCTGTGGACTGGGAAATCTTTTCATAGGCCCTTAAGGCTGCTTCCTGATTCTACATAAGCATCACTTTCGTACTCAGTTTCTTGATGCAGAATGATTCTGCTCTGTCTTCTTAATGACAAAGGTCTTTTGGGTCCTACCTCTGGGGACATTTTAAAGTTACTGTGCTTCTCTTCAAAGTTTAGGCTTGAAAACATTAAAACAGATGGTGATACTTGGAGGGTAATTAATTTTCCTTTGGAGAAATAATCGCTTTCCTTAAAAATAAATTAATGCCTCCCTCTTTTTCCAAGAGGTAATGGTTTAGTAAATTGAGCGATGAACTCAGCTGCCCTTGACCAGGATTGAGGGGGAAAGGATAAATCTTTTGTGATTCTGCCCCTGTCTGATTGTGTCAATTTGGGAGCCTCACTTCCTTGGGTGATTGTGAAGGTTTAATAAAACAGAACATTTTAAGCACTCAGCATGTGCCTGACGCAGATTGAGGCTTTAGAACTATTAGCCAGTATAATTATTAGGGGTAGAGAGGAGGCACTATTAATTGATCTTATTCACTTTGTGTGAACACTGACAGTCTTATCAGAGTACTGCATATAAAGTGCCATAAAGGTCTGTTACATAGGCTTCATTTGCAAAGGTGGTTTTTAAAAAATTAATTATTGATGAATGACCAACTCATTCTCTTTGTATCATGATAGAGTAAATCAATTAGGAAATACTTGAATTTCCCTCATTTTTCAGAACAGCAGTATATATAACATGTCACCGGTTAACAGAAATCATCAAATGCAGTCTTACCAGGAGCTCACAATTTAATGTTCAGAGGAAAGATCTTAAGACATTTTAACAGCTTTATTGAAATAAAACTTCCAGTGTGTTTATATTTAAAATTTTCCATCTCCCTAGCCTTTGAACTTCAACAGTTCTCTGACACCAAGCATTCCGAGAAATGATGACATCTTTTGTTTGTGTCCACAGGATTAGCAGCCCCAAATTGCCTTTTGCAGGATATTAGAGGGTAAAGATACATTCTTTCAAAAATTTTTGACTGACTATTTAAATATTTTCTCCATTAAGTGTATAACCCCAGACAGAATTAGGCACCCAGAACCAAGAAGCCGAGTGCCAAGCATTGGTTTTGGTGTTACTATCAGTACTGGATAACCTCAGTCTGTAACACAGAGCAGAGAACCCAGGATGAAGCCAACCTACATCTTTCAATATATCGATTAAGGTGTGTCTTCCCTATGAGAATGAATTAGAAGTTCATGTCAGATCCCATTGAATATCTTTTAGAGTTCATTTGTATATCAGTCTATGGAGTAAATTGAATCTAATTCTCATTCTCCTTTTCCAAAATGGCGGGTCAGTAACCCTCAACAAATATCAAGTCAACACCGTTCGTCATGTTTATAGTAAAGCTCTGAGTCAAAATAACCTTTCAGATATTGTTTTATGAGTGTAACTAGTACACTTGTAGAAAATAGTTCAAGCTCAATTGTTTGTTTGTTTTAATTTCTTCTGCTTCTTTAAAATGTATTCAGAGAGGGAAGTCTTGGGGGGCCTCTGGATGAAATTTTAGGCCGTCCCAGCATTTTTCTGAACATTTATAGACAATATAAAATCCTGTGATCAGTTTCAGATGGAAAGGAGCTGTAACTTAGAATTTCTCTTTTACATGTGGATGAGCTCTTTAATCTTCATTCCAAGGGAAGATCCTTGAGTCCTAGGAGAGAACCAGCTGAAGCTGATCTCTTTCCCTTTGGGAAGGAATTGTGTATAGTCCTTTTTCTTACTCCCAGTTCTCCTAATTTAATGAAGGATTCTTGCCTCATTAGGCTGGTGCAGAGCAGGAGAGGGAGAGGAGAAAAAAGATCCAGGAAGATCTCACTGATGAGGTTGTCAATGAGCTGGCTTTGTTCTTGCCAGCCTGGCAGATGTTTTATGTTGGTACTTCTTTCCTGGGTGATTGTGGATTTTTTTGTTTGTTTGTTTTTGAAAGAACATCTGAGTCAGTCACTGACCACCATCAACATCTTCTCTCTAGCTACCTGGTGCTGATTTACTATCCACCTGATATCTCCTACTCTTCTACAAAGACACTCTGTTTTCTCTTCACACTGTGACAGAAGCTCTCTTGTCAAGATTATTTTTATTTTTATTTTTTTAAAGATTTATTTATTCATACATACAAGAACTGGGGTACAGGCCAGAGGTGTGGGGGGTGGGGGTGAGAGGGTTCACCAGAGATAGTGGGGAACAGAACAAGCAGACTGACCGAAGTGTACTGCTGAGGGGAGCAGCGGGTGAGTCAGGAGAGGTCTGCTGTTCCATATGGGTAGCTTCCTGGCTGAGGATCGAACTCATGCTGCAGTGGCTGCAGATAGCTTCATAAGTTGCGTCTGAACCCCTTGTGCCACCAGGGAGACCTGAAGATTATTTTTAAAATCAAATTAGATTTTATTCCTGTGGAGTCTTCCTATGAGCCAGTGTTGAGTGGTGACCCTAAAAAAGGTGTGTTCATGTCCTAACTCCTGGAACCCGTGAATGTGGGCTTACCTGGGAGATAATGGTCTTTGCAAATGAATAAAATTTAAAAAATCAACAGGTGATCATCCTGGATTATCTAAGTACAGCCTAATTCCAAAGATGCATGTCCTTATAAGAGAAAAGTAGGGGGAGAAGAGACACGGAATGAAGGCTGTGTGAAGACTGAGGCAGAGGTAGGATGTGGGCAGCCATGAGTCAAGGAATGCCTGGGGTAGCTGGAGCTGGGAGAGTAACAGAAGGAGGCTCTTGAGAGCCTTTGGAGGTATAGGGCCCATGGGAAAAGAGAGTTTCTCAGTTTCTCAGACTGTGACTCTCCAGCACAGGTGGCATATTAGATAACAAGTAGCCTTGAGATGTATTCTGAGTGTACAGAAAGCAGCAAATAATAATGTAATATTGAGCATAGTCCACATGCATGGAACATACTTGTGTAAACTAGCCCTAAATTGGCCCTGTGCTTGCTTTATCTATAAATCATACAAAAGTTAGTTAGCTACTCTGGGATGGTCACTCACTAGCCACCTACTGATGGGCTGGGGCCGCTACTGAGAGCCCAGGGAGATGCCACTGCTAGACACTGCCACTCTTGCTACCTATATATCTCCTGCTGCCTCATAATAAAGACTTGTTCCTGCTCCCCACATAGGGACTTTGTTACCTGCTTTCTCATCTGCTGCCATCAAGAACTGGGCAAGCTTGTTGTTGAGGCCCTAACCAGGGCGATGAGGATGGGATGGCGTGCAGATGAGTGTGAGGCCTGACAGAGTGAACACAGTTCTGCTGACACCTTTATTTTGGTCTTTTGGTCTTTAACTGTGGGCAAATGTGTTTCTGTTGCCCTAAGCAACCCATTTTGTGGTAGTTTGCTATGACAACATTGGCAAAACTATTCCCACTCAGGCTGGTCTTGTGCACTTATTGCTTAGACACAGCCTTCTGTTTTGGGACATAGACTGCTTTAGCCTACTTCTCCGGATATTCCCCAGGCTTGCATCTGATCCCTGAGGTACACTCCAAACTCTAGGGAGCGTATCTCAAACTCTCCAATTGGTTCCTTTTCCCTCTAACCAGGCTTGAGCTAAGAGGAAAGATAGCTCTTCTCACTGAATCCATTTCCTTATGGTGTTGGACTGGAACCTATAACACAATAACAGGCAAAGATATTCTCTCCAAGTCTTTTCTCCACCTTGTCTTTCCCAACTGTTTATTTACTCTTTGAAGTATCAACTAGAATCGTCAAACCTGTTTCAGTCACTGGCTTCAAAAATTAAATTTTCACATTAGTTGTCTTTGGATCAGGTCAAACTGCCATGTTAACATCAGGATTACATTGACATACTGGAATGTATGCGTCCCATCTACCTGTCAAAACTTTGACATTTAAGAAGATAAAACCAGGTAGCCAGATTCCGCTATTTTAAAGAGACCCTGTCCTTAGTGTTTTACATGTTATAATACTTCAAAGAAACTCTTGCAATGCTTGTGTGGACCTCTCAGTGCTGCGCTGAAACTTTGCAGACAGCTGGGTGCTCATTGCAATCTGCTCTCCCACTGTCTCAAGCAGGTGCACTCTTGCCCTAAACCCTTTCCTTCAGAGAGCCTCTCACCCTGTTAAGCAACAACTCCAAGTTCCTGAAGCAGAAACACCTGTGCTCTCCTTCCTAGGTTCCCCCACCTCAGGCTGGGTAATACTGAGTGGTGGTTACACAGGAGAGTTAGCAGGCCCTTGCGGGCTCTGGGGCAGCTGGAGGAAGACACTAAAAAGCTGTTCTACCTGCCAAGCTTTTTTTTCTTGTCTTTTGGCAGGGGAAGTAAGTAGCAGTTCCTTCTAAGGAGAGGCATTATAGGAGGAAGAGCTCATGGAAAATGGAGAAATTGTGGCTACATTGAAGTATTGGCTGCAGTGAAATATAGCAGGTCCTCGAATAAGTCTATTCTGATGTCCATTCTAATGTCTCATAAGTCTATTCTAATGTCGAATAAGTCCATTTGAATAAGTCCTCCAATAAGTCCATTCTAATGTCTCATTATAATGTTGCTGCTGGAAAAAAAAACCCTAAATGATGTTATTTCAGGACCTGGTTTTGTTATACTTTGTTTTGTTTAAAATAGCAGTTTCCAAGAACTTTGGAGTGCTTTTAAGTGAGGACTTACTGTTACTTGATTAATTCTAAATTACAGTATCAGGACTTAAATATGAAAATCCATAGTGAAATTGTTTATAATTACTCTCTACTGTTAATTGCAACTGGCTTTTTCTCCTCATAGGTTGTAAACCCATTTTTAAATGCACTAATACAACATTAACATTCTTAGGCATTCTTAGGACCTTGGAAACTGATCACCTCCTATTTGTCTTGGAGATTTCCAATTACAAAAATGCATCTATAAGAAATAATACTCAAGCTCAGACAATGTTCTTTGGGTTGGGCAATTTTGCTTTCTTGGCTTCAAGTTTTTCATAGTGTTTCTCTACATTTAAATAGCAAGTCATTCGCAGATAGGTTTATCATGTGGAAGCAAGAATGCAAAAGAGAAAAATAATCAGAATTCTTGAATTTGTGAATCTAAGTTACCAGAAAACATCTCAAACTGGGTCCAATGAAAATTCTGTGCTCAGACTAATAATATTACCAAATTTCTTTACTGGGATAGAATAAGGGATTTTACTATAAATCGGAAAAGGCACAAGGGTAAAGGTATGGGAAGGAAAAGACTTCTCACAAAGTCTGCTACTCCCAAAAATCTGAGAGCTGATGTTTCCTAGATTTACAGAGACACCACTTTGCAGAGATTTCACCTTCTCAGTCAGAAGGAATAATTCTTATTATCAGAGATATTGTTATGGTATAATTTGGATAACCAGCTTTGGATTTAATCAGGCCCTGACATGAATACCTCTCAACTGCTCTACACAGGAGGCTTGGTGAAATTTTTTAATCTCTCCAGAGACTCAGCTCTCTCAGTAAACTGAAGCAGGGAGTATATCTGGTGTAATTGAGTTGGTAATAACATGATATGATAATACATGTCAGATGCAAGGCACAGGTAGTAAGTAACTCAGTCCATGATCACATTGCAACCACAGCACAGCCTTCATGTTCTCAGTTGCCTTCAGGTTACTTCCAGAATGTTCACACCTTTTTTTTCTAATACCATTTGGCAAATTTCCTCTATGAGCTTTGGATATTGTTAGCCCTCCTTCTGTCTTCCTGGAAACTACTTTTCCCGCTTTTATACAGACTCATTTTATCTCTCTCTCCTTCTATAAAGTAGGATATTGCAGAAGGGCCACAGACTGAGAATAAAACCATGGAAAACCATCATGTTTAAGGGGTGGTAAAGAAGAACATCTCATGAGAGATTCGGATAAGAACTAAGAAGTCAGAAGAAATACAGAAAACAAACCGAATAAATTAATAAAAAACAAAACAAAAAAATAGCAGAGGTCAAAAAGGAGGCTTCAGTAAAGAGTAAAATGTAGCTTAAAGGTCAAGAACCAAGCCTGAGAAAATAGTTCACTCAGATCCATAGATACTTGTCCAAGCCCTCAGTGACCAGTCACACACACTTAATATGCAGCTGGCTGGTACCAGAGGAGTCTCATTCAAGGAGAGCACATGTAAATGGTCCCCTGCAGTGAGACCACAGTGTAAGGTAATGGCACTGCCCCCGTGGCCATGGAGCGGTAGTATCCAACAGTATTTAAGATGTGAGTATTTGTAGCACTTGTAGGATGGCATGAGCACAGACTTCTCTCTACAGGGGAAAGAGAATCAGTGCAATAAGTTTTCTGGGTCCTGGGATTTAGAGGCCCTGGAGCTTATGGAGAATTACTCGGTAAGGTACGCTGTAAGTGGGAAGTAGGTTAATTCTCAGCTTGTTCTGTAAAGACCCTCGGTTCAAACCCATTTATCCTCCTCTGCAGAAAATCATGTAATCCAGTGATCCTAAGCCAATGCCTCAAGTGAGGCATCTATTTTCTAAGGGGTATTTTATAAAATTGAATTTTAGGCCATGGTCTCCACCATTTTCTACCCAGTTTGCATTAACTCATTTATGGTTAATATCTGCCTAGATCCTATAAGCATCCAATCAATATGCAAAGCTTGCCCTAATCAAATCACATGGTATAACCTTTGCTTCTGCAAGCTACAAGCCAAGGTCTTTTCTTATACCTTTTGCTTTTCAAGGCTGCCTCAGATACTCACTTTTCACCTGGATAAAATGTTGAAGGGTAAGAATTTGGCTCCTACAAATTGTGATTGGCCTTAGGTGTCTACATTTCCTCCCTGCAGGGAGTATTCACATAGAAAAGTTCTATGCTCCTGTCTCTTAGATAAACACATACCTGAATTCCAAATCTTGCCCTATGAAAACATGTTAGCATCAGAATCTCTTCTGTTTTCAACAAAAATCTTTCTTTGCATTTTTGTGCTGTTTTCTATCTGTTCCCGTTTCTCATAAATGCCATGGTAACATGGGTCTATTTCTTCGCATTAAGTTATGAAATGGTTTTCTTGACCTACTGTTTTTTATAGGAGGCAGCGCTATGACCCAATTTCGATTTACACAGAGTCACAGGAAAATGGAGTTGAACTTCAGTGTCTTTATTCGTTAAGCAGTGAACCATACCATCTACACTGTTTGCTGGGGAGACCAGAGGCCAAGAAAACTTCAGAAGAAGCATCTTGGGTCTTCCTCTATGAAGCAGGCTGAGGGAAGAAATAAGGCTTATTTCCCTAGGTGCCAGCTTTCATGTAATTTGGGAGTTTATAATAGAGAGGGTGGGGTGGATGGTGCTGACTCTATTGTTACTTCAAGTCTGGAGTTCCTCTGCAGGAAAATGAAACAGTTCAAGGTAGCAACCTGAAGTTCTTTAACCTTCCCCTTCAAAGATAGCAAAACCTACAATTTAATACATTTAAGTATTAATAGCACATTACCTGTCACATTAAAAATAATTGCCAGTGAGTGGACTTATTTTTTTGATGATTTTTAGAGATTCAATATATGAGGAAGGGTGAGATGTGACGTCACACAGGATCTTGCTTTTACTAAAACAAAAACAACTGGAACAAACTTATTATTTTAATCAAACAAACTTATTAGTTGAGCATCAACTGAAAACATGTCATTAGACTCCTTATCACTATTTTTGCAAAATATTGCCTTAAGAACTGATGACTAACTAGATAACCAGGCTGGTATTATTATGAAAGACTCCACAGAAATATACTAAAATTTACGTGAGTATCCTTTCAGTTAGTGCTATGTTTTTTTGTTTTTGTAATGAAAACATGAAACAATATAGCTTGTCAAACTTTACCTATAAAGATTCCTAGTCCTTAATTATTTAATATTAATTACTTGAAGTTTTATATAATTTTTAAATTGACAAATTATTTTCTCTGGCTGTTAACATATTTCCTCCCACACTACATATATGCAAGTTGATCAATCATCTTACTTGATAAAGTTGTAACTGTAAGATCTTTGCATGTAGATTTGGTGTTTTAATTATTATTATTTTTTTTTTTTTTTTGGTTTATGGTATATTAAATTTTATTTTTATATTCCCCCATACAATTGCAAACGCCCCATTCTGACCCCAATCCTTCCCCTCCCGCCCCCACCCCCCAAAAAGTGTCTCTGGTTCATAGTTTTTTGTTGATTTTGATTTTCACTTTCTTATATTCATTTTCCTGGTCCCTTATTTAAGTTTTCTAGATTCCTGCTATGAGTGAGACCATCCGGTATTTTTCTTTTTCTTTTTGGCTTATTTCGCTGAGCATGATCCCTTCCAGCGCCATCCATGTTGCTGCAAATTGCATGTGTTTATCTTTTTTGAATGCTGAGTAATATTCCATGGTATATATGTACCACATCTTCTTGATCCAGTCATCTATTTTTGGGCATTTGGGTTGTTTCCAAAGCTTAGCTATTGTAAACAGTGCTGCTATAAACATAGGAGTGCAGGTACTCTTTGGAATTGATGTTTCTGTGTCCTTTGGGTAAATACCTAGGAGTGGAATTGCTGGATCATATGGAAGCTCTATGTTTAGTAGGTCCAGAAATCTCCACACAGCTCTCCATAGTGGTTGGACCAGTTTGCACTCCCACCAACAGTGCACAAGAGTTCCTTTTTCTCCACATCCTCGCCAACATTTGTTGTTGCTAGTTTTTTTAATATGTGCCATTCTCACTGGTGTGAGATGGTATCTCATGGTAGTTTTGATTTGCATTTCCCTGATTACAAGTGATGTTGAACATTTTTTCATATGTCTGTTGGCCATTTGCATTTCCTCTTCAGAGAAGTTTCTTTTTAGCTCTTCTGCCCATTTTTTGACTGGATTATTTTCTTTGTTGTTGCTGAGTCTCATCAGCTCTTTGCAGATTTTTTGTGATCAGTCCTTTATCATTAGTGTTGGGTGCAAAAATGTTCTCCCAGTTGGTGGGGTTTCTCTTTGTTTTTGTTATTGTCTCTTTTGCTGTGCAGAAGCTCTTTAATTTGATGTAGTCCCAGCTGTTTATCTTTCTCTTCACTATCACTGCTTTGGGTGATGTGTCTGTAAAGATGTCTTTGATGTGCAAATCCCGTTGTGTTTCGCCTATATTTCCTTCTATGTATTTTATGGTTTCAGGTCTTATGTCTAGTTCTTTAATCCATTTTGAGTTGATTTTTGTGTATGGTGTGAGGTAGTGGTCAAGCTTCATTCTTTTGCATGTAGCGACCCAGTTTTCCCAGCACCATTTATTGAACAAACTTTCTTTGCTCCAATGCATAGTCTTTGCTCCTTTGTCAAAGATTAGTTGACCATAAATCTGTGGGTTTATTTCTGGATTTTCTATTCGATTCCATTGGTCTGTATGTCTGTTCTTGTTCCAATACCATGCAGTTTTGATGATTATGGCTTTGTAGTATAGTTTGAAGTCTGGGAGTGTGATGCCTCCATTTCCTTCTTTTTTTTTCAGTAGAGCTTTGGCTATTCGGGGTTTTTGGTGATTCCATATGAAATTCATCAATAATTGTTCTATTTCTTTGAAGAATGCCATTGAGATTTTGATTGGAATAGCATTGAATCTGTATATTGCTTTTGGTAGGATGGCCATTTTAATAATGTTTATTCTTCCAATCCATGAGCAGGGGATGTCTTTCCATTTCTTTGTGTCTTCTTCTATTTCTTTTAACAGTGTTTTATAGTTTTCTTTGTATAGGTCCTTTACCTCTTTTGTTAGATTTATTCCCAAATATTTGATTTTTTTTGTTTCGATAATAAAAGGGGTGGTTTTTTTGATTTCTTCTTCTTCAGATTTATTGTTTGTGTATAGGAAGGCTACTGACTTTTGCGTGTTGATTTTGTATCCTGCCACTTTACTGAATTGATTGATGAGTTGAATTAGTTTTTCTGTGGAGATTTTGGGGTTCTCTATGTATATTATCATATCATCTGCAAATAGTGATAGTTTGACTTCTTCTTTTCCTATTTGGATTCCTTGGATGTCTTTCTCTTGTCTTATTGCTCTGGCTAGGACTTCCAGTATTATATTGAAAAGCAGTGGTGAGAGTGGACATCCTTGTCTTGTTCCAGATCTTAATGGAATTGCTTTCAGCTTTTCACCATTGAGAATGATACTGGCTGTTGGCTTGTCATAGATGGCCTTTATGATGTTGAGGTATGTTCCTTGTATCCCAAGAATTTCAAGGGCTTTTATCATGAATGGGTGTTGCACTTTGTCGAAAGCTTTCTCAGCATCTATTGATATTATCATATGGTTTTTATATTTCTTTTTGTTGATGTGTTGGATAACGTTGATTGATTTTCGGATGTTAAACCATCCTTGTGCCCCTGGAATGAATCCAACTTGGTCGTGGTGAATTATCTTATGGATACATTGTTGGATTCTGATAGCTAAAATTTTATTGAGGATTTTTGCATCAGTGTTCATTAGGGAGATTGGCCTATAGTTTTCCTTTTTTGTGTTGTCCTTATTCGGTTTTGGTATTAGTGTAATATTGGCTTCATAGAACGTGTTTGGTATTGTCCCTTCCTTCTCAATTTTTTGGAAGAGTTTGTGAAGGATAGGCACTAATTCGTCTCTGAATGTTTGGTAGAATTCATTTGTAAATCCATCAGGTCCTGGGCTTTTGTTTTTGGGGAGGTTTTTAATTACCATTTCAATTTCGCTGCTTGTAATTGGTCTGTTTAGGTGTTCTATTTCTTCTTTATCTAGCTTTGGGTGATTGTAGAGTTGTAGGAATTTGTCCATCTCCTCTAGATTGTTGAACTTGTTTCCATATAACTGTTCATAGTAGTTACTGATTATTCTTTTGATTTCTGCTGTGTCTGTTGTGATTTCTCCTCTTTCATTTATGATTCTGTGTATTTGTGCTTTCTCCCTTTTTTCCTTTGTGAGCCTGGCTAGGGGTTTGTCTATTTTATTTATTTTTTCAAAGAACCAGCTCTTGGTTTCATTGATCTTTTGGATTGTTTTTTTAGTTTCAATTTCATTTATTTCTGCTTTGGTTTTTATTATTTCTTTTCTTCTACTGGTTCTGGGGTTTTTTTGTTGTTCTTTTTCTAGATCTTTGAGCTTCGAGATTAGGTTGTTTCTTTGAGTTCTTTCTTGTTTTTTGATGTGAGCTTCTATTGCTATATATTTTCCTCTTATTACTGCTTTTGCTGCATCCCATACATTTAGGATATTGGTGTCCTCCTTGTCATTCAATTCAAAGAATTTTTTAATTTCTTCTTTGATCTCCTCGTTAGTCCAGTGGTCTTCCAGTAGTGTGGCTTTTAATCTCCATGAGGTAGGATAGTTCCTTGCCTTCTTTTTATGATTTATTTCTAGTTTGATGCCTTCGTGGTCAGAAAAGATGGTTGGTATGATTTCAATCTTGGTGTATCTGTTGATGTTTGTCTTGTGCCCCAGTATGTGATCGATCCTAGAGAATGATCCGTGTGCGCTTGAGAAAAATGTGTACTCCGTTTTTTTTGGGTTTAGTGTTCTATAGATGTCTGTTAAGCCCAAATGCTCTAGGTCCTTATTTAGAGCTTTAGTTTCTTTACTTATTTTTTGTCTTGTTGATCTATCCATTGTTGATAGTGGTGTGTTGAAGTCTCCCACTACATATGTGTTTTCTCTGATGTCTGTTTTCAGAGAGGACAACAGTTGTCTGATATATTTTGGTGCTCTTTCGTTTGGTGAGTATATGTTAATGAGTGTTATTTCTTCTTGAAGTATTGTCCCCTTAATCATAATGTAGTGACCATTGGGGTCTCTTTTTATTTTTTTGAGTTTGAAGTCTGTTTTATCTGATATAAGTATAGCTGTTCCTGCTTTCTTTTTTGGCCCATTTGCTTGTAGGATTGTTTTCCATCCTTTGACTTTGAGCCTATTTTTATCTTTTGTAGCTAAATGTGTTTCCTGGAGACAGCAAAAGGTTGGGTTTTGTTTCTTAATCCAGGCTGCAACTCTGTGTCTTTTTATTGAAGAGTTTAGTCCATTTACATTTAGAGTTAATATTGATATGTTAGCATCTGTATTTGCCATTATGTTTGTCTTTCCTTTGATTTTATTTATTTATTCTTTTAATAACTTTTTTTTTTTTTTGGTCTTCTTTCGTTGTTATTCGTCCCTCTGAGGTTCTGGCTTTAGGATTCCTTGTATTATTTTTTGGAGTGGGGGTTTAGTCGCAATGAAATTCCGGAGTTTCTCTTTGTCTGGGAAGGTCCATATTCTTTCTTCATGGAGGAAAGAGAGCTTTGCGGGATAGAGTATTCTTGGTTGGCATCTGTTTTCTTGGAGTCTGTTGACTATGTCCCTCCACTCTCTCCTTGCCCGTAGTGTTTCTTCAGAGAAGTCTGATGTCAGCCTGATTGGTTTTCCTTTGAATGTTATCTGTTTCTTCCCTCTTGTCAGCTTCATTATTTTTTCCTTGTCCTGGATTCTTGGGAGCTTTACTATTATGTGTCTTGCTGTGTTTTTCCTTTCATCGTGGAAGTTTGGTGTTCTTCTTGCTTCTTGTATATCAATTTTCAGTTCCTTCTTCTCATTTGGGAAGTTCTCTTCAATTATATCCATGAATATTTTCTCTGTTCCTACATCTCTCTCCTCTCCTTCTGGAATTCCTATAACTCTTATATTTCCTTTCCTCATGGAGTCAGATAGTTCCCGAAGTCTTTCTTCATTCTTTTTCCTTCGTACTTCTCTTTCCTTTTCTGTTTTGGTTCTTTTTATTTCTGTGTCTTCAAGATTACTTATTCGTTCTTCCATTTCATCTATTCTGCTTTCATTGCTTTTCCCAGAGTTCTTTAGTTCCTCCATTAATTCTTTGATCTCCTGCATTTCTCTTACTTCCCTCTTTAGGGACTCAATTTCCTTCTTCTGATCTATCACTTTTTTAATCATGGCAATTTTAAATTCTCTTTCTGGAAGGCTCAGAAGTTCTTCCAAGTTGCTGTCGTTGCAATCTGGGGAGTGGTTTTCTTTTTGTGGTGTGCTTCTTTCCTGAGGAGTTTTTAGGTTGCGTGTGGTTCTTCTACTCCCTACTGTCTGTTTTCTAATTTGTCGTATGCGTTGGGACACTGTGTTGCTCGGACTGACTGACATCTTGGGTGAACTTCTCCGCTCCCCTCTGGCTCTTCCAGGAGCCATCTCTGTCTTCTGGGGGAGCTTTCTGCTGGTTTTAGGCAGTTTTTACTGAAGAAATGTCCCTGTTCTCAAATGGCGAAGCGGGATGCAGTCCCTGCGCCTCCGGTTTCAGGCACACTCTTCTGCGCACCCGGTCTGCCCCGGACGTGGGTGCCTGCTCCCTCTGTGTGCTCAGACTGCTGGTCGGAAGGGGCCTGGCGTGGAATAACTTCCCGGCTGGCCACTGGGTCCTCCAGAAACCTTCTGCCCTTTTCAAGCAGTCGGCAGCCCGGGCTGTGTGCACGTCTCCCGGGGTCTTTGTTCTTCTCTAATGGCGCCAGGAGCCGTTCGCTCACCGCCGCGGCGGATCCTGCAGGGTTCGCCTCAGCTCCCGTTCACGGGGTGTGGTGGCTGCAATAGTTCCTTTCCACTCACAGTCCCGCTTGCTGCGTAGTTTGTTCTTGTGGGCCGTTTTGGTTTGTTGTTTCCTCCTCTCTGCCGGTCGGAGAGTGCCGCCTCTGTGGGCGGGGGAGGGGAGCAGGGTTCTGCGCTTCCCTCCCTTCTAGTCCTCTTTTATGGCCACTTTCTTCTTCGGGCAGTTCGCTGGCGTCACCCGTTTATCTTCCGTGTCCCACTTCTCACTGGGACCTGCCGTTTTTCCTCCCTATTAACTTTTTTTAATGGGAGATCTTACTCGCAGCGTCTCCTCGCCGCCATGTTGCTCCGCCCCTTTAATTATTATTTTTAAAGATTTATTTTATTTATGCCTACAAGAGCTGGGGTGTCAGCCAAAGGTGTGGGGGGTGAGAGGATTCACCAGAGACAGTGGGGCATAGAACAGGCAGATATGCTGAAATACACTGCTGAGAGGAGCAGTGGGCGAGATAGGAGAGGTTTGCTGCGCCATGTGGGTTAGCTCCCTGGACAGGAATCGAACTCACACTGCAGTGGTTGCCGATAGGTTGATAGTGCTGAGGCTTAACCAGTTGTGCCACTAGGGAGGTCCTGTTTTAATGATTATAATTACATATAGGTGAACTGGATAAGAAGTGATTTGGAGCCTGAGTTGTTTTTCTGCTGTTAAATCAGTCATTTCTTTGTGTAATACTTTTCTCTTTCCCTTTCTTTCTTCTCCTATTCTTCTTCCTCTCTTTCTTCCATCTCTCCCATTCCTATTCTTTTATTTTTTTTCCTAAATTTTTGATCCCTGGTTTAAATTATCCATATCAGTGGGCACCTCATACATCTTAGAAATTGTGCTCCCATTGGTGAAGTAACACATATGGCAAAGTTACTGTGCTCTTAGGTAATCTTCATTGTATAGCTACTATTGGGGAAATGACACTGCCAACAAAGGGTGCCTTTGTAATGTTATAGATGAGAGAGGGAACACAGCTTACTATAGAGCAAGTATTCATGGAGTTACTTGCATATAAGGTAGCATGAAAGTGACTACAAGGTTTGGACAGATGTCACACAAATGTCTGCAATGGGGTAGAAGAAAGAACAATTAAACCTTTTCTTTTCTCTCTGAGATATAAACAGATGCCCCCTTGTGAGTGTTTCCTCCATATCTTCTGAAAAGGTTAGTGTTGGAGGTGGATGATGATCGTTCCAAGGGTCAGAAGGCCTGTGACCTTGCACAATAGAATCAAAAGTTAGGGATTCTGATTGAATCTGTTATTCTTTCAGGGACCACTCTATGACAATGCTTCCCTCCTTTAAGCAATATCTCATCACTGTATCCTTGTATCACCCAAGTTAGGTTTGCAGGATGCTTCTGGAAGTGACTTTGATTAGTTGCCAAAGTAAACCTTGGTACAAGTGAGATGATTTAAAGAACGTCCGCATACTATTTACCATGAGTTTCAGTTGAATGAACTAACCATGGTATTGTATGTCCACTAGATGATGTGGTTTTCAGAGATTCAGACTGAGATTCATTCTGCAATGTTTTGAGAAGAAAGATTAATGCAGTGTAGACTCAAACCTGATCTCAGTTCTATTGTGTTGCTATGTGCATAGATTCATTTAGGTGATCACTGACTAAAGTCATCTTGGCAGAAGTCTACCTCTTTTCATTCTTGTAGTAACCACTTTTATACAGATCCTAGACTATACACGCAACCACATTGCTATTAAGTTTCTGGGAATGCAGAGCTTTGTCAGAGTGCCAGGATTTATCTTGGCCAAATAATCTAATGAGAAAATTCTTCAAAAGAGATCTTTGAGGGCTGTTTATATTTGAGCTCTTTGGAGGTTGACCTTTTGTTTTGGCTTATAGATACTGGACAGAAATTCAAAAAAGTTGCAAGTAAGGACATGGTAGTGCTCATTCATTTATCAGTTTTTTTGTAAGATGTTGTAATGATGGGGAAACAAAGATGAAGTAGAGTTAGTTCCTATCTCAAATAACTTGATAATTTAATAATTAATATGTCATAGACAAATAGTATGATATGGGAAAGTTTAAGATTCAGGATCTCAGGAATGATACTGGATTAGTCAAAAGATGAAAACATGGTATTTTAATATTTCCTGGATATTGGGAAAGCTTCTTGGGAGGAGGCATATGAGCACTGAAAGGTGAGTCAAGTCTCCAAAGGTGAGCACAGTAGGTACTGGGAGGAATCAAGAGGACACAGCCAAGGAATGGCAGGATGTCAAGGTGGTCCCAGATGAGACTGAATATGTATTTTAGAGCTGCATTATAAAGAGTCATAGGCTAGACTAAGATGAAATGCCATGTATATTGCCATTGGTAAAGAGAGGCAGTGGTGAGGACATGAGTTTTGGACACAGAAAATATTAGGTCTAAATTTGGGTTGTTTCATTTTCTATCCATAGAGTCGAACAATTACTGAGTTACAGATTCCTCATCTTTAAAATTGGAATAAAAATGCTTACCTTGCCTCCTGGTTTAAAGTTTAGCAATTACAACAATTTAGAAAACACCATATAAAATGTTATGATATTCACACATCTATTTGAGCCTTCCTCCATGCATGGATTCATTAATGCTTGTTATCTGAGAGAGCAGACCTGGTCTGATTTATCGATATCAGAGACTAACATATAGCAGTGATCACCTAATGATGTCCATTAGGAAACTAAATTACTTTTGAGTTGTTTCCCAATTCCAGCTAACCTCTTACATCTTGGTTCAGGATATTTCTTTCTGCAGCTTAATACAGTTCTTACTATGCCTCAACTAATTTTACTTCTTACTGTTAATCTCAATGCAGTGTTACTTTTACTTTTTGTTTTTCCTACAAGTAGCTGTTTGAATGAATTGACTTTGGAGTGTGCCCAATTCCTTTATTTACTTCTTAATCCTTTCTTGTCACTCTGGAAGTGCTGCTTCAAGACGAGTCCCTGCAGAGATGGCATTTCAACCAGCCTATGAAGATTAGCTTTTGGGTTTTTTTTTTTTCCTAGCACGCAAACCCAATTTGGGGAATTATCACCTCAGGCATAAGGATGATAGTTCTGGAAATGTCACTCAGAAAAGCATGTGGAATAGTCCAGTTCCGTTTTTCAAATACATTGGTGGGGAGCAAAATACCAACTCCATCAACTAGTTAGTGGGCGGACAGACCTTTGGAAATGTCTGCAAAACCCTCTGCTAGCTGCTAATCTTCTCTCTGTAATTTCACTGACATAAGCAATAAACCTTGTAATTATATTGCGCTAATCAAGAACACTGACAATAATGGAATATCAATCACAGCATTCATATGTAAACCTGGTCAGGTTCAGAGCCTAGTTTTGACATCATTTAGAGTTTTAGTTACAACCTAACTAAAAGGAACCAAGGGTTACAAACTGGGGAATCATGCACAGCGCAAGCATTTCATCTACCTATATTGAAAATGCTTTTCAAAAGGCATCATTCATTACGGTAAATTTTCTTGTGCTGGTGTTTGAGCCATTGCAGTTCCCTCCATTTAGAGTTTATAACAGTAGTAACATCCTCGGCACAGGGCATTTCCTGAGGATTAATGGCCAGCTGGGGTTAATGTCTGAAGGTAGAGCCAAAGACCATCAATTCCTTCCCTCCAGTCATTAATTCGTAGGAGATGACCTGTTCTTTCATCATTATCGCTTGTGTCTGACCTTTATATGAAGTGATGTGGCACCATAAGAATTAATGCTGACATGGGGGCTGCAAAAGATGCACCCGTCAAGCTGGAAGTTTCCTTGATTTTTTTCACCTAAACTTGTTTTTAGGACAAGTGCCATTTACTTACCTACCATGTCACAACAAATCATGCTGCAAATCTGTGCATACCTGATAAGCAATTTGTCTAGAATCAATTTAGCAAAAAAATTTTTAACTTCTAACAAGTGGTCAGAAATGATAATTATGAGATTTCTCTATTCAAGTATTCTTTTAAAAATGTCCATCTCTGTCAGGCAGCTCTTTTCTGGAAGTGTCTCATTATGTTATGTTTCCATCATTGTGAGGGAATTACTACATGTTCTCCTCAGAACCCTTAATTCAAATGTGCACAAAGACGCTTCCTCAGGGTCTTTGTGTGTTTGTGTGGAGATGGTGGCAGGAGTAGGTCTGTAGAGAATAAAGGGACATAAAACATATACCATGCATCCATCAAGAGCTCTGGTAAGATTTCCTTATTTGCAGGGACAAAGAAACTTCATTCTAATCAGTTCTTCATTATTGTCTCCGTAATTATCATGTACCCTGAAGATTTTCATTCTTGTAGTTTCCCTTGAAAGAATAATAATGCTTAAATTATTTAATAATGTTGCTTTGTCTTCTATCTGGTCTCTCACCCTGTATCTTCAGGTGCTTTGCAAAGATTAATTACCATTCACAAGGATCACACAATGGATCTTAATTTAGTGCATTTTGATAGTTGGGAGGCCTCAATAAATGAAGGAAATAGAGGAAACCTGAAGTTAGGTTTCATTTGTTTGAATGTAGAAGAAAGAGATTTCCTTCTCAATAATTAAGATAAAGGATAGAAGGCTTGATTCAGGGAAGTGAATTGACTTCTCCTAAGCAATTGTGAATTAACTTTTCTTAAGCACTCTTCTTGTGCTATTTATTACCAGGGGAGCAGTGCTACCTATTTGGAACAGTTTATTAATCTGGACTCTTTGGGTCATAAGTGACTGAAACCTAAGTAATGGTGGCGTAGGTAGACAGAAAAAATAAAGTGGCTCATGTGAGTGAAGCATCAAGCCATCACCATGGCCATCATCCGATTTCAGCTTGACACAATGACTCAGCTGTGTCCATGAGGACTGAGGCCTCTTCCTTTTAGCTCTGTTTTTGTGGACAGGCTTCATTTTTCTGTCTTTCTTCATTTGGCTCTCTTAGGAGTTTCAGGGTTATATCCTGCAGGTTTACTAACTGTGGCTAAAAGAGTTTCTCTTTCCCAAGAGTTCCAGCAAAACAAACTTTCAAGAGTCAGCCTGACTTCAATCATATACCTATCTCTGAAGCATTTGCTATATCCAATGTAATAAAATATGTTGACTGCTCATGGAACTTTCCTTAGATATGAAGATCAGATTGACCATATCCAAACAGGGAGGATGGATTGGTGGGAAGGGAAGGTTTCCAAAAGGAATATCAAGGAATTGCTTTATGAAGGAAGTGGGATAGATGTTAGAGAGACAGATACAATGAAAGCCCACAGAAGATCACATGATTTCAGCTTTTATATTGCTTTCAGCAAAAATAATTGAAGACAGAGATGGAACTTAATATCTCTGTTCTTTATTAATGCAATTTTTCATTAATATATCATTTCAAAAAATGTTCTTTGGAAACCAGAACTTGGAGCTATTTCTTGAAAAAAAGTACATGATTACATAAACTGCACAGAATTATAACCATCCTTGAATGGGCATTAGTATTAAATCAGTCTGCTCTTATAACACATTCAGATTTAAATGTATTTGCACAACCAACATCCTCATTTTTACACATACATAGTGTGTGTGTGTGTGTTTTGTGATATTACTTTCAAAATTTGTAATGTCAAAGATTAGAAATATGATATAAGCTGTGATGGTCTCTTGAGGCAGAATAGAACTGGAAAAGAAGAAAGCTGGGCCAAGTTTCTCTGAGAAGTGGCCCAGTTGCAGAAATTAGAATTGGAGGGTCAGTTGGTTTTACCAGGACATGTCCATGAAAAGTCACACTTCCTAAAATAATTAGCATTGGGTTTCCCTTTGGGTACATGGTACCTACCCTTTTATGGAGATGCCTGTGTTATACTTCCCTAAGTTTGAACTAGGGAAACTGCTAAGCCCGGGAAGTAGCCTGGAGGGACCCAGTTATAGGTGCATTTGGCGGGGGGGAGGGGTTGGCTTGTGTTAGTGGCACCACCAATATCCCTCTTCTCTGGGGTCCAGATCTGAGTCTCTAAAGTCTGCACATTGTCAGAGCTTCACAAAGTGAATTTAGTCTCAAGGGGTCGGGAAGGGAGAGTGCAGCTCAGGCATAAAGCCCAGTGGGAGCACCCTAGAATCTCCCCATGTGTATCTGTTTGGTTAACTTTGTTTGCCTCTGTACCCTTCAGCAGTCCCTCTCTAGGGCACTGACTACATGGAAGTACCCTGGTTTGTATTTCAGTCTCCCACACTAGATCACAGACTTCAGACGTTTTTCTCCACCCACCTCTCCTTTAATGAAGAATGAATCTCCTCAGTGTCCCTTCTGGTCCTGTTTGTGCTGGTCTCTGACATCCAAGAGGTTGTTCCAGTTTGTCCCTCAATCCACATGCTATTCTGGGTTAATTTTCAGATATTTTCCTGGGATGAAACAAGGAGTGTCTTCTGATGCCATCTTGGTCCAGTCTCCACAGTTATATACTCTGTAGAGCCTGCAGAATTGGTTGAAAGCCATGTTTGACTCATTTTCCTCTGTATCAAATGCTAAACCAAGGGCAGTATGTACAGACAAACATTGCTGTTGTTTGAGTGGTAAAAAAAGAAAGGAGATTATGTGTAAAAAAAAAAAATTAAACCAGGCCCTCCCCTGGTGGTGCAGCGGTTGAGCACTGGGCTATGAGGCTGCTCGCAGCCTCTGCAGTGCCGGTTCGTTCCCCAGCCACCGGTGAGGGTTCCACAAAAAAAAAAATTGAAACAAACAAAACAACAATATATCAATATCAAAGCATTATCCTACCATGTAATATTTGGAGTTAATACTTGCAAGATATCTGACACATAATAATTATTCAAGAAATGGTGACTATAATTATTGTATGTTAACCCTTTTTTGAGAGGTTTTAATGATTTTGACAATTAAGTTTGATTTTCTTCAAAGTTTTATCCTTAAGTACAAGCACGATAATTAAGAATTTTGACTTAATGTCGTTTTTGTACTTTTAATAATAGTTATGGTAATTGACAGTTAGATGTTTTGTTTTGAAAGTTGAGAGGATGGACACTATAACCTTATAAAAAGAAAGAACCATTCAATCCTCATCTATCTTATGCTCTTACTCAGTTTTGTGAACCTATAAATAGGAATAAAATAGTATCTAGTTTCTAGAGTTCAAAAAACATTCTTGGACATCCACTATTTATATAGCATTGTGGCAGTTGCTAAGTACTGTTCTAGAAGGAAATTGAATTGAGTTTCAGAAACTTAGAATAATGAGCGAAATACCCTTTAGTGGTGACCAGAGTGTTACGCATGGGTGGCATGCCAATATGTGGTGCTTTAGTTTTTCTTTATCTCTACTTCCGATACAGAGCAAGCTGAATTTTAGTTTTTGCTCCTTCTTCAGACTGTGAAGAAATTGGTAATCAACAAAATTGGCTTTTATTATAGTACTAAATTTTTTTTTGCTTTTTTTATAGTTTTTTTTTTTGGGGGGGGGAGCCAAATCCAGAAAATTAACTGAGTACATTTCAACTTAGGATAATACATTTTGTAAGAAATTATTTGAGAAGAGAAATTTGAAAAGATCTGGAAAATTCTGAGCAAGTTCTGAAGAAGAAGATGAATAAAAATTGGCCAGATGGCATAAAGGCAAGGTTGAAAGCAAGACTTTACCAATCCTAATATTTTCTTCATATTTTGAATTAGCGTTGCTAATAAATATCTTCTTTACAGGCAGAGGCAACATTTTTAAATAACATTTTCTTTCCATGAAGGGGTAGCAGTATTAAATGAAGACACATTAGCAACCAGAGTGGTATTTTGTAACATGAGTCCCATAGTTTTTGCTGATCTTCTGAAATGAAAATCATGGTTCTCTGTTTGAATTCAGTCTTTCAGTGTTTGTTGTTGATTAGTTTGGTATATGATGATTTTTAGATATAATAATCCAGAGAGTTGCTCAATTTGAGCAGCATGTAACATAGCCTAGGAGGATCCTGCTGTAGGTAGAAAACTAGTTGATTTCAAAATGAGGACTGGGTGGGCCTCCCTGGTGTTGCAAGGGGTTAAACACAGCACTATGAAGCAATCCACGCAGTCTCTGCAGAGTGAGTTTGATCCCCGGCTGGCCAGGGAGCAACCCACATGGTGCAGCAGACCTCTCCTATCTTGCCCACTGCTCCCCTCAGCAGTGTATTTCAGTCAATCTGCCTATTCTGTTCCCCACTCTGTCTCTGGTGAATCCTCTTACCCCTCACATCTCTGGCCTGTACCCCAGCTCTTGTATGCATAAGCAAATAAATCTTAAATTAAAAAAAATCTAAATGAGGACTAGGAGTCCAAAGGTGTGCAGAGGTAGTGTCATCTCAGTTTAATTGGAACCTGGCATTTCCTCTCCCCCTGCCCCTAACCCTGTATACCTAATTATATCTCGTTTAAGGAAAATAAATGACAAGGAAGAAAAAGAATAAAGAGCATTTTATATTTTTATATTTTGAACTTGAGTTTAAAATTTGGCAAAATCACTTCATATCTGTGATAGCTTGATTGTGAAATATTTCTAATTCTTTACTCTCCACTCTATCCATGTGATTTTGGGGTTCCTGCCATTAAAAGGTAGTAGCCATTTAGTCACCTTAATGACTGTGGATTTGCCTTTGTAATTGCTTTGGCCAGAATGAGGTGACTGGCTGACAGGTGGTCGTGTGGCACTTTAGATACAGGACCCCTCACCACATGTGTAGAGAATGGAAAGAAGAGGCATTTCCCAGCCAACAACTGATCACTCTGCAGAACCACAGCCTCCTAGCTGACTTACAATAACAGCAGATGTCTGTGGGAATCCAGCAGAGAACAGAGAATCTCAGTTGAACCGGCCTCTATCACTGACTCATATAGTCTTGAAATAAATATTTTATAGTTTTAAACTAAGTTGATTTAGTGAATTTCTGAGATTTGGTTCTTCCATCTGTAAAATGGAGATAATTACAGCTGTCCTCTTTACAAGGATTATACAATATGAGAAATGTTACAAGCATATAGTGTGTATGCAATTAATGTCAATTCCCATCAATTCACTTTTTATACCTTTTATCAGCTCCACCTCCCTTTTCACCTCTTTCCTCTACAACTTTTTCTCTGGTCAAAAAAAGCAAATAGTCAACCTTTTGAATAATTCAATTGCTACTAGATAGCAAAGGTGTTGTGAATATGTAATTAAAATGATGAATACTCAGCTCACACTAAATAACAGGCATGGTGAGTGCATCTGAACACATTTTGATTAAGCTGTTTGACCCACGTGTATTCTCACAGCCTGCAAAGCAAAGAGTGAGTGTCTGTGGCTCACAGACTCTGTGGGACTTAGAAAAGGTTGATATTGGAGGGGCTGCTCTCCATAAATGGAATTTCTGTATCAGTTAACTATTGAAAATTGTTTTATAGCATCATTTTTATTAATTTATGGGAGTTATATGTTTGAGTTAACTGGGGTATATTTTGAAGTAAATCAACATGAGTTGATTCAATGAATAAATACGTATTGTGAACTTAAAATATATCATGACTAAAGATACAGTATGGACATATATCTTGTTTTTATGGAGGGGAACTATTTTCTGTTTCTAAATCACTTTTGAAATGCACATTTTCTCATCTCCAGGGGCTCTAGGATCAATCTTTTTCTTGGAAAGAGGGACTGATGTTCATTGATTCAGTATTGGCTCAACGTGATTGTTAGATCTGTTGTAACCACATAGCCGAAGTTGAATATAACTGGGTTTAATCTTCTTGGGACTAAATTACAATGAGATTGAATAATGCCTCCAGGGGATGAATAATATGCATTGTCCAGTGACTTCATTATACTGATATCTGCTATTAGACAATTCATCTGCCTTTGCTGCTGAATGCCTGCTGTTTGGGATTTTCTCAAATGTCCTGAATCTTTGATTTATTTTCATTCATTCATTTCTGTACTCATCCATTTACTCATTTATAAACTTACCAGACACATGGGCCTATGATTTGCCAAACATGTGGTCTTTGCTCTACAGGTAATTCTAGTCCAGTGAATTTAGGTAGACATGTAAAAGAGTAACTAGAACTAACTTGCGTCAGCTAGAAGTTTTACAGGATACCTAGAGGCAAGGATAGGAGTTGAGGTGACTTTCACCTGGGATAGCTTGCTTTGATCAAAATCAGACTACCCTGCCTGAGAAAATTTATCATCACCCCTGGAGTCCAGCCCTATACTCAGGTCTTTTCTTATTTTCATATCCCGATTCTGGGTTTTCTGTCTTGGAACAGTGTTTCTCTTGGAACATTGTCTGGAGGTCCTGAATGTGCCATTTCTGGGCCCTAGAGGTTATTTGACTCCAAGGTAAGAAACACTTGGCCACACTTATGAAGAGGGGGCAATCACAAAACGTGCCTGTTTCATTTTATTAGAAATGGACAGTTACAGTTGCATTTTATCACAGATGATTTTTATGGAAAATTGATCCTTGTGAATAATACCAGTATTTGTGCTTAGAAAGTGCTTATTTGCCAAGATACTTTGGAAATAAGTAGTATTTTGTTTCCACTCACCATTACAAAATACCACAGACTGGATCACTTAAGGAACAGAACTTTATTTCTTCACAATTTGGGTGCTTAAAGTTCTTCTGAGACCTCCCTCCTTGAGTTGTAGATGACTGACTTCTTCCTGTGTCTTCATCTGTGCTTCCCTCTACCCGTGTCTGTATCCTAGTTCATTTTCTTATAAAAACACAGGTGAGGGCCTCCCCTGGTGGTGCAGGTGGTTGAGCACAGCGCTGTGAAGCTTTCCACAGCCTCTACAGCACTGGTTCGATCCCTGCTGGCCAGCAAGGGTCCCATATGGCATGGCAGACCTCTCCTGTCTCGCCCACTGCTCCCCTCAGCGGTGTATTTTGTCAGTCTGCCTGTTTTGTTCCCCGCTCTGTCTCTGGTGAATCCTCTCACCTCCCACGCATCTGGCCTGTACCCCCGTTCTCATATAAAATAAATAAATAAATCTTAAAAGAAAAACCGAAACAGCTGATTTTGGATTAGAACCTATCCTGATCATCTCATTTTAATTTCATGGCAACTTTAAACATCCTATCTCCAAATAACAATCATCTTTAGAGGTACTGGGATTAGGAATTAGGATTAAGAATGCAATTCAACCCAAATAACAGGTACCACAAAAAGTATTCATTAAAATCTGAATATTCATTCATATGCAACAAACATGTTGCCATTTATTTTAACATAGCTCATAAAATGCATCCAATTATTTTAAAGAAAAGGGACCTGCTGTTTCATGGCACTTGGCATGTGTTTATATATGGGCTCAGTTGGCTCAAGTGTGAAGGAGAGAGGAATCTGAAGTTTTGGAGAATGCCAGAAACAGTGTGAAAGGCTTCAAGTTGCTCTGAGCTATAGTTATTTTCTTAGGCCAGTAATAAAAATGATGGTATACTATTCAAAAATAATTACCTGAGAAATTCTTTGGAGTTGGTAATTAGCCAGCTTCTTCTTTGTATGTGGTCAGGAATATCTTTACATTTTCTTTGTTTTATGAGCTCTCAGTTTGATTTCTGTTCTAGCAGTGCATCTGTTAACTAATGGTGTTTCTCTCTGCCTGTGTGTGTGTGTGTGTGTGTGTGTGTGTGTGTGTGGTGTGAGAGAGAGAAATGATAGAGCAAGATAACACATTTGATTTGGATTAATATGTATTAACTCTTATTACCCATTTGAACATTCAGAGAGAGAATTATATATATTCCTTATATAAGAATTATATAAGGAAGAAATAGATGACTATTTATTGAATTTATAAGATAAAGGATATTTGTTTTATGCTCTTTTAACATTTCAAATTTTACTAACATTTGGCGGAAACTAACAGATTCAATCAAATGCAATGCTGGTGCAATAAAACAACCATGTGTAAATAGTTAGCTGTGATACACTTCACAACTTAGTGGAATATTAGTGAAACTAATGAAACTATTATTTAAGTCTGGGCATACATAAACATGTTACAGATGAACTTGCCAGCTCTTAAAACTTACCTGTAATTATTTTCACACATTTTTTAAAATAAAAGAGATACCAAAGATGAAAAGTCCCATTAACAACTCAAATTGGATGTCAAAAGGCATTTACTTTCATTTAATAATCATGTTTCTGATTTATTGAGTTTGCTTTCTGTTATTCAACCATCCACAGTGCTTTGTGGATTCAAACCTTTTTCTTTTCACACTTATTGCAGTGAGTATCTGGTGCCATGGAATTACGAAGTGGTCCTGACCTCTGCCTGGGTCTTAGATGTTTTAGACAAGGCTTTGTAATTTACATAAACTGCATTCAGTTTTTGTGACCTACACTGAAGCAAAGAAGTTCCTCTAAATGATTTTAGCTATGCCCATACTTGCTGCCATCATTGATACTGTTAATTTGTCATCTTTAAGGAGTTTCCTGAGAAAAGAAACAAAACCCTATAAATTTAATTGATCCTTACTTTTCCAAAAGCATTAGAAAGGAAATTTCCTTCTTAATCAGTTACAATCTATGTATAGATATAAGCTGTAATCAATATTTTATGCTTCAAATGCCTTTCTTACTATAACTTGCATTAAGGTCCATTTTCTGAGCTCATATCTCTTCTAACATTAGATCTAGTGAAGCCTGACCATGCCCCTGGCCTTTGGCTCATTTAACAGCATTGCCTTGGGCTCAGAGTTATTGCCTTTTCTGTTTTTTTTCCCTTTCTTCTTTAAGCTTAAAAATTCAATTTATTGAATTTCAATGGATGTAAAGCCAAAACTGTTGGTGCCATTTTCTCTTCATCTAGAAAAGAGCAAGCAATTTAGTAATGAAGGTTTGAGAAAATTAGATTACTGCCATACTAAATAGCAATTCTAAGACAGGTGAGATCCCCTGTAGTGATTTCTTGGGGTATTTTAGACAAATACAGTATAAGAGATAGCATCTTTGATTTGTACCCTATAGTTGGAAATATTTAGTAAAAATTGGTACAGTTGCCAAAACTTCATTAATTCAGTAGCTTAGTCTTTTTGCTAAGGAATGTGTATCCTTGTAGCATAGGTATTAGTAGATGTAAAAGCTATGTGCACCCAAACTTCAGACAGAACTGAAGTACTGGTGGGAGACACTGGTGGGGGGGGGTCTATCACTCTAAGGGACTGAGTAATGCAACTGATAGTTGATATTGACTATTTGATTCATAGAAGTGAGTCATTGCTACAATACATGTCCTCAGTATCTTCGTTTTTTCTTCTATTTCCTCTGGTTGGTCAGTATTCCTTTGGACTAATAATTTATTGTCTATTTTAACTTTTTTTAAGCCTATTTTCCTTTATGTTCATTACAGCAGCCAGATTGATTTTTTTCTTAATATAAATAGTATGTTTCATTCTTTTGATATTTGCCATTTACTGCCCATTACATATCACTTGTAAACTTTTATTTTCTTGCTGCCACATACTTTTGAAGTCAGCTGATGAGAACACTCCGCTAACAGCCTGTTCCAAACCCTTACGTTAGGGACAAAGTTAGATGTCCCTTTTTTTTGTTCTAGCCAGATAGCTATTATTTTATAGCTTATCACAATTTGTAGTTATTTTCTTAATGTTTGTTTTTGATCTGCCTCCCTCCAAATTTTGTGAGCCCAGCATCCCGTATCCATCTTGCTTTTTATTATATCTCAGGGCCAAGAACAATGTCATTAAACAAAATATTTGTTGGAGGAATGAATGAGAGAATGCTGTTTAGTGTAGGGTAAGAGAAACTTGGTGGATATCACAACTATCTGATGTCTACTTAAGAGAGTTTGTTTAGTAATTTAATTTGGAAAGAAGTTACCCACATCTTGTGTCTGTTTTAGTTATATAGCACAAATATTCACGTATCCTTTTTTTCTTAAGATTTGGCAGTTGTTACTTTTTGGCAAATGTTAATATAATCTGAGACGTTGGTTCTTTCAAATTGTTACTATTAAGTGTGAAATATATTGATTATTTTCAAACGGAGCCAGATCCATTGCTCTCATTTGCTAGTTGAATTTGAGTTTTGTCAAGGAAACATTCTAATGGCCTGCAAACTGATAGAATCTCAGAGATAATAGATCATAGCACTAGAAATACATTTGTGTGAATCTTGCATTGCTTGATTATTTCTGTCATTTGTGTCTCCATGTGTGGATTTAATCTGTAATAGCATTTAATAGTCATTGTATGATTTACTTCTCACAGCAGCTCTCGGTGACTTTATCTCCATTTTACAGGTGAGAAAACTGAAGCATACTGAGATTTAGCAAGTTGTCCAAGGTCAAATATGCCTGGGAATCAAATCCAGATGTTTTTGTTTTTTGATTTAATTTCATAGTCTTATCTCTTAATCTTTATGCATGTATTCCTTTCTAATCTTAGAAGCACAAAATATTTTTTTCCAGAAATTCCATCTATAAATTCACTAGTGTAGTTCCAGGAATGAGGCTATAACACCAGGGCACTAACTCTAATGCATCTTGGAAGTACTGAGCCATTCCTATAATGAATTCCAGACTGAATGATGAGGCAGATATCACAAGGTTTTGGAACTTAATGGGCTTCATCTCCAACATGTTTAAGAACTTTCTCTTGTGCATCTGTCATCCTTTCATAGTCCTGTTAAAACATCATTATTCTACATGTACTTCTACCCACTGCCTGGCCAGAAGCTTTTCTTGAATTTTAGTTTTTCATACTCAGCGTTGCTTCAAAGGACTAGGATGATAAAATAACTTAAGAAATATAAAAAAAAAAATCCAGTAACAGACTATTAAAAATAGTGCAAATTGCATAGGACTGCAAACATGTTTTATCTTGAAAATTTATCTGGAACATTTGCTTAACTGGAACAATTTTGCATATTCACTTCCATCTGCCTATGAAATATTCCCATGGATAAAACTACTCCTTGTTCTGAATATTCAATGATAACTTTTTCCCCCTTGATTCTTTAATAAATTCACATGTTTATTGCAAACACAAATCAGACAGTTTTAGGTACTGTAAATATTACCTGTGTGTGTTTAATCTTTTAACACATTTCTGAGTTTAATCTGCCATTTATTAACATAAGCATTAAAATAGCACATAATATACTGATTCAAAAAGAGTTTACAAAGCATTGAGAACAACATTCATTTTATGGATATTTTGATTATTTACTGTCTTTCTTAATTGGAAACTAGTCTGGCCTACTTTTAGGGTCATGTTGATTGGAATTTTTTCTTAGATGTGCTCATAGTTAGAAGAGAGTGGTTTTAATTACTTATTTGTCCCCTTTAGTTTACATTTGTGATATGAAATCACATTTTGTCTTAGTTTCAGTAGAGATGTAGTGGGGCTAAATAAGATACTGCATGTGGTGGTAACTTCACAATTGTCTGACCATCTTTGTCTCTTTAATAGCTCCTCCTATGGGTTGATCCTGAAACAAGAGATGCCCTTGATCCAGGTTCCTGCAGTGCAATTCCTAGTAAGGAAAAAGTTCCAGCAGTGTTCTGACACAATTCACTTCCTCTACCCTCGACTTTCTCCTGCTTTCTTCCTATTTGAGGCCTGGATACCTGGAACGCACTGTCTACTGGATTAACTGTCTGCTCAAATAATCGATTTTGTATTGTTGCTCTCCTTTGGTTCTGCTTTTCCTTTATATTTGACTTTTGTGGGTTTATCCCAACCCATCTATCCCTTGCCCAGAAACTTCAAATTTGCATTTTCTTTCTTTTTAAAAAAAGATTTATTTCTGAGTAGATGAACTGGGGTGTAGGCCAGAGATGCAGGGGTGGGGAGAGGTGAGATGATTCACCAGAGACAGAGTGGGGAGCAGAAGAGGCAGATCTACGGAAATCCACTGCTAAGGGAAGCAGCAGGTGAAACAGGAGAGGTCTGCCTCATCTTATGTGAGTTAATTCCCTGGCTGGGGATCGAACTCAGGGAGGCCCCTTCAAACTTGCATTTTCTTCTGAACTCCAAGAAACTGCTTATGTAGGAGAGAAGTAGACAAGCACTATGTCAGTCCTAAATGAGACTGGGACACAGTCTCTGCTCCAAGAAACTTGTTCATCTGTGTGGAGAATGGAGCAGACATAGGTTGATTTTTTTGATGTGATAAATGCAGTACAAGTCCAGGTATAAAATTTTATGAGAATACTGGGAAGGCAACAGAATCAAGCTTCACCATCAGGAAAAATCATTTGAAAGACTTGTCTCTTGACATGAGGTTTAATGATGTGAAAAGGTAGCTGGGTGCCACGTGTCTGAAAGTGAAACTAGTTATATTTTTGGCAAATCATGGATTGTAAAAACAACATAGTATTGATAAAGAAATACAAACATTTGGATATTGACAGAATGCAAATGCATTATAAAGAGATGCAAAGGACACTGGAAAAGGTACTGTCAGATCGTAGAACTCTATATACTATAGCAAAAAAGTACACATAGAAAATCAGCACTTGCAATGCTTTTACTGTTTTATATATTTATGTGCCAAGTGGCATCTACTTCCTTCCAGTACTAGCTCTATAATTTGGTGTTGGAGTCCCCTCTACTCTCTCATTTCCTATTTGGGAGGTTGGGTGATATTGGATGCACTCTAGATTCTAGCACATAATGCAGACCAGACTGGTACATCCATCTGATCACAGTCTCAGCCTCTCTCTTTCCTCCCACCCTCCACCAATACTTATAATAGCAGCCACTATGCAATGCATGTGTGTAGGGTATGTAACAGGGGTAATAAGGAAGCGATAGTAGAAAATAGTTTTTCCCTAAATGGCTCACAAGGAAATCTATAGGATAAGCAAAACTCCCCAGTACCTGGTGGTGACAGTTCTGTGGCTCTAAGCAAGTAAGGATCTACTATTTGCCCCCCCACTTTCTTTAAGATTGTATGTTGTTTTTCAGATGGGTAAGTTTGGAGAGATCATCCAACTGTGTTTTTACCCTAACTCTACGAATCTTAAGTTGTTGCATATTCTTCCAGTATACTGACAATATTGAAATTGTAAGTGTCCATAATTGTTTTTCTGGGCTGTTAGGAGGATTAAGGATATCTAAATAGATCCTCTCTAAAGTATTGTCATGTAATTCTAAGGCACTAACAACATTTGTAATAGCAATTTACTGTTTACAAATCAGTTTTTCTATTGAAGTGATTGCATTTTATATCAATTCTGTGAACTAGGTATTATAAGAAGTTTCATCTTATAAATGAGGAAAAAAATGAGTTTCTCTATGACCAAATGAGGGGTTTGGTTCAAAATAGCAGCTTGAACCATGAAGAGAGGGCTTCTGCCCCTGGGATCTGACTCAATTTTACTCTGCCGCTCTGTGATTCTAAGAGTAAGTTGGGAACATGAGTCTGAGAAAATATTCACCTCCCTCCTTGGCTAATAAGGGAGCTGAAGCACAAGAGAAGATGAAATAGTGGCTCGAGTTGAAACAGGAGAAAAGTGCAGGTCTTTTAATTTCTTCACTTATCCACAACTTCTTTTTGCATAGGTGTAATGTTAGTATTGTTAGTTCTTGACATATACATGACAATGATTGGTTTTTTTTTACCACTCGGCTATTCTATGATCTGTTGGTTAATGCTGGGACACAGAAATGTTGTTTATACTGTATAATCTATCAGTCAGGATATGAATATGACTTCCTTGTGCACAAAGAGAAATGCTAGTTTTTTTTTTTAATCACACTCAGAATTTGTATATCCCAATTGTATTTCATTTGCACGGGGCTTGTGATGAGCGCCCAGAAGACACATGATGGTTTGTATAATCATAGCAATTTGACAACCAATTCATATATATGAAGCTCCTAAAATGTACTTAAATTGAAATGGTTCTGGGACTATAATTATGAGCAGAGGCCTCCTTGGCTTTTGGTTCACCTCGGGGTCATAATTTTATCTTTTGAACATTCTCTCCGAAGAGTATTAGTGCTGAATGGGCTTTCTTACTAGCTTCCTTATTGAACTCTGAGTCTAGAGTATGTCAAGAAAATGTTTTAACTCCATCCCATTTCTGCTTGGCTAGAAAAAGCTTTTAATCTCTGGAAAGCTCACATTTTGTAAATGTGTGATATGAAAGCAGTTTCTTTAGGAGAGAGAGACTGCCATTGTTTGTTAAATATAAAAGTTATATGGCTAAGGTATTTTTGGCAGCTTTATATAAACTCACCGATCTCGAGAAAGTACTTATTGTATTGAATACTGTGTCATCTTTCAGGTTCAATGTGAAGGTTCAAAAATAGATATAAGAATAGTGTGTATGGTCATATTGCAGGTTATATTTTGAAAAGAAGAAATAATTGAATTTCTAAATTTTGGGAAATGCAAAATGATTATATTAATCTTTATGGTGACAATACTGGAGAATACAACTTACTGTGGGAGGTCAATTATGCATCTTTGCTCTGTGGAGAATATACACTTGATATATTGCAAACATATTTGTATTGATCTTGATCAATTTAAACATTTTTTAATTTTACAGCTCCAGAGTTTGAGTGTTTAAGTTACAATTTTTTTCCCTTTGTGTACAGGAACATTTCAAAAGGAAAAGTGTCACTAGCTGACTTTGATTTTCAAGGCTTTTGTTGAAATCCTTAGGTTTTCCCACTGGATGATGGATTTTACTTTTCATGAAGAAAAGATCTCTTTAATTATGCTATCTTGCTTGGTAATAGGGGTCACAGAAATTCTAGAGTGTTAGAAGGGACCCAATTAATTGTCTAATAACTCGTCACCACTCACGCAAAAATAGCTTTCCTTCAACCAAATGCACACACATGAACATGGACCTCTGCCTACTGCATGCATGAATGCATGCATACTCCTGAGAAAACAGGACAAGACTTTTGCGAAACAATATTATACCTTCTTTTCAACTAGTTCATTAGACCTGTTTCCCAAACTGATCTCACCAATAAAACCAGCTCATACTTTGTAGGGTCTTAAGAGAAATAAAACTGTGGGGTCCCCCTGTTCAAAAATTATTAAAAATTTCAACATGGTGATAGCATATCACCAATCCAAGGCTGGGGCCTGCTGTGCACTGGTCCCTCTGAGGTCGTGCAGGTTTTATGCTTTGAACAATCTTGTTTGCCACCTAAAAGTGGATTGTGGCCAGCAGTTAAAGAACACAGCTCAGAAACAACTCTCTCAATGTACCTATGGGAAGACTAAGGCCCAATGAAGTGTAGTGATTTGTTAAAGATAAAAAATGTATATTAAGGATGACATAACAGTTCACTAACTTCTATCCCAGTTTTCTTATTAGTAATCACAATTCAATTATTCTGAGCATGTGATAAAAGACATAAATTTCCGTGTGTGTGTGTGCGTGTGCGTGTGTGTGAAAGTGAGAGAGAGCAAGTGTGAGCCAGCACTCCTCCTTTGGTTCCAACTTCTCTTTTCAATTTAATTTTATTTCACAAATTGCTGAAAATATTTCTAATACCACTTAGTCTATTTTCATATCTCGGTTAAGGTAAATAAAGTCCCCCACTTTTCCTTGGGGCTTTCTGAACAACCGACTACCATTATATAGCATTGTACTTGTTCGGAGGTAATGAGGAAGAGAACATATGTTTCAGATTCTGGGTCAAAGAAGAAAGTCATAAAAAACAGGCACTAGTAATATCTTACAGAAACTGAGATGTGGAAGAATGAAATAGAGGGGTTATATTTAGAGAGAGAGAGCGAAACATTTATTTCTCTGAGCCTGAAGGGGAGGATAAGAGGACAACTGTGCACACAGGATATTTCTCCTAAGTGCAAAGAGAAGAAATGTGCCCATAGCTTTTATTTTTACGCAGAAATGACAACCTATCATGTGGTAAAGAAGTTGTATAAGGAGCCAAGCAGAAGGGAAGGTTTAGAAAAACTACCAGATGATGACACTAGACAGGCTGAGGGATTGTGGCTTTTCTGTAAAGGATCTACAACTTCAAGTTAAAAAATGTATTCTAAGTCATATATATGACTGAATTTAATATAACTATATTATTCAATTACATCAATAAATGCAATGTAAAATTATTAATTAACATTGACTATTAAAATGATTGCAAATTATTTTTTTAAAGATTTATTTATTTATGCATGCAAGAACTGAGGTACAGGCCAGAGGCATGGGGGTGAGAGGATTCACTAGAGACAGAGTGGGGAGCAGAAGAGGCAGATCTACTGAAATACACTGCTGAGGGGAGCAGCGGGCAAGTCAGGAGAGGTCTGCTGCACCGTGTGGGTAGCTCCCTGGCCAGGAATCGAACTCATGCTGCAGTGGCTGTGAACAGCCTCATAGGTTGCGCTTTAATCCCTTGCGCCACCAGGGAGGCCCAATTGCAAACTATTTTAAAGCAAAATTTAAGTTTTGATTTTAAATTAAACAGAATGAGCTATTAAAATATAGTTCCCATATGAATCTAAAATACATTTTTTGTATGTTTGTCAGTGAAGTTGATTAATCTATTTTTGTATTGACCTAGTCTTTGATTCCATGATTAGTTTGGCAATACAAATTAGGATTTCTTATTCCATCTTTATTGTAGTGGTAAAGTCAAAGGAACTGCAAACAGAGAATAAAAAAAAAAAAGAAAAGCAAATGAAAGTTAAAAAAATCAATCAAATGTCATCCTATGGTTTTGCTTTTTATTGAAGTCTGTGCAATCAAACTATTAGGGAATACCTCTTTAAAAAATTGAATAAATGTTAGAATTACCTATCAGACTTCTAGACAAAATTTTGTACTACAATGTCAATGGTTCATTACTAAGAAAACTTTGAAAAAGCATCAGAAAAATTCTAGATTTGAAAGTTTGAGAGATTTTCATTCACACCTAAGTTTTCTTCTCTCATCCCAAACTTAGATCTCTCTTTTTTTTTTCTCTTTAAGTGCTTGTGTCCCACTTTCAGGCAGGCTCTAATTTAGAAGCTGATGAAAACGAAGAGTCCTTTTGCCTAATATGTGCTGCAGAACTTCAGCAACAGACACTAGTAAAATCAACACATATGGCCTTATTTATTTATTTCCTTTCAAGTGGCTGATCCTAGAGAATTTGGGAATCATTTTGCAGAAACATAATTATGATTTCTTTGCACTTATATCTTAGCTCAGCCTGAAAAGGAACTTCTATGTTTGTTTTTCCCCAGGAACAAGAGAAGATCAAAAGTTTTCATGTTTTAAGAAAACATTTTGTTTATTTTGATGTCCCTTTTCATGAGTAACTTTTAGTGGTGTGCAGTCATGTGACAATTAAAAGCTAATAGCATCTCTTTATGGTGGATTTTAAATGCAGATGCCCAGACACAAGTATAAAATACATTGTGCAATGAGGAGATGAAAATATAAAAATAATAAATTGGAAGTTTTCCACTAATAGCCCTACTGAAATTTCAAGACGACTATTAAAGATTTCTCCAGTCTGTTTGCATGTTAATACCGTGAGTTATTCACTATATTAGCTTTCAATTAAATTCTGATCACTTATGATAATTTATTTAAATAATTTCAAGTATAACAATACTTTAGAAAGTTCAGTGGTCGGCATTTAAGATCTAAATGACTACCTTCACTTTCATGAACTATTTTTCAGTAGTTTATTAATCTAAAAAAAAGTGAAGGGTTCTCAATGCCTTGATTAAATGTAGGTGAATTAAATATTCTAGAATTTTATTTCTTCAGCATATTATTAGTAATATTAAAAAGTTTTTACTATTTAAATTCAGTGAAATATAGTTTATTATGCTTTTTCTTGATATGATTTCTAAGAGTCTTTAATATGTTCATATTTATTGTGATTTCCGAGGGAGGGGTAATAGGGAACACAGCATTTTCCACATTTCTTTGAAAAGAACACCTCAAGGGGCCATTCTGTAGAATATGCTTTGGCAAAGCTGTGAGAGAGGATGTTTTGAGTTTCTGTTTACACATTCAGGGGCATAGACAAAGAGTATAGAAAAGTGTCAAATTTGTGTTAGGTTATAAAAAAAAATGTGTTAGGGTGAAGCAATCTTATGTGAAGTGAATAGAATGTGAGATGTTTCCAAATTTAAAACAGAAACAAAATCTAAGCCTTCAGTTTTCTGTTAGCTTATGAGGTGATGGTATAACAGATTGTCTTTGTATAAAGTTCTCCTATATGCACTTTACTTAACATGGAAGAACAAAGTAGAAATTCTGGTCATTTTCGCTCTAAGTAATCTTTTTTTTTTTTTTAAGATTTATTCATGCATACAAGAACCGGGGAATAGGCTAGTGGTGTGGAGGGTGAGGGGATTCACCAGAGACAGAGTGGGCAACAGAACAGGTAGACTGACTGAAATACACTGCTGAGGGGAGCAGCAGATCAGACAGGAGAGGTCTGCCGCACCATGTGGGAATCTCTCTGGCCGGCTGGGATCGAACCTGCGCTGCAGAGGCTACGGACAACTTCACAGCACTGTGATCAACCACCTGCGCCACCAGGGAGGCCCTCTAAGTAATCTTAAGGAACTTAGGTGAATGGACATGGGGGAAGGGACTTATTTTGGGCAGCCAGGGAAGAGCTATAGGTTTGGATTCTTTGTGTTAAGGCATAAGCCCTCTGCATCACGGGGTTGCAGATAGTCTTGAAAATGTCAGGATATCTTGAAAATGGATGGACTTTATACCAAATCAGTTTTCCTTAAAGATAGAAGATCTCCAGGATGATGCTACTGTCACATTATTATCCAAAGTAATAAAAGTACTAATTATAACTATTTTTTGAGTGCCATGGCTTGGTCCTCTGCTGTAGTGTCTTATGGGGGTCATTTCATATAACCCCCCCCAAATAAAACCCTCATGTAAGGTCAGTATAATTTCTCTGTGCATTTTTAGATAAAGAAATTGAGGCCTAGACAAGTCACTTAGCTTTCTTACATCTCACAGCTAATACGTGAAAGAACCAAGGACATAAAAATAGAAGATGTGATTTCCAAACCCTTCTAAATACAAGTTTTGCTCTCTGCACTGATTTACCATCTGTAATAAAGTTTCTGGTAGCAAAGCATATCATTGACAGGTCTTTTCTTTATAAAATGGGCAGCTCTGTGGCCACCGGTGTACTCAGTTTCTTGGACACTTCATCATTACTAGTTACTGTTTGAAAGTGGAATGTCTTTCCACTCTTTTCTCTTCCATATATACCACCGTACCTTGTATTTGTATCTGAGACTTTGGGACTTAAGGAATAGTTTTTGCTCAGGAGATAGAAAAAGCTTTTGCTCATTCAGAGAGAAATGAAGCCTCTTTCAATTAACACAGAAAGTGAAATGGGAAAAATTAAATACATTTTATAACTTTAAGGAAACATGCAAGAGAGTGCAATGGGATAAAAACTGCAATGTTATTGATATAGTGTGATTTTAAAATTAAAGACGGCATGGGTGGTGCTGTGCAGTTGAATCCGTGCACACAGATGGTGGCAGAATAAGCTAGCATTTGTTTCTGGTGTGTCACGAAGGACCAATCAGTTCTGGTGCTCCTGGAGACACGATGCAATGGAGTTAATGGAGGTGTCACTGCTGCTGTGATCAGATCAGTGACTGCGGGCAATTCCTAATGGGTTCCGAGCTCTGCGTTCTTTGCTAATTTCTCATTTCCATTCCTACTGCCATAGTTCAGGCCCTTATTACCTCTTGTCTGGACTACCAGCTGGTCTGATTACCTTTGGTCTCACATCTTTCAAAATCATCCTACAGAGTTTAAGGTTCTTGAAGCTCCCTTTTTATAATGTCACTTCCATGATCAAAAGTCTCCAGTGGGTCCCTATCACCTACTGAATGAAGAGCAGACTTTGTAGCCTGGCATCTGATAGTCTCCTGAACTGGTGCTAACCCACCTGTCCTGCCTTATCCCACCTATTAACTCACATGTCCTTCATCCATGCCTACTGACAGCTGCCTGTAACCTCTTTCCTTATATTTGCTTTTGCTTTTCTGGCAATTAAAACATCCTGTTCCTCTTTTTCTTCCGTTAGTATTTGAGATAGACGCATGTAATTACCCCTCCCCCCAACTACTGTAGTATATTGACACATGAAAAGCTGTAAATATTTAATATAAACAACTCAGTGAGTTTGAGGATAAGTATGGATATATAGCTGTGATACCATCACTGCCATCAAAGCCATGGATAAACCTGTCACCTCCCAAAGCTTCCTCCCAGCCTCTTTTATTATTACTATTCTCATTAGTTTTTTTGCATATGTGTGATGAGAACACTTAACGTAAGAGCTACCGTATTAAATTTCAAGTATATAATAGCGTTATTTGTTATGGATACAGTGCTGTATAGTAGATTCCTAGAACTTATATTTATCTTGCATAGCTGATACTTTGTACAGTTTTACCATCACCTTCCCATATTCCCTTCCCCCAGGTCCCGACAACCACTGCTCTACCCTCTGGCTCTACTGTCTTGAGTAGATTGTACATTTAAGTCAGAGCTCATAATTTTGCCTTTCTGTGTTGCACTTATTTTACTTAACACACTATCCTCCAGGTTCATTCATGTTGTGGCAAATGGAAGGGTTTTCTTCTATTTTAAGGGTATATAATAGTCTATTGTGTGTATGTATATTTTACATTTTCTTTATCCATGTCAGTGGACATTTAAGTTGTCTCTCTTATGTATTCTCTAATGAACATTGCAAATGTCCCTTCCTTCATAAAACTTCTCCCATCACTTCAACTGTGAGAGACTTTTCTACCCTCTGACTTTGTGTGGATTTATGATGTCTCTTTAATATAGCTAACACATTTTTCTTTCAATCATAGGTAGACAACATCTTTATTACTAGACTGAGATTGCAAAGTGCAGAGGCTGCTTGTTATTTAGCTATATACCCCACAGTGACTAGCCCAGGGCCATACCATATGTGCAAAAATTTTTTTGCACTCAGATGACTGTGTCCCACCTTACATGAAAATATTACCCACAAAATGTGACATCCCCAAGGGCAAGTGGTTACAATATTTCTTCTGCTTTGGTGTTTTAGCACTTTTTATTTTTTTTTTCTTGAAAAGCTATCACAATTGGAATTAAGATCTTAATTTGTACAATTATTTATTGGTGGTCTTTGTTAGGAGAGAGACTAAGTCTGTGAAGCTCATCATTGTATTTTCAGAACTACTACAGTGTCTGCAACATGAAAACTTTGTAATAAATATTAATTACATGAATTAATGCATCTCCAATGTATGTTTCCCAAATGTCTGAATAGTAGTCATATTTCAAAGATACCTATTGGGCGCTTGCTTTTTCAGGACATTACCAGGACTAAGAAACAGAAATTGAAAGGGAATTCCTTAGTGTACAAATTTGAAAGCCTTATTCATTTAGTCACGACAAGATAAATTTGGCCAGCTAAAAGGAACCAAAAGCCCAAGTCCTGCCTTAACTGGTCCTTGAAGGAATCACAGGATCTCTCAAAACCTGATCTGTGCTCCTGATATATCAGTTTGTTTTGCTTTACCTGAAAGGGCTATTTGACACTTTAACGTCTCTCTGATTTTTCAGATATCTGGAACCATTTCTTGGTGTAGTAGAATTAACTCCATGTGAATACTGTCAGTGAACATGCAGCCACAGTAAAGAACTCAGATGACAACCAGAACATATAAACTTCAGATACTTTACAGCTTTCTCATAGGCAAATAATCTGTCTCAAAGTCCTGTCGAATGTTGAGCTGGGACACTTAATATTCAAACGGATTGCTATAAGAGGCATGTCATTTATGGAATCTTCCTGATTTTAGGCTTTAAACCTCTGTCAGATTAAATAAGTATAAACTAGGCTATGTAGTATAGAACAACATTATTAAACTCTGTGACTTTCATTGGGGTCACATGAGAAATGTTCCTTTTGAGATTGCCATACTTTTCAATAAAATAGCAATTAAGGATTTTATACATGAATTTATTATTTCTTATGTGAGGACTCATATTTTCTTTTTCAGAGTTTCGGGTTAAGATAAACTATGCTGCTATGCTTCCCTTTCAGTAGTTAAAGATTTGCAACTCATTATATGTATATAAATGATAGGAAATTCAAAGCTAATTCTTTTCCTTTGTCTTGGATTTTATTCTATAATTACTTTACTTTCCCTTCAACTTATAGTCTGACTCATTTTTTTTCCTGTGCTTTTGAAAACAGTTTTATTGTATTGATTACCTGCATTGTGGTTTGAATCAATTCTTTTTGGATGTAGTTGGAGACTTAATAAATAATGCCTAAATATATAATAGACTTGTCTTTAGGCATCCATATTCTCTCTTATAAACATTCATTGCAGCAGTAAATTGGAAATTGAACTAAATATTATTTTGATTAATTAGTGTTCATTAAGTTCCTTGGTGTACTTTATAGAACCCATGAAACTCCTGGAGCCTGCTCTAACACAGCTTGAATGGTACTTTTGGGGAGACAGCGCTGAATTCTTCTCATATTTTAATGAGCATTATATGTACAGATTAATTTTTTTTGTTCAGCATCCCATATTGTTCCTTCCTTTGAAATGAAATCACAAATGCTTAAATAAATTAATTGAAAAGTTGTTTACCATCACAGTAACTCATACACATATATTCATGCTCTCAACTGAAATGCAATTTTCTAAAACCAGACACAGGTAATACTGTTTAATGAATCACAGCAGAGTACTCTTTTAGCTTCTTTAAGAAAAAGAACTAAATTCTCTTCTGTTGTTCACGTACATGAATATAAAGAATATGGAAATATGCAGGCTGCTCACGATCTAGGAAACAATGTGAGCCTTATTGTCACATCTGTTCTCTATATTACCATTAGTGGAGCATGTAATTCTCTAGACGGCTTAATATCAATCCCATCTTACACTAGAGCAACAATGCAAGATAGAGTCTAACTTACTGATAGAAAGGAATATTTGAATATATTGGCATAGCCAATAATGGACAGAAATTTGACCCTTGATTTCTTTCACTCCTCTTCTGTCTTTTGGGTAATTAGCTCTCAAAACAATCATTTTCAAGTTAGTTGTGTTTCCTAGAATAGTATTCAGCAAACCATTTCTCCTTAAAGATGCCCCGTGAGGATGAGGATTCTTGATCAAATATATATGGGAAAGGCAATTTATTATACCTCCATTTTCTTGGACAGTCACAAATTTTTAGTATTAAGGTTCTTAGAATTCCTGCAGGAAAGAAATATGTTATATTGTTATATTTAGGAAAAGCTAGCATTTTCCTAAAAGAAAGATTTTTTTCTACTTAGAACAAGCAAACAATTAACACCTTGAGGAATTATTCTACTTGTTACCATTGTTGTTATTTTATATAAAGTATACTTTGGCAAAAGATATTCTAAAATTTTTTATCTAGCCCCTAGGGACTATTCCTATACTCTCTTTTTTATAGAATTATGGAGCATTGGTAAGACCTCAGAAGATCATGTAGCCCAATGGTTTTCAAACTGTAGCATACCTGTAACTACTTAGGGAAGGTTGGTTCAAATGAATTGCTGCTCCAAACTAGGAATTTTTGGTTTAGTAGGTCTGTATTAGTAGATTCAGAATTTGCATTCTAACAAGTTCCTAGGTGGTGTGACTGCTGCTGGTTTGGGATGATTCTTGAAAACCACTGACACAGTGTTTTGATGTAGTCTCTCCTAACCTCTGATAGTGTTGATAAGGTCTACTATGTCTTCCCCCTTTCTGGTGATTGAAACTTAAGACTTTTTTTACTGTATTTTCTCAAGTATACTTAATTATCTAAGACATTTGGCTTATCCCCAAACTACTAAGTTTGAATATATGAACCAGGTGGTCATCATTATCTCTGAAGTTCCTTTTTTTGGGAAAGAGTAATAGCTACCTTCCTTAATAACCTCTACTGCTTCTGGCTGCATTCTTAATCAACCTGGATGTTTCTTCATTTACTTTTGGAATACATGCTTATTGGGTAGATGCTATATGTCATACTTGTAGGTGTGGTGAACATAGTGGAAAACAAAACAAAGATCCCTACTTTTATGGAGCTTACAGTTAGGAAGGAAAATAGTAGCTAAACATATAATCATGTAAATACACAAGATATTTTCATATAACAATAAATGAGAAAAAAACACATAACTTGGTAATGCTAGTGAGAATGTATATGAGGGAGTAACAGATATTGTAATCAGAAAATGGCCTCTCTGAGTAGGTAGCCTCTAAGGTAAATCCTCCATGATTTATCTTTTGTTTAGGTTTTTCTCTGGACTGGTCCCCTAATGTCTGCATTGATTATTTATTGTCAGCCTTGCAACTTTTTTCGACTTTGATGTCATTTCATTTACTTCTCACAATACTGTTGCTTTGCTTATGACTATGGCTCAGAGGCACTTCCTCCCTAGAAAATCTCTTCTCCATAAGCTTTGTCGCTTGTGATCATTCTTCCTTTCCACACCCCTCCCAGCAAGAGTGAATAAGATACCTTCTACTTTACCAACTGTCTTTTTTTTTTTTTCAATGTTTATTTTATTTATACAAGAGGTGGGGTACAGGCCAGATGTGCGGGAGGGTGAGAGGATTCACCAGAGACAGAGCAGGGAACAGAACAGGCAGACTGATGAAATACACTGCTTAGGGGAGCAGCAGGTGAGACAGGAGAGGTCTGTTCATTATATGGGTTGCTCCGAGGCTGGTGGGGATTGAACTAGCACTACAGAGGCTGCGGACAGCTTCACAGCACTGCTCAACCGCCTGCGCCACCAGGGAGGCCCCCAATTGTCTTCTTGACCAGCTCCTGAAAGGGATGATATACATTCTGAGGCTGCCTTTACCATCCCGGAAATGTGCATTAAAAAAACTTTTAGAAATATGATGAACTGAATTTAGTTTCCCTGCCATATTACATACAACATCCATTCAGCTTTTTGATGTCGGCCACCATGTTCTCTGCACGTCCTATGAAATCCTTATTTCTTATAACACATTTCTCTTTTGTATTTGAAACAATCATTCCATATTGGATATGGCTTTGAGTATCTTCCTTTTCTTGCCTTCTCTCCTTCATATATTCTTTGCTTTGTCTTTAACCGGTTTATCAGATATGATTTGAATAACAGAGAGGACTTTTCAATGACAGGGAAGGACTGTTACCTCTTCTTATTCTCATTTTTATTTATCTATGAATCACCCTCATGCACAAAGACTTTTCTTTCTTAAATTTTGAATCTAATTTCATTTTTTAACTCAAATGGAGTTCAGTCAGTGACTAATCTCTTTTTCCTTAATTTGTTTCCCTGCATATTTGCTGCAGTGAAATAATATCCCTTCTATTGCTGCACTTCCATAGCATAAACTTTATGTCAGGCACTATTCTAAGTGCTTAAATGTGTTAGCTCATTTAACTTTAAGCAACTATGAAAATGTAACTCCAACTATAATTAACCCCATTTTGCAGAAAAATAAAGCAAATCATGGTGAGGTGAAATGACTTGTCAAAAGTCACAGCTATTTACAAGTGAAGTGATGGTGCCGGGATTTGGACCCAGAGAGTTCTGCTCCAGAGTTTGTGCTCTGAAGTACTATGCTATAATGCTTTCACTCCTACTGCAATTCAATTCAAAATGCTTATTATCCTTTTGAAATTTGTGCTGTAAGATTACTCCAGTCATTCTAGTCTTTCACAATTCTTTTGTGTTCTTATTGTGTCACACAATATATCCAATATCCCTAACAAGTTCATATCTTCCATAAATATAAAAAACAATCCATTAAGTTCTATCTATCTATCTATCTATCTATCTATCTATCTATCTATCTATCTATCAATCAATCAATCATCTATCTACTGTCTATATATGTTTAGTAATGACATATCATCCATCATCTGTTCACATCTTTTGAGAGCCATCAACTGATTAGAATTATAAATTATGTCAAGTTAAATGTAGGCTATTTGTGGATTCTCTTCCTACTGTTTATTTCATATTCTAGTGGAGAATTTTGTTCCATGATGTCATAAATTCCCTACAAGAAAACAAAGGACAAACATTGAGCTGGATGTTGAAAAGCAAATCATATGAACTTCCAGTTTTTTTCTAGGCAATGTGTATGGAAACAGAAGATATTGCTTCGCAAACAATATGGGTGGGCATCCTTTGGCATTAATAAGGTCATCATAAGCATCTTTATAGCTTGGAGGAATTTAGTCAACAGTTGTAGGAAAGGTAGATGGGACAAATGAACGCTAGAGTCATGCTATGAATCCAGAGAGACAGAAGAAAATAAAAACTATCTCCAGTAGAGGATACTGGAAAAGCAACTTTATAAGTACTTCATCCAATGATCTGAAAGTATAAAAAAGTAGTATAACTTGGTTTTATTTATATCCGCGAATATATTTTAAAAAGCACAAAATACTCAAATGGAGAGATCACAGAAGTTATAATTTCTGGGTGTCTACTCTGTTCATACTACTAATTCATGGCAAGCTACACATGTACACTTATTATATTTAAATATTATAATAGCAAATCGGAATGTACACTCTGCTTTTACTGCAGTGTAACGTGAAGGTCAAATTGTAAACATTGATCAAGATATCTATATAACAAAGGAAAACAAACCCAAAACTTCAGCTCTAAAGAAGGAAATTCAAAAAGAAGCCACGGGGTCAAATTTTAAATTCACAGCGAAGGTCTAGGACCTCCAAAACAGACTGCAGTTGGCCAGCTGAAGGCTGTGTGCACTGCACAGAAAAAAGTATTAATAAACCTCCTAATATGTAATACTGTGAAACACTTGGCTAAAAGAGGTGGTGAGTAACTGTCAGTTTCTTTCCATTAAGTCAAATATTAGTATACCTGCCAATTTTGGATTTCCTCAGGGTACACCATTGCAGCTAAACCATCTTTCCAGCTGTCCTATGATAGTGATACTGGGAGACACCAAATATAGAAACACTCATTTGTCTTGTTTACTCTCATATTCCTAAAGCAGGGCTTCTCAACAGCAATACTATTGACATTTGGGGATAGGTAATTCTCCATGTGGGAGGCTGTTCTGCTCACTGCAAGACATTTAGCAGATTGACCTGGTCTCCTTTACTCAGTAGATACCAGTACCATTATCTCAATTGTGATAACCAAAAAACGTCTGCAGGCATTGTCAAATGTCCCCTGGGGTGCATAATTAAACCCCTCCCTAATTGAGAACCACTGAGATAGATCATAAACCATAACAGACATTCAAATATTTATTGAATGCATTAAAAAATTGGAAGAATGAATTATTTCCTGCTGTCCCCATTTACATTAATTCTTTATTGTCTAACACATTAATAACTCAAGAAAGGGCATAAAAATCAGGTGATAGGAGGGCCTCTCCGGTGGCGCAGCAGGTTGAGTGCTGTGCTGTGAAGCTGTCCGTGGCCTCTGCAGCACAGGTTTGGTTCCCGGCTGGCCAGGGAGAAGCCCACATGGCGCAGCAGACCTCTCCTACCTCGCCTGCTGCTCCCCTCAGCAGTGTCTTCAGTCTATCTGCCTGTTCTGCAACCCCCTTCTCTGGTGAATTCTCTCACCCTCCTGTGCCTCTGACAGGTACCGCAGTTCTTTTATAAATAAATAAATCTTAAATTAAAAAAAATCAGGTTATAGAAACATTTTTGTTAGATATTATGCCCAGTTTAGAGGACCACACATTTGGGTCCCAGTCATACACAAACCAGTAGAAACTGTTCTCTTATCTGGAAACCCTTGGGTAACTTCACTTACCCAGCGTTTTCTAGAGATAGTGACAAAAGTTCCACCACTCACACTTTACTCTCTTACTTTGAAGTTTCCCTTTACCTAAATACCTTCTTTAAAATCAAATACCCTACAAAAATTTGCCGGATTCTTATTGTTAATGAGATCACGTTTTGAATTTCTTCCACACAATGAAATATGAACATTGAGGGAGTCCTTGGGCCTTTGGATGTTTTAAAGGTTACGTTGTAAAGGGAAGGAAGTCAAGACAAACTTGACCCACCACTGAATTTTCCAAGCAGTATTATTTGTTTATTAAATATACATGTACAGCTGCTAGGATGTTCTCTTTGCATGTTCCTTCCCAAAGGACACACAATAAATATTAAATGCCCAAATATTCAAGATCATGATACCCAGAAACCTAAGTTAGCTGCTCTTATTACTAACTTCATGGTCATCAATTACTATTTTTCAAAACAGTTAATTTGATGATGACAGTTTCTCATTTTGTATTTTCAAAATTGTTGATAACCTGTGAAGAACTAGTGCTAAAGTCTTCCAGATTTAATTGTCATAAGAATTCTCAGCCAAGCCACAGTCTTTGAGCATAAGCAGTTAAGATGCTTTCTTTAGAAGAGTCACTGGAATCTATTATTCAAGTCCTTGCTTGAGTTGATTTCTGCTTATTATTCATTAAATTACATTTGTTAAAATATGTTTATGCATGCTTTGAAATATAAATCATGGATAATTTATGTAACTTATTGACTGATTAAAATAATGAGCTTTAGTCTTCGACTTGGAGTTTGTCACTTCTGTCTGAGCAATTGCAGTATCATACCCGCATGACAGGGAGGACATTTCTCCTGGCCAAGACAAGGAACCACATGCCCAGAAAGGCCAGCAGACACATTTTACATGGAGAAAAATGTCACATGGAGTAAACCAAGCTTCTCACAGTAGTAATAGATGGTTACCTTCAAGCCATTCCTGGGATAATGTGTTCTTCTCAATTCAACGTCCATTATGGTTATACCTATTGACACTGAGGAGAGGAGGTTCAATTTAATAAATCCATGTGCTGAGCAAAGGAATAGACTTCCTTTTACAATATTTACATATTATGGGTTATTCTTTTTAATGTTTACTATTCACCTATACCTTGACAAAATGAAAAGTAAATTAAGACAATATTAGGAAAGATTTCACAATTGAGCCATCTATAGTTCTGTGACTTTTTTGGGATATGGGCCAAATTGGTGTTTGCCATGCATTTCTAGAAGTCTTTCCAAACTTCCAAGCTTTCCAAATTCTGTATGTAGAGAACTTTGTTCTGAATGATTTAGTATTCAAAATATCCATCACGGTCAGTGATGCTACAGATTGTCCACTTATCTGGGTCATACTTTGCTTGATCATAGTCATGTTTACCTTGGGAAGCATAGCCTCTGCCTTGGAAAAGGGGACATATTCTACAGCTTTCTGGAAAATGGTAACACATAACAAGGGCAAGATTCTGACAATTGTTTTGTGGTGTGCTATTCACACACACTTTTCTTTACTCAACTGAGGTGATTTACCTTCCTGTGGTCTTGTTATTGCAGAGGAAACAGACAGCAATCAAGTCAGGTAAAGGAGAAATTCTGCAGCCCCATTTTCTCTTTGTTAAACATTCATTTTAAGAATGAATGAACACTTTCTTTGAGGGAAAGAAAAAATGGTTTGAATTTGTGATAAGTAACATATGTATTGGAAAGTATGGAGATGAACTGTCCTCAAGAGTCATTAAGATAAAGACTGTTTTCTTCTAAATATTATTATCTGAGGGATATGGATCACATTGGTCTTCTTAGATGTTTATCAAATAGTTATAAGCTCTCATAAGCAAAGCATCCTTCACAATGGATAACAAAACTCACTTTTTGTTCATATACTGGAGAGAAGCTCTTAGGACCATTAATACCAAAAGACAAGCTACCAAAAGGCAACTGTTACTTATAAGTTCTATGGGTTTTCCTTACCCATACAAAGGACTAGCAGTATCCCAGGCACAGGAAAAAGATGACCCCTGTCTTTTTCTTTGTTCCTCTCCTTTTATATTTCCTTCTCATTTTGACCAAATGCATAGTAAATAATTTGGAATTCTTAAAATGAATTCAGGAGTTGTTTAGATGCACGAAATTGTAGCTGAGGGATACCCCCAAGCTCAGTTGCTGTGCACTGGACATGAGTTTGAGCAATGTGGTCAGTATTTGCAGTGTATGTGCGCCTGCCCCTTGAAATGGCTCAATATGGACATCCTCTTACATGTCAGGAGCAAATACCAATCATTACCTACATGTCCTAATCTTCTCGTATAGCAGAGATGAAAAAATAGTTAAAGTTACTTCAATTTGACTGAAATTGTTTGGAAACACTATGGCTTAAAGAGAAAGTTAGAGTGGGGGGAACTGAGAATGTGTATGTAGTGGATAAAAAAACCTACAATGCAGTTACAGCAAACTCTCCAGTGAATACATTAAATGAAACCTAAGAAGAAATATTTTTTGGTGAGTTTTGTGACACATGTCAACGTGAAGCCCATATGATGGGTGAAATTGTTTTCTATATTTTTCTGTATATGAATGTCAAACCTGAAGCCTTTTTTATTGCAAAAATAGGCTCCACAGTATTACATAAATCATTCATGGATTATGATATTCATCCCACAGCCTAAGAGCTCATTTTGAAAGAGGTAGGCTTGTTTCTGTGCCTGAACCTTAGCTTATATGTTACAGACACACAATTTCACAAGCACAAGCCAAGGTAAACATCATTTCATTGTAACCTTTTAAAATTCTTGAGCATAATACTAGCTATGACATGAATAAGTATGCCCCCCCACCCCAAATGCTTCAACAAACCTATTCTTGTGCTTCATTTACATTATTCCCAGAACACAAATAGTAAGATATTAAAACTGGGTAAGACTGTCAAATGAGATTCATTTACCTGACAGTTCTGTCACTTTAAATTGCTTTGTTGTTTATGCCACGGTTGCAATCTCAGCCCTGTTACTTGTTAATTGCTTAGTCAATGCAATTGTATCACAACAAATTTATCAGAATTTTAAGAGAAGAACTGTCTCTCGCTTGGATATGAAATTACTTTGATGGATCGAAGGTGATTATTATCATTAAATGTGACAAGCACAAAATAAAAATTCTAGTTTTAAATTCCTCTGCAGTAAAGGCACAATAAAAGTCTATTTGGAGTTTACTGATAAAGGAATGAAGTGTCATTGCTGCAGATGACCATCAAATCACATCATATATTTATTAAGTAATTAAGAAGTTCAGAACACTTTAAATAGTGGTTGTTAAAAAACAACACATATTTACTTGCATATAACTTGTGAGTGTGTGTGTGTGGTTAGATTTGATGAAAGCTCATCTAGGTATTGGTACTGGATTCATGACATTGAAGGATTCTTTAAACCCTGTTATGGAAATATCCTTTTCTTCATTTTGAATTCAGCCTTTATCTACTTTGCATGTATGTTTACATTATCTTCTTTCCTTTAAAATCAAATCCTAAAGAACTCATACCCTTTTAGGTAGCAGAATATGGTAGAAAAGCACCAGATTTTGTCTAAAATTGAAGTTACAAACTGTCTTATCTCCACTTTATCCTCTATTCTCTGCAAACCTCTTTCTTTCCTTAAATATTCATATATTTGTAAATCATTAGTTTATTGACCCAGCTTCAAAACTCATCATTTATTTCTCTTTCTTCCTTATCTCACCTGTACAACTCATCACCAAATCTTTTCTATTAAGTACATTTAATTCTCCCTCCCATTGATATTTCAATTCAGGTCCTCACACCCTTTCTTCTTCTCTGGGTTGATTGCCTGATCATCTTCAAATTTACCTCTAATTTAGCTGTTATATTGAAAAGCTAAAGGAAAGTTCATAGAACTATGGAAAAACTGAATTTTATTTCATATATATATAAGTAAACAATATATAAAAAGGAAACAGAGTAACTCCATTTCACAAGGTATTTGTTTTGTGAAAGAAAGCATTCCTTTCATATATATATAATTCATCAAAGCATTCTATTAACTACAGGGTCAAATCCAAATTTGTTATTTTGAATTAGCAAATTCTTCTTACTAATACATTCCAGTCCTTTTTTGCATTGTCATCTTTTCCCATCACATCACCCTCATTTTAACCCTATGTTACAATCTGTTATAATCTGTCATCTACTTATGGTTCCTTGAGCTAGCTATGGTATCAATATTTTATATCACACTTTGAATTTGTTTCTTCCCTTTTCCATGCATAATTGTTAAACTTTGTGTTCTTCCAGAAATCCATGGTATTCCTTATTTTCCTTGGGTACTGTACCTTAAGATCTTTTAGCATTTATAGTGGTGATTGATTTGTAGTGGTGATTGATATTTATTTAAGGTTTTTTTTTGCATTTTTTAATTATTTTATATACATTGTATAAAAATGAGAATGATGTAAGATTTTATTTTTGCATAGCAGAACTGGCCAGAGGTGGGGGGGCAGCGGTGAGAGGATTCATCAGAGACAGAGTGGGGAGCAGAACAGGCAGATCTACTGCAATGCACTGCTCAGGGGATCAGTGGGTGAAACAGGAGAGGTCTTCTGGGCCATCTGGGTTAGCTCCCTGGCCAGGGATTGAACTTAGATCATTGCTGGGCTGTAGCTGTGGAAGCGCTGATACTTGACCCCTAAGCCACCAGGGAGGCCCCTAATTGATATTGATTAAGCACTGTTTATGTGTGAAGCATAGTTCCACATACTTTATTTAATCTTTATAACTAACTTATAAATCCCATAGTCTTCCAGTCCATATTTTAAAGAACTGGGGAAATAGAAGCCCAGAAATGGCTTATAGCTTACTTACAATGAGGGAGAAAACTAGAAAACAGTGCTATTCAGATTTAAACCAATAGATCTTGCACTAGGTCTTCAGCTGTGCATTATATGTTGTGTTCACACTGTTAGATATGATTTTGTAGCCATATATCTCTGCTTCTGGAAGGTGACCTCCTTATCTTCAGGGCTTATTATTTAATTTCTTATTTCCCAAGCCTAGAATAGTGCTAGTCTAAGAGTACACATTCTGTGCATTGTGTGCTGAGTGAATGATTAGCAGTTAGACATGAGTTCATTCTCTACCTTTTGTGGTTACTGGAAAAATTCATTCAACCTTCTTGAAAATGATGTTCTTCCTCATGTGCAAAACAGGAATAATAATATCTGCCAGCATATATTAAAGCATGGGTATGAGAAAGAAATGAGATAGTCAAATATTTTAAAGCATCAGTAGTCATACAAATAAAAAGGAATAGCATATTTTTATAAGTAACAGTTAATAAATTGAACAATATGTAAAGGTCTGCTTGGTGCAAGACTATTTCCCTGGTAGTTCTTAAAGGCATAAATGAATATCATACATATAGCTCTTACCCTGCAGGTGCTAAGAATCAGGATTCATCACCTAGTAATTCTAAATGTTTTTTTTTTTTCTAATTACAAAGTCTTTAACAGAGGCTGTGGATCATCTTAGCCAAAGGTATATTGAGAAATAATTTGATTAATTTATTTTTTATGCATTAACAAGTACTGTCTGTGTCCAAAATGGGATACTCATTTTTCTAAGCCCTTAAGATATTGTGGAATGGAAGACAAGAAATGCACCTGCTGTGTGAAGAGAAAGGGTAACAGACTTATAGACTCATACTATAGGAAAATATGAAACTAAAGGATAGAGAGTTATAGAGTAGGTGGGACTGTTTTCTTTGAGAAGTGATCTTTTCTTTGTAAAGATGGTTAATATTAAGATTCCTAGAAAACATCATGTGGCTTCATGACACATTGTCATGGTTTGACCACTGATCTAATAGAGTGTAGTATATGCTGTCCTCTTCTCTCTTCCAGTTGTCAAGCTGTGCATGACAACTTGACTTGAAATGGCCAACATCAGTTGCTGAAACATACTTTGTTGCCTTATGCCACAAGCAAGAAACATCTGGCCATTAATGTCACCCCCCACCCCCATGGCATCTTCTAAACGATGATATGGAGTAAAATACTCTAGCTCTCATTTATTCCTTAGTCAAGATAATTTTGAGGCATGAATTTGACACCGTTTCCCAGATGTAAAGCTTTAGTTTCCCATGGTGACAATTATCTTTACAACCTACTTCTTGTGTCAAACAACCAAATAGCAATATAGTGATAGCTGTTAGTTTGGCTTGCCACACTTCCATAGACTTGGTTGCTAAGGAGAAAATGACCCCAAATGGATTGAAGAGATTATTATTTACGTAGACAGCAAAAGCAAGATCAACAGGCATCAGTTTCCCATCATCTTGGATGTCAAGTAATTTAGAACTAGAAGTGCCAGATGACAGACCCTATGAGTAGTGAGCCACAATTTCATTAAGGAGCCAACTTCAGATTATAGCCGAGCAATTTATAGTCTGCAGTTGTACCCAAGGGAAAGAAAGTCCTATGATTCCCAGACGGGCAGATGGAATTTTTTCAATGCAGCCTTCCACTAGGTACTAGGTAGGGTCCCTCATGTAAGAAAGGGGCATGAATAGAAATGGTCTTGTGGCATCTTCTTTTTAATTTTTTAAAGATTTATTTTATGCATACAAGACCTGTGGTATAGGCCAGGGGTATGAGGGTGGGTGTGTGTGAGAGGATTCACCAGAGACATAGTGGGGAGCAGAACAGTTGGATTGACTGAAATACACTACTGAGGGGAGTAGTGGGAAAGACAGGAGAGGTCTGCTGTGCCATGTGGGTCAGCTCCCTAGCCAGACATCGAACTCATGCTGCAATGACTGCAGGTCACTTCATAGTGCTGAAACTTAACCCTTTTGCCACTAGGGAGGCCCTTTGTAGCACCTTCTTACAAGACTGCTTATCTCGGCATATCCAGGGTGGGTCACTAAGAATTGTCTCAGACCGTGGTTGAGCCTCTGTGGCCTAAGAGCAGATACTTAATACTACAGTACCTTGGACGAGCCCTTCCCCTACAATTTGTTACTTCCTCCTATGATAGTTGATGTTATGTGTCAACTTAACTGGTCTAATGAATACATAGAAAACAGGTGAAATATTTATTTCTGTGTCTGCCTGTCAGGGTTTCCCTACCCCCCACCCCCAGAAGAGATTAGTTTCTGAATTGGTAAACTGGGTAAAGAAATTTGCCCTCTCCACTGTGGGTAAGCATTAGCCAAACAGTTGAGGGTCAGAACAGAACAAAAGGTAGAGGAAGGGCAAATTTGTTCCCCTTGCCTGAACTGTGACATTTATCCTCCCTTGCCTTCAGAAAACAATGTTTATGGCTCTCATGTTCTTTGGTTTAGGGCCTTCTTATATGAATAGGAATGTATATCGTGGACTCCCCTGGTCTTTGGGTCTTTGAAACTGGACTGAATTACACCACTGATTTTCCAGTTTGCAGATAGCATGTTGTGGAACTCTTCTGTCTCCATAACTATGGGAGTCATTTCGGAGAATAAATCTCCACACTTATACATGCACTCTGTTTCTTGGAGCCTCCTAATACTCCCCCTTCCCCAAAGCCCACACTAATTTCTTACTTCTCTGCTCATATTTTTGATGCTTTCAAATCACCTCCCTTTTCTCAGTCTTGGTCTAAGAACAGGGGATCCAAACAAGACACAAAATAACATCTACAACTCTCTAAGACAACTGAGTTTGAAGAATTGTCAGAAGGATTTTGTTATGTTAACAGTTCTGAGTCTGAATCTGAGGTTGCAAGAGTCACCTTGATTGCAGCTATAGAAAGAACATTTGTCTTAGAAAGTAAACAAGAATAACTTCTTTTCACAATGTATTTGTTTTGTGAAAGAATTCTTTTTTCTTTTCTGAAAGAGAATGACTTTTGAATAGAAGCTTCTGGTGTGATGGTTTAAATGTAAGTTGTCAAGGGGAGTTAGTGGCACTCCAAGGAAAAAATATAGAGCAGATGTTTGCAGGTATCTGTGTAGACATTTACAAAAGGTTTGTGCATACAAAGTTGGAATAGGATTCTTAAAAATCTCTTACGGGGAAAGATCTCCTTTTGAGCACAGGACATATTTTTCCTATCAGTGCCAACACCTGTATGTACAGGTGGTTTTGGCAGTAGGGAGTTCTTGCATATAAATATTATTATTCAGATCCAAAATTAGGCATACCAATTTTATATATTCTAAGGATCTCAGTATTTAAATCTATGTCATTTTGACTTCAAAGCACCTATTCTTTGCAAATCACTATGCTTCTTTCTAGTATCTTTCTATCTCTGGAATAATGATAAGATTAATAGCTAACATCTATTGTGCATTTATTTGTGCTAGACACTATTCCAAGAGTTTTATTTTAAGCAACTTATTTAATTCTCAATATGATGCGGGTTCTATTATTAATCCCATTTTTTACTTTAGGAAACTGGATTGCAGAAACACTAAGTTACCTGCCCAAGATCAAAGATCTAATAAATGGTGAAGACAGTATTTAAATCTATACAATTTGACATAGTCTTTAATCTTAAGTACTGCCCTTATATTTCACCAGCTTCTTTTAAATGATATATTTAAAGTACAGTTTAAAAACTAAATTTGATAGCTCCAAGGTGCATGTAAAAAAGATTTAAATTTAAGAGTTAAGTGTAAAACTCAAAAGGCAAAAATCATTTAAAATAGTTTTACTTAATATGTTAATGTCTGCATGCTGGAAATCTTATCATTTGAGAATTGACCTGAAATGTTAGGACCTCACAATGCTAAGAACAAGAACAAAACTTGTGATGATTAAAAACAGTAAAAATGAATTAAAAATACATTATTTCTGTTGAGAGATAAAAGATGAATAAAAATACAACTGTTTCTAACTTTAAAATATGCTTATCGACCCCCTCACTATAGTGTTTTAAAAAATCAGTTCTTAATAATCTGAGTTCAAAGTGGGTGTTTATAAAGTTGCTAATTAAAATCAATTATTTTGGTTTGACTTTGCTTTGATTAGGAATGCTAATTTATATGGATAGCCCATTTAATCTAAGAACCAATTTGTATACATAAATGCCAGTAACATCAAAATAAGCTGATGCTTGTGACTCAGTTCTGCTCAGGGGTGGAAGGAGGGCAGCTAGCTACAGTTATTAAATGATAATACAAATAACATAGGTAATAGAGGAAAAAAGATTAGGTAGATTTTTGTTTGCTTGAACCCAATAACCTGAACTCAGAAACATTCCCCTTGAGAATGCAGAAACAGCAGTGCAGCTGACCCTGAGGGTGCCAGTGTGCAAAACTCAGCTTAACCAATTTTTATGGATCCACTTTAACACCTGTGATCCTTTGGGTCATGTTCCCAGATATGCAACACATTGAGGGGTTGGGAAAGATAGTACCAACAATTCTAGTATCTCTTAATTCATCATAAAAATAGAGTAATGTTAAAAGGGAAAAACACATGGGCTGATAAAAATAAATCAAGCATGGGTAGACTTGGAAAAAGATCTTTGAGATTCTGATTACTGATTAATAATGATAATTACTATAGTTAACATTATTTAATGGATACAGACATTCAATAAATTTTCAGCTTGACATTCCTCTTCTGATTCAATAATAATTGTTCTCCATTACTGCAATTGAGGAAAAAGCCTCATATTGATCCTATTATAAAATAAAGACAGAGTTTTGTATCAAGTTTTTCAGTAGCAAGCAATGGAAATAAATTCCAGTTAATTTTGGCAGAATAGAAATTTATTAGAAGGAAATTAGCAGAATTAGAAGGACTGGAGAACCAGACTAAGCATTTAAAAGCAGGATTTACACCCAAGCTAGTCTTGGGCACCGGCCTGCTGTTGAAACTGTTGCTGCCTTCACAGAGTACCAGCTGCCACAGTTGTACTCTGCCAACTTCTCAAACTTATGGCAATGGCTAATGTTGCTAACTAGAAAGACTAGCTTCTGAATTAAGGTCTGATATGAACACAGGTGATTGGCAGAGTCTAAGTTCATCTCGCCCCTTAGCTTCAAGAAAGTTTGGGGAGTGAATGTCTTATGCTTTCTCACTTCTGGGGTGGCAATCTATTTCTCCTGCTATACAGATGTATAAAAATGTGGAGTAGCTAAGATGCTAAGTGGCCTATAATTATCATCTAGTCCATGCATCTTTATCTAAAACCATTTTTGCAGAATTCTGGTCTCTGGCTTTGTCAGAAAACCAAGGTAAGTTTGTCTCTAAATATGCTCAGGGATTCTGACTTATAGTATAACCCCATTATTCAAGTAGTGGATCTTTCAGACATATAGACATGATCTTAAATGAAAATTTTCTTCACTTACTCATACACAGGTGAGTATCAGTAACTCTATCAGTGTAGAAAGCAATATCTAGAGTTACTACTAGTACATTTGACACTATACTTGATGCCTTTATAAATAGGAAGGGTGGTCCAATACTAAGGCTAATTTTTTTTATAAAGAAAAGACGTGAATATTTTTACTATTATTTTTTGCCCATAGTTCTGACCTCTCAAGATTCCTTTTTAAGCTTATATTTCTAAAATGTTCTCAAAGCAATGAATGAAAGATTATGTAATGTTGGTCAGTGCATTGAATTTTATTTTAATGTGGAATAAAATTGATTTGGTAGAACATTTATGTCATGAACTTTAAATTTTAACTGTCTAGAGTATCCAAAATTATACAAATGTAGTCTCAGAGCTTTTGTCCAGATAGAAATAATAACTATTTTTAAGTGATATGTTTCCATAACATTGACATAGGGAAACTGTTTATTCTACATTTGTGCAAAATGTTGGGTTAACACTTGTGATGCTTCTGTAATTTCTTTTTTTTTTTTTATTTTATAGAGGCATGTTTATTTATTTGTTTGTTTGTTTGTTTTTGTTTATACAAGCACTGGGTACAGTCAGAAGCGTGGGAGGGTGAGAGAATTCACCAGAGCCAGAGCGGGGAGCAGAGCAGGCAGAAGGACCGAAGTACACTGCTGAGGGGAGCAGCGGGCAGCAGGAGAGGTCTGCGCCCATGTGGGACCCTCCTCCGGTGGCTGGGGAGCAGCCGGGGATCGAACCAGCGCCGCGGAGGCCTCGGGCAGGTTCGCAACCCAGCGCTCAACTGCTGCGCCACCGGGGAGGCCCTGTAATTTCTTTTATATGCTTTTAGTTAAAAAAAAACAAAAACTTGCAAACAGCAAGTGTGAGAAGACAAGGCCTTAGTGAGTAAAGAATACACAGTTAAAATCATATTTATTTTCCAACCCTGGACCTTCTCCTACTTTATTTCTCTGAAAGTCTATATACTTGCTTATAAAGTGAGACTGAGAATTTTTATGGACTGAATATTTGTGCCCTTCCAGAATTTCATATGCTGAATTTCTAGACACCAGTGTGATGATATTAGGAGGTGAGGCCTTGGAACTAATTAAGTCTTGGGGATGGAACACTCACAAATAGAATTTGTTCCTTATAATAGAGACCCAGATTCTCACCCCCTCCACCATGTGAGGACACAGCTGTTCATCTGTGAACCAGGAAGTAACCCCTCTCCTTTGACACTGAATTGCCATTTGTTTGTTCTTGGACTTCCCAGCTAGAACTTGGAACCCAGATGTGAATCTATCTATGTGATTTATACCCCCATCTGTGGTATTTTGTTATAACTGCCCAAAAGAACTAAAGCAATATCTTTCTTGAAGCATTGTGTTGGTGATGAAATGAGGAAATTAATGTAAAAGCATATGGCATAGACACAGGAGCTTTTGGGCTCAGTAATGTTGGTGGCTATTTTAGATTAGGATGCTTTTCATGTCAACAAAGAGTAAGAAGTAATATGAAGATATCTTTAAGATGTTTATTACACAGACTTTCTGCTCCCTAAAAGAAAAAAGAAGCTTTACTTGTAGACTACTAATTCTTTTGTCTGGCAGGATAACTTAATGGTTCTTTAAAATGACATTAGGATGTATACATCAGAGTTGCCATCAAGAAAAAGAGTGAGTTAATGGTGGTTGCTGGGTAGGTAACTGTTGGGGCAGAAATGGTTGGATATAAACAGTAAAATGTCACAATAGCTGAATAACTCTCCGAAACTCAAATTGTCAGGTGAATGGAACTCCTGTCTAACTTTGTGTGGCACTGACCTGGCACACAGAGTGTCCTTGATTCCCTCAGCAGAGCCATTCACTGGATACTTTAGAAAATGACACAAATTATTATCTTCAGCACAACAGGAAGTAGATGCTTAAGATGAAAAGACTTTGAAGCCTGTATGTGTGTGTGGTTAAATGCCTGTGTGTGACAGAGAAAGGAGAGTGAGGGAGAGAGAGAGAGAATTGAGGATGGGGGGAGGGTGAGAGAAGGGGGTTAGAATGACATATAATTTCATATATAGGAATTTGATTTGAAAATATCTCCCTTACCAACTGTATGTGGCATTTTATTTCTTTCACTATTAGTATTACTAAAACAAAAATAAAATAAAACTTTTCTGGACAATTGCAGTGAGGATTATTTTTATTTAGGCACACGATAACAATTAGCATGGTCTGGGTAAAGACTCAATGTTGAATTTTAAAAAGCTATGTTATGATGTTTAATTATGTATTTGCTCTAACTGGTCAGTGCCTGTGATAGGTAGCTTCATAAAGGTAAGAATATCACCTGATTATAGAAATAAATGTTAGCTTCTTGCTGCACTTTGATTTTTAACAGTCAAAGATCCTAAAAGATGTTTCAAGTCACTGCAAAAGTCAATGCTCTCTTCTTGGAAAAAACCAAATGTTGTTTTCCCAATAGTCTGTCTTCTTTTTCCCTTGCAGTTCATTCCTCCTAATATCTAGATATTCTCATTATATTTAAGATTTTTTTTTTGGAAAGTCCATCTGCCCTTCTATCAGAGCTTCCTTTGTACACAGTTTCATCTTCTGACCTCTTTTGTGAAGTGAAAGTTGAATTATTTATTTGTGTCATGCTTCACAGTGTAGAGTGCAAGAGGGGCTGCTAACATTTATTCCCGAATTGCTGGAAGTCAGTAGAAAAAAAAGTAGCCCAAATAAATTACTTAGTAGAATGAAAATCAATGACATCTTTTATCAAATGTCATTAGCTCAGGCCTCCAAGTGTCAGGAAGAAGACATCGAAAACATTTGGCTCACTCAAGTGAAGGACAAAAAAATGTTCTTTCCAGGGGTACCAAGGCCAAGGAAGCTCTGATTAAAATAAAATCAGGCGTAAGATGCTGACTGGAGTTGAAATCCTGCAATTCCTTTGATTATTCGCGTGGATGAATCCAGTATGAACTCAACTCCTAATGACAGAGCCCATTAGCCGGCTGTTTGCTTTTGGACGTAATAGATAGAAAACAGATGAAGTCCAAGGAATTGACAACATGACTAACGTGATTTTATCCATCCGTGGTGGAGTTTTAAGAAAAGTCTTTGGAGGAGAGTGGCTCTTTCTTTCCTTTCTCCTCTGTAGATATTTATTATGGAATATAAACATACAGAGTTTTGTTCTGTTTTGTTTTAGAGACCTGGAGATACTCTATAATACAAAAACTCAATCAATCACAGCCAAAGCCCCAAGCAAACAGAAGGGGAAAGTTTTATTTCTTATTTGTTCCCTGTGAGATTTTGAAATACTACTTCAAAGTATTAATTACAGACAAATTTGATGAAACCAAAGGGCAAACCACTGTGTTGATTCAATTTCATGAGGGACTAGGTTTAAGTGAGAATTTAATTAATTTTCTTTCTTCTGCACGTTAAGTTACTGTAAGTGTACAATGGACTCAGATAACATGGGCTTCTTATTTATTTATTTTTCTTCTTTGGATGAGTTTTGAAAAGTTGCCTCAGAGAATTTCCAAATTGAAAAGGGGAGAAGTGGATTGGTAGTTTGCAAAACAGAGTCATTGTAAATGTAACAATTGTGGCTGATTCAAGCAAATCTCTTGCCACCCAAGAAAAATAATTCAAAAGCACATGCTTGACTGTTGGTGAGTCAGGAGCATTGACTTCATATGAAAAACAGTATATTTGGCTTATTTTCCTTTTTCACTATTAATTCTTGTTACTTTAGGCAAGTCATTGGTGAGAACGAATTTAATAATAAAAAATAAAAAGAGGTATGTGTCCTTTTCCTAAGCTGGCTAAAGGCATGTTTCAATGCTTTAGTTACTCTACTCACTAAAAAATAGTTTAAGCTCTGTACTCTTGCCCAGTTTATATTGTGTTTGAAACAGGAGTTTACAGGGTTTTATTTGCAATTTTTATTTTTTGCTCAATATTTTGAGGTCTAAATTTATGCATTTATAGTTGGAAGTCTAAACTTACAGGTATAATTGATTGCTTAAAATATATTCTATCATATGGCATATTCAATGTATCATAGTGCATTATGTTGAGGTCTGTGTATTTCTCATCCTAAAGGGTGTTGTTCTTTCTACTCTTTGCATAACTTGGAATTCTCTAAAATTAGTTGGATAATATTTGCTGTATATTTTAATTGAGAGAGGATCCAAACTTTCTTTGGATTCCCAAAATAGAGCTGAACAGTCTCATCTCTGAATAATCTCATCCTTTCAGAGACTATATTACCAACTAAAACATGTGACTCGAATTTATTTCTTAAATACTTTCTTTTGATCCCCAGACTTTTATATATAAGATATTTGTACCTGAAAACTCAAAATTAAATGTGTTTATCTACCTTCCCCATCTATCCTTTTCTAAATACCTGCATCTAAGACTGTCCACCATATGGCAATTGATAAAAACATTGTCAAACTTGCAACTCAGTTAAAAATCTCAGCTTTTCCATGTTTTCCAAGTTACCACCTTGCTTAAGGGTCTACTTCATAAATCACTTTCATAGTCTTCTCTTTTCTACTTCCTTGTTGCCTTTCTCCTATACAGTGTTATCTAACCTATTGCTCTCCAAAGGATAATATGTACACACTTGGGAATGGTCCATAAAAGCCAGGAAAGAACATTTTAGAATTTCTATGTATATATATTTGTGTTCCTTTTAAATTTCTGTATGAACTTTTTAACATATACTTTACATGAGAATGTGCATATCTTATAGCATGTATTGACATAGTAGTGAATGCATTGTCAGGTCTTTATTGGTAAGATCAGAAACTTTTGGAGGACACTGTAAACTATTCAGTTGCCTTGTTCTTGTGCTTAGATTCACTATGTTGCAGTTATTAAAAGCACTGTCCGTGTCAGTAAGATGAGATCAGAATTTATTATTGGCAACAAAAACTATGCCCTTCATTATCTGTTCTAAATATACTCTCCAGTTTCACCTCTCACCATTTCCCCAAATCTTATGTCCTTTTTAAACGGCAAGGTGAGCACAATATTATGCTAATTATCTTCCCACTCCATTACTTGGTTCTACGTGTTGATTCTATATAGGAAATCTTTCTTTTTCACCCCTATCAAATTCCTCATCTTTCAGACCCTGATTCAAATCACTTCTCCCTGAAGCCTTCTATTATTCTAAAAAGAGTTAGTCATAGCCTGTATTATATGCATGAAGCAATTTATCCACAGTGCTAATATAGTTGATTTTCTTTCTTCCTCTAGACCATGTCTTTAGATTCTACCTTATTCATCCTATATTCTCTAATATTCCTACTTCAATGGTTACCATACAAAGTACCCAGCAAATTATCCTTTAATACATATGCTAATTTGGTAGAAAAATAAGAGCAACAGTATCAGGGTATTATTGGAAATTTCATATTATTTTGATATATAAGCGAAAAGTTAGAAGAGATCAGACTGCAAATTTAGATCAATGAAGTAATCCAGTGGGACCACATTAAAGCAAGATCTCCTTTTCAGTGTATTAAACTGAGTAAGGTCACTTTTTCTATTTCAGGGATGTCTTTATTTATATTTTATTACAAAATAATTTTTAAGTTGAATAACTTCAACATATAGCATTGTGTAAGCTAAAGCTATACAGTATTTGTTACTTCATTACATTTTTGTATTTTAATATGATTGTTGATATTCATTGCATTACAAAATTATAATATAATGTTATTTTCTATTTATTATACTATCCATTAAATTGCCATGACATTTACTTACTATTATTACTTACACTGATATATTTCCTACTTGTTACAAGTTTGCATCAAACTTGAAATCAACCACAAAAAAAGCAGGAAAAACCTCTAATATGTGGAGACTGAACAACATACTATTGAGTGATTATTGCGCTAATGAGGAACTCAAAGGAGAAAATAATAAATACTGGGAGAAAAAAAATAAAATAAATACATGAACTACTGGTACACAGAAAAGCAGTACAGGAAGGAAGTATATAACAATACAGGTCCACATTAAGAAATAAGAAGGATCTCAAATAATTTTAACCATACTCCTTGAGGAACTATAAGAAAAAGAAAAAAAATTAAACAACACCAAAAGTTTGTAGAGGGAGGTAAGTAATAAAAATTAGAGCATAAATAAACAAATTAGAAATCCAAAAGATTATAAAAACACCACGTGTTGATTTCATGGGAAAAAAACCAAAAAACAAAACAAGAAAGATACACACTATCAAATTATCAATGTAATTCACCACATCAACAAAGAAAAGATAAATTTCATACCATATCAAAACATGCTGAGAAAGCATTTGACGATATTCAACAAACATTTATAATAACTCCCAATAGAATGGGGTAGAAGTGTCAGGCTATAAAATCACTATACAAAAAGTAGTTGCATTCTTTTATGTAAACAATGAACTAGAAGAGAAAGCAATCAAGAAAACAATGCCATTTATTACTGTACAAAAAATATGTACCTGAGAACTAACTGAACAAAGGTGTAACAGCTGTCCAGTGAAAACTATAAGACATTATTAGAAAAAATAGAAGATGCAAAAAAGTGGAAATATATTCCTTGTTCATGGATTGGAAGAATTAATATAGTTAACATAGCCATTTTACTCAAAGCAATATACAGATTCAATAAAATCCCTATCAAAGTTTCAGTGGTATCTTAAACTATTGAAATTTTTTTTAAATTTATGCATGCAAGAGCTGGGGTGTAGGCCAGAGATGTGGTGGGGGGAAGGGTGTGAGGGTCACCAGAGACAGAGTGGGGAGCAGAACAGACTGAATGAAGTACACTACTGAGGTGAGCAGTGAGCAAAACAGGAGAGGTCTGCCATGCCATGTGGGTCAGCTCCCTGGCCAGGATTGAATTCTCACCACAGTGGCTGCTGACAGCCTCACGGTGGTGAGACTCAACACCTTGCACCACCAAACTATTGAAATTTTTTATGGAACCACAAAAGACCACAAATAACCAAAATGATCCTGACAGAAAAGAAGAATAAAGAATTCACACTCTCAGGCTTCAAACTATCCTATGAAGTAATAGTAATAAAATCAGTATGATGCTGGAATAATAGTTGACAGACAAATGGAATATAATTAAGAACCCAGAAATAAACCCACACTTATATGCACAGTAAATCTACAATAAAGGAGACAAGAGTATACAGAGGAAAGTCTCTGCAACAAATGGTGCTGGGAAAAGTAAAATGAGATAACAATTCTAGCCTCTATACCATTTAGTGTAGAGGCCACTAGCTGGAGCACCTTCCCATCCTGACCACAGCCTCCTGGCTTTCTGTCCTTCCATCTCATTCAGTGAAGCATGATATTCCTCTGTGTCCCTTTTGGTGTAGGTTATGTTGGTCTCTACTGTTCAAGAGGTGTTCCAGCTTCATACAAACTCTTAGACTCTCTGGGTGTTTAGATAACCTGGTTAATTTAGATAATCCTTTTGGGAGCAAAGCACATGTCTCCACTGCCATCTTTTTATAAGCATTTGGAATGTTCATATTCAACATTGTCTTCAAGTCATGAAAACAATACTCAGTAGAACTCAGTAATTTATATACATCAATTATATGAATATTAAAATTCAGTTAAAATTTAAATAAAATTAACACAAAATATGAAGCAGAAATATAAATGTGTTTCCCTAGGAATTTCTGAAATACCAGGCATGAGCAACACTAATTAAAGATTTATCAGCACCCTGTTTAAATTGAGTGTCTGAAATACTCATTTAATTTGGTTTAGGATTTTACACAGCTATGCTTGAATTGGTTGTTAAATGAGTATCCACTCATTATTAAAAATAAGATTTGAACACTAGCATTTAGCAATTTTGATGAAACATACTCTTTTCAAGTAGGTGTTTTACCCCTAATATGTTTTGATATATGTTTAGTAAATGCTCCCATCTTCTCATAAAGTTTGTATTGTATAGATGTGTATTCAGAAAATTAAGGAAATGTATTGATATAGTAAGTATTAGAATAGCAATTATACAGTATGCTTTCAGTGTTTAGATTAGTATTTAAATATTTAGGAATATTATTGTTAATTACTAAATAAGTCTACTAAAAGTCAGTTTCAACACTAATCAGTATTTATTGCATATCTATCTGATATTATTAATGAAGGCGAGTCTGAAAATATCATGGAGGATTCAAGAATATAAAATATATTTTTGTTTACAACTGCTTGCATTAAAATAGGAGGAATGCAAAATAGAAAGTAAAAGATCCAAAGTAGGTCAGATGAAAGCTAAGTTTGCTTAGGAAAAAACCCCAAAATTATATCTTACTGGAGTGATGAAGGTGATTCTATGAAAAAGCATTTTTACTAGTCCTTGAAGTACAAAATATAAGATCATATGAAAATTATGTAGGAAAGTTAACTAGCTGTAGTACAGTTTGAATAAATTTAATCCAATTATATAAATATGAATTTATCAAGCTAATTAATAGAGGAATAATTAATTAAAAACATAAAGAATCTTTCCCTTCAGCAAAAGATTTATTAAAATTTTACTTAAAAAGTATCCAGGTACGTTTTAAATTTTTATTCATTTATGAGGCAGAGGTAATTCAAGGATATCTATTTTGGAAAAGCTGTATAATTAATATTAAAGGAATTCTACTATCTACATCTTCTATTTAATTTAGGTTTATGAGAACATAATCTTCATGTCAATGTCCTTTGTTGCTTAACCTCATCAAAAGTTAACCTTAGTAAAACTAGAATCTGAGTCGCAGTAGAAAGGAAAAAAAGATAAACACTTAGAAAATATGAAATTTTATTCAAAATTAGAGGAAAGTAACAAAAAAAGACATCACAGTGATAATAATATCAAGCCTATATTGTGTGGTTTTAAAGAGATTAGTATAGTAGAAAGAACATGACTTTCAAGTCAGATCATACTGTTCCACCATTTCTGTGATTACATATGTGACTTGATAGTTTTCTAAGATTTTCCCCTCAGCTATAAAACAGAAATTTCAAAGCCAACTTTACACAATTGAATGTGTTAATATGAAAAGTCAAGATTTCATGATGCATAGTGTACAGATGTCAAATTATATAATGCTTTATACTTGAAACATATGCTGTCATAAACCAATGATACCTCAGTAAAAATTTATACATAAAAAGTAAAATGTTTACTATATAGTAGAGGTGAAATAAATATTCATTTTCCTTGTCCATTTTTCATACACATTGTCTAATAACAATTCAATTGTTATGAGATATATATTCAATGAATATGTATTTTTTAAAAGATTTATTTTTATTTATGTATAGAAGAACTTGGGTATAGGCCAGAGATTCAGGGGATGAGAGGATTCACCAGAGACTGAGTGGGCAACTGAACAGGCAGATCTATCGAAATACACTGCTGAGGGGAGCAGCTGGTGAGAAAGGAGAGTCAGCTGCACCATGTGGGTCATCTCCCTGGCCGGGGATTGAACTCATGCTGCAGTGGCTGCTGATAGCTTCATAGTGCTGTGACTTAACCTTTTGTGCTACCAGGGAGGCCCAAAAGAAAAAAAAAAATTCTTGAGTTATTCAGTTAGAAAAGAAATCTAGTCAATTACAGAGGGAAAATATAGTTAAGATCACATTTCTCCATGGCAATATTCAATGCCAGGAGATAGTCTACAGTAAACAAGTGGGGCCCATATTTTTACTCAAACATCAAGGCAAATGGACTTGAAAGAATCAAGTACTAAAATGTGAGATTATTGAGCTAGCTACATATACACAATCTGATCAACCAAGATAGAGAAGCTGGGGTAAAAGGAATAGAGCAACTTAGATGTCATATGATGGTGGGACATATTAATGAAGCGTAGAAGAAAATGAATTTCAAGAATTTCATACCCTGGTAAGATGGATATTGGCATTTATTCTCAACTCTGTAAATCCTTGGGAAATATAGTACTGTTGATAGAGTCATATAAGCTGCTTACGATGAATAGGAAAAAAACGTAAGAAACAGGGAGTATACATTTTGTCTAGGAAGGGAACTCACTTTTATTATAGGGAATATAACACCTATGGAATTAACACCTATAGGCAAGTGTACGCACGTAGAAGTGGCTTTGTTGAAGGCTCTTCTGTCTTCCAAACTTCGCTGCTATTTGAAACATAGACATTCACTTAGAAAATAATTTGGCCATGGACTCTTTTATACAAAGTTCTTTGTGTTGATTAGAAAACTGGAACAAATATTTTTGGAAGTTAGGGATAAATAAAGCCTGTGCCCTAAAAAGCACACTGAGGCAAAGTTTCTATCCATATTTAATTCGATTACATAGTTCTCTATCATATGTGATATTCTGTCTTAACTCTCTTAAAAGTATGATTTTTTTTTTAATGTTGCTTAATCTTCAGTGAATAATTTGTGATGAGTGATTTTTGTTTTTATTATATATGTGTTTTTATTATATTTGTTTTTATTATATTTTTGTTTTTATTACATTATATTTTATTATATTTCATAATGAAATGATTACCACAGTTAACACGTTCATCTTCTCACATGGTCATAAGTGCTTTTAAATTATCTTTTAAGATCTATTCTTAGTAACTTTCAATTATACAATACAGTTAACTAAACTCATACTACTATATACATTATATTTCTAGAACTTGTTCATACTATAACTGCAAGTTTATACTCTTTGACCCACTTTCACTCATTTTCTGGACACCCCCCCCCCCACACACACACACTGCTCACTAGTTCCCATGAATCTACCCTTTGCTGCTCTTTATCTCTATGGGGTTTCTTCTTTTAATTAAAAATATAAAGAGATGAGTACTTTTGTGATTGAACCATTTATAAGTGAAACATTTTCTTCTATCTGAAATGTAAACTCATGTTTACATACATGCCAAGGCTCTTAAGATGTATTTTAGATAATTGGATAAAATGTAAAACAAGGCTAGTATAAGAAAGACAGCCACCAATTGTCCCTGTCTCCAATTACTGCAGATACAAAGCTCACTGTAACCTCTGGTGTTAGAAATGTCTGTCTGTTACAAGGCTATCTACCTGCTGGAGATGTTTACAAAAAGGTTAAATTAGACAAAGGTTTCCAAATCTAAAATACAAAATGGATCATTGTCTTAAAGCACTTTATAAACACAGAGAAAGAAAGGGAGGGAGATAGAGGGTAGAAAAAAATTGAAAACTTTTGCTACTTATCTGTCTCATTCCTTCTGACTCCTGATACTCTCATTTGTATACATATATAAGCTTATCATTACATTTTTAAATCTAGATTTATCTCACATAAATGTTCACAGTCTTTATATAGCTTACAGAAACTAGAAGGCAGGTCATGTATGTTATATTATTTTAGAGAATCTTTAAATTGTGTTCAACCTAACAGTTTTATTAAATTCCTTGATTTAAAGTATTATAGAATTATCCTATAATCTATAATTACCAGGTGAAAAGACACAAGTCCCATCAAGTTGAGGAGATGGGAATCTAACTCCACAGAACAAAATGTACTTTTAATAAACTGTGACAAGACAAGCAAGAGAAAGAAAAGGTTTAGGAGGCAAAAGATCTGAGTCTCAGATGAATGAAATGATTTTATTTGAATTATTTTTCTCTTTGTCACTCACGACATTTTTTTTAGGTGGTACTGCACATTCAACTTGCTTTATTCCACTTTCAATCTCACATGATATAGTCCTTGGCTCTTATTTTGTACATACTTTTACTCATCACTGCCTATTGTTTTCCATTCTTCCGTTTTTTTATTCCTCCCTTATATCACTGTCATAAATGGTTGTAGGTGTAAGGAGAACTTTATTTTACACAATAATACAGTACCTCAGCTGCTTAAGTCTACCTACTTCAACATCCTTAGGGCTTGTGTAAGATCCTTTATATCTCCCTAGCAGAAAAATGGAGAAAAAGTTCTGAAGATTAAACCAGGCCTAGACACACATCACTTCTGTCCACATTCATTCTGTTGGCAGAACATGACCCAACTAACTGAAAGGAAGGCCAGGAAAGATAGTCTCACTGTATTTCAAGAAAAAGCAGAAAGTAGTCTGGTGAACTTACCCAGCGGGCCATCACTTGCTGCAATATTTTCTTTTTTTAAAGATCATTTATTTATACAAGCACTGGGTACAGTCAGAAGCGCGGGAGGGTGAGAGAATTCACCAGAGCCAGAGCGGGGAACAGAGCAGGCAGAAGGACTGAAGTACACTGCTGAGGGGAGCAGCGGGCGGCAGGAGAGGTCTGCGTGCCATGTGGGACCCTCACCAGTGGCCAGGGATTGAACCGGTGCTGCAGAGGCTGCAGGCAGCTTTGCAGACCAGCACTCAACCACTGCGCCACCAGAGAAGGCCCTGCAATATTTTCTAAATGCCAGCCGTATGAGGATAAAGTACAATTTGATGAATGCTGTTATAAGATAAGCTAAGATTGCATAGCACATGGATGCATAACCCTGGTGCTTGTGCTTGATCACAGAATTTAGAATCCTAATAGGACCCACTGATTGCATATCCTTCAATGGACTTTCTACCAGCATCATACAGACTTGAAATTCCCTAAGGGAAAAATTGGTTATTTTAGTTGAAGTTATATAAACATAAAACAAATAGGACTGCAGTTTTTTAAAACAGAGAATTGACATTCATGAAAATAGCACTTTGGAATTCAGACCATTACAAGAAAAAAAAAAAAAACTGAAGTATTAAGAAAAGCAGTTTACTATGATTAGATACCATCAGTCAGAACAGGAGATAATGATCTGAAGCTATTTCATTATTAATAAATTCAGCTTCCTTTTTCAAATGGTTTAGGGAAAGAAGAGGTGCTATATCCCACACTAAAATGAACATAGTGCCTATAAGGTTAGAAGCAAATGTTTAGGATTATAAACCTGAGAAAAGAAGCCATGCTCAAATTAATTGGAAGCTAAGCTTCCATAGATTCTTCTAATTAAATTGTATCAATGGTAATTATCTCCCCAAATCTGCCCAGTCAATAGTTCTAAAGGTCAAATCCTGGGGTTCTTACGTGCTGCTTAAATTTTGAGAAATTTGTCTTGAACCAAATTCATTAAATTCTATCCAAGACAAAAATAAACTGTTTCCTTATTCAACATACCTTATTAACTTAGACAAGATTTTTTCTTTTTTATTCACTTTTTGTGTTTTTTTTTTTTTTTTTAATTATTTGCCTGCCTTTACATCAATTTCTTTTTGCTATTCTCAGAATCTGTATAATTCAGTGGAACTGGCAGGACTCAGATTTCATCCATGCTGATTTCTGGAAAGACAGTCAAAGCAGTTTCCTAGTAGAAGCAAATCACCTTGCCCTCCAATTTACCTTTTCAATCTGATAAATTCCCTCAGTCTAAGTACAGGGCAAAATGAGTAAGGAAAACGTTCAGCTTTATTCATCAACTTCCACCCCCAATTTTCTCTCCTTTGGAAAAAGAGGGGTGAGTAATACATTGGATTTGCTGATATTTTATTGGGTCACAGTCCTGGGGCCTGGGAAAGCAAGGATTTGATGGGGATGTAAAAGTCAGATCTTATAGACAGTCATGCTCTTTGAATGTTTTTTTTTGTTTGTTTTTCCTCACACAAGGTTAGAGAAGTCGGGCTAAGGTCAGGATCTGGTCCTTGATGAATAAAGGCCGCCGACTCTGTCTTCCTGTAACTCTGATGTTTTGGAACTCCACTTCTTACTAGTTGTCATGGTCTAAACTTTTTTTAAATAATTAGGATGTTGAATCCTAAGCTTGGACTTGAAATCAGTTTAAAGCTTAACCTAGCCTGTCTTTTTCCCCTCAAAAATCAAGAGTGAGGAGAAAACTCACAGAAAAAAGTAGTTGTTTAAAATTCTGAATTCCTAATATCACATTGTATTTATAAATATTACTATTTAATTTTTTAACAAAAATTTCAAGGACTGAATTTCTAAGCACTGTGATAAAAGAATAAAATCTTGCTTAAGAATGATAGTAACCCACTAAAAGTATACAGCATAGGGCCTCCCTGGTGGCTCTAAGGGTTAAGATGCAACCTATGAAGCTGTCCACAGCCACTGCAGCACGAGTTCGATCTCCAGCCGGCCAGGGAGCTACCCACATGGCGCAGCAGACCTCTCCTTTCTCACCCACTGCTCCCCTCAACAGTGTATTTTAGTCAGTCTGCCTGTTCTATGCCCCACTCTGTCTCTGGTGAATCCTCTCACCCTCCACACCACTGGCCTGTACCCTAATTCTTGTATGCATAAATAAATAAATCTTTAAAAAACAGTATAAAGCATAGTCTTGCAATAGTGACCACTAAAATAGAGCTACATGTGAACTTCATTAAAACCCTACTTAAACAAAATTACAGTTACAAATTCATTTGGTTGCCATTTTTACATGTCCTTCCCAATATCAATCTATCACATATTTAAAGCATACTCCACCTAGCAAGTATTCAAGTCCCTGGGAAAATAACTGTCACATTGTTTCAATGTGAAATTAATGTAGCTGACTTCTTAGATCACCATTGCTCCTTCACTTTGTCATATCAGTTCCCATATGATAAATGTAAACTGATTTTAATCACTATAGTCAAGTGGGCACATACCTCAAGAAACTTCAAGGAACTTATCAGAAACCATAAAATGAAAAAAAGTAGAATTTTTCACAGAGGATCATTTGTCTACTTGGCTCCTCTAGTGGAAGATGGTATAAATTCTTAACCTTCAGATTTTGAGGCTGAAGATTTTTTAGCTCTTTGGCAGTTAGGAATATATTAAAAACTATAACAAATTAAGAATTTGGGTACTGGAAGAGATAGAGACCACACAAAGAAGGTCTGAGAAATAATTGATGCTAAATAATGTTATGATCAATGCATCATTTTAAGGAGTTTGGCCATGGAAAGAAAAGTTAGAGGCAATGGTAAGTAGACATGATGGGCTGTCTTAAATTGGGTATAGCAGATAATGGACAAAAGTGATGTTTAAGCATTTGGGGTAAATGCTAATAGAATGTTAGTAACTGAAGAAAAAATTTGATTTTAATTTTATTCAAATGATTGTACATGGAACAAAAAAGTTGCTACTTTGGACTCATGAGGTCCAAATTGCTAGAAATTGTTGAATAATTGCTAGAGTAAATTTCTAATATTTGGAAAGCATCAAATCATCTACTGAGAACCAGAGACAAGATAAACATCTTAGATAAGCATTTCATCTATCATCTAAGATACTGAATGTAAAAATTCTCCTCTGTCATTTAGGCAGGGTGGAAAGAAAGCATTGTCTAAATTAAGCAGACAAATGAGAATATAATAATAGAGTAATCTTTTGAAAGCTGACAATGCTACTACTTCCACTGGCACAGAGGAACCCAGGAAGAAAATGGGACCAACCTGTACTTTTTCTTTTTCTCCTCATGGGTGCTGCAAAAAGCAATCACCAGCAGACAGTAAAGGTCTCTCTGGTATAATATTTATGATCATCTGAGATGCACTGAGTGAAAATATACAACTGCTTATCCTTTGAAAAACAGTCATTCACCTTAACTAACATGATTGTTATCACTGAGTGCCAGGTCACTGAATACAGAAAATTTAAAACGGAAGATAAAAAAAGGCCCTGCAACAGCTTACCAGTACATCAATGCTTCTAAATTAATGCAAGTGCCTGTATAATATTATAGCACACTCAACAGTATGTATAGATAAGTAGAATGGACTTTCTAAATTGACTTGCTCTTAAGTGTGATTTACATTAAGTTGATCATTTTGGTTCCATTTGCTAGTGAAGTTTTATTCTAATTTCTAGTAGTTGAAAAACAGTCGTGGCAAAAAAGTATATAAATCCTGTTATTAGTTTGAACATAACACTTGGACTGAGTTAGTGTTTTTCACTCATATGAATCTCTTCTTGTGAAAGAAATAACTCGACTTTTGTGAGGTACAATTTTTAATGTCGTCTGAATTAATTGTGATAAAGTGTTGTAATGTAAATAAATGTGAATCACATATTCAGAAAAGTTCCACAACAAATCACGGGGAAGCAAAGAGAAAACAAAAGAGACAAATTTATAGGAAACTTTGAAGTTTTGAGAGTGTAGCTTATTAGTCAGTGTATTTAAAACAATAGTGACAAATCAATCAAAAAATGTTTCACTACTCATCAGCATTGCTCTGTGTTGTCAGTTTATTTTCTTTGTTGTGGATTTGCAATCTTAGGGGATCACAAATTATAATTACCCAGTACTTTCTTCAAAGACTTTAATATTTAATAACATGGAAGCAATTATTTACAAATAAATGATCTTAGGTAATGTAACGGCAGGAATGGGCACAGTGCAGGTTCTCTATGACCCGAGCAGATGGGGTAAAGGAGAGAGTCCTGGAACCCTCAGTGGCTTTTCAGGCTTTTATTGGGATTTACCAGGTACATGGCTGGCAAAGGGTACTAGGGGTCTTTCTTTAGCAAGTCTTCACTCTATCTGGGCTCTCCAGCATTTTCTGGTGGATTTGTTCTCTGTTCCTCTCGTGGGTCTCTGCTTCTCAGCCCAGGTGTACCCACTTACTCATGCCCACACCCCACTCCAGGTGCCCGCCATCAGGCATGCATTCAGGACAGCAGGGATCCATCATCAATCCTAATGGCGGGAGGGCAGAAAAGCCTGATACCATTTAGTTACCCTACAATACCTAACAGTAAAAAACTACTGAGTAAATGCGATTAAGAACTTTTTTTTACAACACCCTTTATACAGGAAATTTTAAGTTAAAATGTAAAATAAAAGGTGAATGTAGAATACCTTTTTCCAAAGCGAATTACACTGGATATTAATAGTTATTTTGTTGGAACGAGGTTAGCATTCAGAGCCAGACATTGCATTGGATCTCTGCTCCACCAAATCCTAACAATGATTCTAGATAAGTCTCTCAATTTTCCTAAACTATAATTTTTTAATCTTGAATTGGAGGCTACAGTTTATTTCCATGCTTTCATCATTCCGGTAAATAATGATAGACTAATAAATATACATAAATTTATTGAACATTTACTATGTGTCAGTATCTCTTTTAAGCATTTCACATGTATTATACAATACTCTTAGCAACCCTATGAGATAAATTTATGTTATACAGAACAATATGTAACAAATACTACATGTGAGAAATTAAATATTTTTATATAACAGTCAATGATGAGGTCAAGGAATTTGTGAAGGTAATGAAGTTCATATACTTTCCTGTGATTCTCTCTAAAGAGTTTAAATTTCACTCTGGGTGAGTTCAGTAATCATTTGGAGGGTTTGGAGTAGATGAGGGATATGAACTTTCAACTTCATAGGCTCACATGGCTATCATCAAGAAGACAAGATAACAAATCCTGGTGAGCATGTGGAAAGAAAGGAACCCTTGGGCTGTTGATGGGTGTAGCAGCAGGCCCAGAGCAGGTTCTCTGTGACCCTCTGCAGACGGATAATGGAGAGTCCTGGAGCCCTTGGTGGATTTTCCAGGCTTTTATTGAGTTTACCAGGTACACAGCAAGCAAGGGTCCTGGGGGCGGGGGGTAAGCCTGGCAGGCCTCTTAGCTCCTGGAGAATCTTCACTCTTCCTGGGCTCTCTGGCATTTTCTCATGGTCTTGTTCTTTCTCTTCTTGTTCTGCTTTCTCTCTTCATTCTTCTCTTGCTTTGTTCTCCTGGCGTTCCTGTGTTGCCACCCTTATAGGCCCAGTCTCAGTCCAGGTGCACCCACCTATGCATGACCACACCCTACTCCAGGTGTCTGCCATTGGGAATGCATTTAGGATCACAGGGATCATTAATCTAATGGCAGGAGGGCAGAAAAGCCTGATACTTTTTTACTTACCCTATCAGCCACTGTGGAGAAAAGAATGGAGCTTCCTCAAAATATTAAAAATGGAACTGCCATATGGCTCAGCAACTCCACTTTTGGGTATATACCCAAAGAAAATGAAAACAGGATATGCACTCTTATGTTTCTTGTGACATTACTCACAATAACCAAGATGTGAAAACTGAAATGTCCATAGAATATCATTTGGCCATAAGAATGAGGGAATTACTGCCATTTATGACAATGTGCATAGACCTTGAGGGCATTATGCTTAATGAGAAGAGTCAGACAAAGACAGATACTGAAGAATATCACCTGTATATAGAGTCTAAAAAAGCAGAACTCATAAAATCTGAGAAGAATAGTGGTTGCCAGGACCTGTGTGTGTGGTATGGGGAGTGGGGAGATGTTTAAGGGTATAAACTTCCAATCAGTAGGTAAATAAGTGCATGAGATGTAGCATCGCACATTAATCCTGTATAATACTGCATTCTAAACTTCAGAGTTGGGCCTCCCTGGTGGCGCAGCGGTTGAGCGCTGGGTTGCGAAGCTGCCCGCATCCTCTGCAGTGCCAGTTCGATCCCCAGCCACTGGGTGCGGGTCCCACATGGTGCGCAGACCTCTCCTGCCGCCTGCAGCTACCCTCAGCAGTGTACCTCGGTCCTTCTGCCTGTTCTGCTCCCCGCTCTGGCTCTGGTGAATTCTCTCACCCTCCCGCGCTTCTGACTGTACCCAGTGCTTGTATAAATAAATAAATAAATTGTAAAAAAAAAAACTTAAAAAAAATAAACTTCAGAGTTACTGAGGCTAGATTTTAATTGTTCCTACTACAAAAATTAAATGCTAATTATGTGATGTGACAGAGGTATTAGCTACTGTTATGGTGGTAATCACATTGCAATATTTAAATACATCAAGTCAACATCATTTACATCTTAAACTTACACAATGTCATATGTCAATTATATTTCAGTAAAAATTTTAGAGTATAAATCTGTTATTTTAGAAATACTCAGGGCAAGGGTAGTAGCAGGGGGATCAGTGAAATAGTGATTATTCTAGATGAGAAATGACAAGCACCTGGGTGGCAATAGAGCAGGGTAATAATGTTTCCCTTCTGGGTATATTTTATCTTTATTTTTTTTTCTGGGTGTATTTTAAAAGTCAGTGGATTTCTTGATGGATCAGATGTGGTGTGAGATAAAAGGGAAAAGTCAAGGATGATTCAGAAGTTTTTGGCTCAAATACAGGACAAATGGAGTTACCATGTACTGTGCTGTAGAATATTGTCTGAAGCAGATTTAAGAAGACAAATCAGGAGTTCATGCTCATAAACTTGCCACTTAAAGCAACCATGTGGTGCTACTTCACCATTACCCCACAGGGTACCAGCAGCTCTACACTGGTAAATTTGTAGCATGTAGTTGCTAATATTGCACTTGGTAAATGACACCAGGAAGCCAGTAGCAGCATTTGCAGTTTTCCCCTATCCCATTGTACTTTCAGGCTCATCCTGTCTCACACCTTATTGTAAATAAGGTATTAAGTCAATTAGTAATTTTGCATTGCTGCCAATATCTTCCTTTATGCCTGTTAATATTTATGTTACATATTTTGGTGCTGTTATGTTGGATATATGTATTAATAACTATGTTTTCCTGTGGTATTGATCCCTTTATCATCACATAATGTATATTTTTGTACCTATTATTTTGGTCTAGAAATCTATTTTATCTGATAGAGGCATAGAGGTCCCTGTCTTTTTTAATTTTTCTATTGGCATCGAGTATTAAGCACAGACTGGCTCAGACTGATGTGCTGAACACTTGGGTGTCATAATGCTCGCATGGGGGGAGTTGTTCAATGTTGGCAAAGCTGTTGTTCAGAAATTCCACAAGCACTGGTATCTGTAGGAAAATGGGGCAGAGAGGAAAAGAGAAAATTCTCTCCCTTTGTATCATTATGTGGAGATCCATATAGAACTCAATAGTAGTATTTACTTGTGCTTCAAAATTCAGTTATCTAAAACATTTTCTCAGACTAACTACTTTATTCCCTTTCTCTATGATTCATTTTTTTAAGAACTCACCTAAAAACAGTTTCAAGTAAAACTCCCAGCTATGCTAAAAATCACAATTAGGTCAAATTCAGCTGTTCTCCAAACAACTAAACAAATGTTGCACACACACAAATAATTTGCTGGACTTTATCAATAACTATAAATATCACTATAAATGCCCAGTTAAAAATAAACTACAGCAGTACTGATGAAGTGCTTTTCCAGAGCATTTTTTACCCCTAAAATGCAAGTAGACTTTTATGGGACTTTTTTCATAAGTTTCCAAGGCATGGTTAACTGTGTTTAAATTTCATCATTTAACTAATAAAAGACAATGTAATTTCCACTTTGGTATCTTAGCTCTTTAATCCTCATTTTACAGATGAGACTGTGTCAGATCTGAGCTTTAAACCAGGCCTCTTTGACTCCGAGACTCATAAGTTTAATCACTGAACCAATTAGAAAAGCAAAGACCAAGAAAGATTGTGAACTGTCTGGGTATAAGTGGAAGGAAATGAAGTGAATTAGTGTTCTCATATAATCAGAACTTAGGGTATTATCCCTAAATTAGACAATTAAAGGTTCAGGTCTGAGTGTTTGAAAAACATTATAATAATCATTAAAATTGAGATCAAGATGATATTTCCCACATTATTAGAGGAAAAAATGAGAAATATAGTGATTAGGGGCATGGTCTTTGTAGAGAAACATGCCTGGGGCAGAATCCAATGATTCTTCTCACTAATGGTGTGAACTTGGGCACATCATTTACCTTGTTGAGCATGGAAAGAAAAACTGTTTCAGTTGACTCACAAAATATAAGTTTATGCTGCTTATAAAAAATATATCTTTAAAAAGTAAAGTAAATATAGATGTATACCAATGAAGAACAGTAACCACAAGTCATCAGGGTTGGTAAAACAAAACCAAAATAGATGTCAGATAAAAATGAGTAAATGTGCAATTCTTGTTAATCCAGAATTTCTTTATCTAAAACTAAAGCAAAAAACAAATACAAAAAAAAAAAAACCCACTAAATTCCACAAAGAAAAAGCAAATAGCAGTAACCATTTTTTTCCAGTATTTCTTACGAGAGAGTGAAACTGATTTGCTATCATCACAGCCTGAACTATCATCATAACCAATGTACTCTCCAACCTTGTCAGTCCATATAAACCAGTCAGAGAGAAAATGAAGAAAAGAGAGTTAGAGAAGAGAGACAGAAATACAAAATAAAAGGGGGGGGGCACGCGCGAGAAAATAAAAATCTCTTAAAATCAAGTAATTGATCAGAATCACTTCTAGAGGTGAGAAATATGTTGTGAAAAGGCATCCCATTCTCCAGTTGGATATCTGCTTATGCAGTGCATTGGTGGAACTGTCAGTCCCACCACTACCCCAAATCTAATTTCATTGAAAGAAAACTGTAGGAAAAGATTAGAGAAATGTAATAAAGCAGCTTGCACTTCCACTTCATGTCAGACAAATGTTAGGAGTTTCCAGCAACTGTAGAGAATACCACAGAAGGTAGCTCAGACTGAGCTGTTTTGAATGTACCCCTAAGAGAGTCCTACCTGCTGGGCTAGAGGTACTAACAGCAAGAGACAGATAAACTGATAGAGGAAAAGGGGTCATTTGAAAGAGTTTGAATTAGATCTTCTGTCATGTAAGTAGTCTGTGAAATAAGTGGACTTTTTCATATCACAATGACCAGAAAGGGTCTTTCTAAGGCTTCTATGTATCTACACGAGATAACAATATCATTAAGTGCCATCAAGAAAAGGAAAAGGATATTCAATAAAGCACAGCTGAAGTCAGTGATTGGAGAAAATGAAACCACTTCTTATTTGTCCTTCATAGAGTTTAGCCTGTACAATCACCCTAAACTAGTTATAGAGGTAAGACAGAGTAGACTTAAATTGATTAAAAATCCCGTACACAATGTAGTTGAGTTAATCATGAATCTCTAGATGCTGAACGTAATAGTATCAAAATACCATAAACAAAAACCTAGATTCTGGGGCCAGATTGCCTGGATTGGAATTCTGATGAGCAATGCTAATAAATAATACTAGTATGTGTCTCCATTTCCTCATCTAAAAAGTGGATTTAATAATAAGAACTTCATTAGGTTCTAATGACAACCAAATTTAAATTATATACTAAGCACTTTAAACAATGCCAAGCACAGAAAAGCACAACATACATGCTAGCCAGCAGTAGCAGCTTAGAAATACATATAGAAATACATATCAGTGGAAATTTAAAAAATCAATTTTAAAAGCAAAAAAAGAATATAGACAAAATAATAAATGATGTACATAATTGGAATGATATAATTACTGTCAGAGAAAGAAATAATAAATATGAAAGTAAAAATGTGGAGACAAAATTTGTGAGTCTTCCTATCTAAAAAGAACCAACAAAAGAGTATAACATCCAAAGGAAACAAACAGTTTATAAATTAAATAAGAAAATTCAGTGAAATACAGAAAATGTCATAGACTATTGCTATTTCTGTCATCTGTCTAGATAGATATAGAATATGTATATTCACATCTTTCTATATCTGTTAATTTGAAGAGAAAAATTATAAAAATACAAATAGATTTATGAGAGATATTGATTGTAGGGAATTGCATCACTTAATTGTGGAGACGAGTAAATCCAAAATCTGCAGGGTAGTCCAGTGGGCTGGGCATCCAGGGAAGAATCCATGATCCACTTCAAGTCCAACCTCTTAACGGAATTTCCCCTTTTTTTTGGTGGGATGGTCTTTTTTTTCTATTAAGACCTTTAACCAGTTGGGTAAATCCCATCTACATGAAGAAGGGTAATCTGTTTGAATTAAAGTCTGTGTATTTAAATGTTAATTTCATCTTAAAAAATACCTTCACTGCAACATTCAGAAGTGCTTGGCCAAATATCTTGGAACTATGACATAGCCAAATTGACACATAAGATTAACAATTACATCTGAATATATGGTCAGTCAGTTTATTTTTTTTTTTAAAGATTTATTTTTATGTATACAAGATCTGGGGTACAGGCCAGAGGTGCAGGGGGTGAGAGGATTCACCAGAGACAGAGTGGGGAGCAGAACAGGCAGATTGACTGAAATATACTGCTGAGGGGAGCAGCAGGGTAATCAGGAGAGGTCTGCTGCACCATGTAGGTAGCTCCCTGGCCAGGGATCAAACTCATGCTGCAGTGGCTGCAGACAGCTTCATAGGTTGTCTCTTAACCTCTTGTGCCACCAAGAAGGCCCTGGTCAGTCAATAGAAAGAAGACAGCTAACTGCCAGCCCTTTGACTGAATTTGCACTGTAGGCATGTTGTGTTTGGTTTCAAGAGTTTTTCAGTCAACATGTTAAGTTGAAAAATCCCCAAGATAAAACATACCCATATTGCTAGTGTCTCTTGAACATTGATACACCAGATCCATAGGGTCCTCATGGTAACAAATAGCCAAGTCAGTAGCATCTGTCTCCTGAGGTATTCCCTATGCCTTCCCATAGTCCCCCTCTCATCGCCCTGCTTTATTTCCTATACCCCACCATCCTCACCCATTTACATGTGTTGCCTGGACCATATAGATATTTAGGTTTCGTATCTTGGCCATAAAATGTGTGCAAAGTGAAGATGGATTGAAAAAAAAATACACCCTAATGCTTTGCCCTATAAATAAGCAACACACATATGAAATTGCTCAAAGTGCTAGCTTCAGATGTGTTGGGTAAAACACAGCTATGGGGTAGATGGGGGGTGGGGTCCCTGTTCCTAATGCAGGTACTTAGAAGAGGTATATAGGTAATCTACTCCAGCGAGCCTTTCATTTATATGGGAGTTTTTGACAATAAAGCAATAAAAGCGAAGTCTTTTCTCTCTTTATTGTGTTCATTGTCCAAGGAAAGGCAACTTACATGTTTATCTGACCTGTAGCTATAACTTATATAGCAATTTTAATGGAATATATAATAGAAACTCTAAGATAACTCATATGGAAAAACAAAAATGTTGACTCGCTCTCTTTAGAATTGTCATTCAACATTTTTTTTTATTCTAATGGTGACCTTTATGAGAAAGGTGAATAGAAATGCATCTGTGTGCTAAAGGGAAAATATGGCTTTTAAGGTTTTGACAGCCTAAAATTTCTTAATAATGAGATTCACAATTGATCTGTGATGCATTTCCTTAGCCATATATGTGAGCAAATATGAACTGTATTTCCATGGGCCACTGATTTCTGTAACCCTGTTCTATAACCCTTTTAAGAAGGGTCTTTTGGGTTGGCAGAAAATATAAAATAGCTGAGAAATGCATACAAGAGAATCTGTTCAGATATTAGCAATTCAGTTGAACTTAATATATTACTTTCTACCTGTCAAATGCTTTCAGGGGAGAATGCCTTATATAGGAGATGTTACTGAGGTCTAGAACAACTGAACTCCTCCCTTTTCCTTTTCATTATTTTCTGGTCTCTTGGGATTTAGTATAAAATCCATTTCTCCTTGAAAGCTTTGGTTGATTAACTTCCAACCAAATGGAATGCAACAATAGTGGGGATGAGTAGTGGAATATGGTATTTGCTTCTCGAGTGTCAGTGCAAGCCCCACAGACACTGGGTTGTGTAGTAGATTTGTCTGAAGACTTTTGTGTTCTCAGCTTAAGAATGAAAGAAGAGACAGGCTGTGCAATATGCCTGTTAAGAGTGGTTCTCCACTTGACCTTACTCTAGTTCTGGTTGCTACAGAAAGAGAAGGCATAATTTTCATTTCATATGTGGAGCAGAGTATGATGACTCTAAGTACTGTAAAAGTTTAAAAGTTTGTCATTGAGATATATTTGTTGCTTTGGGATTTGCTGGGGGAAGATACCTGGTCAAGGGGTAATGATAATGGACCTGAGGTCTAATGACAAATGATTATGCAAGTGAGTTGGTCACAATGGATGCTAAATAGAGTCTTATTGAAAAAAGTCCCTGTGTGTGTGTGTGTGTGTGTGTGTGTGTGTGTGTGTGTTGGGGAGCACTTTGTATGTAATCAAATCACTGGAATTAAGTAAGATATAGGGCAGAATCAGAATTATTTGGGTTATACAAAACTGCTCTTATATTGGTAAGACTTATTTGACCACTTCAAGAAAAATCTATTTAGTCAATAGGATGGTCTATCACTAAACTATAACTTAAATAAACTATAAATCAAAAACTCCTTGCGATCATTCAGTGCATAGGTAGAATTTTGTTCCAAAGTAAAAATTTCTTCAAGAGCTCTATTTTCTTTTTTATATTTAATTTTTACTTTATATAAAGTTAAATGTTGCCCTTTCATAGCATGAAAGCACTCTTTTTTATTTATTTATTTATTTTTTTTGTGGGACCCTCGCTGGCAGCTGGGGAACAAACAGGTGCTGCAGAGGCCACCAGCAGCCCTGCAGCCCAGCGCTCAACCACTGCACCACCAGGGGAGGCCCTAAATGTTACCCTTTTAATTGACATTTTATCAGTATTAACAAATACATATAGGCGAATGGGAACAACAAAGAGATTAGTCCCATTATTCCCAAATTTTCTGGTGTTTCCTTCTTTGTAGCTGACCCATTCCCTACTCTTCCAGATTTTCTGAAATCTTAATGGCTTCTTAGTTGAGAGAAATAATAAAATAATATAGGTCCCTGGCTGTTCACCTGTGATTCTTTGCTCAGATTTTTTTTTTTCAGCTAACCAGCAAGAATCTTTTTTGAATTTTTAACCCAAGTAGGCCAGGGCTTTATCAGTAATTTAACCTTTAACAAACTCGGGCACTGTTCTTCAGGGAGTAGGTAACTCCTGAAAGTTTAACTACAATGTAAATGAAGGTTTCATAGAGCTTTGTTAGTCTCTGATAAAATAACCATAAATATCTCCTGTTAAATTAATAAGACTCCCCATGGGCAGGTGTTTAGATGCTCTGCTTTTAGGCCCATAAGCCATTTAAGGGTTATCAAATATTGCCCAGCCTCCCCTCTGTGCCTCAGGCTACTCTCTTGAAAAAATTTCAGAACAGTCCAGAAAGATACCTGACTCCTCTGTGCAGGGAGCTCATGGTGTTATCCTTACTGACTTAGCTGGACTGAAAGTTTTAAAATTGAATATGAGAAATTAGTACATTCATTCATTTGTAAGACTATTTTTCCTTCCTTTTTTTTCTCTCACCTCCCTCCCTTACTAATTGCCAATGAAGTGATGTCATACCCTCTGGCTATAACAATTAAAATGCAAAATACAAAGAAACACATGAAATGCAAAAGAAAAGTTGTGTGAAGGTGCAGATGAGGTTATCAAACTGGAAGGTTTAGACAGATTTTTCTTTTTTTTTTGTTCGGGACTTGTGTCCTATAAAGCTTGCTGTAGAACTGATTCTCAGATATATAATGAATAATATATTTTCATTAACAACTTTATGGTTGTAGTTTTAGGCATGAAGTGATAAAAATGCACCCTATTTTTTGTAAACTATTTAAAGAAATCTTGTCTACATCTTATTTTAAGTTTCAGGATTAGTATTTTTTTCAGAGATTTTTTAAAAATAGCTATTCCCTAACTGAAATATGCTCTAGCAATTCTAGAGGTGAGACAGTTGTTAGTGTATTGCACTTACAACATTTTATGTATTGTGCATTTTGCTGTATATTAGATCCCCAGAAAATAAAAATTTAAATTAAGCCTTAAATATAAACACAGACTTTTCAAGAGACCTCTTAATTCAAAATTTGAATTCTATTGACTATCAATTGCTAGAGACCCTGCTTATCTATTCACACTTGCACACAGATAAAATAATTCCTCTGACAATAATAGTTACAAATGTACATTTTATTTTTCCTGCAGACAATTGTCTGTGAAGGGAAGATGAGCTGAATCAGAGGGAATGAGAACCAATAGGAATCTTTGCCAAGAGATTAAATAAGAAACTTGATTATGGTTGGAAAATACTGAATTCATCTCCATAATATTTGCATTTCAGACACCCATCTAGGAAAGAGCAAGTAGGGATATTTTGCATTATGCTGCATTTTTGTGAGTTATGTCTGATCCGAAAGGGACTTGTACTAGCTACAGGTAGTAATAACAAAGCTATAATAATAATGATTTCAATTTTCTAAAGTAGAGATTGAATTCACATATCCCCATAAAGAAAAGTCCTCCACAGGTATTGTATAGAGGGAGAGATTAATAAACATGTTTGACTGGTACAAGCAGCATTTAATGCAATTGCTATGTTCCCAATGGGACAAGTCACAAGACAGAGCCCTAGGTAGCTGTCTTCATAAATGATCTAAATCTGTACTTTGTTTCTGTACTTTGTCCAGAACTGAATCCATTTTGTCCTTTTCTTCTTTGGATAGCTGTCTCACTAAATGTCCCTACTGTCTGACCCAGTGGAATCCCTTCCATAGAACCTCTTTTTTGCCTTTCTCTCAATAATATAGTTCAAAACCTCATTTCCTACCCAAATTGTTTTCTTCTATTATTTTCTTAATATAAACCTTCCCTCACTGCAATTTGGATACCTTTCTTTAAAAAAATTTTTATTCATGCATACAAGAGCTAGTGTTTAGGCCAGAGGTGCGGGAGGGTAAAAGGGTTCACCAGAGACAGAGTGGGGAGCAGTACAGGTAGATCCACTGAAATACACTGCTCAGGTAGCAACAGGGGAGACAGGAGAGGTCTGCTGCACCATGTAGGTTAGCTTCCTGGCTGGGGATGGAACTCAGACTGCAGTGACTGCTGATAGCTTGATAGCACTGAGACTTAACCCTTGTGCCACCAGGGAGGCCCCAAAACTGTGATCTCTTAAGTCAGTGATGGTGGATTATTATTTTAGCTTCAGTGTTTGGCCTAGCATCTCCTTAAGTTTGATGCTCAAACTTGGTTGGATAAAACAAATTTGAATAAAAACAAATAATTCTGTTACAGCTTTTTATACTTTTTGACTCAGAGTAGTACTTCTTGTAGACTGAGGAATTCTAAGGGTTTTTTAATTTTGAAAAACCGACATGTGTCTTTAAGCACTTGTTCTCCTTCGGTCACCTCAGAATGAATGGATGATGTGTTTTTCCTGACTGGGATGTTTTATGCCTAACTTTGCTCCAAGGATTAGTTTACTTTATCATTTCAAGTATGGGGACAATAATATAAGATTTTTAGTGAAAAATTAATTTGCAGGTAATTGTGTGCATTCATACAACACAGAGCAATAACACATAGAGCATACTATTATATATATTATGACTTTTTTCCTTTGCTAATCTGAGTGTCAAAAAGTGCATACTTTTGAATGTCCCAATTTTGCAACTAATTGCTCCTACTTATCTTCAGTTTTGCATAGATTTGCTGAATCTGGATTAATTTACACTTGTATTTAGTGGAACCAGGAATAATGTATCTCTAGCTTTTTTATTGCTTTCAGTATAAACCCAGACTCCTCTCTGGTTAACTATATCAAGAATTTTAGGACACGTTTCTGTATATGTCAAGATGTTAATAACTCATTAGTTATGACTTGCTCAATTTCCCTTATGTAATTTACTTGGGAACTATTTAATTACATGTGACTGTTTTGGGACAAAATAGTCATGGATCTCTTGTGTGTCTATATATCTTGTATGTGCACTGACAGCTCTTTGTTTCAGATCACCTTTTCAAAGATGCTTGTATAGCATTCAACAATAAAACATGGAGTAGTATTTTTCTCTAGAGCAAAGAACAGTCAAGTTTATTGTACATTATAGAAGGTATGGGTTCCCTAAGCTAATGCTTCTTCTTCTGTAACACAATCCACTGCAGGTATTACTGTACCTTTTCCCAATTTCCCTGTGATCATTGGAGCTCTGGAAACTGGCAAATGGAAGGAAAGAACAAAAGAATGGAGCAAAGGAGGGTGGGAGAGGAAGGAAGAAAGACAGGCAGCCAGGCAGGCTGGCTTGCTGATATTCTGACTACTGCTATTGCCATGTGTTATAAATTATTCTTTATCTCTGACCCTGAATTCTCATGGCTTTTACCAGCATTCATGAAACTGTGGTAGGTTAACTTGCTAATTTGCAAGTTTGTTTAAATGTCAGTCTCAGAATTTCTACAGTACTTCAAAGTTGAACACACCTGGGAGTATAGTTAAAATATATTTCACTCCTTCTTTTTTAGTTTTAGTTTTTTAGTGCTTATGTGGCTGAGTTCTGTCCAAGGCATGTAGACATATGCCCCTCCTCCAGAACTGCCCCATAAACGACCCTCTGCACTCTGTCTCCATGACTTCTGCTAGATAGAGAGGGTCTAGCGAGGACCTCCAAGGACCCAGAAGATTGCACAGTCAGTATATAGAGAAGGCTGGATCCCTAAATGACCACATGAATCAGACGCCCTACTGCTCCCCCATGGACTATGATCAAAGTATAGTAGAACTTTCAAGAGATTACATGTTTCAGATTTTGGGGTAGTTTGTTATAGCAGTGAGTCTTTTTTGATTCATACACAACTTATGGTCAAATTCATATTTAAAGTCTTTAAAAATGTTAGGATAAATGTAACAGCTATTTAGAAAGTTATTATACTGGTGTAATTTTAATTTTGACCTGTTTTTCACAAGGACTTGGTAGTATTTCCCTACCCAGTTAAGACTAGCTCCATGTCTCAGTCATCCTGTTTTAATCACTTGCTCTCTTAGTTTTTTCTCTCCTTTTCCCTCATGTCCTCTTTTCTCTATTTTTTTAAAGATTTATTTATTTATGCATAAAAGAGCTGGGGTACAGGCCAGAGGTGCAGGGGGTGAGAGGATTCACCAGAGACAGAGTGGGGAGCAGAACAGGCAGATGTACTGAAATACACTGTTGAGGGGAGCAGCAGGTGAGTCAGGAGAGGTCTGTTGCACCATGTGGGTAGCTCCCTGGCCAGCTGGGGGATCAAAATTGTGCTGCAGAGGCTGCGGACAGCTTCACAGGTTGCGTTTTAACCCCTTGCACCACCAGGGAGGCCCTTTTCTCCATTTCTTTCAGTGCTTTGTGTGTCACTTCAGGGAATCATGCATCCTTTTAAATCACTCTGCATCCAATTATAACTAAGGCTTTCTCGCCCAGCCTGCAGAATTTTAAAAATGTAATCTCCCTTCCTTCCACTTTTGTGTTTGCAGTTTCTCCCATATACCTTCATTTTATTGAAGTTGTAGACTGTGCTTGCACAAATCAGTAATATTCTTGTTTGAAGAAGTTGCTATTTCATATTACATCATTCCTTCATTCACTGCATTCAGCTCCCTCCTGGTAGAACATGCTCACTTGGTTGCTTTCAGTCATACTGATTTTAGATTTATTAAACAAAATTTTCCTGACCATGTAGCTGGAGTGTGATGTATAGCCTAATATACTCATCATTTATCTAATAAATAGTTATGAAACACCTACACAGTAGCACCGGGATGCAAAGTAAATAGAGCCAACAAAAAGTGCTGAGCTAGTGTGGATTACATTCTAGAGAATCTTGCTACAATATACAAATAAATTTAGAATATTGAAATTCAGAGGAGGATTCTTTCTTTCATAGGAAAATGAAACAAATAATGGATGAGGAAATATTGTGGAGGTAGGGAGGTGAGGATTGGGCCGCAGTCATCAAAAAGTGTTCAGGTAAAGTCTCCCTGAAAAGTGATATTTTTTTTTTTTACTTTTATTTTAGTTTATATATTTTTTACATCATTTTTCATTTTTGCACAATGTATGCATTTTCATCTTGGTTATAGTCCCTGTACAATTCCCACCCCCCCTTGTTTTGATCCTACTCTTTCCTCCCCCTTCCCCCCGTAGTGTCTCTGGTTTATAGTTGCGTGTTGATTTTGATTTTTGCTTTATTGTAGTTAGTCTTTTTCCTGGTCCCTTATTTAGGTTTTCTAAATTCCTGCTATGAGTGAGACCATCCAGTATTTTTCTTTTTCTTTCTGGCTTATTTCTTGGAGCATTATCCCTTCCAGCTCCATCCACGTTGCTGCAAATGGCATAAGTTTATCTTTTCTGATTGCTGAGTAGTATTCCATTGTATATGTACCACATTATCTTGATCCAATCATCTATTTTTGGGCATCTGGGTTGTTTCTATAGCTTAGCTATTGTAAATAGTGCTGCTATAAACATAGGGGTGCAGGTGCCCTTTTGAATTAATGATTCTATATCCTTTGGGTAAATACCTAGGAGTGGAATTGCTGGATCATATGGAAGCTCCATCCTTAGCAGGTTGATGAATGAAAAGTGATATTTGAATAGAGTCCTGCAGGAGGTGAGAGCAAGCTGAGGTGCCAGTATCTAGAGCGTGTTATATGAGGGAACACAGATGCAAAGACCCTGCAACATGATTATCTTGACTTGTTCATGTAGCAAGAGAAAGGCCAATGTGTCAGCATTGGGAAAGAATAGTAGGATGTACAGTCCAATAGGTAATATTTGGGGTGGTGGTTAAACCTTTATAGAGTCTATTGTGTTTCTGGATTTTAATCAGAGAGATTTGGGGAGCCATTGAAAAGTTTTGAGCATAGTATCCATATTATCTGACTTCTGTCTTAACAGTTTGACTGTCCTAATACGACATAAGAAATGTGGAGATCGTTGGTGACATTGACAAGAGCAATTTCAGGGAGTTGGAAAATTTTTATAATGAATGTGAGGGAAAAAAATCAAGACAATGAGCTTACTGATGCAAGAAGTTTTGCTGCAACAGAGGTAGAAAAAATAGGTTAATCGCTAAAGGAGTGTATGAGATTTTAAGTGTCATTGTTTTTAAAGCAGAGAGAGCACAAAATGTATGCTTGTAGGAATAATTCAGCAAGGAGGGTAAAAGGATAGTGGAAGAGAACGGGGAGAGAACTGCTGGCACAATGCACTTGAGTAGGTTGAAGACAGTGGGAGGAAATACATGATAAATGACACAGTTAGAATGTGTAGTAGTAGTAACACATGCCAAACACAGAGGCAGGACCAAAAAGAAGTGACAAGTAACTGGAGTGTCAGGGAAGATTTCTTTGGGAGGATGATAACTGAGCTGAATTTTGAATGATAAGAATTTCTCAGGGAGGCAATTGTGCCGTATGTTATTGTGTGGAGATATAAGAGCATGTAGTATAGAGAGAATTGCAAGGAGGAAAGGCTGAAGAGGTGGCTAGAGGCCAGATTATGATAAAATGTCTAAACAATATTAAGGAGATTGATTTGTATGCTGTGTGTTATGAAGAGTCTTTAAAAGATTTTAAGCACGAGAGTGACATACTTTATTTGATTTTGGGAGCTATCTTCTAGTCATAGTGTGGAAGATGAACTGGAGGGGAGCAAGTTCATGTGAGAGATGATAAATACTGAACTTGTTGTGTAGTCAGATGAAGAGGAGAAGATGAAGAGGAGGAGATTATCATTGCATAGGAAATTATTCTCTGTAACTATGACCAACTGCCAATGAAATGAGTAATTAAATATGGAAAGCTATGGAGATAGAAAGAATCTGGTGTAATTACTAGATACCTGGCATGTGGGACAAAAGATGTGGTAAATATAGGTAGATGAGAAGTTTGGAAGGGGATATGCTTGGTTTAGTTTTGTATGCTTGGTAGAGGGAACCCGTGGGATATAAAGATGGAGATGGTTGGTGGACAGTCAGAAATGTGGGCTTGGAGCTTAGCAGTGAGTTCTGGCCTGGAGATAGAGATTTGCATCTCACTGGCATACTTATGATGGGTAAGACTTGCAAATAAAAGGTATAATTTAATGAAAATAGAAGAAAAAAGGAAAGGGGCTACAAGCTCCAGATATTGGTAGACTATGCCAGTAAAATAAAATTCAGTTTTCTAGAAGTCAATTATTTAGGATTACAATTAATTGGAATCCTTTGTGTGTATGAGAAAATTAGTATATTTTAAGGGGAAGAACATTACTAACCAGCACTTATCACTGATTTAAAAATAATAACAGTATATCCACAAGTGGGTCCAAATCTGTTTTTTCCCATACTTGTGATATAGCACAATGGAAAAAAAATCTTCCTTATGATAAACCTAAAGCATTTCAAGATTTCAGTCATCAAAGAATTACAGAGTTACACTATACCTGATACTTAGGAAATCAGGACATTTTAGAAAGATGATTACTTAAGGATAATAACTATAATTTTTAGTTAATTATAACTGAGATTTTCCACTGATCACTTAATCAATCATTTGGTCCTTAATCTCCAAGAATTTTAGATAGTCTGGATTTTAGGTTATATATTTATCTAGATGCAAATACCTTTTAAATGTCATTTTGCGGGCCTCCTCTGGTGGCGCAGGTGGATGAGCGCAGCACTGTGAAGCTGTCCTCAGCCTCTGCAGTCCCGGTTCAATCCCCGCCGGCTGGCGAGAATCCCACATGGTACGGCAGACCTCTCCTGTCTCGCCCGCTGCTCCCGCCAGCAGTGTATTTCAGTCAGTCTGCCTGTTCTGTTCCCCACTCTGTCTCTGGTGAGTTCTCTCACCCTCTCGCACATCTGGCCTGTACCCTGGTTCTTGTATGCATGAATAAATAAATCTTTAAAAAAATAAAAATAAATGTCATTTGGCAAGGCTATATTTTTGCAGAATATTGTGGTAATGAAGGCACTATGAGAAAAGGAAGGCACTTCTAAAAAAGAATCCCTACAGCACAGGAATTTCTACCTGTCTGACAGTGCGGGATGGCAACAGCACCTTTCAGCACTTATCAGGTATTCCAAAGGTTAAACAGACTTTAAGAAATAGCATTCATTTTGTATTATATGACTTTCTACTATGTCATAATTCTGACCAATTTAATGCCATATCTTTGAAAACTTAGAAATGAAAGAAGTGATACATTTCACAGGCAGCAAGAAAGCAGTTTTTGGGAAACCTCTCCTGCCTACTTTTCATTTCCTTCAGTGGTGACAGGCACTCTCCCAACTCTCAGCACTCAGGATTCCAGGCACTGTAAAAATGTAAGGATCTTTAAGTTTATTCTTGATGCTGAGAGCATGAGAATACCTTGCCAGTGTAGCTTTTTAAAGAAAATCCACCTTTTGGATGACCCTCATCTTGACTCACTCTATATAAATAGGATTTTGCTAGAAGTTATAACAACCAATCTTAGAAAATTGTGGATTTATATGATACTAACACAACCAAGACCTGGGGCATTTGTTCCTGTCAGTGACAGGAAACAAATCCTTCCTCATATGTCCTATTTTGGTCTTTTTTGGTCTTGGGTCCTCTTCCTTCTTTTTTTTTAAGATTTATTTATTTATGCATACAAGAACAGGGGTACAGGCCAGAGGTGTGAGGGGTGAGAGGGTTCACCAAAGACAGAGTGGGGAATAGGACAGGCAGGCTTTCTGAAATACTCTGCTGAGGTGAGCAGCGGGCGAGCCACAGGAGGTCTGCTGCACCATGTGGGTATCTCCCTGGCCAGCCAGGGATTGAACTCGTGCTGCAATGGCTGTGGACAGCTTCATAGGTTGTGTCTTAACCCCTTGCACCACCAGAGAGGCCCCCGCACTTCCTTCTTTGTTGTCTTGCCACAGCACTGGCAAGCTGTGGATTGCTTCAGTTATCTTCCAGGAGTAAGCAGATCTTTTCCTAGAGGTTTTACTTCAGGAAGCCCTCCTTATTTAGAACATCTAGCAATTCCTGTTTCCTAGAATGAATGATAAGGTCTTCCTTTCAGCCTTCTATTCCTTGTCCTGCTTGCCTTCTTCCTCTAAATTATTTCTAGTATTCTCCATGCAATACTTCTTTCTATTGGGAATAGTGACAATGGAAGGTCCTTGGTGTCTCTCAAAAAAAGAATTTCACAAACCACCAGAATAAAACTAATGGCAAGTTTATTAGGAAGCAATGGGAGAGGACACTGTGAGAGGAAGTGGGCAGTCTCAGGAAGTGGGTGAGCTGCCCTGAGCAGTAAGCTGTAGGATTTTTGAGGATTTTTCCTTTCTGGGTATGAAAGGCTCCCTCTTAATGATGCAAATATTATTCCCATTACGCCTCCTGATTCCCCAACTAATTGGTATTACCTCTTGTTCCCTCTTTTTGAGTTTGGGGCAAACTGTAGTTAAAAACTCTTCCCGTCCTCCTAGGCTTGCCAGACCTAATCTGGTCTTAGAAACAAAGCAATAGCCCCAGCTGGATGGTGGGATGTGGAGATGCAGCTGTGCTGCTCCGGGGGAGCATGGGGGAGTTCTTTTAAGCCCTAACATTTGGACAGACATAGGATTCCAAGTATGTTTTTCTGAGTCTTCAGGAAAGTTCAAGATCATAGAGTTGAAATGACTCATTTTACAAATGAAGGAAATGAGACTTAGCAGGGCATGCAGGTCAGGACACATACTCTTTTTAGTAGTGGAGTTTGGACAGGAATTCTCCTGACTTTCAGCACAGTGCTCTGTCTACAACCTCACATCAGCAAAGCCATGACTTCTCTCCTGGATGCCACATGCTTATGAGTAGGAGGTCTTCTTGAGATGGCTCTTATCCTTCTTCCAGAGTGTCTGTCTTTCTAACTAACAAAGGTGATGTGCACAGCATTTTATCTCTTTGCACTGAGACTTTTTCTGAGGTGTCAGCATTGCTCATGACCATGTCCTCTGCAGAATAAAGCTATAAATGGTGGGAGGAACAGTGGCGAGGCAGTTTGAAGAGGCCTCATAAGACTAGATCTAGGAATGGGGACATATCTCCTTTATCAAGAGATCTATGAATTGGATTTTGGGTAAAAAAAAAGTGATGAAAAACAAACAACAAAAACCCTCTTCGAAATATTCTTCTCAGTGTGAACAACACACAGGAACCTGAATTCCATTAGGTATGAAAACTTCTGAACCAGCAGAAATGGTTGCCAGAAGAATTGGTTATCATTCATGAGTTATTTGAACATAAAGGTATACCTTTAGAAATGTAACCCAAGAAGGCTTTCTTTTGGAATCTCTTTCCTCAGAAGCTGACATTTAGGATCACATGGAAGGTGGGAGCCAGGAAGGGTCAAAATGTTAAATTCAGATCCTAATTCTGCTTCAAACTATGTGAACCTGAACAGGTCACTTTTATTCTCACCTAAAAATTGGCACTAGCGCCTGTGCTGCACAGATGTCAAATCTGGAGAGAATATTGGAATAATAAATGCAAATACACTGAGCCTCAAAAAAGTAATTTACAGCATCATTGCTACCATAAAAGAATAAACCACAATCAAAAGTAGCATTCGGAAAATATGAAAATATTCCAAAGTAGAGAATTTCTTTCCCTGTGCATCCAGGGCACATTCCCTCATCTTTAAAACTTAGAACTCTTTGTTGTAAAGCTTTCATCTTGACAACAGAAGCCAATTCAGAATACAAGAGGGCTGAAACAGGGATAATTGGGTCCCCCTTAAGGAAAAGAATGCCAAATTTGGCACGAAGTTGAAAATTCACCTAGAATGAGAAATCACAACAAATTACACTTTTTAAAGTTAACAAATACCAGGAACATTATAAAATTCAAAAAAGGAACATTTTCAATATTTATTACCTGACTCAACTCCAGAATCAAAATATTTAACTGCACTTTTTGGCTGATGCTTTCTGATCACCTCTGCACATGACAACAATTTTATATCAATTGCTATAAAGATAATAGCCTCTGTTCTATAGAGGCTTTTCCCCAGCATGGTTGATGCAATTTCTTTTTCATTATTGAGTTTTGGGTTACAGAAGACATGTGATTTTATACACAGATATTTCTGTTGTTTTGGGGACTTCCATGGATTAGTGCCTCACAATACAGGGAAGCCAACACAGTCCAGCCTTTGCGATTTCCATCAAAATGGTGTAAAATGTATTTGTACTCATAAATGCCTTACCATTATCATTTATGTTTCTGACAGAGGAGAAATTTCGTTTTGACTAGGCATCAATGAGAATTGAACTTACAATTTTACTTTCAAGTGAGCTTCTGTCTTTGTACTTTGCAGTCTTGATTTTCTTCCCTTGTGGAGGTTCTTCTAAGGTCAGAGTTCTCAGGACAAAGCCCTGTAATGCCGCTGTGTCTGGTTCTGCACGCTGGGATGAACTTAGTAGGTTAGTTTTCTGTAATTGTCTGTAAGGAGTGTTGGAAGCCATTCTTACAGCAGGAAAGTTAACAATACTTCAATAAATAAATCAGTAAATATGAAACTGTAAATGTAGCCCAATAAACCCCAATAAATGTATCCTAATGTTATGTTCCCATCCATTAGCTTGATACTTAATTCATCTGAGGACCTTCAATACCATCACAACACAGAGAGAAGGCTTGCTAGAGAAGTAGGATGGAAAGAAAAAGTGATCTTAATAAAATCTGGTTAAAATGTCTCATATAAATTATATAAAAATTGTGATCATTTTAAGATAGTATCGATATTCTCTCTCTGGAAAAAGTGGTGTGAGTGGCCTAAAGCTTAAGCATCTTAATATTCTCAGGGACTATGCATTTCTTGGTAATATCCTTTATTAAGCAGTGCAGTGCTTGTTTTTCAGGTGCTTCTCCTTTGTTACAAACTGCCTGTGTTTCCTTGGGTTGCCATAACAGATTTCCCCAAACTTGGTGACTTAAAGCAGTAGTCATTCTCTCAGAGGCCAGAAATCTGAAATGAAGGTGTTAGAGGCCTTGTTCCTTCTAAAGGCTGCAGAAGAAGATTCTTCCTTGTTTTTTTCTAGCCTTTGATGACTTCAGGCATTCCTGGGTGTGGAATAGCTAAGATCTCTGCCTCTGTTTTTACGTGGCCTTTTTCTTTCTGTGATGACATTTATCACTGAATTTAGGGCTTGTACGCCACAATGCTATCATCTCCAGGGCCTGAATATAGTTATTTTGGCAAAACAACCCTTTTTCTTATAAGGTTATATACATGAGTTTTGTGGTTAGATTTGTAGTTAGGACATAGATGTATCCTTTAAGAAATACCCTTCTACCAACTGCAGGTACCACACTACTCTTAAGATATCATTATTTGGACATAGTACTCAGAATCCTAACTAACTTATCTGAGACAGAATTGCCATTATATATACATGGTTGAATTATCCTTTTGTTCCCTGAAATTTGAAGTTCGTCTATTTCCCAGAATTTTTCAGGGGATCTTCCAAAAATAATTCCCAATTCTTCTAAATATTTCAAAGTATAAGCAAACTTATTTTTATGGCTCACTATGTCATGATATATAAATCAAAAGGGTATGAGGACAATAGAAAGCTTAGTGTTTATTACTAACAGCTAATCTAATTACAAAGGCAATTGGCACAGGGCCAGCTGGTGGCTTTGTATGTCATATGTTTTCATGCTTCAGAATGTTGTTCCCCTGTGAAAACATTTATTAGTAGAAGATGTAAGTGCAGATGTGTTCCCTAATAGATGTTAGGAGGTAGTACTATCTGTCTGGATCCACAGAATCTGTGACTTAAGGCTACAGTAAAACAAGTTTATGAGCCCTGCAGGCGAGCTCAGTGGCAAGATTACAGTCAAATCTAGGGATATATTACCAGGATGTGGACACCCATGAAAAATAACAATTGCAGAAAAGTGTTAGGATGTGTACTGAAACATTCCTTTCTGACATTCTCTGAGCAATTCATCTGCAGCATGTTTTCATTGGACCAATCTTCATAGCCAGGTGGAATGAGGATTATGTGTGGGCAGGTCCAATAAAGAAGTGATGACCTCCTTAATGTTTGGCTTTCATTAACATTGTACTAATTGGCAGCTGTGGATATCTCGTTTTGATAAAGCAGTTGTTCACAAAAGTTGCCCACATTAAAAAAAAATGTTAAAAGTTGCTTTGTTAATCTTTGGTAGGATATTTTCTCCATAACAGCCAAGCTTTAAAATGTACGCATGCTGTGTAATCATTTGTAGTTTCTGTACACAATGAACATAATTTGACTGAGAGATACAGGAATCTTAAAACAGGAGGAATGCTAGAGTCAATTCTTTTAGTTACTTTTTTTTTTCAAGTTTTACACCTGTGTTTCATTATTTAAGAAGACTGCTAGAAATAAATACTTTTATTTTGCAATAAGATCATATTCTTACTTCTTTTCTTAACACTGTAGAGCTTGAGAGCAAAAGCAGTTCTTGGAGCGTTCACATTTCATTTATTGATTCATTTCTTACAAAGTTAATTTATGACGCTCCTAATACTTTCTTGATATTGTGCCAAATTTCATTTAGGGCAAAACAAGTGTAAACAAATGTACACAACTTAAATAATGGACATTGTTTAAATGGAAAAAAAGAACATAAGATTTATGTGCCTTTAGTCATTAAATACTTAGTGCCTAAGGTACATGAGGCAGCTAGTATACTGTATATTTGGTACTGTGCTGAGGCTACAACCCAAAATAAAACAAAATACTCTTAATCAGTTTATTCTCCTTTGAGAAAGCATAATCATCAAACTTTAAGGCATATTGTGGTAAGTTTTACCACGGAAGTGGGTGCAAGATGATATGAAAACACAGAAAAAGATGTCAAAGTTAGCCCATTATGCAAAGATCTCTCCTTGGAAATAATGCTTTAGCTGAATTCAGATGAATAAGTTTGAGGTAGAACCATGGAGTAAGAACAGGAGTTGGGCTATAGAAGTCATTCAAAGAAAGAGGTTTGACAACTTATTACCATATAGAAAACATTCGATGTAGAAAATTCCATAATTTCTATAGCACATCCCAATATAAATTTCATGCACTTGACTTTGTAAAGTCCAAATATAAGATTTGCTGTCAATAGAAATAATTAAGAGCTTTGATGCTAGAGTAATAAATAACAACAACCTATGAGATGGTGCAGTGGGAGTAAGGATGAGAATTGGCTTTGAGAACTATGTACTTTATAAACCTCACAACTTTTCCCTATAGTCTGATCCAGACAATGATGTTGGAGTCACCCTACAATGAACTTTCAAAGAGATGTGAACATCAATATACATAGGCCGATAAAATTGTCTGCTAAATGGGCAGTGTTGGCCAAAAAACAGATAGAATGAAGTTTATTAATGGTGTTTTTACAGAGAAGCAAGTTTTTTCTTAACATCATTCTGCAAATATATTTGGTAATGAAGAAAGGAAGAGCAAATTGTGTTGTGGACCTGAGAGTAGACTGTATAAAAAACAATCCTAGCATGCATTGAGATGCATGAATATGAGAAAAAGTAATTGTAGGGTGATCATAACAACATTTTGCTGTAATAATACATGCAAGATATGAAAATGGAAATGAAATATGGCAAAACAAAATCCAGACAAATGTCATTATAAATACCCATTTACATCCAAATGTTCAGTTGGCCAGTGTCTGAAAACTTTGTATAATAACTGTAAAAGAGGTTTGACACACAAGTTTTTCAACTGTCATTTATGACCACTTACTTCACAGGGCTATTGGGAGGTGCAATAAATATAGGAGAAATTCACCCTGCTATATAGCTAGGCAAAACTAGGTGCTTTGATAGGTTAAGTGAGTCAGTGCTAAATCAATACAAAAAGTAGATAATTTGGGTTCATATGCTGGTCAGCCAAGTTTGTTTCCCAGGCATAGATCTCCTACAAAGAAAGCAATTAATATGCTCACCAGATCAGGATGGTGTCTTTATTGGCATGAGGGAGCTCTGAAAATAGATTTTTGGAGCTACGGATTTCATCTGATAGGTACCATTACCTTCACTTAAGACCAAATGCAATCTGTACTATGTTTTGTTCAACACCAAGAAATGATGAGCTTATCATTCTGAATTGTAGGAATCATATAGCACTATATTAAAGCCATTGTAAAATTTCCAGAGTCATAAAGGACTCAGGCCCAAATTCCTCAGCCAATAACAGTATTATCTTGGGCTATTAGGACACAACCAATTTTGTAGGTCACAGGTTTTAAAAGACTTTGCCCTGCCTTAATTCAACTGTATTTTACAATCATCTTCAGACCAATCAAATTGGACCTGACCTAAAAGCCTCAGCACCTGCAAAAATGAATGTCTTGTACTTTGAAAATAATGATAAAATGGCACAGGATTATATCCTATCTGTGCCTCGAGGTATTAAAGAAAGTGATACAGAGTAGGTAATCTTTCTGCAGTCTTAAGGAACTAAACTGGAGAGGGCATTGTAGTAAGCAAAAACAGCATGTGCAAAGACCCTGGGTGTGAATGGACTAGAGGGTGTATATGAGAGAGAGGAGGAGGTCAGGGTAGAAAAGTATCCAGGAGCCAGAAAATGAAAGTGTTATATGCCAAATTTTACTTTTAGCAGTAGAATGATTATGGGACTTATTCTGACCCATCAAAGTCTTGTTTGCTAGTTTTGTAGTGTTTGCTACCCTGCTGAGGATCTAGATTAAATCTCAATAAATTAACCCCTGCAAAGCATGGCTAACCATATACAACAGGGATTGTGTGAAGATTCTCATTCAAATTTTATGAACTCATGCTGAGCTATTCACTGATAACACACATATATTATTTTTATTCCTCTCATCTTTCTAAAAGGAGTATGTTATTGTGATTCCCTTTTCACTGGTCAGAAAATTGAGAACCAAAGTGTTTAATTTTCTTGTGTAAGGTCAGAGTCAGTCAAAATAATATCTAGAGGTTGGAAATCTGATCTGTTGGAACTAGTTTAAGGGTTTAATTTGCTAGCAGTTTGTGCTGGTTCTCTCAAAAGTTCACCAAGCCCTCCAACCACACACTCCAAAATGCGAAGTTCTCATTTGTCACTTCTAAGCTACTTCTTATTTTTAGCAGAGGAAAATAGTCACATAAATCTTTTTTTTTTTAATTTTACTCAGTATAGTATCAGTGGCGAAAATAAGTATGTTTTAGAAGTTGATCAAAATTTACAATAGTCTATAGTAAATTCTTGCTGTACAGCAGTAGAAGAGATTGTTCCCTAAAAAAAAAAAAAATTGTATACAAATATGTATGTAGAAAAGCAAATGGTCATCAGATGGTTTCACAAATGAGTTCTAGCAAATGTTCAAAGATGAGCTGGTGCCTTTCCTACAAAAACTCTTTCAAAAAATTGAGAAAGAAGGAATACTACCAAATACATTTTTATGAAGCCAACACACACGCACTTGTTTTATGAAGCCAAACACAAACATACATATATATAGTATCCATAAATATGTATATATTTACACATATATGTATATAATATATATTTAAATATATTTAGCTTATGTAAACACTTGCAAAATAATACTACACATTACTTAGGAACAGATACTTGCATTGAAATGACCCAGGAATACATAAAAGTGTTAAAAATCAGATCCAACAGAGAGGCTCTATCTGCAAAAGTCAGAAAGAAATGTGATTGAGCAGGGGTTCGCTATAGGCTTCAGTTATAGTGAAACTGGGTAGAGTCTACATGGGGAGTTGTGTTGTTTCTCTATAACATTTATCTCAATAGTCTTATTAATAAAATTACTAACCATTGATATAAACACTAAATTTAGATGCAATTATAAACTAAATTGCAGAGTCAGCCCTACATGATTTTAAAAATGAAAAAAAAAATTAGGAACCTCAAATAGGAGAGGCAAAAATATATTTAAAGATGCTTAAATATGTTTGAAGATATATATTTGAAAATTCATGTGAAAAGAACCCTCAAACTTTGTCATTTGGGAGTATGTGGAAATATAAATGAAGAATATGAGATTTTTATGAGAGGGGAAAGCCTCGGTTTGCATTCAAATATGTGGATTAATCTGTACTTAGTAATTCGGGTAGGTGTGATATAAAATCTATATTTAGTAATTAGGGTAGGTGTGATATTTAAAAAAAAAAATCTCCCCAACTTTTAGAGACTCAACTACATAGCATTCAATTTGGGTCTAGGCAAATAGACATCTATAAAGAATTCAGAGACCAAAGCTTCTTTTATCTTGTAGTTCTGACCACTTCATGCCCTCCTGAGTTCTTTTCTTTTAGCCAATCCTGAAGGGGGTATACATGTTCACTATATTCCAGTCATCAGATATTAAAAATAGTTACATATGGCATTAAAGTAAGCTTTAAATGTAATTTAAGCAGATACTAAGGGGAATTTGGTCCATATCTAGTAATAAGGGTAGACTACATACAAAATACTGTTATATACATACATACATGATTGTATAAGGTGTTTACCAAACCTAACCACATCCATTGGATATAAATGGTGAAATTTTTTAATTGTATAATTTATTTTTTTAAGATTTATTTATGATATAAGAACTGGGGTACAGGCCAGAGGTGTGGGGGTGAGAGGATTCATCAGAGACAGAGTGGGGAGCAGAACAGGCAGATCTACTGAAATACACTGCTGAGGGGAGCAGCAGGCAAGTCAGGAGAGGTCTGCTGTGCCATAAGGGTCACCATCCTGGCCTGGGGATCAAACTCATGCTGCAGTGGCTGTGGATTGCTTCATAGTGCTGATGTTTAACACCTTGTGCCACCAGGGAGGTCCCTAAATCGTGAAATTGGATCAAACAAAGGTCTAGAACCTTAGCATCAGTAATGGCTCATACAACAAGCAGAATTAGTATGAAGTAGAATACTAATCAATCAGAGTGAGTATTCTTTGATGAAACTAGATGCTTGATCTTGCAAATAAAAAAAAAATCAAATACCTTATCCTGGGGAAAATTTCTTTGGATTTCCTTGTACATATTTATATATCATGTTGATTTTATCTTTAATGTCTTGATGATGCACCATCAGTCACCTTTTAGTGCTTAAAACCCTGAAGAAATGTACCCTAACTTTGAGCCTTTCCAAGATGGATACTTACAAGGAGAAAAGGCTAGCCAGCTGTGGGGTTGAGGGCTGCCCTGGGGCATCCAGCACATCAGGCAGAACAAAGCAGAGAATGGGTAGAATGACAGCAAGGAAAATTGACCTTGAAGTTATGAAATTTAGACCAGGTCTTAGTGCTCACTCCACTATCAAGGAAGTAATTTCATCTGTGTGTAAAAAAAAATGCAATATTTTCTGTGTTTTTTTCAGTGTTTAGGGCAGTCTGGCTAAGTTAGGCACTCTACCTGTTATCCTTCCCACATTACAATCAGCATTCAATAAAATGTGACCCTTTCTGAGCAATAGCAATGGACAGTTAGGAGATCAAGTAGGAAGGTAACACGTAAAGGCTTTGTATGTCACTGATTCAATTACTGTTTTGGGGTTATACAATGAAGAAAGGCTAAGAATTTTTTTAAAATTTTTTAAAGATTTTTTATTTATTTATACAAGAACTGGGGTACAGGCCAGATGTGCAAGAGGGTGAGAGAATTCACCAGAGACGGAGTGAGGAATGTAACAGGCAGACTGATTGAAATACACTGCTGAGGGGAGCAGAAGGCAAGACAAGAATGGGTTTGCTGCACCATGTGAGTAGCTCCCTGGCCAGCCGGGAATAGAACTGGCGCTGCAGAGGCTGCAGACAGCTTCACAGTGCTGCGGTGAACCCACTGTGCCACTGGGGAGACCCAGGTTAAGAATTTTTAATAACACCTACACAAACCTATGGTAGCAGGCTTCAAAATTTCTGGAATCTTTGTTCATTTTATATATCCTGAACATGTTATTTGTAATTTCTTTTTTCTTAAAAACATTAGTGTATTTTCAACATATCTGTTTTGCTTATTTCCTGATTTCTCCCACTAGATTGTAAGCTCAAAGAAGACACACACTATTTGTTTTCTTAATTTGCATCACCAATACCTAGAACATACCAGAATGTTTACTAAGTATTTATTGAATGAATACATAAATTACCAATTCATGGAGACTTCAGAACATCAGGAGAGTTTCTAATGAGGCAGGATTGAATAAGTAAGATGTTTGAATATGAAGATCTATTAAGGAACAATAAACTGAGTTTCCAGTATTGCTTTTCTAACTCTTATGAAATCAGTTAAGCTTGGAAAAAGACATTCTTTGGGGGACAGTTTTTCACTATTTGAAATTTTTAAAACCTCATTGGCATTTCTTAAAATTACCATAAAAGATTAATAACATCACATGAAATTATTTCAATAAGAATTATTCTAATGGTGTTGAAGTAGGAGGTTAAAAGAGTTTTGTCTGTAAGTTCAGGCAAAATTTTCTTTAGAATTCTAATACAATGCAAAAGAAACAAACACAAAAAATTCTTAATCTGTTCAACAGTATAAAGAAAGGTAACAGTATCACATAAGTCTCCATGTGCCCTACTTCAAATCAACATCTAATTATCAATGTTTACATGTTATTTCAAGTTCTCATTCATCTAACTCTAGACCACTATTTAATCATGATGGATTGTGAGAGAAGCATCATTTGTGGTGCAGGCTATGATCTGCTATGATTCCTCTGCAAAATTATTATGATGAATCACACTTGTCAATGATTTTTGAATGAGACAAATCCAAAACTAATTTGCTATCTGCAACCCAGATATAATTGGCTATGTATCATAAATCTTCCATGAAAATAATCTTCAGTTTCATTTCTGTCAACAAACAAAAGTGTTCTTCATAGTTCACTCCCCACCTCCCACCCCCGCCCAAATAGCATATAATTAGAAAGGAAGGAAGACAGTGCATAGTTGACTTGAATATAAAAAAACAAAACAAAACAGAAAAAGAGTGGATCAAATTGTCTGCACAAATTAATCTGTTATCAAAATTATTGTAAATTGCATCTCTATTTTCGGTGCAGGGACTGAATACCCTATGATAGCATACCTATGATAGCATACCCTATGATAGCAATACCCTAAGATAGCAACACCCTAAGACTGAATACCCTAAGATAAAATATTTTATCTTCATGCTAACTGTGGAAATTTAAGAATGTTTATAGGGTACTCTAGTATTTGAAAAATACCTGTACTTATTTATTTGAAATAGAATTTCAGTTAGAAAATATTGAGTAGGGCAAAGGTAGAGTTCATTATTATAGTTCAATGAATGTAAGATTTTTGAAATTTTTGTTTTGATACAGTTCTAATTGTTTACATTCTCTTATTTTCCTTGCTGCTGGAGACAAATCCACAAAGATATCTGTGAGAACTATGTCATAGAGTGTTGTGCCTATATTTTGTCTATATATTTTTTGATTTCAGGTTTTACATTCAAATCTTACATCAAACTCAAATGTTCTGCACTGGAAAAGCAATGTCACTAAAAAAAAAAAAAAAGACACCTTTTGAATAGGAAAAAAATACTTGCACACTATATTTCTTACAGAGGACTGATATCAAAGATCTACAACTCAGTAACAAATAAAACAAATAACCCAATCAAAAAATGGGCAGAAAAGCCAAATAGACACTTTTTCACAGAAGACATACAGATGTTCAGTGGCCACGGGAAAAAATGCTCATCATCACTTATCATCAGGGAAATGCAAATCAAAACCCCATTGAGTTATGATCTTACACTTGTGAGAATGGCTCATATCAAAAAGACCAGAAACAATTACTGCTGGTGAGGGTATGGAGAAAAATGAACCTTGGAACCTCTGTTGGTAGATATATAGACTGGTCCAGCCCATGTAGAAAAGAGTAGGCTGGGACCTCCCTGGTGGCACGGCAGGTTGAGCACAGCATTGTGGAGTGGTCCACAGCCTCTGCAGCCGGGTTCGATTCCCGGCCAGCCAGGGAGATTCCCATATGGCTCGGCAGACCTCTCCTGTCGTGCCCGCTGCTCCCCTTAACAGTGTACTTCGGTCAATCTGCCTGTTCTATTCCCCACTCGGGTGAATCCTCTCACCCTCCCATGCCTCTGGCCTGTATACCAGCTCTTGTATAAATAAAACAATAAAAAAATAATTTTTTTTAAAAAGAGTAGGAAGGTTTCCTGAGAGATTAAAAATGGATCTGCCACATGACCCATCAATTCTACTCTTAAATATCTACCTAAAAAAGATAAATCACTAATTCAAAGGGAAACATGTATTCCCATGTTCATTACAGCGTTATTTATAATAGTCAAATTATTGTAACAACCTAAATGCCTAAATATAGATATGTGGTTCAGGAGGATGTGGAATACTACTCAGCAATCAAAAATGGTAAACTCTTACCATTTGTGGCAACATGGATAGAACTGGAGGGTATTATTCTAAGTGCAATAAGCTAGAAGGAGAAAACAAATACTGGACAGTATCACTTATATGTAGAACACAGAAAAACCAAACAATGGGTCAGTTAAAGTCAAACTAATAACAAATCCTAGAAATCTCAGTATAGAACTGAGGCTACCAGATGGTAAGGGGGGGTGGTGAGAACAATGTGGGAAAGGAGCATAATGGACTCTGGTGGTAGACTTATGGGTATTTGGTGTGTATATGGTATGATAACAGCTGAAAGGAGAGATCCCATATTTCTAAAATGCAAACAACCTTGTAAACCAATGTTACCTCAATAAGAAAAATAGACTAAATATTAGTATAAAAGATACAAATTTTTGGCTTTATTAACTGGAGTAAGTTTTGGCTATTAATTAACTATTGTACAAATAAAGCATAGAGTTTGGTTTCAAGGCATATAGAGTTGGTTTGATGTAGCACTGATAGGAAAGAGAGAGAGAGAGAGAGAGAGAGAGAGAGAGAGAGAGAGAGAGAGAGAGAGAGAGAGAGAAAGAGAGAGAGAATGTTTTGAAATGGGAGATAGTTGATAAATTTTCTCTGAATACAAATTATACATGTTTTTTCCTATTTTCAAATGTTATTTTAAATTTTTTTCAACAATGGGTCAGTAACCTTTTTCTCCTGTATATGAATTAAAGTACTCACCATTAGGCTAATTTCCAACATCGATATTATACATTCTTTCTGAGTATATGAAAGAAAGCATTTTGATCAATCAAAGCTCAGAATGTGTAAATATACACATTCACAGAAAAAAGTCAAATCTCTGAGATTAAATGTATCTAATCACAAGTCTCATTTCTTTTCCCTATCGTACATTCCTTTGTGCTATTCTTTGTCTAATCCATGCTTCCAAACTAACCTCACATAATACCATCATTAATAATACTGAGCACTTACGTAGTGCACTCTCCCTTCTAAGTACTGAACAAATACTAAATAATTAATGCACATTGAAGGAAATCAGAAAAAGTATAGAACTTTCAAATTATGAGACAAAATTTATCATTATTAATTTTTGGATAATGTGGTTTGTTTAATGTTTTTCAAAAATATTTTTTACCTTGTCACATAAGAAAACTAATGTTCGCAGTGGGGAAGTATATGAGCCTATAACTGACTTTTACACATGATTAAATGCTGGGGTTGCAGCTGAGATTTTGATAACTGCTGGAGCCATTTATGACCTCATATACTATTCCACTGTGGAACATTAGGCCTTAAATGACATCAACCATGTGATTTTACTGAAAAGAGGAGAAAGAAAAATTAAATTCCCTCTCAGATCAAGAACAAAATACATGTAGAGAACCCCATGGAAATTTCATAAATATACATGAGTGAAATTATATTTAGTGAAGGTTCTGTAATAGATTTAGAAACTAGGGTATCGTTTGACACCTGTCTGGGTAGCCTTTGGAAAGAAAACTTATGAAGGAATATTTCTTTTATCTATGGACATAAAAAGTGCACTGCATTTACAATAGGGCCTAGCATTAATCACTGTTGGAAAGGGGATTCTAAATCTCCACACAAAGTGATTTCACATTTACATGTTCATCTACTTATATTGTACAGTCTCTGTTAATGGTCAATTTGCCAAAGTCATATTTGAAAATACTACTAGATGGAAATATCATGCAAAGATAGTAGGAAGCATCCAGTGTGCAAATGGGGCTAGAGAGTGCCAGGGACCACAGAAAACCTTGTTTATTTTAAAATATAGCTGGCAGAATCCAAAAATTATTGCTTCTCAGGTTGTCACATGAAACATAGTCACTGGATTCTTAATCTTTGCTCTTATTTTCCTGACCTTTAAGCATCTACTATTGAATGACATTTCTCTGATAAAATGAAGCCTAGGAGGAAGAAGATCTACATTAAGAAAATATAAACTCAGTAGATCTGATAGCAAAACTCAGTCTTTTATTGCTATGGCGTGTCTCAGCTATTGTAATTTCCATGTTCTTTTGTATCACACATTGACATGTACTTCTTATGTATCACTCACTGAAAAAATCATATAGATTAGTCCTGAAATCTATGAATTTCTAGACAACAAGGAGCAAAACTAAAATTCATATTCATATTTGTCTGATGCCCAAATCTGTGCTTCTGCATCCACATAAACAGTTACATCATTTTAGCTTTGGAAGCGATCTCTGCAGTCTTTAATCAAACCTCTAAGGAAAAGATGTAATTTGCCAAGAGTCCTACAGTAAGGTGGTTTCAGAGCCTAGATGAGAATTCCTTAATTTTTGTAGTGTGAGTACTGTTTCTCCACAGCTTGGTAGCATTATTTTTCAGCATCCAAAATAGAAGAAGTGTTCCTGCAGATAAAGTAGTAACTAATACTCTAGTCCCTATTATCTTTGCATTGAGGGACACAACAAAATAATACCTGTGATCTAATATCAGAGAATTAGTGATAAAAATCCAATGATTCCAATTTCACAGGTACCCATAATGGTACTATCATGATCTCAGGTGGTCAAGCAACTGAACTGTATGGTTACATGTGGATATACTGTTGAATGTTTTTTGAGTGCTTATGTGCTCGGCATTGTATTAACTCAATCTGCATAGCAATTTGCATGACATCAACACAGTTATTCACATTTTACACATGGGAAAACTGTGACATGGGGCGATTAAGTAGCTTGCTAAATGTTGCCAAGTGGATTACTACTAGAGCCACTATCACTGGCTGTTTGACTCCAGAACTACTCTCTCTCATTCATTTGTCTCCAACTGCCACTTGAATGCATTTCTAATGATTTTAAGCAGCAATTGGGAATTTAATGTCAATGGATTTCTCCCAAGGGAATATACAAATTGTTTTTAAAAGATTATTTACGCAATACATCTTAGAAATACATCTAAGAAGATGCTATAGGTAGTCTGAAAATGGTATCACTCAGGTTACTAGTTGATACCTGATTTAATCAATGGTTGTTTCAAATTAGGAATAATGTGCCTACCTAAAGTAACACTGAATTATTCCAATATCTCTCTGTAAAGGAGAATTAACATGCACAAAGTGATTTTCTTTCTTTTCATTTAGATTTTCTTGATACTGTAAAACTATTTCTTCAGCTTCTGTGATTTACCTACATTATGGGGAACAATTGATATTCAGCATTATTCACTATCAACATAAGCAGTTACTTTTCTAGTTTTATAGGCTAGTATGTGCCTGCAATTGATGTTCTTTTGTGACCAGTAATTTTCATTTTTTTTTAAGATTTATTTATTCATTTACACAAGAACAGGGGTATAGGCCAGATGCACTGGAGGGTGAGAGGATTCACCAGAGACAGAGCTGGGAACAGAACAGGCAGACTGATGAAATACACTGCTGAGGGGAGCAGCAGGCGCAGCAGGAGAGGTCTGCCGCAACATGTGGGACCCTCTCTGGCTGGCCGGGATAGAACTGGTGCTGCAGAGGCTGTGGACAGCTTCACAGTGTGGCGCTCAACCACCTGCACCACCAGGGGAGGCCCCAGTAATTTTCATTTTTTCATATAGGCCCTTTCATTGGAAAGTGCTTCATAAGTTTCTTATTTTTGAATAGGAAATTTCCTCTAGTACAATGTTAAGGATGTGAATTTGATTCCATAGGCCCATGCACAAAATTTGTTGATATTCCAGTTAATAATCCATTCTATAGATAATCTGTTGTGTAGCTCTGTTTAATTGCACAAATGACAGTCTCATGCAGATACTTATCACTTCTCTGTAGCTCAATAAGATGTGGATGTGATATGTGTATTGCTAAGTATCTCCTCCTGAATAATAATATTTGCCCCTGAAACTGATTTTCAAACATATTCCCAATAAATATGGTGGTTGGAAGAATTTTAGTAGAATGTTTAAAGACCATCGGTGTATCTTCTTGATGTAACAGTGAATTACAGTAGAATTGGAGAGTTGCTCTCATTTTGGTCTTTTAGTAAGTGTTAGCTGGTTTCTAACATGTGGATATCCACTTTTTGTTTATCCACAAAAGTGTTAAAACAAGTTACATAAACCTCATTGGCTCATAACAATAGGTTTTATTAAATTTACTCACTGAGGTTTTTGGAGGTGGCTTGATAATTTTGGGAAGATTCTCTCCATCTCTGAGGTATAATAGGATGTTGGAGGATCTGGAAGAACTTCCGTTTTAAGGACTGTGTTAGCGTGGCTCTGCTCTACTTGTCTGTCATCTTCTATCAGGTGGACCTGGGAATATTCTCCTCATGTTATTGACAGAGGGCATTAGGAAGGGCAAGTAGAATTGTACTGGACCATTCAAAGATTCTTTTTGAAACATGTTTAGTAGCAATACAACGTATGGATGCAGGGAGAGATGAATTATTGAGTCTAATTGTGTAGTTTTCTATAGTCTTTACTCATAGCTACAATTATTTAAAAAGCTCTTATATATATACAATTTCCTCATCGTTATTTCATCACCTTCCATACCCTACCCCAGTCATCCAGTTATAGCATCAGTCTCAGAAGCTCCAAAATCTTATATTCATCAACAGATTTAAATGTGGATGTTCTTGATTTACAGAACCATCATGTAAAAAGACAAATTGCCTGTCCCTAAACTCTTGACGTGACAGATTTAAATTTTTAAAAATGGTCTCAGTAATATTTTTGATGGTTTCCATCCACTCTGTTGTGAGGAAAGAAAGTCTATATGGGAAGTTATGTGAAGATATTTCACCTAATAAATCCAACTAAGGTGCCTACCAGCATCTATCACCAGATGGATTGGTGAACAAACCTTCAGATAATTATAACCCCTAGTCCTCAGAGTCCTTTAACTACTGTACCAGATATCATTGAATAGAGAGATGCTGTCTCCATTTTTTCAGTTCTAAATTTCTGAACCACGAACTCTGCAAACATAATAAATGCTTTATGCTATCAGGGAGAGAATAATTATGGTAAACACTTTTATTTACATAAAGAATAATAGGAGGAACTACAACAGTCACTAGTACATATCAATTCTGAAATCATTCTATGCTGAATGTTGCCAGTTTCCCCTGCCCTGGAATGGAGCCTATCCTGTATCAATCCTTTGGCCACATAGTTTGCTAGAAGAGACATGACTGCAACCAGGGCATGACTGAGTCACTTTAGAGCAACTTAATGGTGTTTTGCAAGTACAACTGTTAAAAACTTTGTGCATTTTCTCTGCATCATATTTGAGTTCACTGCATATACCTTAAACTACATCTCAGTTGTTTTCAAGACATAGCTCTCTCTCTAGACTTACTTCATGGTGTTTTTGACATGTAAAGCTACTGTTAGACCACACCATGTTTCCTAAAAGTGTATTTGTCCAACGGAGAAGGTCTAGTAAACACCAATTTTATTCTTTCAGCGGCGTTAGCAAAAGATCTCAAAGACCCTTAATTCTAAGGCAATGTGTTAATATGAGGATCTTTTACTTGTTAGAAAGACTAGGGCTATGAATGGTTTCACTTTCTAAACCATTTCCAGAATTTCTGAGCTTACCACATTCCCACTAAATATTGCTTGGAAACTGGCCAGTATTTTAGTGCTCATTTTTCTTGTGGAACCTTACCAGAAACAGTTAAAATCAACCAATATACATTTTCAGTACTTACATTGGACTTCTTGTTTTGTTCATTAGGTAAGCTTTCTAATTTTTGTCTTACATGTCACAATTTTACTAAATATGACACAACTACATAACACAGGTCACTATACTTCATGCTTTTTCTTTAGTAGTTTTCTTCCAGTTTTTCCAGTCTCCTCTAGCAATAGCCTTACCACCTGGCCCCTGATGCCCAAATCAATGTATCATATTCATGTTCCAGAGGCACTACATTTTCAGTACATTTTTTCCCTCATCAGCTAGTTTAATTTAATAATGATGTGAAACAACCAGAGAACTTCTGTGCAAAACAACCATAGAGATTTATTGTTCACATGAAAATAGCAGCCAGTCTGCTAACCATGCTTGGTGGATTACGTGATTATCAAGTGATTTAGTGTGTCCTTTTCTGGGAAATCTAGGAAACCTTAGCTCTATTCCATTTCTCTTGTTTCTCAGGTTACCCAACTATGTCTTTTCAAGGTTGTTTTAGAGGGAATGTGTGAGGGAATATAAATGAACCTATTTATATAAGTACATGTTAATTTTTTTTCTTTGTATCATATTTGCTAACACATCATTGACCATAGTTGAAACCAGGGGTGAAAATTGTGACTTTTTCCATACTCATTGAAAGGATTCACAAAACTATATGGAAAAACATGTAGAGACTGCTAGGGCAAAGATTTGGGCCTGTCTCTACAATCTACCAATTTTGTACCTTTTGACTCTAAACTTTCAAACCTCACATACAAGACCAAATAAAGACTGTTATTACATTACTTTTTATTTCATTGGAAGTGTCTAAGTATTTTGTTTTATATTTTAGCATTATAACTTTTTCTGTAAATTTAAATATACCAACTAAAGCAAAAAAATTCATTTTGAGGAAATTATCTTTTATAGTCTTAGTTAACAGATGAGGAAAACTCAGTAGAGGGCTTAAGACACTTAGTGAATTTCTTTCCTTTTGGAGAAAAATAGTTAAATGATATTCAGTTCGGTTCCATTTGTCAATGAGAACATTTGTTTCTCTGCAATTAACTCATATTAAACAGCAAAGTTTATTTCAGTTGGGGAAGCATTTTTTTCTCTGTCTTTTATGGATGCATTTTATTGTATCATACATTAAGTGTTTAAATGAGATTTCCTAATGAAGACAGACTCAGGCAGCATTTCTCAAACACCATAAAAATGACTAAATGTATTTCAACACAATACATGATTATATGTACTTTGATCAGTCAGGATTTTCCTACAGAATAAACCGAACTATTATGGGTAACCATTATGGGAAGTACAGATGATTAGAATTACAATCACTAGTTGTTTCCAAAGCTATTGTATAGAAACCACACCCCTCAGATAAAAATTCGCTTTATTTTCTTAAAGACATAGTAGTTGAATTTTATGGGAACCTTTTAGCCTTCTTTGGTCCTTTATTTCCCAAAGTGGTCACTAAAGGGAAATTAATTAATATTCAAGGACAGGGATATAATATCTTTGTGACTTTCAACCCAAAGAGCAAGACCCATTAGTAACTATAGATTTTTCTCTGCAGCAGTGAGCTAGTGTATAATCAATTTGTATTAGTCTAACACTGTATATCAAGATGGTAAGTCTCTATGTGTCTATACATCTGTTTCCTCTGAGAGCTTGTACCAGGTTGTACATCAAATCTAAGCAATGAGACACAAGCTAGAGTTTCAGTGGTTTTAAAATATGCTGGGTCTGCTCTCAGTTGTCTTAACAATTCCTGAACCAATAAGCATTTATTTCATTTATTATAATCAATAGCCTATGTTTGGGTGAAACAGTTTAATCATTAAAATTTCTGATAATTTACACAAATTAAATACTAATAATAGACAATAATTCTCTCTCTTTTGGTCCTTTTTTTTTCTGCCTACTCTTATTTTTTTCCTTATGTTGTCAAGAAGTAGTTTTCTTTGGATAATGGAGACTTTTAAGTATTGAAAAATATTTCATGTGGTCTTATTCCAAAGAAATTAGGCATCTAGAGTATTTAAATAATCTGAAAATATAGTGCACAGCCCTATAATTTTAACTCTGAATTTTCCACTATAGTCACTGATTAAAATGTTTTTCTGTTTCTTTCAAAAATGTCTATATAGTGCAGTTCTATTTTTTATGGTCACTAATCCGTGCTTTTTTGGTATTAAACAAGAGAACAATATAATGTTTTGGAAAATTTCTGTTTCCTTGGTGACAGAAGTTCTGACTTTCTGACTTTACACTTATCTTTGAAGCCTCAGATTCTTCATTTCTCAAATTTGAATATAATAAAAATAATGGTTAATGATTATAAAATTACTAGTATGTAAATATCTTCTGGTGCTATAAATCTTTCCACAAATACAGACACAATATATGAAAAGCAAATTTTTCTTTATATAATTTCTTGAAAAAATACTATTACAAGTGTTAAAAATCACTTTCCAATTTATCTTCCTTTTGGAGGTCATGTGTCATAGACACTAAGCTAGTGTTAAAAAACAATGCTAGTTTGGTTCTTTTAACAATAGTAGTTTACTAAAGAGGTGGGAAACATACTAGAAAAGTATATGATATATACTTTATATGCATTATATTTATATACATTATATACATATTATATGTAAATTTATATTATATATTATACATACATATCATATATATTATATACACATTTATATACATTATATATTATATATATACATTATGGTATATATTTGTATGGTAAATACATAGTCCCTTAAGACTTCACTGAATCAGGTTTTGTCTCATTTCAAATGAGGGCTCTAAGAAACCTCCAACACCATGTAATTCTTATCTGGTCTTTAACAGAATAATGCAAGGAGAAGCTAGCATACAGGAATGACTTTTGTCTGGGGCTGGGATCTACAGGAGACTAAATGAGACTCCTTAAAAAAGTAATCGAGGTAAAAGACTAAGAAAACAGATGTGAAGGGAGAAGAGAAAGGAAAATAGGACAGATTCCCTATGATTAACATAGACTGACTCAATACATACTGGATTCCCACTGGAGGAAAAGAACAAAAAGAACTCTTATTGTCTTATGCTGTAAATTCATAATCTGTATTTAATAATTTTGATGAGAAATTTCAGAAATGGGTGTTTCTTTCTTCCCTGCACATACAAAGTCATGAGATTTCAATATTTGCACAGAAATTATGACCATAAGCACCCAATCCTTCTTTCATTTTCAGCAGTGGGTCCAATGAAATGCATATGATACAGTTAGTCAAGTCATTATGATATATTAAAGGAAATGCTAGCTTATGTTAATGAAGATGTTTTACTATCTATTATAATGCTTTTATTGAGAACTTGTTTATTCACACTTACTAAATACCTACCAGGTACAAAGCAATGAATTGACAAAATAATTTATAGCTGATTTTATACAATGACTTTAGTTAAAGAAATAATGGAATAAAATTCATATTATTAATTTAAAAAAATCAATATATGCTATAATCAGGAACGTTTTCAGTCTTTTATCACAAACACTTCAACATATACACACCATATTTATATTTTGAAATTTCATATTTGAAATATTTGTTGTAAATTCTCTACATAGTTTTCTATTTGATTTAAGCTGTCACTACCAAAATCTGTGCTGTGATAGAATGTATATGATAGAAATATGGTCTTTTTTAGAGATACTAAAATGTAGTATTTATATGGGAAATGTAAAGGAAATAGATAGCTAAAACATTTTGTCAAGGAATCAAGGAGAAATCATTCTATCTAAAAATCAAGGTTTGTTATATAACTATCGTAACTAAGACTGTATGTTATTGATGGTAGGAGTCTCACATAGATTGATATAACAAGGCAGAAAACCAAGAAATACCCTATATGAGTCCAGAAACTGATTTTCAACAAAAATGTAAACAAAATCAATGGTAGAAAGATAGCATTTTCAACAGTTTAGAACAATTGTATATCCTTAAGCAAATTAGAAACATGAATTTAATTCTAAATCTCTTCTCTGATATAAAAATGAACTCAAGGTGGAACATGTAAGTATAATGACATTTTTTAATAAGAAAATATAGGAGAAGATCTTAGAAACTAAGACTTGGTACATTGTCTGACACTAAAAGTATGATCCATAAAAGATAACCAATTGGATTTCAACAAAATTAAAAACTGTATTCTGTAAAAAACTTTAAAAAAGGCATTCTAAAGGCTACCCAGTAATGCAAAAACACTAATTTGAATGAATATATGCACTCCTATGTTCATTGTAGCACTATTTATAATTGTCAAGTTATGGAAACAATCTAAAATAAGTGTTCAACAACAGAGTAGAGTAATCAATTAAGATGTGGTATATATTTACATGATGGAATACTAATCAGCTGTATAAAAGATAAACCCTTGACATTTATGACAACATGAATGAAAGTGGAGGGAATTCTGCTGAGTGAAATAAGTCAGGAGAAAGATAATTATTAGATGATTTCATTCATGTGTGAAAAAAGAAAAACAAAAAGAAGGAACTGACAAAACTAAACCAAAACAAACCGTAGAAATATGACTGCATAATTGAGACTACTAGAAGGGAAGGGAGAGTGGAAGAGGGAACAGATGTGGGAGGGGATCCAATGGTCTATGCAACAAGACTTGGGGTGCTTTGGTGGTGGATATTGTGTCATACAGCTGAGGAGGTGTGATTCCCATGAATCACAGTCTTATAAACCAATGTTACCTCCATTAAAAAAAAAATCTATTTAGAAATAGTGACAATGATAAATGCTGACAGGTATTCAGAGAAAAGAGATCTCTTTTACATTATCAGTGGAGCTTTACATTTATATAGCTACTCTGATATGTTGGCAGTTTCTTAAAAAAAAAAACAAAAAAGAATATATACTAGCCATACAACTCAGGGAAATAAAAACTTATATCTGCACAGAGGCCTATACAAGTATACTCATAGCAGCTTTATTTGTAATAACCTAAAACTAGAAACAACTGAAATGTCCTGCAATAAGTGAATGTATAAACAAGCTGTGTACATCCTTACCATGGAATACTCTTCTCCAATATAAAGGAACAGCTTCAAGGTATGTTGAAGCGTATCAAGCTATATTGCCAGCCACTCACCCTCCTAGCCCAGCACCTCTGGCTTGTACCCCAGTTCTTATATGCATAAATAAATCTTTTAAAAAATAAAATAATTTGTACAAAAAAAAAGAATATAATGTTGAGTGAAAAGGCTAATCTCAAAGGCTATATAATATGTAAATCCATTATATAGTATTACTGGCATGACTTTCCCCAATATATTAAATATACGTGAACAGATATGTGTGTGTGTATACACATACATACACACACATCTACATCTACATTCATATCTCTATAATCAATTAGTGGCTGTTAAAGGTTAAGGATAAGAGGGTATGACTCTACGGGGGTAGCATGAGAGAGATTTTTGTGGTGGTGCAATAGTTCTATCTCAATTGTAATCTCTACAGAAATTTCCACATGTTAAAATGGCCTAGAATTATACACATGCATTGTAATAATGTGAATTTTCTGGTTTTGATATTGTTCTATAGTAATATAAAATGTAACCGCTGAAGAGAACTGGGTGAATGTTATGCAGAACCTTATTGAACCAACTTTTGGCAAATCTATAATTATTTCAAAGTGAAAAGTTAAAACAATATACTGGTACAGACATGTTGGCATTCATCTTGGACTTTCTAAAGTAGAATAATGAGTATCTTTGAAAAGTCATTGGAAAGCAATAAGGAAAATTTCCAAATTATCCCATAGAGGGAAACACATGATATTGATTTGTTTTTATAAAATGCTTCAACTTTTTAAGATTTGTATTATATAAATGGGGTTACAATTACGTAAATTATTCTGTGTTTTATTTCATAAGTTAAAGTCATTGCTGGAATGACAATTTAGTACTAAATTAAGTGATGTTAAAATGTGATAAAAGCACAGAAGGAAATTCATATTTACGAAGTTTTGGTTATTTATTGAAAATAATCTGATTAATTTCCTTATTGAATATTTTGAAAATGTCATTCTACTCCCTTACTCTTAGTTTTTGTTTACCAAATTTTATGTTGGACCAGTGACTCAGAGAGAAGTAGGAAACTGTATTCATAGTTTGTTCCCATACTGGAGTTCTTCCTATTTTAAATTCTCAATAATTCTGATGTCTTCAGCAATATAACATTTATGTATTAGATCTGTGATCATCATTAATGACTGTCATTGATGAGCCACTTTTTTGAACATAAAGTTGTAAAAACGCCCAGATATTTCCATGAAAGGTTTTGCCTTTATAAATGTTTTACCTTACTTGTTTCCCCTATATTCCTCCTATAAGTGAAACCATCTGATAGTTTTCTTTTTCCTTCTGACATCAGTGTAAAAAAATAATAACAATACAAAACGCACACACAAAAACCAAAAACAGACAATTATAAATCAGAAACATCCTGCAGGGGAGGAGGAGGGAGAGGGATAAGAGGGAGGGAGGAGCACAGGGGACTGGGGTGATGGTACACAGGTGCATTGGGGAAGGAAATTCTATGGGGACTACACCTGGGTGGGGGGAGCAAATATTGTTTGAAAATGAACAATGATATAAAAAATAAAAATTTTTTACCTTACTACTGAATTTTTAAAATCCTTTATCTTTTCCAAGTGTATGATTTTGGAGAACTCTTGTGTATTTTTCTATTTTTTTAAATTAAGTTTGCTTTATTGATCTATTTCTTTAGTGGATTTGTTTAAACTAAAAGCATACACATGCACATATCCAAAGTTTTTTTTTTTTAAACCATTTTCTTTTAAAGATTTTTATTTATTTATACAAGCACTGGGTACAGTCAGAAGCACGGGAGGGTGAGAGAATTCACCAGAGCCAGAGTGGGGAACAGAACAGGCAGACCGATGAATACACTGCTGAGGGGAGCAGCAGGTGGCAGGAGAGGTCTGCACGCCATGTGGGACCCTTGCCCGGAGAACGGGGATAGAACTGGCTCTGCAGAGGCTGCGGGCAGCTTTGCAGCCCAGCACTCAACGCGCCATCAGGGAGGCTCCAACATATGCAAAGTTATGTGAGATACTGTCAAGTATCTCTTGAGTGGAAAAAGCAAGAGAATGGGGGAAGGAGTATGCTAATTCTCCATCTTTTCTGGTCTCCGTTATATCTTTTGAGAGTAGATATAAACAAGACTCACCCTGGCATAGTGTGAGTGGTTGTGGTATCCTTTTTATTGATGCTGTATAAAAACTGGAAAATGATAAATAAGTCTTTGCCTAGTACTATGAGGACCATCAGATCTTTAAGGGCAAATACTCATTTTAATTACCTTCTCAGTCCTTGCTAAGGTCCATAGAATATGTGGTCATTAGCTTTCCTTTGATTTTCATGCTAAAAATCTTGCTTTTTAAAAAATATATTTGCTTAGTCATTTATACATTCTCTAAAGACAGATGCTTCAAATGATTAAAGGTTATATTATGATAATAAATGATCACTACTTTTAATTGTGCTGGAATCTAAGATGTTTGGATGAATGCTTGGATTACTCGGTGGTTCTAGACATACCTGGGAAGAAGGACTTTACATTACTCAGGGTTCTGCAGAGAAATTGAACCAATATTTATTACAAGAAGATGAGAAGCCCAGATCCAGGAGAAACTCTGGTATAATTCCAGTCCAAGTCTGAAGACCTCAGGGATAGGAGAGCTCATAGTATAAGTTTCAGCTGGAGATTGAGATCCAAAGCAGGAGAAGACCAGTGTTCCTATGGAAGACAAAGAGAAAGAAAAACATGCTTCCTTATTTGGAATTTTATTCTATTCAGAACTTCAATGGATTGGAAAATGTACATTCATGTTTATTTAGTCTTTTGAATCAAATGTTAATCTCATTCCAAAAACACACAGAGACGCCCACAGATACCTTATAGTCCAGTGAAGTTGTCACACAAAATTACCCATTGCACTTATTCTTGCATTGTCACTGGATTTGTTTTTTGATGATGCAAATGAAATATAAAGAATATTAGAAAGAATTAGAATCATAACTACACTGATTTTATTTTATAAGAGAACTTTATACATCCATCTTTCTGTTGTGTTTTTTCCCCACCAATTTTTATTTTATTTTTTTTTTTTTTATAGAGGCATGTTTTATTTATTTATTTTGTTTGTTTGTTTTGTTTATACATGCACTGGGTACAGTCAGAAGCGCGGGAGGGTGAGAGAATTCACCAGAGCCAGAGCGTTCCCCACCAATTTTAAGCGCACCAAAGTCCAAAAGAACTGTACCTTCTCATGAAAGTGACTCAGAGAGAAATCGGTGTGTTATCTACAAAGTAGTATTTACTGCTTTTTATCCAATTTCATTTCCTGACACTACTGAATCAGATATCCATTTCTCCACTTAACCTCTATAGAAATACAGATCACCATGGTACCCAGTAACTTCAGACAGTCCACAGATAAGTATAGATACATCAGGAGGTAATGGAAGCTGTTTCTCTATTATTAAATTAGAAACACCAGTGGTTAATTTCCTTGCTAACCTATCAGTATAAAAATATCATCAGAGAAGAGATAATGGTAGGAGTTATTCCTCTAATAAGCAACAACATGAAGCTGTTTCTCCAAATAATGAATTTTATTCACTTAGACATTTACTTATGCCATTTGTTCAATACACATTAATGAAACACTGACTGAATTCAAGATATTGCAAAGTACTGCAGGGAAACATGAAGATGAATACAATATTCTGTGTTAGGATTTATCAGAGTAGGAATGCAGGAAGCAAATAGCAATAGGGTTTAAAACTTAAAAGTAGGCATACTATCAAGTGGTAAGAATGAGATGATGAACAGCAGTTCCAAATGTTTCTTGGAAATCTAGGAAGGTAGCTCTAAAAAGATCTAAAACAGCAATAGGGCATGGGCCATAATTATTTGAACCAGGAAAATATATCCAGTTTATGACTAGGAAGAAAAAAAGCATAGAGAACAATGAAGAAATAGACCAATTACCAGATGTGGATTTTTGGAATAGAACTCTTTTTAGGAGAATTGAAGCACATGATGTGAGAAATCAGAAGTTTGGAAAAAGGTCAGGGCATTCATCAGAAATACAGTACTTTGTTGGGTTCCCATTAATAACAAAGGCAACCAAATGCTTAGTCAAAGATGCTACTGGTGTGCAGGTCTGTAGATATTTCACTTTAGTTCATATTTGGTCTTGGCATCTGAAAGTTCTAGTGAGCTTTCAGAGGGATATTTAGTTTCAGTCATGGAGAAAAGGAAAAATCACAAAATCAAATTAGAGCATAGGTGTGACAGAAGTAAAGTTTCCCATCCTCGAGAAACTCAACTTCTTTATATTTTTATTATATATCTGCTTCAGTGATACAGGAAAAAGAGCACAGACATTTTAGTAAAATAAACTAAGTTTAACAATCTATATTACTAAATGAACTGATATTGTGTGAATCATGAAAATTCATTATTATCAGGTAAATGTGAACAGGCAAATCAAATGTGTACAGGAGGATCAATTGCATTGATAACCTTAATTTTCAGTCTTTTCATTTTCACTCTTTGCACAGTGCCTAGGACATTCTGTCCTCTCCTTGAGTCTGGAAATTGCCATTGATTTGATTTGACCAGATATTACCAAAAATGATGTGGGTTTCTCAGTTGATGTGTAAGAAGTCACTCAAAACATGGTGGCTTAAAATCAAAATCCTTTTATTTTCTTTTGTTATGTCCTCAAGTTAGGCTTGGTTCAACTGGGTGGTTTTCTGCTGATCTTTTCTGGTGTGGTTTGTGCAGCTGAATTCATCGGGTTGCTTGATTTAGCAACTGGTGTAGCTAGGAGTTCTGAGCAGGCACGGTCTGTCTCTTTCCATGTGGCCTTTATTATCCTCATAGTTATGTAGAGTTTTCTGACATGGCAAAAATGTGGGGGCACAAGGGATATCTTCCCAAACCCCTTCAGGCTTCTAGGATGACAACCTAAGTATCAGACAGAATAAGAGAAAAAAGCCAAAAAGGTGTTTAATAATAAAATGTATGCTTTCTTTTTACATGGCCCACATGATGGATTCAGACACTGTTTTAAACAATGTCAGTTTAAGACAATGGTCATGGGATGGATGTGGTGGGGGGAAATGGGGGAGATCAGTTAAGAGAGATTACCCAGGGAACAAAGGTAGGACTGTTATGCAGGTAAATTCTTATTCATTAAAAAGGATTAAGAAGATTGGATCTTTCTCATATAGGGAGATGTCCTTAAAGAGACAGATTTTCCTTTGTACATGCAAATATTTCTTTCAAAAGGCAATCTCCCCCAAGTCTTCAGACTCCCTCTTATGAAATAAACCTTTTACCAAAGAAAAATTCGGAAGTGGCAGATTTTTGCTCCTCTCAGTAACAAGAGTTTCCAAGAAGATCAAAGTGGAAGCTGCTATTAAAGGTTGAGTTCAGAAACTGAGCAGTGTTCACCTTGACCCATTCTATCAATAAGAGCAAGTCACAAAACCATCCCAGATTCAAGAGGTGAGGCATTTTTTTGAGGTTGCTTACCTGCTAGCAAATACCCCAACTATCCTTCTGGAGAATGATACACATGAACAGAGCTACAGTATCTACTGTCCCTCCTATGCTGCTCTAGTCATCAGTCAGCTAACCTCCAGGCATGAGTGAGTTCAATCGAGACCAACTAGTTAACACATGGTTGCCTGCAGATTCATGAATGTACCTAATTAAGATCACAGAATTGACCTGAAGACTCATGAGCAATAATAAATGGTTCTTTGAAACTGCTGCGTTTTGTGTTATTTTTTTACTGCAGTGCCCATAGTGCCTATAGATAACTTATACAGGGTATGATAAAGCTAGATTCTCAGTTTTGGTGTATATATACAGGAGTGTGTATGTGGGTCCATGTGTATTGTGTAATAGCTGTTATAAGATACCTGTACCTACAGGCATACACGATAGTCAACAAATAATCACTAAGTGGATAGATTCAGATGCTAATGAACATAAGTAGACAAATCTCAAAATTTTATTGAATAATCTATGATAGTAGAATATCATGTCAATCATTTTCTGAATAATTGTGTTTCCTGGAAACCCATTACTTGTCATGGAACCAAAACTGATTCTGAGTAAAACCAAGGAGTACCCAGGGACCCAAATCACTATAGGAAAAATCCAATTCCCCCTTTAGAAGGTTTCAACCATTGGTGCACACCAGAAATATAAAGCAGACTCAATATACTCAAATATTCTTCATTGGTGAGAAGCTCAAAGGGCAGAGAAAAAGAAAGGATTTCGAATAATGGACTCCCAATCAAACTCTGCAATCATCCATCCCCTCATGGACAAATGCCTAGCCAATCAAGCAAGGACTTTCAGAACAAGTCCAAAGCACATACTAGCAGGAACCACAAGCAAAGGGTTAAGCATTTCAGAGACTTGGGGCAAAAAGAAGGGTCAAAATGTACTAAACAAGATGAATACACCACAGAACCAAGATAACGGTCGCCATTTTCCCTGAAATGACTGCCTACCAGAGAACTAAAGCCACCAAGACTAGGGACCAGGAGCAGCCCTCCCATGTGTCTCTCCTCTTTATATGCATCTGCTTCATTCCTTCCTCCTTCCCAGCAGCCCCTGTTTCATTACATGTTGGGAGTTGTAGTCCCAGGTATCTGAGAGGCTGGCAGTGCGGAAGCAGGGAATGGGAAAATGATGCCCGTTCCAGGAGCTGCAGCCTCTCCCCTGTCATAGTGACACATTCTGTAACAAATTAAGATATATTTCTTGTGTTCACAAGTGGAATTAACCGTGAATTTGAGCTAAGACTAATTACTCTTATTTTACCACATGTTAAGGTTTCTGAGGAAGCCAGAAAAACAATGTCCTTTAAGAGTCTGATCTTATCTAGAGCATATCTACTTAATGTCATCAAAGATCTATTTTAAATAATAAGACAAATGTGGATTTAAAAAAAATCATCTATTTTGACCACTTTCATGACTAATGCATAAATCTCTGTTTGGTTCAGTTGCAGTGGTTACTACTACATTTTAGAGTAAGATGTTTTCCTCTGGAAATTTTATGTTGAGGATGCTAGGATTTTACAGTATAAGTAGAATGTATCAAACGTTCTTTTGTGAGAGACTGTTCCCAAATGATACATAAAGGGACAGAATCTTGTCTTTGATAGGTTGCATTCTAGCTGGTATGTTTGCACAAGGAATTTGTCTGGAAGGTAGTCTTTAAACTTAAGTGAACACAATTTTACCATGGCTTAATGCATTATATGTGCAAGGTATTGTTTTTCCAATGTTTTCTATACTTAATTTGCAGAGAGAGAGAGGAGAAAATGTTTGTAAGCCGAAAATAAAATCTAAATACAAATAGTTGAAGCGTCCATTTTGAAGTTCTGTGCTTGTTCTGATTCTTTTGTTATAGTGGCTGGTGTTGCTTACTTTGCTACAACTTTTGTGAAAAGTGTGTGTGTGTGTGTGTGTGTGTGTGTGTGTGTATGAGAGAGAAAGAGGGAGGAAGGGAGGGGCCGCTCTCTTCCATTTAATCACTTCTGAATGGTACTTCAAGTGTTTTTTCTTTTTTGAAGCAGAAAGCAACTATTAGCCTTGTGTTATGTTGCAGAGGTAAATCTTTGGACAGGAGAAGAGTAGATTACTGGCCTGAGGCAGTAAAGAGTGAATGGGCCTTAGTGACTAAATCTAAGCATTCCTGATGCCAAGATCTGTTTTCAGATGACAGGAGCTTAATCTCTTTTGTGAGGGTTACAAATGGAATGGTGGATAGGCAGTTATTGATGGTGCAGGCATACATCCAGATTCCCCAAACAGCAGGAAATTTATTTCTGGCAAGTTCCACATAATAAATAGGCAGTGTTGCTATTATCATTATTACTAATAAGTGATGTAAATAGAGAATTATGCCTTCGTGTAGTCTAACTAAAACAGAATGGCATTTTCATTAGAAAAATACCAGTTTTGCAGGTTTGTTGTTTCTGATTGATGCAGGAAGAATTGAGGCAAGATATGGGAAGAGTTGTTTTTTAACCTATTTACATCACTAACTAGTCAACAGTTGACCTTGTAGTCACCAGTTGGCAAATATCCAACCTCTTAGAACTTTAGATTTTTCACTTTATCCTACTGATTCTAGTAATTACTGACCATGATATCGAAGTTTGGTTGAGTTACAGCAACTGGGTTACAGCTCCAGTGTTACAGAGCCAGTGTTAAGGCCCTAGTGTCACAGGGGTAGTGTTACAGTTCTTGCTTTACAGCTTGAACATTGTAGTAGTAGTATTACAGCAAATTGTTACAGCTCCAGTTTCACAGCCAACATTTATTTAGGGCTTCAGGAACACAATCTGGGGGACATAGACTCAAGGAACACTTGCATTGAATGCCCAAGGAGCTCTGTAGGGAGTGTGCTTCTATGTGCAAAAGGGGTGGGAATGCTGGGTATACCATAATGCAAATGAGGTTTTTAGTCAGTTCAGTTCTGATTGGTTGAAAGTTTGTGAAGTCTTGACAGGTTATTTTTAATCCTGGATATGGCTTGCCATTGTGATTTCATTTTCTTCTTGACTGTGGATATGGCTGCCTTCAGCACATGCCTCAAAGTGGAAGGACCTGGAAGTGTCTAGGACCTGGCCCTCAATGGTTTCCTGATTCTCTTTGGTTATTACCATACTCAGAATGATTCCATGTTCATTTATCTTTATTTTACTTTTATTTATCAAGATATTATAAAAAGTAAAAAAAATATTTTATGACAGAAACTCTATGAAAAGTAGCATATAGGATAAGCTTTTAATTTTGTCACTATTCTCACAATAATAATTTAGACTTTTGAAACGGAATAAACTGCATACTTTATGAGGTCCTATATAAAAGCATACAATAATTTTAGTTACTATTCTTTAGACTCTTTAAAATTGAAAATGTTTTAATAAAAATAACATCAATTCCTTCCCTGAGAGGAAGGAAGAATTGAGAATTTCTCAGTATTAGAAGTTTTGTTTCAATGTTTAGACTCATTTTTGATTATTAATAAAAGAGAAACTGAGCATCTTCTCCATGGACTGAAACTTTCTAAAAAGTGTGCTACATTATAATTATTAATTTTATTATTGTTTCTTGAAAGAAAAGTGCTAGTTAATACTAGGCAGGGATCTTTTGACATGTAGGTTGGTGTTTTTTTATAATAATCATATAAAACTATAAGGTTGTGGTGTTATTTTTATTTTACAGATAAAGTTACCTTGAATTTTGAGTGACTTGTCTGATATCATTGTAGAGAGATGGGAAACTTCCCTTACCCCTGTAAGTTCTTCTCAGCCGGACCAAGCAAACAAATTAACATCAGACAGACTAGTAGAGAGAGGAAAAAAAAAAATTACATATGAATAGAGAATTTGCATGGCTATAAATCCTAGAGAAAATGAGACAGACTAAGGGATTTTATTCTTGAGCTAATGAATAGGATAGGTACCTGGGGCATTAAAGAGAGATGAGGTATCTCACATGACTAAGGGAGAGTGACTCTCATGACAAAACCAAATGATTAAAATGTTTACCCTGACATAAAATTAGGTTTCTCCAATAGAAAAATTATTTCTACTAAATCTTGTCTCTAAATGATAATCTTTATTCTTTAAAGTAAAAGGAACAGTGGCCTCCCCAGTGGCACAGCAGGTTGAGCCCAGAGCGGTGAAGCTGTTTGCAGCCTCTGCAGCTCGGGTTCGATTCCCGGACAGCTAGGGAGATTCCCACATGGTGTGGCAGACCTCTCCTGTCATGCCCGTTGCTCCCCTCAGCAGTGTATTTCGGTCATCTGCCTGTTGTGCTCCCCGCTCTGTCTCTGGTGAATCCTCTTGGCCTCCTGCGCCTATGGCCTGTACCCCAGCTCTTGTATAAAAATAAATAAATCTTTTTTTTTCTCTCTCTCCCCACTGATATATTTGATACTTGTCCAGAACCAGAGATGGCATCAGCCAGGTGAGGGGGAATAAAAAAGAGCCCAGGGAGGGGATTGGGAGGTAGGGGTGAGGAGAGGTAGAGAAACAGACACAGAAAAGAGAGAGGAGAGAGGCAGGGGCAGGGGTGGGGAGAGAATAAATAAATCTTTTTTAAAAAAGTAATAGGAACAGTTTCTCTTGAAGATTGAATGACCTCAGTTGACCTTGGTCCACATGCCAAGGTGACATGTATTGGAAAAAGCCTGGACAACTTGGAAAAAACATATCTGAACATTTTGGGGAAGTCTGTCATCTAAATAAAAGAGTTAGATATATCTTTTTATTATGTCAGACAATATCCAACTAATAGTCCATGCCTATAAGGAGCATAGCAGCTAGCAATAGAGAAAAATGCAGATGTTGCTGTTAGAATAATTTAGGGAGATAGTGATAAACACCATAAAAGCAACACAGAAAATATATGAAGTGATATTGGTGATAATAGAGATTACCTCTATTTATAAGAACCTTAAAGAGCTAATATTTGGGAAAGATTCTGGAGTTTGGAAAATAAAAATGTAGAATAGAGGGAAATTCATTTTAGCTTGCAGCCAAGTACCATACCACAAATAATACACAAAATGTGTTGCATTTCTATGAAAACTACAAGTAGTGGTGGGGAAAATCGGGAAACCAATCCCATTTACAATTGTATCAAAAAGAAAAAAATACACAGGCATAAATTTAATTTGGCTATATGTAATGAAATTACTGTACATTGAAAACCGTAAGACATTGCTGAAAGAAATGGAAGATGCAATGAAATGGAAAGATATCCACATGGATTCGAATAATTAACTTCCTTAAAATGGCTGTATTACCTAAAGCAATATACAACTGCAATGTAATCCTATCAAAATTCCAGTTGCATTCTTCACAGAAGTAGAAGAAATAAATCATTAAATTAATTTGAATCTACAAATAAGTAGCCAAAGTAATCACAAGAGTAAGGAACAAAAATGAAAATATCATTCTCATGAAATTCAAAATATACTACAAAGTGATAGTAATCAAAACAGTATGATATTGGAATAAAATGGCACACAGATTGGGCCTCTCTAGTGATGCAGGGGGTTAAGACACAACCTATGAAGCTATCTGCAGCCACTGCAGCATGAGTTCAATCCTCTGGCAGCCAGGGAGATACCCACATGGTGCAACAGCAGACCTCTCCTGTCTCTCCCACTGTCCCCCTCAGCAGTGTATTTCATCAGTCTTCCTGTTCTGTTCCCCACTCTGTCTCTGGTGAATCCTCTCGCGCTCCCACGCCTCTGGCCTGTACCCCAACTCTTGTATAAATAAATAAAACAAAATCGAGATTCTTAAAAAAAAGAGGCACACAGATCAATGAAACAGAATTGAGAATCCAGAAATTCACAAATATATGGACAACTAAATTATGACAAAGGAACTAAGGATTTTCAGTGAAACAAAGGAAGGCTTGTTAATATATGGTGTTGAGAAAATAGAACAACCACAAGCAAAATAATGAATCTAGACCCCTGTCTTATGCCATACACAAAAAATAATTAAAAAAAAAACATAATTAAAAGGGCAGAAAATCTGAATAGACATATCTTCAAAGAAAACATAGCAGATGACCAACATAAAACAAAAGTTCATTATTTCTATTAGGGAAATACAAATCAAAACAATAGTGAAATATCACCTTATACCTGTGATACTTAGAAGCAAGTGTTGACAAGTATATGAAAGAAAAGTACCCTTGCACAGTGTAGGTGGGAATGTAAATTGATACAACTACTATAGAAAACAGAGTGAGGATTCCTCAAAAAAGTAAGAATAGAAAACATAATATTATCCAGCTATCTCACTTTTGTGTATTTATTCAAAGAATATGAAAACACTAATTTGGAGAGATTTATGCACCCCCATGGTCATTGCATCATATTTCACATTAGCCAAGACTTGGAAACAATCAAAGTGCCTATCAAAGATTGTGCAAAACCAGGGTAGTATTAAACACAGAGTGGAATATTGCTTAGTTATTTTTAAAAAAGATGAAATCTTGCTATTTACAACAAAGTGGATGTTGCAATGTTATTATATAAAGTGAAATAAGTCAGATGGAGAAAGAAAAATACCACATGCGATACCATCTCACACCAGTGAGAATGGCACATACTAAAAAAACTAGCAACAACAAATGTTGGCGAGGTTGTGGAGAAAAAGGAATTCTCCTGCACTGCTGGTGGGAGTGCAAACTGGTCCAACCACTATGGAGAGCTGTGTGGAGATTTCTGGACCTACTAAACATAGAGCTTCCATATGATCCAGCAATCCCACTCCTAGGTATTTACCCAAATGACACAGAAACATCAATTCCAAAGGGCACCTGCACCCCTATGTTTATAGCAGCACTGTTTACAATAGCTAAGCTATGGAAACAACCCAAATGCCCAAAAATAGATGACTGGATCAAGAAGATGTGGTACATATACACCATGGAATATTACTCAGCAATCAAAAAAGATAAACACATGCAGTTTGCAGCAACATGGATGGAGCTAGAAGGCATCATGCTCAGCGAAGTAAGTCAGAAAGAAAAAGAAAAATACCAGATGGGCTCACTCATAGCAGGAATTTAGAAAACCTAAATAAGAGACCAGGAAAAAAACTAATCAATACAAAGTAAAATTCAAAATCAACAAGCAACTATAAACCAGAGACACACTATGGAGGGAGGGGAGAGGAAGGACTAGAGTTAAAATAAGGGGGGAGGTGCAATTGTATGGGGAATATAACCAAAACAAAAATGCATACATTGTGCAAATATGAAAAAAGATGTAAAGATTATATAAAATAAAATAAATAAAAATACCACATGATTTTACTCATGGAAGATACAGAAATTAAATAAGTAAGCAAAATAAAGCAAAAACAGACTATAAGAACAAAATAGTGGTTAACAGAAGGGTAGAGGGAAGTAGAGTGGTTAAATCAGGCAAATGAGGCCAATAGTTTGTGAAGTATGGAAACTGGAGTTTTGACAGAAAAAATAATGTAGTATAAATAGATTTTGATTTATAATGCTAATTACACGAAACATATAGTAACAATCAGTGTTACTTCAATAAAAATTAAATTGCTAGTCTTTTATTTGACTTGTAGGACTCTGATTAGATCTCTTGTTTCACCTAAAAATTGGGAATTGATTCCCTTGTCTGTAATTTGCCATTTCATTCTCTTATTTTGTATGTTTGATGGCAGATCTTTCTAATTCAATATTCTTTCATTTAAATTTAAAGCTCTCCTGTCCTGTAAGAAATTTTCATATCCCTGGTCAAAAGATATTTTCCAAAGTTTTCTTCTAGAAGCATTTTTTAAAAAAAAATTACATTTAGGACTATGATAGACCTCAAATTAAATTTTTTATATGGTGTGATATAAAGTTTTATATACATCTGATGGACAAGCACCATTTATTGAAAAGGATCATCTTTCTGTCTGAATTGCAGTGGTAATTTGTTGTGGGTCTATTTCTTGATTATATTTCCTGTTCCGTTAGCTGCTTTGCACACATCTTTTAACTAAAATTCTGTTCATAGTTGGTATCGATTTTTGTTTTTGATTTTACATTTTCTTCAATAAAATAAGTACAATATTTTATAATTTTGGACTCATTGAGTAGCAAAATTGTTCTTTTGTTGAAATATGAATGATTTATTTATTGTCAAACTACTTAATTTTTATAAATATACAATCGGCATCAAAATGGACTTTTCTTCATTAAGTATTGATTTATCATCATCAGTCTTTGTAAGGTATGGTTTCCAGTTCAGTCTGTAATGTGTTGTTTATTCATTCATGCATTCATTTACTATTTGAGGACTTGCTATTGTTTTTTTGGAACTAATGCCAGTACCTACCTCACATCATTTCAGATACTGGCATTGATGTATCTGCATATGTTGTTGGTTTAGACCAAATTGAATCAGAATTTAAGGGACATAAACCATATATAGGTAGAGATAAGAATAGGTTAGATTGAGGGATAAAAAAATATATTCCTCATATAGAATCTATGACCTACGATAGATGCTGAAATTTCCACTCTTGAGTTATTCTTGGCCATAGAAAACTAAAAAATAACAATATGGATTTTTCATTCTTGGGAATTGCTTTTTATATGAAAGATCCCTTGATAAAGACTGCATTTCAGTCAGTCTGCCTGTTCTGCTCCCCACCTTGTTTCTGGTGAATCCTCTTACCACCCCCTCCCTGACCTCTGGCCTGTACCCAAGTTCTTGTATGCATAAGTAAATAAATCTTAAAAAAAGACTGACTGTATTACTCCCATGTTATCCTATTTAAATTAAATAAACAGCTACCTACTATTTAGACAGAAGATCATTCTTTTAGAGCATGTCTGAAAGTGAAGTGTCCCTACAGGAGAAACATAATAAAATGACTCAAAATAGCATTAAAAATGCATTACAAGTAAGAGATCTGTTTTCCTTTACTATTTTTTAAAAAAGAAAATACAAGTTATTTGATGATGTATTCAGTTTGCTTTGAGTACTTTTTTATCACAGGTTTCAAAGGGAGTTTTTTTTGAATCACACCTTTGCTGAGACATAAAACGCAAGTTGGCTAAAGCCTACAAGTTTGCTGCGGTGACTTAGTATGGAATATTGAAAAAATAGGTGGCTTTCTCCATTGCAATGAACGATTCCCAAAGCCTGTCTCCTCCTTTTTATAATGGTCTGGGTTGAGCATTATACTTCTTTCTTCCAAGATAGCTTTAACTTTGTTTTTGGTTTTAAAATGGATCATTTTTTTTTTAAATTAAATTCAAAGAGGATGTTTCAACAAAATTGCATTTAGCCTCCAAGAGCAAAACTGAGAGATTAAATGTGAATCATAAAACTCTGTTTATCAATAAAAGGACTAATAGGTTGCAAAGGCAGTTGTCACTAAGAGGTGATATGTGGTGGTTACTGATTCTACATAATATTCTGACATTTTCTTTTCATGTTTTCATTTCTGAAATTCAGAATCTCAGCTAGTATTTTGAATAAGTTGTATAGGTTGCTAAGGAATGACACTCAGTGAATTATTCAGGCTTCATACAAGAGATCATTTCATAGTTCTTAAGCAATATAATGATTGAGAGATGGATAGATAGATATAGATAGATATCGTGGTCTAAAAAGTCAAATATGTTTTTAAAGATGTAGCTGAAAAAAATCTGTTTTTACCTTCACTGTATTGAATTTTGTCACCTTTGTAATTATGTCATTTTTACCAATTCATTTTTAGCATATTGTGGATTGATTTTTTGATGTAATTAGTTTGGTATAAATACAGAAATTTTCCTAATATTACATATCTTGTCATATCAGTGTAACTAGAGATCACTGGAAATTTTAATTGTAGAGTTATTAAGCATCAATTTTCTTTGTATGAAATGTCAAGTAACAGAGTGGGTTGAAAGGAGAAAAATAAGATTGATATAAGATGTAGCTTATCATTGTGCTGACTTCTGTAGTTGATCATAAGACTTAGGTTACACGGTTTGTTGAAAATTTTAGCTTCCTTCTTTGATCACCAATTTCAATTTCCCTTTATTTTCTGCCAACATCAGTTGGTGATTTTATTTCCTAATGAGATGATCCAAATCTTCACTCCTATAGAACCTAAGTCTCTAGTTGTCTTGTGTTAATTATATTGCCCCAATTTCCCCTTGGCTATTAATAAAAAATGGCTGTAATGGCAGGTGCCACAATAGGTTGCCTGGATGTCAACATTCTCTTTGCCCCCACTCACTGGAAGCAATCAAAGATTTCCTTGATAATTGAATCAATTTTTCAAACCAGTACACTGACCTCTTTTTTTACCCATTTGTTCACCAAAATAAGAAGTCAAATTAATCCAAGTTTAGTCTCAGTTTCTATTTCAATAGAATCATGACTATGGTGGAATCATTAGCCTCCCAAACATATTAAGGTCATTTCTAAGACACCATTAGGTATAATAGTAAAAAGAGTTATTCCCACATCCACCTCTTATTTTCCAGACCCATGGATTCTATTGCAGAGGAGATAACAGTATTTATCGTCTACTGGATTAAAGCATATGCCTTAGGTTCTAAAGACCAGCACCATAGACACCCAGAGTGCCTTCATTTGTCACTCTTAAGCCTTTGGTGACCAGTTCTTCACTTACTCAACCTACTCTCTGGAGAATATAATAAGACTAAAAATACCTCGAGAGGAGCTTATTGCTATACTTCCTTCACTGTAAAATGTGTTGCCTCAATAAAAGTGATTTTTTTAGGATACTGAAGTGATGAAGAAGATATTTTGTTAGTCCCTGCATAGCAATATTGATAGAGTTTTGCAGACATAAAAATAATTCTGAAACTGGAATACGAATCTGTTCTCATCAAAACAGCCTTTTGTGACTTAAAGGGTCCAAAATAATAACTTTCACCTGGTAAATAGCTAACCCCCTCCCTCAAGAAGTGGTCATGTTAAGGGCTTAGCATTCACTTCTGTTGTTATCATGCTTAGTGCTCAGAAATAGTTGTGACCAGATCAATCTTAGTGACAGGAAGTCTGTGTTACATATTTTATTGAGTCCATCCATAGTTCTATCCCTGCTACTATGGACATTTTGTAAATGGACCCATTAGACAAGCAATTTAGTGGCCAAGGATAGAAGCTGACTTATATCCATACAACAGATAATTCTGTTCACTTGATTGGTAAGAGCCTTCACTTCACTGGAGAAAATTTATGTGGCCCATGAATATTTTCACACTTGATGCTCATTCTGAAATGTTTATTCACAATCCTCACTTCTGCACTCCCTTGTCACTCATTTCCAGATCTTGTTGTTTTTTTTTTTTTCCCAATACCATGACCTGTTATCTACTGAATATAAATTAATGTTGGTTTTGCATTATGTCATTCATCTTTTTCCTGACATGTCCACTGGAAACAGACAAATAGATATACCAACCAAAATCCTCATCCCAATTTTCAAGGTTATTTTTCTTTCTAATGCAGCCTTAAAGTTATCATAAGAGATGTGAAGAAATTGTGTATTTAACTGGCATTGCATCTCTACAGTATAGTAATGAGGCTTGGCTTGTATATGATCCAGTTAGATACACTCAAGTTATATGAGAAAAGCTTCATAGAGGTTCTCTATACTTAATAAAAAAAAAAAAAAAAAAAACCTCTAGGTTTTAATTTGTGAGTGTATCAGCACAAGCAACAAACACATTCTAGGTTTTTAAATCAATAGTGTCAACATAGCAACTAAGTTCCACAGCAAATTGATCTCCCAAAGTCTCTTTCCACTGCACTTCATATCATGCCTCCTGTGATAATAAGTAACCACCGAGGCACTGCGGCCATGAATTACCAGTCTCCTCATTCCCTCAACATAAAGATTACCTCTGAGCTCACCAAATATGTGAGACATCAATCCTGAAACCAAAATTTGAGAGTCTATTTCCTAGGGACATTGGTGGAAAACCTCTTGCATTTGTAGTAGTTCTGGCAAGAAATCATTGACATACTCAAAGAGATCATAAAGGAGAGTATAAAGATGGGATTATTTACAAAGTGAAGGCAGGGCTAAAAGTAACAATAAGAAAATAAAAACTCCAGGAATAAACAGTAATTATTATGGAACACTTACTAAGACATAGCTGATATCACACCTGGCTTTAAGGGGGGCGTGAAGGAGTAATGTTACTGGAACCTATTAAGAGGAGGCCCCCCGAGCGATGAGCAAATGAGAGGATTCTGGCTGTTGTCAATGCTGCAGGCCACAAGTGAGAAGCTAATGTGGTCTCTCCTTCCTGTTCTCCTTCCAGTACTTCCTGTTGAGGGGGTGCATCTGGAAAATAGAGGACAAGGGATTCTGCCTGACAGGTTCATAAAGTTCAGCACTCAAGATACAGAGAAGGGTGGGTATATAATGTAAGGAAAATACAGTACAAAGGGTAGGTTTTTTTGGCTAATAGGTGAATTCTTAAGGATTGGCATATTTTCATTTCATTCTTTTAGCTATAAATCTGTAATCTTGTTCATTTGAATAAATATCTACAACATCCTTTAAATTAAGATGTAGAAAAGTTAGCTGATTTACTGACAGTGGAATATAGACACCATGAAGGTGGGATATTCCCTGCTCCAGTTCTGTGTGAGTTTGCTATGGCTGCTGTGAGAAAACAACATACACTGGGAGAATAAAGCAACAGAAATTTATTGGGTCATATTTCTGGAGGCCACAAGGCCAAGATGAAGGTATTTACAGGATCAGTTCATTATTCAGGCAACAGGAGGAATCTGTTCCATGCCTTTCCCCTGCCTTCTGGTGATTTGCTGCAACTCTGTTGTTTCTTGGCTTGGAGAAGTATCAATTGAATCTCTTGACTTCATCTTCACATATTATTCCCCTTATGTGTACATGTGCCTATCTCTAAATTTCTTCTTTTTTTTTTTATAAGAACACCCATTGTATTATATCCTGGACCCATTCTACTACAATATGACTTCATCTCAACTAATCACATCTACAATGACCCTTTTTCCAAATAGAATTACATTCTGAGGTGCTGGAGGAGAGGATTTCAACATGTGATATTTGGGAGAAAATAATTTAATCCATAAGGTATTCTAATGCCTATTATAATGTATGTTTCAGAGTATGTGCTCAATAAATATCTTTGAATAAATGTAATGAGTAGTAGAAAAAATAATTTATATATTTAAAGATTTGGGGGTGTTAAATTATATCCCATATCTATTAGTATACATCTGATTAGATTGAAAACTATTAATTTAAGAACCTTGAGCTAGTGTCAGACAGGATCTTCAATTTGCCCCTAATGATTAATTAGTGATATAAGAACTGTGTACTGTATAGAGTAATAAATCCTTCTACTCAAGCTCTACCTCTGGCAATGCCCACTCAGCCAATTTCAGAGACAGGTAGAAATCTCTCAAGCCCATAAAAGTCATTCTGACCTCTGAATAATCAGCTTACTTCCTGCATCATGAGGTTTGATTAAAAAATTACTGCTTAAACTGGTTAACCTGCAAATGCTTTAGAAGCTCATAAAATAATCCAATCACTTTCAAATCTAATCTCAATATTTATCCCAGTGATAACCTGAGCATAAGAACAATTAAGATAATTTTGACCAACACTCTTTGAGTTATTTATCCAAGTTAATTTCATTTGCCATCCTGCTGCCTATCCTGCTACCTCCTACATTTAAATCCATCTTTACATTCTAAAATTCACAGGTTGCTTTTTATTTTCCAGCATCTAAAATTCACAGCAAGCTCTTTCTTTTCCAATAAACAATATCCAACACTTTTGAACATGGAAACAAAGATTCTGATATTTTCAGCTTCACCATCTAATTTTCTTCTGTGCCAAATCTTGAATAAAATAATGTGTTTATAAAGCTTTTCTGCAGGAGCCTATCCATATACCTTATAATGCAGTGCTGTGTTGAACTCAATTCTTGAGTCAGAATTGAATTAGGAAATTAATTATCAAGTAAAATAAGTTTGTATATCACTATGTGTAAATTTTTAGTATCTTTTATAATTACTTTTTTGATCATTTCAATACAACCCTATCATAAACTTCTTTTAGCAGATAGGGGAATTTTGGAGAAGTTGATTTATCTGCCCAAAGACATGGCTTGGTAGTCATGGTAGAGTTTAGAACAACAGCTGTCTGCCTTCAGAGTCCAGTACCATTTATACCACCACCTGTGATTAGGTGTATGTCACCATAAGGCAGTCTGGACCCCCCACTTAACCACACGTTTTGTCTTTGTTATGAATTCTCTTTGTCTATAAAGCTAGATAACTCCTACTTATCCTTTGAGATTCTGCTTTGATAGCAATTTTGCAGTGATAACTTCTCTGCTTACAATTGTCATTTCTCCCTGATGGAATTTTGTCTGACTCATAATTTCTTGTTAATTTGTCTTCCTCATGAGGTGGTTAACTCTGTTAGGGCAAGGGTTGCCTTTGACTTGTTTACCACCATGTCTCTAGCACAAAGTACAGTTCTGAACTTTGCTCCATACAAGTTCATTGATGCACCAATGAATCTTTTCCTTGCACAGAGCCTCGAATCAAAGATACATTTCTGTTAGTCTTTTACCCAAGTCCCAAGAACAATTCAAATATAGCAGTTAAGGTTTGTAAAGGAAGCCCCTCCTCTCAAGCCTCTCTCCCCTATTCTGAAAAATTTATTCAGGATATAATAGCACAATGCCTATTTTAGAGGCCATTTAAAACTCCATGAAATGCTAGAAAAACTGAAACATATATAACACATAATACTTTTTTCTATTAAGCCATAAAAATTGATACATTTGATTAAAATAAGAATTGGCACTTCAAAAGACACTAGCTTGGGGGTAATGTTTTACATTTTTATTGGAATTCTAATTGTTCAGTGTATGTTCTTATAAACATTGAACTTGTGCTTTGTGTCTCCCATTTTAGAGACCATAGTTGTTTGATTAATTTTTTATGAAGTTTATCTTTACAAATTTTTAATGTAAGCATGAATCAAAAATAATAAATGATTTTCATTTAAGCATATAAAATTATTTGTTCATAAAAGGATGATTAAATATAGCATATTAACATTTGATGTCATAGATTTTTGCTCTTAAAATTTTTGCCTAATAACTTCTAGTCCAGTGGTTCTCAAAACTTCTAAGTGTCGGGATTGTTTAGGGTCGCACTTAGGATGACACAATAGCACCCTATTCCTGGAGATTCTTTGTGTCTCTGGGTTGGGGCCTTAAAATATATATTTTTGAAGAATTCTCTAGGAATATAAAGTTTTCACAGATTTGGAAACTTCTAAACTCTTCAGTAACAAAGTAGGAAATCCAACTTTGCTTCATATGTGTTACTTCTTAATGATACATTAGTAACTTGGGAGTTTGAGTAATGATTCAGAGAGCAGTCATTCAAATATTCACTGTTCTTTTCCAACCAAAATATAGGGGCTGGAAACTTTCATTTGTCCTGTGTTTAATAAAATGAAACTTAAGAATAGGTAGTAATCTTTGGGTTGAAACCAATATAATAGCACATTAATATAATTATTGTATGCATTGAATTTTGCACTAGATACTGTATTTCTAAGCATTGTAGGAGGCTACAGAGAATTCAGTTTGCCTCGAGTGTATGTATGTGTGTGTATATGTACATATTCAACATGCTTTACTTTAAAAAGCAGAATAAATATTCATGACAAGAAATTTGGTTTCAAAATGTGATTTAAAATGAAAAATGATGTAAAAATATATAAAATTAAAAAATTAAAAGTTAAAAATATTAGAGAATTTAAAGAAAAATGTGATTTTAGAGTGTGTAATTTGCAGATCTTAATTTTGCTGTTTCTTAATCAAAATCATAGATTATTTTCAAAAGACTCCCTTTCTTCTGTATTATATAATGCTTCATTTAAGAGCCAAGTTTTGGAGGAATGTGTAGGAGAACTTTACTTAGAGCCATTATGCAAAAATATCAGGTCTACCTTAGCCAAACATCACAGAATTGATGCACAAAGAGATGGAGGTGGGATGGAAAGAGCTTTTATTACTTATGAATGGCCTTTTTTCCTCTGGAAAGCTATATTTAACTGCAAAAACATTTTCCAGGTCCCAGCAGTAATTGTGTGAGCAAGAAGCTATACATGTTTTTTTCTATAGCAGTCTTCAAAGTGTCTGATATAAGTGTTAACAGTGATAGAAAAGGTAGCTCAGAGTAGTGTTTACCATGATACAGAGACTTTACAGTCATAGTCGTGATGAAGCCACATGCAGATCACATCTTATAGTTGCCTGGAGGATGGACAACACTTATCTGTTGAGCAAGAATCTCAAAATAAGATGGCTCATTTTGTGTGCCAAATTGGGTCAATTTCTAAACACCTTTATATTTCAATTTTGTCACCTAAAACTATGAAACTGATTGGTTCAATTTATTTTGAAGTAGTAGATGAGTTTGCAGATTCATTCTTTGAAGAATTTCACATTTTATATTATATAATCCCGGGAAATAGTTCATGTTCTTGGGAAACAGGAAATAGGATAAAATAGAGATTTTTGAATTCATATTTTAATTGGAAAAACAGTCTAATTCCTACTTCACAAAAAATAGTTACAGCAATTTGATTTGTCATAGAATTATAGTACAAAACCCATACATTAGAGAAGCTTGAATCACTCTTTCATATAGCCTTTGACATATGTGAATTTAACATTTGAGGTTTTCAAATTTTTTTCAGTGACCATAAATGTTTGTGTCATTCAAAAATATATTAGTTGAATTTTACTTTATTATAATTAGTCTTTTTCCCGGTCCCTTATTTAGGTTTTCTAAATTCCTGCTATGAGTGAGACCATCCGGTATTTTTCTTTTTCTTTCTGGCTTATTTTGCTGAGCATGATCCCTTCCAGCTCCATCCATGTTGCTAAAAATCAAAATCAGTAAGCAACTATAAACCAGAGACATACTACGGGTTGGGGTAGGAGGGATTAAGGTCAAAATAAAGAGGGTGGGAATTGTATGGGGACTATAACCAAGATGAAAATGCATACATTGTGCAAAAATGAAAAAATGATGTAAAAATATATAAAATTAAAAATAAAACAAAAGATTGTATTAGTTGAACAAATCACAAATTTGAATACCATGTGCTGTGCACTGGAGTCTGTCACTGATATTTTTCCTTAGCCAACTTGATCTCAAGCTATCTTTTGATTTCTACTCTTTGTCATCCCTGAAATAAGTGATTTAAGGTTCTAGCACTTAATACTTTATGAAAAAGTAGCTGAAAAACAAATTGTATATAAGCTGAAAATTTAGTTAAGTTTAAATGTGTGTATACATATACACTTTTGCTTGGAAATAAAGTTTGTGAAAGACTAGGAGGCTGTAGTCACATTTTCACATTTGTGAAGGTATCAAGATTTATCATATCTTGAATGTCAAGATTTATCTCTCAAATGTCAAGATTTATCTCTCGAATGTCAAATGTCTCAGGTAGGAGTCTCTACTTTGTGGGATGAAATTTATTATTTCTTTTCATGAAAGTTGTCATTGAACTTCACAGAACTTTCGATTCAAATGTAAAGATGGAGAATAATTTAACCCTTATTTCCCTCAACTGTGCTGCATTGTGTACCATTAAAATGGTAAATTTTAATAATATGCTTCATAGGACTGAATTCCTCATCATTAAGTTTCTTCTACACTTAATGATTAAAAACCTAGTCACAAAGAGGTTTTATTTGAAGACATTTCTTTACACACACACACACACACACACACAGAGGTTTGAAAATATTAAAGAATTCAGAGCATTTCTGTGGATAAATTAGAAGAAGGAGAAACTATGTACTAAAATTGGTACTTATGTTGTCTGTTTGGAAGGACTGGAAGATAAGTATTTATGTTCTTGCCAAGATCATGAAAAGTGGAATGAAGAAGCTGATATGAAAAGCAGTAATCCATAGGCATAGGTTATAATAGTATAGAGAAGAGAACTCAGCTTTTGAACAGAATTCTAGAGAAGGTAGAGGAGTAGCATTTATAAGAATGAGTGGCAGGCAAATGTCATCAGTCTTAATGGAAAGGCTCTGACTAGGAAGCATATATATTTTAAAATAATCTTAAAAAGTACATATATGAGTTAGAAATTATAAATTCTGGTGAAAGTCTTATAGAGTTGTAAAATACTTATGTAATTAGCTTCTCAGATTTTAGAAATGTTTCCCTTCTCCAAAACTCCTAGTTTACTTAAGATTCCAGTTTGGAATATCTTAAAAATTAAAGTTATTTAATATAAAGTTTTCTATCCTTGACATAACTAAGCTTCAAAACACCTGGATGAGCATTTGATAAATTTTTGGCACCTAGAAATAAAAGGAATTAAGAAAGGAATGTTAGAAATTCCTTTGACTTTCAAGAGTGCCAAATAATTGTCATAATATACTAATAACACAGAAGACCAGTCAAAGAATAGAATGAGGATAGAACAAAATGACAGAACTTTAAAAAATGTAACTGATAGTCTGAAATAGATTTTTTGCAACTTACAGAAGATATTATGTAAGTTGCTAAGAAAACTAGCAACATAATCTTAATTATTGAGTTATAAAGCTGAAAGGTGAACTTCAAGAATGAGTAGACTGTAAATGAAGGGTTCAGAGTACAATGAAGGAAAGATAATTTTTTTGAAAAAGTAAAGATATTGCTTAAATAAAATCATAGGTATTGAAAAAGAGACCAGTGAGAAGTGGCAGGTGCTTTATTAAGTATGACTGAACAAAGTTTAACTTTCCATAAGATGAACTATCAGGATCTTTATAGATTCAAAACAAGTCCAAAGAAAGTCAAGAGACCCAGAAAATCCTGCAGAAATAGGGAATGTGAGCAGGTGACCTGAGTTAATGCTGTGGAGGTTATTCAATAGCAATGACATGGAGAAAAAAATTCATTTCAAACATGAAACACATAGAATGCTCCTGAATCTAAGAATAGAACAATTCTCAACAGGGAGACAACTTGGGAAGGACAAGTTAGGTGAATGTCTCATCCTTTTCAGAGTGCATCAAAAATCTTCTCTGGAATCAATTATCCAATTGTTTTATAGGACTTAATAAGCTGTTAAATATTTTACAAGTTTTCTTGGACCTTTTTCTTTGTGTCTCTGGCCTGAATACTTAGTTCAGAATAGTTTCTGGTGGGAATGTAAAGCAGGCAGCAAAGCGACTGACTCACTTCCTCTTCACAAATGATCACTTTCCTAGTTTGTCTAGTGTTCTGTTAATTTAGTGTCTGCTCTTAGATAGATATGTTGTCTTTCTCATCTTTGTTTTGGAGAAATTAGAGATACAGAGAAAAATCAAGAGACTGTCAAACTTTAGCTTATACACGCTTTTTAGTTCTTGAACTGTTCATTAGAGAGCTCTACTACATTAATTAGATCCTGCCTTTTCTAGCCTCTGTCATACTCACATTATGACAACATTGCAATCCCTGAAGTTATGACATGCGATATGTAACTATAAGAAGCTATGTAACTGTAGTCCTGAAATAGCAGTTAAATTAATTTCCTTATGCATTAGCACATGCAAGTTTGTCTTGTGTGTGATCACAGTGTAGATCACAGACTTTTTTTCAAAATACTTTTAATGGTCATGATGCAATGATGTGTAATGTTAAATGTGTAATGTTAAACATTAATTTTTAATGGTATGCAATTAAAATAATACATTGCTTTATTCCTAGAAGTTATATTTGACTTTTTTGTAACTTCCTTTTCTGTTCTCATCGTATTCACATTTCTTTTACATTCCTGAGCATGCTTATGATATTTATAGCATATTTTTCAAGACCCTTAATTTTGTGATTTCTGAGTCCACTTTTTTTTTTTTAAAGATTTATTTATTTATACAAGCACTGGGTGCAGTCAGAAGCGTGGGAGGGTGAGAGAATTCACCAGAGCCAGAGCAGGGAACAGAACAGGCAGACTGACGAAGTACACTGCTAAGGGGAGCAGCGGGCAGCAGGAGAGGTCTGCATGACATGTGGGACCCTCGTCCTGCAGCCAGGGATCGAACCGGCGCTGCAGAGGCTGCGGGCAGCTTCACAACCCAGCGCTCAACCGCTGCACCATCGGGGAGGCCCTGAGTCCACTTTTATTAATTGTCCTCCTGGTTATGTGCCATATTTTCTTGCTTCCTTGCTTACCTGGCAAGTTTTTATTAGATGATGGATATTATATGTTTTATATTGGTGGTGGTATATTGAAGTTATGCAGCATCATTATAATGTTATCTACCACTAAAGAAGATTCAAGCCAATCCAGGTTCAAGGGCAGAGACTCTGATCCCATCCCTCAATGGGTGTATATCAAAGAAGTTGTGATTGTTTCTTTAAAACCTTTTACATATTTATTAAGTTTCTTTCTGCTTAAAATAGCTAGAGTGAGTTTTCTGATTAAATCTTGACTAACTTCAGAAACTGGTGTGATAAATTGGATGCTGCCTAAAAATGAAGCTAAAAGAGGGAATTATTGTAAGAAGCAATGAAAATGCTGCCATAGCTAGAGGACTAGAGCCCTCACACTTGGTAAGACATTGGTAAAATGATCACTTGTGATAACTTGGAAGGCAAGATCTCTCTAGGGGGAAGTTTGAAAGGCAGTAACAGTGTATGGAGGCCACTAGTGATGACATTTAGCAATGTTACATGAAAGAGATTAGCTAAAGGAAGAATTGACTGGTTTTCAAGCAGATATCAAAGGTAATAGGGGAAGTTCAGAGCTCAAATGTATTACGAGATTTGAAAAACTGACTATTTGTTGAAACCAAATATAAGAATAGGTGGTAAAAAGTCTTAAGTTGCCACAATCTAGTAAGACTATTCATTAAAGAAAATGAATCATTTTTATAGGTAATTATCAGATTAATAATTATATCCTTTTCTACTATTGTTTCAGATCAATACTATCACAACACCAATACTTTGAGAAAGACAGAAAAGGAAAGAGGAAGAATAAAATAGGTAAGCTTGAAGATAATTCTTCAGGAAACAAATTTGTGGATAGCTGCTGGTGGTAAGGAACTAAATAGAAATATATAGAAAAGAAACACAAGCTTAGAACTGACCTTGTTAGTATTTGGTGATCTTTTTAAAAACAAAACCATTTCTGATCCACCAGTGGGCATTATAGGGATAGGAAGACGATAACATGTTAGTTTTATATTACTTTGCTGACTAATGAGAATAATCTTCTGAATCCGATGACAAGAAATGGGCATCACTTTCAGTTTTGGGACATTGAATTGGATGCATAAATGGATGAAACTTTGGGGAGAGGATGATGAGTTCTATGTATGAAAATAAGTAATATTTATAAAAGAATGTCTTTGATAGGTATGATAATAAGAGGTTAGAGAATAGCAGCAAGTTTGTATGCTTATTAATTGAGTTCTTCCTGGACACACAGCTAAAGTTTTCAGTCTTCATTGAAGATAAATGTAACTATATGACTAAATTCTGGTTTTTAAAATAGAATCCAAATGATATAAGCTATTTTCTGACCTGACCTATAAAATCTTCTGCAGAAATCTTCTTACCTTTTCTTTCCCAATCTGTTTAATGAGTTATAAGAGTTATTATATACTTTTAAGGAATAAATAAAAGAAGGGGACCTTATTGATGTTTGCATTAGAGATGCTAGTTGTAACTTAGTAGTCATAGAAATAATAAAATAATAAAAACTAATGTTTATTAATGTTTGCTAGGCACTGTTGTAAGTACTTGACTAATTTTACTTATTAAATCCACACTACAACACTTTAAGAATGCAAATATATATACACATGTGTGTTTTTTGTGTGTATACACATTAATATAGGTATATAATCTGTGAAAGGGTACCAGTATCCTTCAAAATCTCTGTTGTAACTTTTTTTTAAGCAAGCTAGGGTTAATGAGTGGTGTTATATATCACCATTGAAATGAACTAAATGTGTTTGATGCCATCTTGATATAACAGTACTCAACTGTGTAAAAACTGAATTGGTAATCAAATGGTTAGCAATGCTGGAAAAACAAACAGAATGGACTGACAGAATATTGAAAAATGGTCTCATTAATTAACAATAGTATTCCTTTAGTGCTGAAATAGATGGGATATCTACTAAAACTACTCAATTTATATAATTGAAAAAAGCAATTTAGATTATGTTGTTGAAAAAGACCTGTATCAAAGCCACAATTTTTACTCATTTTCTTGTAATTCATAAAAATCTGCTTATTTTTGAATGGTTCCCTAAGCAAGGAAAGTTTCTTTAAGTATTAGTAAATTAAATGGTACCTAACTTGACTATGGAAGGTATAGATACTCTATAAACTTCTGGAAAACCCAGGAAGAAGAATTACAGCACAAAACCTGAGTTTTGGAGCAATGTTCAGATTGAAAATGTAATTAAGGTTATTAATCTGTTGACTTTTAAGTAGGGAATTATCTTCTATCACCTCAGTGGGCCTGTCTAATCAACTGAGCCATTTAAAAGCACATATTTTTCTCCAGCTAGCATAGAGATAGAAACCAGAGATTTGAAACTTGAAAAGAATGCATTATTAATGCACCATTGCTGACTTGAAGATGAAGAGGATCACATGTCAAAGGGACAGTGACCTCAGTATTACAAACTTGATAAGCTGCATTGTGTGAGCATCTTAATTGCTCTTGGAAAGAGATTCTCACTCAGAGCCTCCAGAAAAGAGCACAGCCCTCTGTAAATCTTAATTTAAGCCTATGGAACCAGGAACAGAGAATTCACCCATGCCTTGTAAGTCTTTGTTACTACAGAATTGTGTGCTAATTAATGGGTGTCATTTTAAGTCACCAAATTTGTTCATAGTAATAAAAAACTAATACATTATCTGATACAGTAAGCTCCAATGTCAGGCATGTATGGTGGTAATCCATCAACAAATGGAAATGTTGCCATAAATAAATGTGAGCAAGTTACACTAATATACAAGACACTTGTTACTGTTACATTTAACCTCTCTCAGTTCTACCTATTGCCTCATGGAGAGTTATCTATGATTAGCAGGTTTCACATTTTGTGTTGGTACCCCTGAGTACAGTCATTATAATCCTACTCAGGGTAGACCAAGAAAGATTGGAGGCATAGGAATAATGGAAATATCCAAATGGACTGAACATCAGTATGTTCAGTTTGTGTTGAAGGAGAAGTGGCCAGAGGTATGGACTTATATTTAGTTATGGGAAAAGGCTAATTTGATGGAATGGCCAGAGACCTGGAAAAACAAGATGGGAGAGTTTATTGCCAAAACATGTTTGGAAACGTAAATATATATATATATATACATACACACACACACACACATATATATAAACACATATACATATATGCACACATGTGTGTGTATATATACGTATATATATATAAATATATATATTTTTTCATAGCATACAAATGTATAGAAGAAGATATTGACCTAATAAAGCTTACAGTAGTCAAGTAAACACAAGGATCCATTCTGTGAATGTCAAGCAGCCTTTCCCTCAGTGATCCTGTGCTCACTCAATGGAATCATAAACGAAATGTTCATGATGTCAGGAAAAGAGCTTAGCTATAGATTATTGAACATCTACTCAAGTCTCCTATGTTTAATTACTACTAACAGAATGCCCAGTTTGCTAATAGAAAAGGCCAAAGTTGAGCTTCTGATATGACACTATTACATGGAGAGGCCAGTCAGTCTCCAGATAGCAAGCTGGCATTATTTGCTCACTTCTACTTTGAAGGAAGGAAGCAATGATTTCTCCCCTTTGGAACAGCCCTTAGTCTGATATGAATTTGTCTTTCCTATTCACAATGCTTCTGTTAGCACCACTATGGGTAGACTTTCCAATACTACTTTGTTTACTGCCACCCCAAACAAAGTAATTTTTTAATAGGGAAAATAGTGATAAATGTGTTTCATCTAGAGTATTAAACAGTGGCTATATATATATATATATATATATATATATACATATATATATATATATCTCATCATTGAAATGGGCTAACTGGATTTGATGGATTTTATCACATGCCAAATCAGTCATGGGATCACATAATGGAAGAATGATTTAATGGTAGAATGGAGTAGATTATTAAATACACAGTTGGTTGACAACAAATTGCCATGTTGGGTACAGTTCAAAAGATGCACTGTATGTGTTTCTAGGGGAACTAGTGTCATGTGGCAGTTAAGGCAGCTCCTGTCATGACCAGCCTGTTCAAGAACATTATGTTCTGTTCCTAGAACATTGAGCTCTGCTGATTTATATGTAAAGTGGAGTATTTCCCCCCAAAATATAACCATTGTCTCTTCGAGTGGGAAGATGTGACTACTATGTAGCCACTTCTGTCTTCTCAGTCACAGATGCAACAGTCAAACAGAAACTACTGTGTAGGGTGACTGAACCTAATTATAAAGATTAATATGGTTATCAGGAATAGACTCCTTGACAAAATACAGAATGCCCAGTTAATTTTGAACTTCAAAAACAACAAATGCAATATGCAGGGCATATTTACCTTAGATAATTGTTATTTATCTGAAATTCAAATTTAAATGGGCTTTCAATTTTTAAATTTATTTTAAAATTGAACAGTTCTAACTGGAGATAAGGTGACATATTCCTGGGAAATGAGGGAATTCTCAGGTACTCTTGAACGTCCTCTCCTTTCCATTTCAAAACATTTTAGTTCATGTCCTCATCGTCATACAGACAACTGCTATGGCAATGACAGGCATGCTTGCTTTGGTTTTTCCTGTACAGTTAATCCTATATACCAAGAATAGAAAAGCCAACCCCAAACAGCTAATGTACCATATTATTTTCCTGCTCAAAAAGCATCAAGAACTCTTCCTTGCTACAGAGATAAAATTCAAACCTCTAAGCATCAAATTCAAAGCCTTTCATGCTTCATGCTTTTTTCCCACAACATCCTTAAGTGAACTCCTAAATCCATCCAGAGTTATTTTCTCACTGATGCATGTTTTCTCACAAGAACTTACCTAAATCTGAGATTTAAAGTCTTTCATCTTCTGTTAAAGTTTCTCTTATCATTCAAACAATAAAAGGTAAATCCCTCTGAAATAATACAATAAGATAATGTAGAGTTGTCCTTATTTCTCTACATGTATTTTCCAAAATTGACAGTAATCCTTGTCTTTGGGATCACATTGGAGTTTTGAAATATTTTAAATTAATAAGTTTTGTGTTAGCTTGTACTATTTGCTAGCATTGGTGCTAAGTTCTTGATATACATAAGATATTTTAACTTAATCACCAAATATATCTAAAATGATATATACGATTTTTATCTTCATTTTAAGCATTTAAAAGATAAAACAAAATAAAGGAACAAAGAATGTTATAGAAGTTAAAAAATCAAGTTCATGGGTCCAAGACTAAAGCCAGAATACTGAAGCTTTGGTGTTTCAAACAGCGGGAGTTTATTGCAGGTGAAAAAATTCAAATCTACCTCCTTGTCTATATAAGGGAAATGGTTTATTTTGGGTTAAGTGGTGGGGTTGAGAACAACAACAATAACAAAATATGCAAGTTAGTTGAGTTTGTTTGGTTGATATCTGCTGAATCATGGTATGACCTGAATTTGAGTCCAAACTGCTGCTTAGCTGAGCATCTCTATTTTCTGAATGTTGTTCATCTAACTGTAAAGTTGGGCATCTTAGTTCCATTTTCCATGACTGTGTTTTTGGTCCAGCAATGAGAGATCAGTAAACATGTTTCTGAGCCTGCATTCTGAAACACAACTTGTCAATTTATATAAAATCTGATAAGATTTTCCTCATTTGAAATGAGTAGGGCTATTTTTGTTTGTTTCATTGTTTTGTCCCCAAAGCCCACCCTGCTGTTTATATATACATAGCATACATGCAGCACGTATAAACAAAAAAAAACAACAACTATGCTGGCAATCTTTATACATGCCTCGTTGGGAATATATTCTATAGGCTAGATGCCAAGAAAGTGAATTTTTTAATTCTCAAGTGTTTATATCTAGTTATACACTGAGTAATAGTACGCATTTCATTTCATCCTAGTTGATCCTGAATTTTTTCAACTTTTTTTTAATTTGTTGATAAAAATTGCTAACTCATTGCTTGTATTTTCCCAAGCACTGGTATTTGAACTTGTTTTCATACATAATTGACCATATTTTTTGGATGTGAATGGCTCATTTATTTTCCTTCCTTATTTCCATTAGATTGTTCATCTTGTTCTTATTGATTTTAGGACTTTTATATATCTCAACACACTACTTCTGTCTTTTACATATGCTATAAATTTTTCCTGTGGACTTCTGCTTGAATTTAACTTTGTTGACAGTGCCTTCTTTTAACTATTTGTAGTATTTTGTCTTACAAGCCTTGTTTCCCCTCTGTATTTAAAATTTTGCAACCCATTCTATTCCTAGTACCTGGAAGGATCTTTTCAAATCAGGTATTAGATCATGTCACTTTCCTGCTAGAAACACAGGGGTGTCTTTCCATCCCTAACACTTTACTCTGACTTTAATTGTCCTTTGTCCTGCATGCTCTGCATTTGACAATATCACACTGAACTATCCTTCTCAATTTCTCTTCTAGACACAGGAAAAACATGCTTGCTGGTCTGTAAATAATGCTGTCTATCCAAAATCAGGTGCTGTATACATGCTCTTGCCTCTGCATGGAACTCTGCACTGGGCTGGTATTATAGATTGAATGATGTGATCTCCAAATATATGTTGAAATCGTAACTCCTCAATCATCAGTCAGTGGTGTGTTGTTGGATAGTAATCAGCATTTAAATCAAAGGACTGGGCCTCCCTGGTGGCGCAGCGGTTGAGTGCTGGGTTGCGAAGCTGCCCGAAGCCTTTGCAGCGCCAGTTCGATCCCCGGCTGCTGGGCGAGGGTCCCATATGGCGCGCAGACCTCTCCTGCCGCCCGCTGCTCCCCTCAGCAGTGTACTTCGTCAGTCTGCCTGCTCTGCTCTCCGCTCTGACTCTGGTGAATTCTCTCACCCTCCCGTGTTTCTGACTGTGCCCAGTGCTTATATAAATAAATAAATCTTTAAAAAAATAAATAAATAAACCAAAGGACTAGTGTTGTTGGGTTTGGTGGTTCCTTGGTTCTTTATTGTGACTGTGAGAGAATTCAAAGCCATGTCTAGGCAAAACAAAGCAAAGTTTATTTACATTTAAACTATTGAGGTAGGTGTGGGCAGAGTCCAGGGAAGAGTAACTTAAAGGAATGACAAGGGGTTCTGCCTCAAATGAGGTGCAGGAAGTTGCTTACTGCATCCCTTTTTGGGGTTTACCATAGGGCACTCTGGGGGTGTTGGTTCATCAGTCTGGGCAGGAAGAATCCAGTGGCATAGTAAATTGCCACAGTTACTCTGTAAGCAATAGTTACAGGTGATCAGGACTTTCTAAGACAGACGACTAAAGTAGAGAATGCTTTTTCAGGATGAAGAGGAAAAATTCACTAATGAAAAATATTTAGGAAATGTTGGATTTTGCTTTCTTTTTAATGGAGCATTTGATAATTTGGCTGAAGGATTTATAGAAAAGAATTGCTGAAACAGTTAGAAATAGAAAAAAAAGAATATCTAATTATAATTGTTTCTTGGTTTCAAAAAGCTGTTGCTGTCATATTGATACTGGGCAAAACCAAGGGGTCCTCAAAACCCCCAAATTGCTAAGAGGAAAAACCCATGTTGTCCAGTCTAAGGATTTGTACATCCTATGTGCATGAAAGCAAAATAAAATTCCATGCTCACAGATTTTTAATCAGAGAGAGGTTCAGGGGGAATAAAGAGAGGGAGAAGTAGAGAACAGAAGAATTTCAAAATAAAGAATCCTGAACATAGTCTGAAAATCAATCATCCCATCATGGGCAGCCATTCAGTCAAACAGAGAAGCAGAGAAGCCAAGACCCATGAGCAGAACAACCAGGAGAATGAATCCAAGAAGACATCCCAGGATATATAAGCAGGAGGTTGTGCAGTACCCAAAGCTGTGGGAAAGAAGCAGAGAACCAAAGTTCCAAATGTATCACCCAAGCAGAATCCACAATGAGATCAAGATGGCTGCTGCCATAGTTTCTTGGGAAAGGATTGTGGTGACTATTAAAATGCCAAAAAGCTGGATAAAGAGCTGCAGGGAGGACCCAGCTGAAGGGGAATGTGTGGAACCTGAGCAGAAGCAGGAGCCCATCCCCCAGAAGGGCAGCCAAGCAGAAGTGGGAGAACATTCTACCAAAGGTAACTGGCTCTTTTAAAAAGACAACCCCTAGGCTCTCCTCTTCCCCGATTCCAGCTGTCCCCATTTCCTCAGTCAGGGGCTGGAGCTGTGAGACGTGCTGTTCTTTTATAATATGAAGAATATTAATGGTATATTAATTTTAAAAACATAATTTAAGAGAGAAAATGGAAGTTGTAATTGGTTGCACATTTATTTCCTGAGGCAGTATATCTGTTAGGATCCAGTGGCAGAGTAAGAACCCCTATAAGTGAAATGAAGAAAAGATTTATTGTATCATTATGATTTCCATAGTTGTGGCATCTGTTAAAGAATCTCTGAAAAGTTGTAGTTTCTGTTCCTGGAGGCAGACTTGAGGCCTCCCCAAATGTGGGGAGAAAGAAGGCAAACTAGAATCAACGAGAACAGGCTGGACCCCAAGTCTGTTACTCACTGCTCCAATCTTGAGTAAAAGCCAGTGTTCTTCCCACAGGGCTTCTCACCTGGCTACACCAGAGAAACTAACAGGGGTTTCTCACGAGTAGAGGGATGGGCACTCCTGAACTTAAAGAGGGAGAATTTATTTGAAAGTAACAAAGATATCCTTAATATCCCCCTCTGCTTGACTCAACTTTAGAGAAGTTTCTTCCTGAACTATAGACCCTTGACCTCCCTTATTTTAAATCACTTACTTCAAAAGACTTAGAATTATACATTCTTTCTTTGTTTCTTTGAAATATATGTAAATCTTCTCTCAACCTCTTGCCAGTTTTACCATCTTGGAAATGACTTTTTAAAGGATCTAGGAACCACCCCTTTGAAATGTAAACACGAAGGAACTAGCATCTCAATCTCTCAGTCCCTGTGGGAGGTTAGAGGCTGACTTTGTAGACACCAGTCAGCAAACTCAGAGGACTTTGTCATAGAGAAAAATATTTACAAATTTAGGAATAATTCAATGAGCTGGACATATCCCTTCCTCCTAAGATTCTGCATTAGTTAACCCTAACATTTAAAATCTCTACTTTTGCTTTAGATTGAGAATTCTAGTTGAGGTCCTCCCTGGTGGCGCAGCGGTTGAGCGCTGGGTGGCATCACTGCCTGCAGCCTCTGCAGCACAGGTTCGGTCCCCGGCCGCTGGGTGAGGGTCCCACATGGCGCGCAGACCTCTCCTGCCGCCCGCTGCTCCCCTCAGCAGTGTACTTCGTCGGTCTGCCTGTTCTGTTCCCAGCTCTGGCTTTGGTGAATGCTCTTACCCTACCATGCTTCTGACTGTACCCAGTGCTTGTATAAATAAATAAATAAATCTTTTAAAAAAATCTTAAAAAAAAAAAAAGAAAAGAATTCTAGTTGACAAAACAAACCCTTGAATTCTGACGCTAGAACTAGGACTGTTAGTGCAACTGAGTAGCACCCATGGACCCCAAACTGTTAAGGGGTGAGCACTTTAAAAGCAATTCAGCCATCCATGTGGACAAAGGCAAAGGAAGCAGATCCTTAGTGTAAATGTTAGATTTTTAATATAATTGGGCACATAGAGAGAGAGAAAAAAGGATTTCAAATAATAGTTTGCTAATAACATGCTCCAAAATTCCCCATCCACTTGTGGACAAATCCCCAGCCAAACAGGATTGGCTGGAATTGTGGTCACTGGGGCCTGAAAGCTTGCCACAGTTTCAGTGCAGAAAATCTGATACCATTTAATACCAACCCAGTGAATTAAATTAAAAATAAATGAAGTTATGTGATTATGAACTTGAAATCACGATGTTGCTGACCTATCTGGGTTTTATCACTCACACTCAGAAAGCCACAAGATTGTTTTCACAAAGGAATCTATTTTTAAAGGGAGAATAACAGTATTTTCAGGAAACCATCTCCTTGTGTGCCAAATGAAGGAAGATTATATAGGGAAGAAAGCAGTGTGAGGATATGAGGAGCTGGGGGTGGGTTTTTTTCACTTTAGGGTCTGGGAATGCACCAGCAGGCCAGGGGCAGTTAGTCCTAGGATTGACAATGACCTTCCTGGAGTAGTTGTTTTCTTCTGTGTTATCAGTTTTAAATGACCTGAGAGTTCTCTTCAGGACTGTTGTTATCAGCATCCTCAGAGCGAAGAGAAATATTTCACTAGGCATGAGACAAGCCATCACCACAGTCCTGAAAAATGTAGTCGAGTGACTTCTAAGGTAGGTTCAGATCATTAATCTTGATTCAGGCCCTACCACAATGAGAATAAATATTTCATATCGAGGAGATCCAAATTATGTACGGATTAGAAAGAATTACAGTAGATAAGACGTTATATGGATAAAAATTGTCATTTATTTCAAAACATATCTGCCTGCTTGGTACAATATCTTTGATGTGATGTATGGTACTATAGTACTTACACCTCATATCATTAAAATTTATTAGTCTCTTATAATTGCTTTTTGGTGAGTGGATCTTCCAAACTAGGTTTGGGCTCCTAAGCTCAAAAAATATTTATTCTTCCTTTGTTTCACATTAAATAAGACTGTGTCCTACTCATAGAAGAAACTCCTAACAGGTTTTCTGAAAAAATGGTTGTATAATATAATGACTTCTGAAAATTTAATTGAATTAGTTTTGAATTTGGGGCATAATCAAAAATATCATGGCAAAGGAAAGAAACAAATCATATAAAAAATGAAAGCTGTATTTTTGGTGTGATTCAGCATTTAGACCAAAAGACAGCATTTGGGGTGTATCAGTGAGAATCCGCAAATGCATCATTAACATGATTATTTTATAACCAAGGGTTACATTTATCAGAATTGTTTAAGTCAGCTAACTGAAATAAAGAATTTCTTTTTAGGATGAAATTCTTTTCAATATTTATTTTCTTGGTAACTTTTATTTCATTTTGTTCAAAAATACTATACTCAGGGAAAAGCGGCTCATGTACAAACATACCTCTTTTTAGGGTACCAAAATGTTGCTGCACATTTGTAAAATGTATGCACCCACCCATTAGGACTATTATTACTTTTTTCTCATTATGAACCTGACATGGCCTCTGCCTTATTCAAACAGCTGCCCAGTAGGCTTCCATGTTGGGTCCTAATGGAACCCAAACTGCACCCTCCCTCATACCTTATCCTAAGAAACCTTGTCCTCCTTATCTCTGAGTTGTTGCTTTAGCATGTCTATTTCCTATTCTATCTCTATCCCTTTCTTCCCCTATGTTTTCTCTGACATCTCTAAATCCTCTCAGAAGCTTTCTGGTTTCTTTTTCTTCTCTCTCTTTTTAAAAAGATTTATTTATATATACAAGAACTGGGGTATAGGCCAGAGGTGTGGGGCAGGGGTGAGAGGATTCATCAGAGACAGAGTGGGGAGCAGAACAGGCAGATGTACTGAAATACACTGCTGAGGGGAGCAGGGGGTGAGGCAGGAGAGGTCTGCTGTGCCATGCGGGTTAGCTCCCTTGCTAGGGATTGAGCTCATGCTGCAGTGGCTGGCATGAGACTTAACTCCTTGTGCCACCAGGGAGGTGCAAGCTTTCTGGTTTCTTAATACTTCTTATAAGAGAATCAGTTGTCCCTCACTTTAAAGTGAGGTGATAATGTGAAAATCTGACATTTGTGGGAACATTTTATAATGAGTCTAGAAACACCACAGAGAAACTAAATTACCTGTCCTGTTTGAACTGAGCCAAAGACCTTTGAACTGGATCACAAGGATAGTTTTTATATCTTGGTTATTGTAAATATGCTGCAATAAACTTAGGAGTTACAGGATTCCTTTCAAATTAGTGTTTTAGTGTCCTTTGGGTAGATTCCTAGGAGTGGAATTGCTGGGTCATGTGGTAGCTCCATTTTTAGTGTTTTGAGAAACTTCCATAGAGCTTTCCACAGGGATTATTTTAAGCAAAGTGAGCCAGAAGGGGAAAAGAGAAATACCAGATGGTTGTAATTACATGTGGCATCTAAGAAACCAAACAAAGGGTCAGGAAAAAAAGATAAAACTGCAAGCTGATCATAGATTTTAGACGAACAACAGGGGAGGGGGAGGAAGAGGAGTCAAAACAGAGAAAGAGAGAGCACAAGGGACTATGGTGATGGATCATGGGTGTTATAGTGGGAGAACTATGAAGGGAGAAATCAAATACTATCCAAAACTTAACAAAGATGTAGGAAAATAAATAAATAAATAAATATATAAATATATACCAAAAAAAAAAAATTGGATAGTTTAAAAACACTAAGTAAGGATTTCTTGAGAAGTTATCAGACTCATGGAGACAGATGATAACTGACATTTTATAAAGCCCCAAATAGTTTAAGCTTGTTGATAATAATGTATTTTCTTTAATCACTTACCTCACTTTCTTTTCTTCCTATAAAAAGTTGTATCTTTTTTTTCTGTCTTTGAATTATCCACCTGTATCTGTAACCCTGGGTTGCAATTATTTGACCCTTTATAAACTTACTGGGCACTATTTATTTCCTTCTGGATTTTCAGCATTGAGCATAGTGAGAGAAAGAGCCACAAAGACTCCAATTGTATGTAAAAGATGTTTTTATCCCAAATCCCGCATAATGCTCAACTCCAAATATTTCCTTTTTAGCCCCCATTTAGCCTGTCCCTTAACTATTTCCACATAGTTCAGTATCAGTCTCTATGTTATATATAATTTTTCTTTGCAGTAAATTGTGCTTATTTAACATATTTTACAAATAGCAACAGAGGTCACAGATACTTTTCTAAGTGATTTTCAAGTTTCACCAACAAATTTCAAGTAACATTAGCAAAGCTGTATGAGGAAAATGTTATTTTTACCCTCATTTTATGATTTAGGTGATTTACTCAAATTAAGGCTAATGAGGGGCAAACCCATCTTCAGACCTCAGTAACCTGGCTGCAGAGTCCAAACTCTTAATCTCTATATATTGTCCTCTATAATAATAGCATGAAAACGAGAAAATAAAAAAAACTCATTTATAGTAAATAACAAAAACTGAAAGACAGATCAAGAAACAGAACTGGGGCCTCCCTGATAGTGCAAAGGGTTAAGACATAACCTATGAAGCTTTCTGCAACCACTGCAGCATGAGTTCGATCCCCAGCCAGGGAGCTACCCACATGGCGCAGCAGACCTCTTCTGACTTGCTGCTCCCCACAGCAGTGTATTTCAGTCAATCTGCCTGTTCTGTTCCCTACTCTGTCTCTGGTGAATTCTCTCACCCTCCACACCTCTGGCCTGTACCCCAGTTCTTGTATGCATAAATAAATAAATCCTAAAAAAAAAAAAAAAGAAACAGAACTGGAAAGATAAGCATGTGGAAGAATTAAAGTAATCAGAGGGGGGAAAAAAGAAGAAGAATGGAGAATAATAGAAATAAGTTCAAAGAGATGGGACCAGAAAAATAGTCAAAAATAACAGAGGTCAAGACAATGAAGTTATAAAAAGTTTTAAAAAATGAAATATCTTGCTTCTAAAATGAAAATGATCAGGAGTTAAAATCCAACATTTTAAATACATTATAACAAATCAACACATATGCTAAAATAAATTAAAACAACCATAGATAAAAAGTTTACATTTAGACAAATATGTTCATGAATAAGAATGGTGAGGTATAATTTAGACGAAACTGTGGACAAAGAATGTTAAAATGAGTAGCTTAGCAACACTCCAAGGCCCGTGATACATTTTAAGAAATAATTGGCAATATCAACTGTTTGTAGGGAGACCCTAGGATTTTATTTTTAAGTTGTTGGTGGCATGTGTGCTAACTGCACTTGAAAATTGACATACTTTTGAACTGAAGGAGCTCTAGACTCTGAATTGCCAGCACAAAGGTTATTTCAGTGAAACCCTCAATGTGCAAATTTTATACGAGAAAAATATACAGACCTTTTTCAAGTCACAGTTCCTGTTGGATATTTGAGAATGAGTATGACTGTAAAAAGCCTCTACGGAGAAAATGTTCTTGGCCCCTCTTTAGAGCAGGGAGAACACATGCATAAAGCATTTGGAAAGCATCTGACATCATCCATTTATCCATGCGCTGTTCTTGAACTGGCGATTTGACTATAGTAACGTATCAGTGTCACCAATCTGGCAGCCTGCACTACTCTCAGTTGTCAGTTGTGACTTCTGTTCTGCAGATGGCCCAGAAGAAATTGGCAGAAGTTACTGCGTGTTTCTCAAGAATCTCTGACTAGCTGTTTGTAATATGAGATTCAGATGTCAGTGTGGTAACTTCCACTTAGGGGGAGTGGCTTAACTTACAACTCAAATCTATCACATGTAATTACAGTAGGATTTATTGGGGAAAATCCACATTGCAATGTTATAAAAATACAACTCAATTGGCAGTAAAAGGGGAGGTTAGGAACCACTAAGACCAGGTCCTCAGTTTATGAGGCATTTGGGAATCTGGAATTTCCCTCCTTGAGGTAGGAGTGTTGCTTTTCTGGGCTGTCTCCATCGACAGATGCCAAAATATGGAGAAGGCTCTGGATATTCCATGGGCATGGAGTCCAAATCATCTCAGGTTGGCTTAATTCAGCTCCAGCGTTTATATTGCTTCAGAAGTGTATTATCAGAGCCATCTGTTAATTTTTGCAGCTTGGTCTCTAGACACAGCTACACTTTAGCTTTGCTTGATTCACTTGTCTGTTTATTAATGTCCTCAAAAGTAAGTCACTATTTTCATTAAATTTTTTATGATACTGATTCGTGTCCCTATATATGCATTATAGTACAGGTTCACACTTCTTTAAATGTATGTCAGCAAACCACACCAAAATCTAAGTACCAGTAGCTCTCTATCAAAAGCCAGGGGAACCTTCGTCCTTTGCTCCCACCCCTCTGCCCTCTGGTAACCTCATTTCCACTATCAGAATCCAAGAGTTTGTTTTGATTTGGTTTTGTCTGTTCCTTTGCTATTTTTAATTTGTACTCCACATATAAGTGAAATCATCCAGAATTTGTCCTTCTCTTTCTAACTTATATTTTGCTTAGCATAATTTCCTCCACTTCCATCCATGTTGTCACACATGGTAAGACTTCATCTATTTTATAGCTGATTAGTATTCTAATGTCCGTCTGCCTATTTCTATACCTATCTCCTATGTCCAGTCATCCATCATTTAGCACTTAGCTGGTATCCATATCTTGGCTTTGTATATAAACTTCAGTGAACATGGGAGTGCACATATTTTTTTTTATATTCTTTGAATAGACATGTAGGAGTAGAATTGCTGAATCATGAGGTAGATCTATTTTTCTTATTTTGTGAAATCTCCATATTATTTTCCATAGAGGCTGGAACCAACAATTTACATATTCTCACCAACACATGTTGTTTCTGATCTTTTTGATATGGGTCATTCTCATAGATGTGAGGTGAAGTGGTATTTCATTGTGGTTTTGATGTGCATTTCCCTGATAATAAGTGATGATGGACTTGTTTTCATTTGCCTCTTGGCTGTCTGTATGTTATCTTTAGAGAAGTGTCTAGTTCTCTACCCATTTTTTAACTGCATCATTTGTGATTTTTTTATGAGTTCTTTATAAATCTTGCATATTAACATCTCATCAAATGTATAATGTACAAATATTTTCTCTCATTTAGTAGGGTGTCTTCATTTATATGATAGTATCTTTTCTGTGCAAAAACTTTTTAGTTTTCCCCGGTGGTGCAGCGGTTGAGCGCCGCGCTGCGAAGCTGTCCGCAGCCTCTGCAGTGCCAGTTTGATTCTCCGCCTGCCAGGGAGAACCCCACTTGGCGCTGCAGACCTCTCTCCTGCCTCGCCTGCTGCTCCCCTCAGTAGTGTCTTTGGTCCGTCTGCCTGCTCTGCTCCCCGCTCTGGCTCTGGTGAATTCTCTCACCCTCCCGCGCTTCTGACCTGTACCCTGGTTCTTGTATAAAATAAATAAATCAATCTTAAAAAAAAGATGAGTTTAAAAAAACTTTTCAGTTTGATGTATATTTTTGCTTTTGTTTCCCTTGAAATTGTAATCAAGTCTCCAAGGACATCACTGAGGTCACTGTTGCAAAGTGTTTATGTTTTCTTCTATGTATTTTATAGTTTCAGGTCTTATATCCAAGTCTTCAATACATTCTAAATTACTATTTTGTGTATGGAGTGAGTGCTCTAATTTCATTCTTTTGCAATGTAGCTGTCCCTAATGACATTTATTGAAGAGGATTTGCTTTCTTCTTTCTGTGATCGTGGCTTCTTTGTAATAAATTAATGGTCTATATAAGTGTGAGTTCATTTTAAATTGTTAAGTCATTTAACTTCAGTTACACCCATTTCTCCATCAGTTAAGATCATTACAATATCAATTCAGTGACACATTATTTGTGTTTTATTGGTGATTTTGCTGTTCAAATACTCTACAAGCCTAATGCTGGGACATGGAGGCTAACTAGTGTACCTAAGAGTTAAGAAGTCTGTGATGTGCCTTAGCAAGAAAATGCATGGTTTAGATAAGCTTTGCTCAGGCAAGAGTTGTAGTGCTTCTGGCTCTGAGATCAATGTTAATGATTCAACAATGTGGTAAATCTAGAAAGAAGGAAATTTGCCACTCTATGTGAAGTTTATTCTAGAAATTGCTAAACTTATGTCTATAGATGAAACTGGAAAAACAAATGTAAATGTGAAATCTGATATAAAAAAGCTTAAACAGAACAAACAAGAACAATGATTAAAAGATAACTTGTGGTACATCATTAAAGCAGCATTCTATCAGAACTTTGTTAGCACATAATTTATTCATTTTAAATTATAAAGAATAACAATTCTTTTAAAAATATGTACCTGAGGGCCTCCCCTGTGGCGCAGCGGTTGAGCACTGGATTGCGAAGCTGCCCGCGGCCTCTGCGGCGCCGGTTCGATCCCCGGCTGCTCCCCAGCCACCGGAGGAGGGTCCCACATGGCGCGCAGACCTCTCCTGCCGCCCGCTGCTCCCCTCAGCAGCGTACTTCGGTCCTTCTGCCTGCTCTGCTCCCCGCTCTGGCTCTGGTGAATTCTCTCACCCTCCCGCGCTTCTGACTGTACCCAGTGCATGTATAAACAAAACAAACAAACAAATAAATAAATAAAACATGCCTCTAGAAAAATTAAAAAAAAAATTAAAAAAAAATATGTACCTGAGTGATGCCTCTACTTGGGTCTCACAGTGCTATCCATTGAGATATGGTTAGTGTGGCTACAACACAGAAACTTAAGTGAGATTTTCTTCCCTAAAAGACGTGATGTATTGATGATACATGCTTTGATTATTGGCTTATATACAGTTCTTATGAAAAAACATTAATTTGGAAACATAAACAATACCTGAAAATTAACATTTCAACCTAGAATAATTGCTCTTCAGAATTCCTAAATTTATGCAACTTCTTGTATTCTTGCTTTATTCAGGAAGCATAATGAAACTCCATGCATGAACATGTTCAGAGGGTCTGCAATTTGTCAGATATTTTAACATTCTTCTCCTCACAGTACACAGACTTCTGTAAACTAGCAGCCTTTGTAGATTCTTTTTGTCAAGAGCTTATTGGAAACAGAAGTCTATTCTGTCTGCTAAATGTGAAGCATTAAGATTCAAGTTCTGACCCAGCTAAGCTGTCAACAAAATGCAACGATCAGGTTGATGTCCAATTTTCTAATATTGACCAGGTTCTTTAGAATCCTAATAAAGTAAAGTAGCAATGACAACTGCAGCAAGAAGCATGTTTCATACACCTTCATGTTTTATGGGCAGCGATATCAGTTTTCTCTGGCAACATGTAGTATCTGCTTTCTTACCTGTAATGTGTTAGCACCAGGTTTGTGACAACTAACAGGCTTCCTAAACCGAGGCATTGCATCACCATGGAAATCAGGCAGTCAGACTCTCATATTCAGCGCTCGCACGTCCCACTTTTATGAAAAGTCCAAAAGCTTGTGAGACCTGTGAAAATATTTCAGATGATGTGCTTAATAAAATCTTTCTGATTCAAGTTGGGAACCGTTTTATTTTCTCTTAAAAGCATCGGGTGGGAAAAGATAATAACGAGGGGTTGTTTTCTAGCTGACTGTACCTTCAGGAAAGACTGACTTTAAAGGAAATGTTGAAGTTTCAACATGTTTCTTTTAAACTTTATATGCTTTGTGTTTAAAAGGTAATTTTTCAGTTTTTGGTAAACCAGACATAAGTTGAATTCTCTCTGAATTTCTTTTAAGCTTTATATGCCTTATATTAGAAGGTAATTCTTTAGTTTTTGGTAAACTGCACAAAAGCTGAGTTTACTTAGTTTATTGAAACTTTAGTATAAATCAGGAATTTTCATCCCATATAATGTACAGACTGTTTCTAAATTTCTGCAATTTTCTAGGGAAATAAAGCCTTGTGGATTCCTTGTCCTACTGAACTCTTATCATTTCTATTCCCTTCTGTCCGTATCACACTGAATTTGACCAATATTCAATCCCTTTTTATTAATTTCCCAGTCAGACAAATCATTCTATCCATGTAGTAGATTTTAAAAAAATGCAAGGAATTTTATGTTCTAATTTTGCCTGAAAATTATTTTATCTGAAAAATCTTTTGCCCACTTTGATAGGGGATGTTTTTCTCTGGCCATATGTCCTGTAAGCCATGGCAAAGCACCCCTTTAACATCCTCCATGGGTCACTGTCCCCCCATTTATATCTCCTTTAAGTTTCCAGTGTTTAGTTTTTGCAAGACTGCTCAAAATCAGGCTTATCCCTTTTAATTTAATTTTTTTCCTCACCTTATTGCGCTCTTATGACCTAATTTTTCTCTGGGATTTTATTTTCTTATCAAAAGAATCACTGATGGATCTGATAAACTGAAATGACCCCATTCTTCTTTAGCTGACCCAAATGTTGGATAGTTTTTTCTTCTGCATTTCTCTTTTGTTTTGTGAGGTTAATGAAAAATATGTGCGATGATCTTTTCTCCTCTAGAAATTAAGCACACATTCCCAAAAATGTATATAGCTATATTCAATCAAGTTTTGGGTTTAAATTAGCCATGATGGGGGCCTTCCCCGTGGTGCAGTGGTTGAGCGCTGGGTTGCAAAGCTGCCCGCAGCCTCTGCAGCACTGGTTCGATCCCCGGCCGCCAGGTGAGGGTGCCACATGGCGCGCAGACCTCTTCTGCCACCTGCTGCTTTCCTCAGCAGTGTATTTTGTCTGTCTGCCTATTCTGTTTCCCACTCTGGCTCTGGTGAATTCTCTCACCCTCCCGTGCTTCTGACTGTACCCCAGTGCTTATATAAATAAATAAATAAATCTTAAAAAAAATTAGCCAAGATGTGGTACACTTGAAACTTAGTCTGGATTTTCACTGTTCCTCTGGTGAAAAATAAATACCTCTTATCTTTTTTAGTTTAGATTTCACCAATGTGGGCATTTGATTTTGCACAGGCAGAAATTCTGGAAAAGAGAGGATTAGAAATAGTTCTCTTAAATATTTTCTTAATGAGTATATGTTTAATATATTTTAGCCTTTTAGTTATGAATGAGAACATGGTTAAATGGTACCAAATTATTTTCCCATGGGTGGGTCAAGAAATAGCCAATGCAATAATAGTTTCAGTGAATACTCCAAATAAAGGTAAAACATATGATGCCCATCCTCTTTTGAACATTCTTTTTAGTCTCATGTATTTCCAAGCCAAAATTGAAAATATGCTGCTACATATGGCACAGATTCAGACCCCTAGGTGATCAATGAATGTTCAGTAAATCTGAAAGGAAAGCATGAAATTTCTCCACTTCATGGTTGGTTATCTCAGTAATTTTTAAACTTGTTTATTATTTATTTCCCTTCTTGTTCCTAAAAATATTATATTGCAAGAAAGTGCAAATTAGAAAATAAAAAATGGGTGAAGAACAATGAAAGAAGCAAGGAACAAAAGAGCACATTCATTGGAACTAGGAATAAGACTTGAACAAAATATAAACATATACTACAAAGTCTTTTACTTATGTATACCAAGAAGTTGGTAAGCAATGATAATTTGATACAACTCTTGTTCACATAGGCCAGAGCCTTAATTTGCAGATTTAATATCAATTAGTTGCCCACAAATTTGTTCTGATTGTTGTATCAGGTTGATCTTGACATTAACTTTGAGTCTTTTGACAATGGCATATACAGAAATTTAGAGAAAAGAACAGAAAGTAAGGTGTCAAGTATTTTATCTTCCTGGAATGTCTCCATAGTGCTCACATTTATTTACAATGCTAGTAAAGATTGCTAGCATTGACTTCTTCAGGAAAAGACAAGAAGTCACTTGAGAAAACTTTGGTAAAAAGCCTTTGCGAACACCATAAATTAAGTAACTTCTGGGTAGAAATAAATTTTGAGTCAAATTTTAAGTGTAATCTAGAAAGGGAAGGTTCCATGTTCGCTGTCCCTCCTAATGACAGGTAGAGCTGAGCAGCCAGGAGAAACTAAAAAGGGCTTGGGAGGGAAGATTTAAAGAGAAAACTTGGAGAAGGCACTGGGAGCAGAGAAACATGTGAAGAAACTGTGCTTGCTTCTTGACGTTGGCCTTGTGCCAGGGACCTAGGGGGCATAGAAGAAAACTCTTGATAGAAGCCTCGGTGAGAGAGACCCACAGGGAGTCTGACAATGACAGCCTTTATCTTGACTTGCACTTTGATTTTGCTCTTTTCCTTCCAAACTTGCTTGGTCCCTTCTGCCTCTTTGCTATGGTCCCCCATAGGAGTTGCCTTAGACTTGTGGCAAGCTCTCAGGCATCAGTGACCCCACTTTGAGCCAATTTTGTTTGGCTGAACATTTACCCAAAAGGGGATGGGTAACTTTAGGTGTTTCATTGGGAAATTATTATCCTTTCTCACTGTTCTCTCTTTGTTGCATGGTAATTCTAATAAAGTTTTATTAAAGGTCTTTCACATTAATTATGTTTTGTCTTTATGGAGCAAATGGAAGAACCCATTTAGAGCATTTAAGTTTGGGATGGGGTCCTCAGGATGTCCCTCAGTCTGCCCACTAATATTATTAAAAAAAAAAGTGATTTTGATCTCAATCATTCTGAAGTGATTTTTCTGGACTTTTTCTTAAGGGCATTTAAATTGGTCACTCAAATTAAGGGGTTAGGAGATTTGGGATATAAAGGGAATTAATGTTATTGGCATATGCATTTGATTGCTATCGTAGGCAAAATATAAAATGTGCTAGTCTATTAACAGCATAGGATTCATTGATAATATAAAATGAAAAAATAGGGCTTGTGTTCATATGTGTGTATGTGTGAGTTTGTATTTGAACTAACCACTCACTGTGTTTGCATGCTCTAAGGTGGATATGTATATGATAAATTGTCATTTGTAATGTTACTAAGATGATCTTTTTTGTAAGGGTAGTATTCCAGAAATTTAATACACACATATTCAAATATAGTTAGATTTTGACTTTTAAAGTCTCATGGTCTGCCGACTGAGTTAACTAAGCAGTTGCTAGATTTTGACTTTTAGATAAAAGTATATCAGATAATATAAAGCTCAATCAAGTCTTTATAAATACTTTGTTGTTAAAGTACTGATTTTTAGAGATCATTATAAGAGTGTGTGGAGAGGTAAGGTATATGTTTGCATGAATTAATGTGTAAAATAGCATCCTTTATTTTCTTAAAGTACATTTCAATGGCTCAAATCTTTATTAAGTTTACTAATTACTGAAATTAAATTTTGGTTTCTCTTTTTGGAGAAAAGTTGCATCTAAGTTAAAACTTAGCTCCTCTGATTGATATTATTATAAACTTGGTCAATTTCTACAACCTCTATGTCTGTTTCCTCAACTGTAAACTAAGGATAAAAATAGGTTTATCTAAAAAGGTTACAGTGGGGATGAAAAATACATGTGAATGCCTTCTAGGGTATTGGGTGCATAAATGATAGTTTCATTTTTTCTTTGTTACTTGAATGAAAGATGAATTCATGTGATGGTTTAGGTACTTTCTTGAGAAACGTACTAAGACAATATGGCTCTTCACCTGGTGCATAAGAAGAGTGCCTTTGCCCAGAGGCAGGGTGTAACCCAACTCCGGGGAATCACCTTTGGTTCCTGCCCAAGAAACTTCTAATATTGCAGAGTAGAGCTTATTTTTTAGACTAAGAAATATTGATTCTAAGACTTGATCATTTGCCCCTTCTAAATTTCCACCTCTCATGTGAATGTAACTAACTTTGCACCAAGGGGAATAGCTTTGCTTTATATATCACAGGCTAATGAGAAACTATTAACTTGTTTGTCAATATTATTCCTGAAATCTTTCCTCTGCTCTGTTCTCCTTCACCTTGAATACAAATGGTACCTTTCATGTAATCCATTGTTCTGTTACTTATTTAATGGGCTGGCGCTTACAAAGGGATTGGTTTTCATTTGCATTGTGTATGTGAAATGCACTGGAGCTTCAATCAATTTAATTGTTTAACAAACAATTAAAATTCAGAAAGGCGGGCCTCCCCGGTGGCGCAGGGGTTGAGCACTGGGTTGCGAAGCTGCCCGCGGCCTCTGCAGCGCCGGTTCGATCCCCGGCTGCTTCCCGGCCACCAGAGGAGGGTCCCACATGGCGCGCAGACCTCTCCTGCCGCTCGCTGCTCCCCTCAGCAGTGTACTTCGGTCCTTCTGCCTGCTCTGCTCCCCGCTCTGGCTCTGGTGAATTCTCTCACCCTCCTGTGCTTCTGGCTGTACCCAGTGCTTGTATAAACAAAACAAACAAACAAATAAATAAATAAAACATGCCTCTATTAATTAAAAAAAATTTATAAAAAAAAATAAAATAAAATTCAGAAAGGTATATAAACTGGTGTGCCTTGGCCTCTGCTTTAGGGGTTGCTGTCTTCATCACAGGCAGAGATAAAGAATTTCATTGGATTCTGTTTAACCTAATAGCATAACACTGTATCAATGGTAGGAGGAGTAATGAAGGAAAATAAACAATGCATTATATTCAACTTTCATAGACTTCAGTTCAGATGAACTGGTTTGGAGAATTTGCAGTGAAAGTTACTTTGAATACAGTTGTTTGTTTGATTATTTATTTTTACATACACAATAAGGAGCCAATAGTTAGAATATACCATTGAAACTATTGACACAAACTAGGACTCAATGAAAATCTTAAAACTCTCCATAAATTTTGTAATAAAATAGAGAAGAGCCAATACTAGATGGGTCATTTATTTACATAAATAAACCTTCTTATACTTTTTTTTTGCCATTTGCAAATACCATAATTAGGATTGCTTGAAACTAAATTCATTTGTACATATATGAGAAAATGCTGTTACTTTTCTCATCCTCAAGGGATGAGATATACTGGACAAATTTTGCTTTTTTAATTACTAAGAAAAAGACATATCTAAGCAGTTTTCTAGATTCAGCCCTAGACAGTTTTGCATTTAATTCTTTTTCTAGAAGGATAAATAACTTCACAAGTAAAATAGGTTCTTTAGAAATTTGCTTTTCATAATCAAAATAATGTATATTTTCTTAAGATAGCTTTTTAAAAGTTACTGTAATAAAATATATGACTGCTACTTGCAAATTCATATAAAATTCCAAGAAATTACTGTGATATCGAGGAGCACACTGATAAGGCAGCTATACAAATAACAGTAGCGAAAGTTTAATGAAAGAGGAAAATGAACAGTAGCACATAAACTGTTCCTGATAATCAGGAGGAAAAAAGCGGAACATAATATACAAATATTTATCCAATGGCATTAGATAGTGGTGATTATAATTGTGTGATTTCCACAAGAGACATAATGACGATCTTTGTTTTTGGTTTAAAAAAGTCATTTTTACACCATACTCACACACAACTAGTGTATTTTTCCATTACTTTGCTACCATGTCTCTTGCCTTGGTTCTAATTCCTTTATCTCCCTTTGACCTGTTATTGACCTCAGCTCTAAATTGGCTATTCTCCCTTCTGGAAGGAAAGGTCTTTGATTCTGTGATTCTATTTCTGTTCTGGGCACATCAGCTGTATTTATCTTTTCCCAACAAAAGGAGGTAGTGATAATTTTAGATTCATTTTTTATTTCCTATCCTAGTTTGCTAATTTTTGAAGAACATGTAACATTGCAAAAAATTATAAGACTACATGGAGAAAAACAGAATAGATAGGATTTATTCATTCCCACATGATTCCTTACCATATGCCAAGCACTGAACTAGAAATTAGAAACACACATAAACCTTGGTTTCAGTTCGTGCCACCAGAAAGCTCTCAGTGAAGCAGGAGGAGGCAGACACATAACAGGTCAGGTATAAGTGCAATGAAATACTATCAGTGGATTAATCTGGAAAAATGAATGGACATGTGCCAAGTGTTGGGAAATTAATTCCAGGCACAGGAAGATATATGAGCAACAAGCATAGGTGTGATTCCACTGAAATACAACAGTACAATAGTTATGTGCCAACTGTTGTTGACATATAAAGAGAGATTCTTACATGGAGTATTTTGAGCTTGTGCCTCTAAAATACTAGTCTCCTGTTTCTATTCTGTATACGAAAAGTTTGAGTAATATATTCCATCAGTGTGTGCAAGAATAGATTATATTTTCCATTATATATATATCATATATATCTGCATCTATTTATACATAATATATAAAATTAAATAATTATATAGAATTGTAGAATTTTATATCTTTTAAAATTATGCTCAGTGTAATAAGGAAAAAGAAAAATATTGGATGGTTTCACTTATAACAGGAATATAGAGAAACCAAATAAGACATCAGTGAAAAAAAAATAATACTAACAGTACAAAACACAACAAAGCAAAAACAGACAATTATAAACCAGAGACATACTTCAGGGGAGGAGGAGGGAGAGGGATCAAAGGGAGGGAGGGAGGAGCACAGGGGACTGTGGTGATGGTGCACAGGTGCATTGGTGAAGGAAATTCTATGGGGACTCAATCTGAGGGGGTGGGTGGAAGCAAATATTGCCTAAAAAATGTAAAAAATGATAAATGTTAAAATAAAAAAATCTAAAAAAAAAACTAGGAAAAATCAAAATCAACAAGCAACTATAAACCAGAGACACACTGGGTGGGGCAGGGGAGAGGAGGGATTAGGGTCAAATTAAGGGGGGTGGGAATTATATGAGGAATATAACCAAAATGAAAATGCATATATTGTGCAAAAATGAAAAATGATGTAAGAATTATATAAAATAAAATATATTATTAGCAAAAAATAAAATTTCTATTATTTTAATATGCTTCTTCATGTATATTTATTTAACATATAAGTAAATAAATTATGATGGTGTATTCTTAAAACTTATGTAAGGATGAGATAGATGAATAATTAAAATGTTGAAATGTGTAGTTTCATACAGGAATTAGAGTCTTTGGAGCATTTTATTTTTATTTTTTTTAACTTTTATTTTATATATTTTTACATCATTTTTCATTTTTTGCACAATGTATGCATTTTCATCTTGGTTATAGTCCCCATATAAATTTCCAGCCCCCTTGTTTTGATCTTACTCCATCCTCTCCCCCACATAGTGTGTCTCTGGTTTATAGTTGCTTGTTGATTTTGATTTTTACTTTCCTGGTCCCTTATTTAGGTTTTCTAAATTCCTGCTATGAGTGAGACCATTCAATATTTTTCTTTTTCTTTCTGCCTTATTTCGCCGAGCATGATCCCTTCCAGCCTTTGGAGCATTTTAAACTAAGGTTATCTGTTCAGCATTTTAGAAGGGACTGATCAAATTGTTAGAAATAATTGGGATGGGATTGTGCATATAAGAACTCAGCACAGTATGATAAAGCAAGCAGTGAGCAAAGGCTAAATATTATTATCCATAGTAATAATAAGTAAAGTGTAACTGAAAGCAGAGGTACGGATTTTGCCATCCTCCATGCTTGCGTTCTGGCTCTGCCAACTGTGAAGTTTTGACAAGATGCGTAAGCTTTCAGAGATATATTTTCCTTGTTAGGAATATGAAGATAACAATCTCCACTTCATCAATTTGTAGTGCGGTTTTCAGATAATGCATGCAAAGAACCTAGCATAGAACATGGCCCATAGTAGGTGCTCAGTAAATGTAGATGCTGCAATCGTATGACTATTGTCTTCTTAGAAGGCTTTGCTCTTTCTTTTTCTTATTTATAGAGTTATAAACATTTCCATGATGCTTTCAAATTTGTAACTTTCATGGATAACCGTGGTAAGGGAGTTTTGCTTCTGTTTCTCCTAAACCAAATTCACACTATTTTTTTTACATTAATTGATTAATTTGGGTTTACAATATTGTAAACTAGTCCATTGTGTCCACTCTACCCTTTGCTCTCCCCTCATCTGTTTTTGGTATCAGGGTAAAGTTAGCCTCATGTGTTTGCATGTATTCCTTCTTCCTCAGCCTTCTGGAAAAATTTGAGAAGAATGTGTATTAGTTTATATTTGAAGGTTTGGTAGAACTCACTAGTGAAACCATCTGGTCATGAGCTTTTGGTTTTTGGGAGACTTTTGATTATTGTTTCAATTTCCTTGCTTGTAATTAGTCTGTTCAGGTTCTCTTCCTGATTCAGTCTCAAATTTTGTATATTTTCAGAATTTGTCCATTTCTTCCTAAGTTATTCAATTTGATAGCACAGAAATGTTCATAGTAATCTCATGATCCACTAAATTTCCAAGGTATCTGTTGTAAATTCTTCTTTGTTCCTAATTGTATCTATTTGAGTTTTCTCCCTTTTTTTCCTTTGTGAACCTAACTGGAGGCTTATCTATTTTGTTTATTTCATCAAAGAAACAGCTTCTGGTTTCATTAACCTTTTAAGTGCCTTTTGACTTCTATTTCATTTATTTCTGCTGTAATTTTTATTTTCTTCTTTCTGCAAGCTTTTGTTTATTTTTTATAGTTCCCTAAGGTGAGAGAAAGATTATTTACTCGAGCTCTTTTTAAAAAATTATTTATTTATTTATGCATACAAGAACTGGGGTACAGGCCAGAGGTGTGGGGCAGTGAGAGGATTCACCAGAGGCAGAGTGGGGAGCAGAATAGGCAGATCTGCTGAAATACACTGCTGAGGGTAGAAGTGGGCTAGACAGTAGAGGTCTGCTGCCCATGTGGGTCACCTTCCTGGCCAGGGATCGAATTGGTGCCAGGGATTGAATTCATGCTGCAGTGGCTGTGGATAGCTTCATAGTGCTGACACTTAACCCCTAGTGCCACCAGGGAAGCCCCTCCTTCTGTTTCTTAATGAGGGCTTGTATTGCCCTCTTAGTACTGGTAGGTTGTGTCCTCATTTTCATATGTCTTGAGTAATATTTTATTTTCTTCTTTGATTTCCTCATTGACCCACTAGTCATTCACCAACTAGTGTGTTATTCAATGTCAAATATTAGAGGATCTACCTGCATTCCTTTTATGATTCAGTTCTGGTTTATAACCATTGTGATCAGAGAAGCTACTTGATATGATTTCAATATTCAATAATTTATTTCCTGCTGTATGTCCCATGTACACTTGAGAAGAATTACACCTACTTTTAATAATGACCTTATACTCTATTTGTCAAAATATAAAATAATATCTTTACATGTAATATTTTACTTATGGAAGATTAAATCAATGTCATTCCTTTCTTGACCATATACATTCCCTTAAATATGTTATGGAGAAAATGGCTTTCTTTGGATTTTACTCAGGCTCTAACTCTGTGGAAAAGAATCTATTTGGCCTATATTTCACTAGTTTATCTGTGTCCTTGGTGACTAATGTCAATATAAAATTATGGCTCAAGAGTTCTATGACAATAAGGACAAGTTATGCTAGGACAGATAATTTCAAAGAGTGAAAAACACAGCTCCATTTCAACCTCTTTTCCTTTGATTTTCTATATAAAGACTTTGAAGTCATTTTGACTGAACCATATAATCTGCATACATGAGTTATGATAGAAAAAGCAGAATTTTAAAATTGTGAATTAGGCATGACTCCATTGAAGGATTTATTATTCTACCTAAGTAATATCAAAAGAATTGCTAAATATCAATTGTCTGTGAAGAAACTATAATAATTATTTGTGGCAGATATCATGTGAAATTTGATTATAACATATCCTGTAATTCCATAAAGGATTTTATCTTGTTTAATTACACAATGATACACTTTGAAAATAATTTATTTTGGCAAGGCCACCAGTGTGGGGGAAGAATATAAGCCAAATGTTGCAATTCAGGCTTAAATTGAAAATGTAACAGAAAAAAAAAAAGGTTTCAGTCACAAATGAAGAGCCTTGCTAGAAAGGGAATCTACTATAAACCCAGGTGTTTTCAGAAGCCAAACCATGAAAACTAATTTATTTTAGTAAGTAAATAAATATTTTTACAAGTTATGATTACAAAATTTAAGTTAAATCTTCATTCTATTTTTTTGGCATTTTTATTTTATTTTATATATTTTACATCATTTTTTATTTTTGCACAATGTATGCATTTTCATCTTGGTTATAGTTCCCATACAATTTCCCACCCTCCTTGTTTTGATCCTATTCCCTTCTCCCCCCCACCCACCCCCATAGTGTGTCTCTGGTTTATAGTTGCTTGTTGATTTTGATTTTTACTTTATTATAATTAATCTTTTACATAAAGTTGAGTCTATCTAAAACTATATACTAAAGGGGATAAAACATTCCTGTTAAATTTAACATTTTATATAATTATTTCAAGAAATGTTGCTGTGTAAACTTGAAATCAAATATTTCTTGTAGTAAGCTGTTTATTCTCTCAAAATAGCAAGCTGCAATTATTATAGGAAATTGAATTAACCATTAATTTGGTGATAATTGTCTTTACATTACTAATAACTCAAGGTAATGCAAAATGCGTGAAAGTACTAGACAGATTTTCTTAAATTTAGGAACATTACTAAGTGGCATGGTTTCTTCTTTTAAATTGTCATTCAAAGCTAAATAAAGTGATTAATGCATTAATTTTAACATGAAGTGCAGTATCTTAGTTTCTGATGAGTTGCAGATACTATTATACATTGTTCAAAGTTAATTGTGGGGTTTATATAATATTTATATTTGAGAATAATACTTAAAAATTTTCTTTTTTATATTTTGAAAACACTTCATGTGTATTTTTTTTTAAAGATTTATTTATTTGTTTATTTATTTATACAAGCACTGGGCACAGTCAGAAGCAAGGGAGGGTGAGAAAATTCACCAGAGCCACAGGGGAGAGCAGAGCAGGCAGACTGACGAAATACACTGCTGAGGGGAGCAGCGGGTGTGACAGGAGAGGTCTACGTGCCCCGTGGGACCCTCGCCCAGTGGCCAGGGATGGAATCTGTGCTGCAGAGGCTGCGGGCAGCTTTGCAACCCATAGCTCAACCGCTGTGCCACCGGGGACGCCCACACTTCATGTGTATTTTAGGATAAAGAAATAAGCATACAGTTGATCAGAGAGACACTACGCTGAGATTTTCCTGTGACTCAGTGTGAGACTAGACTCCCCTAGTATCTCAGAGATAAGTACAAATTGTGCCACAAGGGTCCTAGAAGAAATTCATGTTTCATTAAACAGAGGTGGATAGAGAAAAAAGCCTGCGACACAGACAGAAGAGCTACCAGTTCAGTGAGGGGATCTCAGGAGCAGAAAATGTGTAAAGACAAACACATTTAACTGAGGTGAAACTCATGCGGTGGAGATATGGCCAGGTCCCCAGTAAGGAAAACAGTAGAGAAGGATATACCATCCAGGCAGAAAGTCACAGAGTGTATTTTCATAAACCTATAACACACCTGCTGCACATCTAGGTTATATGTTGGGATTGCTCTCAAATAAAAGAGGTTCATTATTGGTCAATTGTGATGCATGACTGATGGAATTGGGAATCATTAGGGCTATATTTGCAACTTTCTACCACATTTATTTAAGACTCTCATATGAATTTCTAACACATTGAAAGTAGAAATTAAAATAAAGTCACATTTGGTAAAACCAGTAGATGATGTAGAGACAGTAAAGGGACAGCATTTTTTTTTTTCCAGAAAGTATATTATTTTATTCATTCAAAACAGATAATCAAAATTTCATTGTATAAATCTCTCAGCTATTTATAGTTATCCTTTTTGTGGCGTGGACTCTTCCAAGGCAAACTTTGTGTTTCTAATGTTTGCATCATTTCCTACAAATTCTGTGTTTGATGTGCTCAAGTTCAATTGAACAAGATTTATAGTCAGAGAATCCTAGGGAAGTGTTACATTTCAACATGAATACACTTTCTAGCATATAACTGAACATAAATATGCTTTGAAGAGCATATCTTTGAGCTTCTCAATGAACTAACATCCCTTAGATTGCTAAGATTCAGAAGTTCCATAAGTGATCTTTGTTTTTAAGATGAAGAAAGTAACATCACTAGATTTGCTTAAATTAAATTTTCTTTGGTATAGGCTAGAAAAAAATCACTACCTTTGCCTACATTTTTTCTCATAATAACTCTTGTTCTTCCAGATGAACACTTGTAATTTGTACAAAGACAAGAGTATAAACTTAGAAACCAACTCATTTTATTTAAAAGGTAATGTATAAATTCCCTGTATCTTGACATTCAACCTATGCTCTAATTTCTCTTCAACAATCAATTATCTCCTCTTGCAGAGAGATAGTATCCTTTGTCCTGCCATTAATGTTAGCTGTCATTAACGTGGCCCCATCACTATAGCACGGAATCTCATAGCGAAAGCAGTCAACTATAAAATGTAAGACTGTCCAAGCTGGAATTTCATTAGATTTAGTGCTTGTCTCATGGTACAGCTTTATAATTTGAATACAGACGTTCCCAGACATTGCTTTCTGTGACTTGATGCCACTAAATGATCATCAATGTGCCTTAGTCTGTCTAAAATATTTGTAATGAGCCTGGATTTACATCCCTAGGAATTAGCTCTTAGGAAGGCCAATGACTTCCTTCATTATTCATCACTTCTTGCCTCCCATTAACACAATTAACAGCTGTGCCTCCCCAAATGAATAGGATAGTTTCAAACTACTCAACAATGTGGACTGAACAAAAAGTTGTTAATTTTATGTGACATAAATTCAAAGGATTATGATTCGTGTATGTATATTACATTTGGGGTGCTAATTTAAAAAGCAGATTTAACTGACCATAATTGCAAGCATTATGCCTTTGCTAATAGAATAAATTACAGGTAGCATAATAATAACTAAACTACTTCTAAATTTTAGTATGAAATGGAAATGGAGGTAAGCTCTACATTTTTTTAATACTGCTTAATTTTTTATTCATATAATAAACTGCCTTATGCTATTTTCCTTACATTGTCCAAGATTGCATTTGAAAGTAATTTGTTTTTTAAAGTGAGAGATATATGATCAAACTTTCTTTGATTTACATTTTAAACATTGTTTTTTCAACTCCTAACATTTAAAATTCATCTTGCTTAGCAGAAAAACAAACAAAAAAGGTAGAATGGAAGGATTGGAGAGTCTATAAATGTAACGTGTATATGTGGTCAGATTTATAAAGTGAATGAACAGTGAAGAAATGATTGAAGTGTGAGATGATGTTGACTACTTAGAATTGAAATTTCAGAAATGATGCAGTTCTTGATGATATCTATCAAGGGTTAGTTTACCAAAGTAAATAAGTCAATTGAGATGACAACAAGGATATTTGAAAACTGAGATGTCAAAGACATATCTATATTAATGTTAAAGTCAATAAGAAAGCTAATATGATTTTTTAAAAAGAGGGACAGTGAAACAAATGCCAATGTCATCAATAAATTGAGTTACTGAGTAATTAAGAGAGAGGAAGAGAGAGAGCAAGAAATGGAGGGAGAGTTTGGTATAATTTTATGGTGTACATTGGCTATACATACAGAATAGAACTGTTTGATTTTTTTAATCAATCCTTCCACCTGGACAGAATTTACTGGACAGTTGTTAAAACTTTGTTTCTCTTATTGGATTTTCTCATTGTTCTACAGATCCAGATTTTGTTTTATGATTATTTCAGGCATAGTCAAGTATAGGATAACACCAGAAATGCATAGAATGAAAAGAGGAGAAAAAATAGATTATTTACAATAGAGAATTCTACTTAGCAACAAATTAAATCCTTTTGATAATTGTGATTTTCATAACTAATTAGCCTTTAGATGGCCAAATCTTCACTTTTTCCATTACCTGTCTACCAAAATGCCCCATATTCACCAATCCAATTCAACTCCTCTGTGGCTATTAACCATATAAGATTAATTACCTTAGAACCCCCAAATGAAATTCATTGACATTTACTGTACCATTCAGCCATTTATTTTCATCAATCTTGTGATGCTTTTTGAATCACAGTTAAAACCTGTGATAAATAAAGATGCTGAAAGTTTTAAGCAACATTTCCTAATGATTTAACATTTAGGTTTTCATCAGTGTCCAAAAAAGAAATTGGGAAATAAATTTTTTGTGCAGAATCAAAGAAGCTAAGCATATGTCTTCATATTTCTGTGGTCTGAACATTTTTTAAAGATTTATTTATTTATGTATGCAAGAACTGGGATGTAGGCCAGAGGTGTGGGGGCTGAGAGGATTCACCAGAGACATGGTGGGGAGCAGAGCAGGCAGATGTACTGAAATATACTGCTGAGAGGAGCAGTGGACAAGACAGGAGAGGTCTGCTGTACCATGTGGGTTAGCTCCCTGGCCGGGGATCGAACTCATGTCTCAGTGGCTGGCTATAGCTTGATAGCGCTGTCTTTAACCCCTGTGCCATCAGGGAGGCACTGGCCTGAAAATATTTTATAATAGTTATAAACTCTGGAAATAGTAACAAATATTAATTATCTTTATGATGAAAACAACCTTCATTTTAATTAGAATAATATCAACAAGGGAGTCTACTTACTAGAGAAAAAAAGTGGAATAGTTCCTGACCTTTCTGTGTTTTAAGTTGTTAATGATCTGTTCTTGATGATGTTTAGCACCCTATTATTCTCTTAAAAGTGCACTGTTGGTGGGAGTGCAAACTGGTCCAACCACTATGGAGAGCTGTGTGGAGATTTCTGGACCTACTAAACATTGAGCTTCCATATGATCCAGCAATTCCACTCCTAGGTATTTACCCAAAGGACACAGAAACATCAATTCCAAAGAACACCTGCACCCCTATGTTTATAGCAGCACTATTTACAATAGCTAAGCTTTGGAAACAGCCCAAATGCCCAAAAATAGATGACTGGATCAAGAAGATGTGGTACATATATACCATGGACTATTACTCAGCATTCAAAAAAGATAAACACATGCAATTTGCAGCAACATGGATGGCGCTGGAAGGGATCATGCTCAGCGAAATAAGCCAGAAAGAAAAAGAAAAATACCGGATGGTCTCACTCATAGCAGGAATCTAGAGAACTTGAATAAGGGACCAGGAAAATGAATAACTATAAGAAAGTGAAAATCAAAATCAACAAAAAACTATGAACCAGAGACAGTTTTTGGGGAGTGGGGGTGGGAGGGGAGGGATTGGGGTCAGAATTGGGGGGGGTTGCAAATGTATGGGGAATATAAAAATAAAATATATTATTTAAAAAAAAAGTGTTTAAAACCAGTGGGAAATTTGGAGAAAGAAAATCCAAGTTGACTAACATGATAATGGTGTTTAATTTATATTTCATCCTGATCATCTGTATCTTATTATTTTTTAAATAAAACTGTGAATTTCCAAGGACCATTATCATTGTTTGAATAGTATAAGTTGAGACTTCCTATTCACATCCAAGTATTTCTCAATAACTCTAATAATGCTATTATGCTAATATCAATACACAAAATTGAAGTTTCCCTACAGAAAATTGTTTTTTATTATTTATTTCACATTGTTTAATTTTTTAAAGTAATATTGCAGTGTAACATTACATAAGTTTCAGCTGTGTATTATTGAGAATCAGTATGTGCATATACTACACTAAGTTCACCGCTACACGTCCAAATCTGTCTATCATCAATACCTTTGTCTCCTTTCCAACCTTTCTTTCCCCTTCTCTTATGGTAACCACTTTTGGTCTTATAGTCCAAAAGTTTTATATACTTTGTTTCTTGTTTTTCTCCATATATCACAAATGAGTGGAATCATACAACATATGTCTTTCTCTCTCTGGCCTCTTTTGTTAAGCATAATATCCTCTAGGTCCATAGTATTATTATTGCAAATGGCAAGATTTCATCCCTTTTTATTAATAGCTTTGTAAGATTCCATTGTGTATATATGCCACATCTTCTTTATCCATTAGTTAGTTGATGGGCACTTAGGTGGTATCTAGTTCTTTTTTTTATTTTTTAATTTAAATTTCATTTTTATATTCCCCATACAATTACAACCCCCTTATTTTTACTCCAATCCCTCCTTTTCCCACCCCCTACCCCCCATAGAGTGTCTCTGGCTCATAGTTGTTTGTTGATTTTGATATTTTCTTTCTTATAGTTATTCTTTTTCCTGGTACCTTATTTAAGTTTTCTAGATTCCTTCTATGAGTAAGACCATCTGCTATTTGTCTTTCTTTCTGGCTTATTTCGCTGAGCATGATCCCTTCCAGCTCCATCCATGTTACTGCAAATTGCATGTGTTTATCTTTTTTGAATGCTGAGTAATATTCCACGGTTTATATGTACCACATCTTCTTGATCCAGTCATCTATTTTTGGGCATTTGGGTTGTTTCCAAAGCTTAGCTATTGTAAATAGTGCTGCTATAAACATAGGGGTGCAGGTGCTCTTTGGAATTGATGTTTCTGTGTCCTTTGGATAAATACCTAGGAGTGGAATTGCTGGATCATATGGAAGCTCTATGTTTAGTAGGTTCAAAAAATTTCCACACAGCTCTCCATAGTGGTTGGACCAGTTTGCACTCCCACCAACAGTGCAGGAGAGTTCTTTTTCTCCAAACCCTTGCCAACATTTATTGTTGCTAGTTTTTTTAATATGTGCCATTCTCACTGGTGTAAGATGGTATCTCATGGTAGTTTTGATTTGCATTTCCCTGATTGCAAGTGATGTTGAACATTTTTTCATATGCCTGTTGGCCATTTGCATTTCCTCTTCAGAGAAGTTTCTTTTTAGCTCTTCTGCCCATTTTTTGACTGGATTATTTTCTTTGTTGTTGTTGAGTCTCATCAGCTCTTTGTAGATTTTTGTGATCAGTCCTTTATCATTACTGTTGTGTGCAAAAATGTTCTCCCAGTTGGTGGGGTTTCTCTTTGTTTTTGTTATTGTCTCTTTTGCTGTGCAGAAGCTCTTTAATTTGATGTAGTTCCAGCTGTTGATCTTTGCCTTCACTATCACTGCTTTGGGTGATGTGTCTGTAAAGATGTCTTTGATGTGCATATCATGTAGTGTTTTGCCTATATTTCCTTCTATGTATTTTATGGTTTCAGGTCTTATGTCTAGTTCTTTAATCCAATTTTAGTTGGTTTTTGTGCATGGTGTTAGGTAGTGGTCAAGCTTCATTCTTTTGCATGTAGTGACCCAGTTTTCCCAGTACCATTTATTGAACAAACTTTCTTTGCTCCAATGCTCCAATGCATATTCTTTTCTCCTTTGTCAAAGATTAGTTGACCATAAATCTGTGGGTTTATTTCTCGATTTTATATTTGATTCCATTGGTCTGTGTGTACAAAGCCATAATCATTGCTCTGTATCTATTTCTTAACTATTGCAAACAGTTGTAATTAACATGGGGATATTGTATTTAGTTAATTTCAAAGTCTACCCTTCTATGAAAAAGTAAAAGCAAATATTGAAAATAACATGTCCATCTCTGGATTGATGTACAAATAGAAAATACCAAGCAATTCATTTTATAGTATTTATAACTTGTATTAAAATAATGACATTATTTATGAAAAAAATTGACTCGTATCAATTTCAAAAATGACTTAAAAAGGTAAAACATAGAAATTTTAATTTCAGTATATATAGGACAGTAAACCCTTGCATAGTCTATGTTTTGTAATCACTTCTTAATAAATATATGGAAACAATAATTAGATATTGTAGAAACTGAACTACACGTTCCATCAAATAGTTTCCATACTGGTAAAATAAGTTTATTTTATGTTATATAAGCAAAGCTTTGTGAGAATCTAACAGCTCAAAGAAGTGACATAACAGCCTTCTACCATATTACTACTTTTATAAATTCCTAGAAATTTGTACTTTGTTGTAAATTGTATTATTTATCTATATCTTGGTTGAGGACAAGTAATGAAAAGAAAAAGACAATTCAATGAGTATATGGGATATTATAGAACTCCAGAGAGGGACTCAGCATATAGAATTGGGGCCATGGGTTTTTAATTTAGCAACATAAGATACATTATTTTTGTTGTTGTTGCTACAAATTTTTCTCTTTTTTTTTGAGGTAACATTGATTTACAACATTGTGTATACATGATTCATAGGTGTAGGATCACACCATTCAGGTGAAAGTTAACACCCCACACCTACTACCAACGCACCCACAGCCCATTGTTCCCCTCTCCATTTACTCTCCACCTCCACTTTATTCTCTGGTAGCCTTATTTCTACAGTCATAATTCCAGGGTTTATTATTGGTTTGTGTTTATCTGATATTTTGATTTGTTTCTCTATATTCCACATGTAAGTGACAACATCTGGTATTTGTCTTTTTCTTTCTGACTTAGTTCGCTAAGTGCATTCCCTTGAGTTCCATCCATGTTGTTGAAAATGCTGGGTTCATTTTTTTTAATAACTGAGTAGTAGTCTATTGTGTCTATATCCCATGTTTTCCTAATCCACTCATCTGTCATTGGGCATGTAGACTGTTTCCATAACTTGCTATTGTAAATAGTGCTACAGTGAAAAAGGAGAACAATTAATACTTCAAATTAGTGATTTTGCATTCTTCAGGGAGCTATCTTCAGGAGTGGAATTGCTGGATCTTATGGTAGATCTGTTTTTAATAGTTTGAGAAATCTTCATCTATTATCCATTGAGGCTAGAACATTCTACATTCCCACCAACAGTATTCCTCATATAGGTACATTATTTTTATGCTCTGACCTTTAGATGTAAGATATGTAAGTAGTTCTGTAAGATGGGGTATAGTATTTTATTCTTAGTTCCCCAGATTCATTTCCCTCTTATCCAGATAAGGAGAATGTCTTCTTAATAAAACCAAGTAGGAACTAGTTTTTATCAATTTACATGATAACTCATTAAGTTTTGCTTTGAAAGGGGTGCAATATTAGACTAATAAACCTTTGTTTTATATTTAAAGCCCTTTACCCGAGACACAGAGAAAATCTAAGAAATGAAAAATCTCTGTGACCATAAAGAAATGAATGAAACCATAATTAAAAATCTTTATAGCATTGACTTAAGAAAAGAAGCCAGGATGGATAGGGTAAAGTTAGTTGTATTAAAAACAAAAAAAGAAGTTTAAAAACTTTGTATATGGGGTATGAGAAGACAAAAATTTGGGGAGAGTAGAGAATGGGCAAACATATGTGAAGCTAGCCTTGAAAGATAGCTTAACTTAGCAGCTTAAGAAATGTTTTACACTTTCTTTGGTCCTTTGTGTCAGTTAATATAAAGACAAAATTTTTCCCTCTCCCCACAATTTGTTTGTCAAAATCCTACCTACATTGAGATGGCATTTGATGATGGGCCCTTTGAGAGACAATACGTTAAGTTCCTGAGGATGGACACTTATGATGGGGTTAGAACCTTGATAAGAAAATTTGCTCTCCATTGTCATGTGAGGGTATAGCAGGAAGTTGGCTGTTGCTAAGCCTGGAAAGATGCTTTCACCAGAAAATGACCATGCTGGTACCTTGATCTTGGATTCCCAGCCTCTCTAAAACCATGAGAAAACAAATCTCTGTTGTTTAAATAACTCAGTATGTTGGCTTGGTAATTAAAATGGCAATTTATGGCACATTAAATGTAAGATATTTTTCTGGGAATGTATTATAGTCTATGGGACATATGCCAGGCAATTTTAAAAGTTTTGATAGTCCAGTATGTGAAAGTCATTAGTCTGTCTGTCCTTGTGATCTTGGTGGTCATTGCTTTGGTGTGGGCTTAAATGTAAGTTCTCAGTTCTTTACAGTAAAGATGGATGCAGAAAAAAAAGAAACCATGGAACTGCTGTCATACAAATAATGCACATTTATTGAGCGCCTGTAATGTGTCAGACACTGTGGGCCCTGATGATCCAGTAGTGAGCACAGACTACCCTAACACTGCCCTTTAGGGTTTATTTTATAGAAAGGGGATGCACAATAAATTGGACAGCAGGATCTACTGAATATAAATGTTCAGAAGTTCTGCAGAGTGAAGTGAAACAAGAATCAGGATAGATGAGGTGGGATTTAATTTTAAATATGGTAGTCAGAAAAGTCATCCATGGAACGGTACCCTCTGTGTAAAGACCTTAGCACTTTCTAAGACATCTTGGGGAAGAAGGTCGTAGACAGAGGGAACAGCAAGGAGAAAGGGTTGTCAATGGCAATGTGTCTGCAAAAACAGGCAGAGTCCAATATGGCTGGAGCAGAGAGAGGACAAGAGAGTAAGAGGAAGGTTTGTGGGTATGTGTGTGGTAGGAAAGAGCAAGAGGTCAGAAAATGGGCTCTGTTAATGTTTTTGCAATGCATTTTCAGAGTGATGTTAATGAACTAGATTCAAGGTATAATTACATATAGTCACACTCACAAGAAAACTTTGTAAGTGAAATGAGAATTGTAAGTTTCATGTTGTCAGTTTTTTTAAACAGATGGTTATTTGGTTAACCTGGAGCTCTGAATACAGATGCTGTATTTTAAATAGACAAGAAGGCTGCAATTTGAGCAAAACCTTAAAGCTCCAATCTTTTTGACAAGGCAAGGTAAGCCAGAGTTTATATTCAAGGCCAAATCTATTTTCTTTGAGGCTGAGGATGGCATTCTCAATCTCTGCAATTTTCTGGATATGGTTGATATAAAATGAAGCAAGAATGCACTTTACACTGCATAGTCAATACTCTGAATAAAATCAATGCTTTACAGTCACTATTAGATAAAGATTTATTTTCAGCCCTTAGTATTGATTCAGGACTTTTAATACATATTCAGGGTTTTTCTTTGCTAAAATGGCTACTTCTAACTGATATAATTGTTTTAAAATCAAGGTTAGCATTTTACACAAGTATCTGTATTATTTATTGTTATAATATTTTGAGAATTGAAATACCATTGAAAGGGAAGAGAAGTTGGGCGACTATCTCAGCTGAAAAACCTGGAAAAGATACCTATTTACATAGTGATTTTAATAGTCATCCTTAATTTTTTTTTTTAAATTGTTATCCTGTATGAAGATTTCCTGATTACAGGAGAAAGAACTGAGATGGCACACTAACTTGACAATGGTAATGTTTTACACTATTTCTGGATAAAGGCAACAGAGATAAGCACAGTGTGGCAGAAGAAGAGGGTTTATCTGTCCCTGACTACCTTCAGTGTTAATATGTACTGACAAGTTCTTGCTATCTATCACCATGGCCACGTCACTAACGTTCCATTTGAACTCCTTGCCTTTCATTTTTTTAAATTAATTAATAAATATTTTTTTTTTACATCATTCTTCATTTTTGTACTATTTGTGCTTTCTCTTCTTGGTTATAGTCCCCATGAAACTGCCACCAACAATTCATCTGTGTACCATCACTGTAGTCCCTTGTGCACTTCCCACCCCTGTTTTGCTCCTACTCCCTTCTCCCTCCACCCTGCAGAATGTCTCTGGTTTATAGTTGCCTCTTGATTTTGATTTTTACTTTATTATAATTACTTTTTTTTTCCTGATCCCTTATTTGGATCCTCTACGTTCCCCCTACATGTGAAAACATCTGGTATGTTTTTTTTTTCATTCTGGCTTATTTCACTGAGCATGATCCCTTCCAGCTCCATCCATGTTGCTGTGAAAGGCATGAGTTTATCTTTTTTGATTGCTGAGTAATATTCCTTTCAATTTCTACATTCCTTCAGTCCATCTTTCATATCAGCATAATATTCTAAATATCTAATTTATCATCAAAATTCTGGAAAGGCTTGTGAGTGTTTCCAGAATAAATTCTGGGCTCCAAATATAAGATCCTGGTAATCTGGTACAATTTCTCTTTGCAAGTGCTTTCTCAGTAACATGACCCCAAACACAAGCCCTCTTTTGCAGTACTAGTCACTAGTTTTGGTGCCTGGTGACTTTAATCTGGCCGTATGCTCAGGCTGGTTTGCGCTTCCATCTCAGTCTTAAATAAATTATATGTGGGGTCCAGTGAAAAATTAGAATGCAAGCCCCTTTGTTAAATATTAAGTATTCAAAGATGGCAACAGTGAAGCATCAAACAAATGTGGAGCCAACTGATGCGGGACCTCATGGCATTGCACAAGTCATGCTCCAGGAGGACATATGTTTCCTTGCTCTTCACTGACTGCAATTTAATGTTTCAAGTTATAAATCGCAGGTTCTTTTTATGAGAAACTTATTAAAGTCCTTTAAGTCATAACAAACCATAACTTTTAATTACTATGCCACAGTGGATATTATCTATTTACTTACCCTTTAGTCTACTTAGTATTTACATATGTGACAAAAATCTAAAGAAACTGACTGAATTTTACTCATCCTTTATTTCTCCTCCTTCCTTCTTAAACTTATACTTTAATTATGGCTGATGAGACAGAAATGAAATTGTGACCTTCCATATCACACTAAATAGAAGTGAAAGTTTTTTGTGTCTCCGTGAGGTCCCCAGATAACCATGGAATTGGTTGCACTGACACCTATTTACTCTCCTGTTTTTCCGTAGCCTCAGGATTTGTCCCCAACAGTCTATAATGTACCAGCATCAGTCAGTAGGCAGCCTGATCATTTTCTGCATTATTTTTTCATAGTACCGTGGGTCAGTTTTGACACTGGCTTCTGTCTGGTAAGACAGTTAGTATCACTAGAATAGTAGAAAAAGGCAATAAACATTAAGCCCCAAGGAAAAAGAAAATAAATATAATAAGAAATGGTAGAAAAAAAAAAAGGAGTGTCTTGAGATAAGCCTGCAAGTTAGCAGAAAGACTGTTATTGAGAATATTTTTATCATTTTTATTAAGATACATGTGTTTATAGCACTGCATAAGTTACTCTGACATCTATATATATGACATTATCAATAATACTTATTTTAAAAATATTTTCTTTTTTATTAAAGATGTATTTATTTATTTATACAAGCACTGGGTACAGTCAGAAGCACGGGAGGGTGAGAGAATTCACCAGAGCCAGAGCATGGAGCAGAACAGGCAGATTGACAAAGTACACTGCTGGGGGAGCAGCGGGAGCGGCTGGAGAAGTCTGCATCCCTGTAGGACCCTTGCTGGTGGCTGGGGGATCGAACCGGCGCTGCAGAGGCTGCGGGCAGCTTTGCAGCCCAGCGGTCAACTGCTGTGCCACCGGGGAGGCCCTAAAAGCTATTTTCTATAAAATAAATAACAATACATAGCAAGTGAAATTTGTAAAATCTCAAATTTTGTGTCTCCAATATAGGCACACTTTCCAATAATTCAAACATCTCTGAAATTGTGTTAAAAAACTTTTTTCCCCCTTTTTTGTGGAGTAAGTAAAGGGAAAACAATAATAACAGTCCCAAATGTGACCAAAATACGGAGGAGGCGGTGGTTGGGGATTTTCTTTCCCTTAAGATGGGCTTCAGAAGTTAAAGAGGATTTTCAACTTCAGCATCTAAAATTTAAATTAACTGGAATATTTAATTATTATGGGAATTATTGGAATCATTGATTCTGTCAATTCCAGTCACTGTTGATTACCATTTATCCAGAGAGATTAGATTCATCTTTGACAAAATTGTGAAGTTCATAATATTTGCCTTTTACAACCACATTAATTACCCTTTATTCCTTTTTTTCGTGCAAACAGAAGGTCCTTTGGTGCAGCAAAAAAGAAAAATAATATTTTGACTAATAGAATATAGGGAGAGTGAGATCTAGCGAGGGAGAAGGAGAAGTTCCATTTACTTTCTGGTACCTGGTGTGCAGATAGAGTTGCAGTTCCAGGAGACCCAGGCTAAGACAAGTTCTGCTATATCTGGAGCTGTGCCCTGTGGCCTCAAGGGACAAAATCTTACTAAGTCCTGCTACCACTGGAGTGGTAAGGTGCCACATGTGAGGTTGGGTAAATTGCTCCTGCTCCACGGTGCGGTGTGAGGAGGGAGGCAAAAGCCCACTGCACTGCTGGCTGGCAGGTTTGGATGAAAAGAGAGTGAGCCAAATGCATCACTTTCTATTAAAGGCACCTCAGAAATGGCTGCTCAACTCCCCTTCCCAGCAGAACCCCTTGCTCAGGGTGATATGGGTAGAATTCAGAACACAACACTGCACAGGCATTGTCTATCTGGCTTGGATGGTGACCTCCACATCAGACAGTGGAGTTCAAACTCTTACTTCATCAGCACTGGCTGCTGCAACATTGCGAATAACTTCTTCTCAGTGTTTTTTCTGATGGGCTTACACCTTGTGTGCACAATGCAATTTATTATTTGTTTGTTTATTTATTTTTGCCAGGAACTCTCATGATAAGAAAATACCAAGTGAAAATGTTTTGTAAATATCTACATAATAATTTAGATCCAGATAGAGGGGTAACTCTTTATCTGGAACTGAGATCCTGGATTCATTTTGTATATCTGAAGCAAATTTTTCCTTAACTATTCATCCTTCAAGATAAAAAGGGGAAAGTTACAATTTTCTGTATTTTGTTCCAAAAAGTTGTTTTATGAGTTAGCAAGGCAAAGTTATTGGAGTGTTTTGAACATTCAATATAGGTTATATAAATGTAGATTACAATGAAAGTAGGTAGACAAATTACTTGTTTTACAACATTGTGAGAAAGTTAATGAATTCAGCAGAAGCAACCCATTATGCAGAGACATCTAGGAGGAGTAAAAATAAATGTTTGCTTGTATTTGCAAAATGACCTTGAGCATGCACTATCTGACCTCCCTGTATGCATCGATCAATTCTGCTGTATTTAGAAAGATCCTGAGGGAAATGAGGCATTACCAGAGTACTGGAAATGCTTACAAGGTCTTCAACAGTAGGACAAATATTTTCATCGTGTTGAGGGCCTGTGTTGTGCCAAAGTATAATTAGGTTGGGTCTGATTTCATTTTCAATTAAAGTGATCAGCTTAATTCACTTTTCTTCCAGTTACTAACAAGGTAAATTTGATATTTCTGGCTTAATAAGAGTGTGTCCTTGTTCCTGTAACTATTTAGGATTTAGTTTTTATTTTTCCAGGTTACTAAAGTGAGTATAGTTCTTACTTTCTTACAGCTAAGCAACTAAATTAAGTTGACAATCTTTACTGAGGGCCTAATGTGGGTCAGGAAAAGAGAAAGCAATTGGAAAAATACTAGAAATATCCTCTGTAAATCTTGGACACACCATTTGAAGTAGGAAGTTCAGAATGGCAAAATCTTGATGTACCTGAGAGAAATAGGAGTTGAGCCTATTTAGCTTGTTAGCAAGATAATGGTCTGGGCCAAAGATATTACATCCTGAAGTTTTGATTCAATCTTTAGATGATTGATAAACAGTATAAAAACCAGAAATATGATTTTTAAAATTCATTCCATTGGTAATAGAAAAAATAATCTGTGCATATCCTAAGTCCTTAAAACCTGGGAGTAAGTGGTTATATAACAGGTCTATAAGACAAATGACCAATATGCTGAGCCAAATATTTCTTGTTAGCAGTTCACCTATCCATGGAATGCTTTTAATGAGATATATTACTTGTCTAGGATTGCTTAATACATATGAATCTAGAATCTATGGGTTAATGAGGCTGTCTACTTGGAAATACCATATAAGAGATGAAATGACTTGAGTATAAAGTGGGGATATTTCACAACTCAAATGTTGTCTTCTATGTAAGTGAGATGACTATGCACTTTATTAGAAATCTCCTCTATTAATCTTGGACACACTGTGATGGTATATTTTGTGTGCTAGAAGAAAGACTCTTTGTAGTTATGGTGGAGACTCTAGCGCTTCTGCCGCTCTACCTGTGTCTCCTGCCTACTTGTATTTTTGGAACTATTAATGAAATTTGACACTGGGTTAAATCTTGATTCTTATAAGTTGATTTCATAATATGATTCTTTTATATTATATTAGGTAATGCAAAATATTCATGGATATTCAAAAAGGATAAAGATTTCACCTTGTTGAAATTTTAGAAATAGACTGACTTAACTAGCCAAATATGTCCTTAGAATTTTCCAACTTTATCCCTTATCTCTTTTTCTTTTTCACAAGGGGATGGTAGTATATATAGGTAAGGGGTAAGGATAATAACAAGTGAACTTTGATGTGTACAGTAATCTTAGAAAATTTGTTGTACCTAATAGTGGAAATGGGTGAGATAGAAATGGAAGTATCAGGGTCAGCATTTTTTTTAAGATTTATTTATTTATGTATGTAAGAGCTGGGGTACAAGCCAGAGATGAGGGGCAGGTGAGAGGATTCACCAGAGACAGAATGGGGAACAGAACAGGTAGACTAACTGAAACACACTATTGAGGGAAGCAGCGGGCTAAACAAGAGAGGTCTGCTTTGCCATGTGGGTTTCTCTCTGGCCGGCTGGGGATTGCTTCATAGTGCAGTGCTTTGTCCCTTGCACCACCAGGGAGGCCCTGGGTCAGCATTTTAATCTGGGTGAGATAGTGTCTTTCAGCGGTCATTATCTCTTCAAGGAAAAACCATGTTGGATTCTGGTGTGTTTAGAGAATCTGATTGTTGGGCCTGGGGTTCTTCTTTGCCACACCAGCAGAACTACACTGTGTGTATATGCATATGTGTGTTAGTATGTAACAAACTAAGCTCCCCAGGTCTGGAGCTGAAAGTTAAAATATAATACCTATAAATCATATGGATAATATACTCCACACATATTGTCAAAGAGAAAAGACTTTATAAAAGCCATAAATAGAATTTTACTTGTCTAGGGATAAGGAAATGAAAAGAAGAAAAAGAAAAGAAAAAATAATTTAGTGGCTACAAGGAAAAAAATTCCATAATATAAAACCAACAATTTTTATGAAAAAAAAAATTCAAAAATTTGTTTACAAGAATAATTACTTGTTCTTATACATAAAAGTCTACAAGGTACCTACACAAAACTAGAATAAAAACTGGACATATAATATATATATATTATATATTATATATATATTATATATAGTATATTATATATATTATATATATAGTATATTATATATAATATATATATTATATATAATATACTATATATTATATATATATATATATATATATATAGGAGAATCTTAGAGAAATTTAAAAAAAGTTTCAAGAAAGTTTGAGGGGCCTCCCCTGGTGGCGCAGGCGGTTGAGCACAGCACTGTGAAGCTTTCCACAGCCTCTGCAGTGCAGGTTCAATCCCACATGGCACGGAAGACCTCTCCTGTCTCTCCTGCTGCTCCCCTCAGCAGTGTATTTCAGTCAGTCGGCCTGTTCTGTTCCCTGCTCTGTCTCTGGTGAATCCTCTTACCCTCTCGCACATCTGGCCTGTACCCTGGTTCTTGTATGCACGAATAAATAAATCTTACAAAAAAAAATTTTAAAAAAAGAATAAAGAAAGTTTGAAGTCCAGACAATGAGAGCATCACAATAATAGCCAGTGATTTCAATATCCAGTTTCATCAATGGATGTAGATATAAATTATTGTGTAGATTTGTCTAAGGAAGACAACAGTATTCCTGTCAAATGATTTCTCATAGTAGGATGTAATCACATGTAATAGATAGGTGAGATGTGGGGAATTTATAGAATTAAATTAAGATATGAAATTATCATCATCCTAAAAAAGTCAAATTTTGTTTAAACCTGAAGTGGAAATGTAGAAATGAACATTTCTATTACCAGACTGAAAGTCCTCTTTTTCAGTCCTTTTGTCTCCTGGCTTTTATCCATAGCATTTTAAGCAGGTGATTAAATCTTAACATGGCTTCATTCCTGTCTTCTTTATTGCTTGTTTTTAGTATTCTATCTTTAGATGTTAGGTATTCATGCAACTGCCACTCCTTTGCACTATAACTCATATATTTGATCCCAAATCTAAACTTAAATTTTTAACTGCTTTTATAGAAGAAACAAGCTTCATATTTTTGTCAAAAATAATCTATTAGAAAAATAATTTCCATAAACAGGACTATAGGGAAAAAAGATAATAAAAAGGTCTGAGGTCTTTTTTGACTATCAAGCAGTAGAATTACAGACTAAATTTAGGTAGAGAGCAGATAGTGAATTAATTAACATAGTGTTGTTGAGTGCATAGCAATTTAGTTTGTAAATTTCATTTCTATATGAATGTTTCTAGCAATTACATTTTCATAACAAATGTAGTTATTAAAATTTTCCATAAAACTTTATAGCAACAGAAACTATCAGAAATAAAAATAAAAGAAAGGTTAACAAGAGTAGAATATTACAACAGAACTTTCTTCTTTCAACAAATAAAATAGCTGAAAATCCATTTCATTATGACAAGCTAGAGTGTGTATTAGCATAAAGGAAAACCTTAACCCACACGCCTAATGGTCTATATTTGTTTTGTCTTTTGTTAATTGATATGTATGTTATCTTCCAATAATTCCTTATCTCTTTAACAACATGTAATACGTAGTCTAGTGTTGATATTCTTAACAGTGCTTATAAAAATATTTTCTTAATCTTCTTGATAATGAAAAATTTGTTACCATTACTTTTAAAATGTAGTTTAATGTTTGCAAAAGCAATTTTAACCAAAATTGTAAAAGCATATTTTTTGACACACACACACATCAATATGTACATTTTATTTTCTCATGTTGACACTATCTTAAAGCAGTAAAGATTCTATTTTTATTGTTTTTCTCACTCTTCCCCATCTCTACTTTCAAATATAAATTGTGTCTTTCTTCTCTGATATCTTAAGAGATGAAACTTTTTGCATATCTTTGAAAAGTGTATCTTATTACTATTTTATTGAACAGAATTTTATTGGAGTGATCAACACAGTGATGCCTACTGTGTACAGACAAGACAAGCGAGATTTATGTCCCTGATGCTTAACCTAACTGTAAAATCCCAAAATTTGTCCTATACTTTATAACTGCCATTCTTTTCTATCAGTTTTCTCCTGGCAAACTATTTCCCATATCTCTGCATATCAAAATGCACATCCTCTACAACTGCCCCAAGATATCAGTTTCCTTTATGTGGTACTTTCCAAATAGTCTTTAAAAAAAAAAAAAAAATTCTGCTAAGCTCCCCCAGAAGACAGAGATGGCTCCTGGAAGAGCCAGAGGGGAGCGGAGAAGTTCACCCAAGATGTCAGTCAGTCCGAGCAACACAGTGTCCCAACGCATACGACAAATTAGAAAACAGACAGTAGGGAGTAGAAGAACCACACGCAACCTAAAAACTCCTCAGGAAAGAAGCACACCACAAAAAGAAAACCACTCCCCAGATTGCAACGACAGCAACTTGGAAGAACTTCTGAGCCTTCCAGAAAGAGAATTTAAAATTGCCATGATTAAAAAAGTGATAGATCAGAAGAAGGAAATTGAGTCCCTAAAGAGGGAAGTAAGAGAAATGCAGGAGATCAAAGAATTAATGGAGGAACTAAAGAACTCTGGGAAAAGCAATGAAAGCAGAATAGATGAAATGGAAGAACGAATAAGTAATCTTGAAGACACAGAAATAAAAAGAACCAAAACAGAAAAGGAAAGAGAAGTACGAAGGAAAAAGAATGAAGAAAGACTTCGGGAACTATCTGACTCCATGAGGAAAGGAAATATAAGAGTTATAGGAATTCCAGAAGGAGAGGAGAGAGATGTAGGAACAGAGAAAATATTCATGGATATAATTGAAGAGAACTTCCCAAATGAGAAGAAGGAGCTGAAAATTGATATACAAGAAGCAAGAAGAACACCAAACTTCCACGACGAAAGGAAAAACACAGCAAGACACATAATAGTAAAGCTCCCAAGAATCCAGGACAAGGAAAAAATAATGAAGCTGACAAGAGGGAAGAAACAGATAACATTCAAAGGAAAACCAATCAGGCTGACATCAGACTTCTCTGAAGAAACACTACGGGCAAGGAGAGAGTGGAGGGACATAGTCAACAGACTCCAAGAAAACAGATGCCAACCAAGAATACTCTATCCCGCAAAGCTCTCTTTCCTCCATGAAGAAAGAATATGGACCTTCCCAGACAAAGAGAAACTCCGGAATTTCATTGCGACTAAACCCCCACTCCAAAAAATACTACAAGGAATCCTAAAGCCAGAACCTCAGAGGGACGAATAACAACGAAAGAAGACCAAAAAAAAAAAAAAGTTATTAAAAGAATAAATAAATAAAATCAAAGGAAAGACAAACATAATGGCAAATACAGATGCTAACATATCAATATTAACTCTAAATGTAAATGGACTAAACTCTTCAATAAAAAGACACAGAGTTGCAGCCTGCATTAAGAAACAAAACCCAACCTTTTGCTGTCTCCAGGAAACACATTTAGCTACAAAAGATAAAAATAGGCTCAAAGTCAAAGGATGGAAAACAATCCTACAAGCAAATGGGCCAAAAAAGAAAGCAGGAACAGCTATACTTATATCAGATAAAACAGACTTCAAACTCAAAAAAATAAAAAGAGACCCCAATGGTCACTACATTATGATTAAGGGGACAATACTTCAAGAAGAAATAACACTCATTAACATATACTCACCAAACGAAAGAGCACCAAAATATATCAGACAACTGTTGTCCTCTCTGAAAACAGACATCAGAGAAAACACATATGTAGTGGGAGACTTCAACACACCACTATCAACAATGGATAGATCAACAAGACAAAAAATAAGTAAAGAAACTAAAGCTCTAAATAAGGACCTAGAGCATTTGGGCTTAACAGACATCTATAGAACACTAAACCCAAAAAAAACGGAGTACACATTTTTCTCAAGCGCACACGGATCATTCTCCAGGATCGATCACATACTGGGGCACAAGACAAACATCAACAGATACACCAAGATTGAAATCATACCAACCATCTTTTCTGACCACGAAGGCATCAAACTAGAAATAAATCATAAAAAGAAGGCAAGGAACTATCCTACCTCATGGAGATTAAAAGCCACACTACTGGAAGACCACTGGACTAACGAGGAGATCAAAGAAGAAATTAAAAAATTCTTTGAATTGAATGACAAGGAGGACACCAATATCCTAAATGTATGGGATACAGCAAAAGCAGTAATAAGAGGAAAATATATAGCAATAGAAGCTCACATCAAAAACAAGAAAGAACTCAAAGAAACAACCTAATCTCGAAGCTCAAAGATCTAGAAAAAGAAGAACAAAAAAAACCCCAGAACCAGTAGAAGAAAAGAAATAATAAAAACCAAAGCAGAAATAAATGAAATTGAAACTAAAAAAACAATCCAAAAGATCAATGAAACCAAGAGCTGGTTCTTTGAAAAAATAAATAAAATAGACAAACCCCTAGCCAGGCTCACAAAGGAAAAAAGGGAGAAAGCACAAATACACAGAATCATAAATGAAAGAGGAGAAATCACAACGGACACAGCAGAAATCAAAAGAATAATCAGTAACTACTATGAACAGTTATATGGAAACAAGTTCAACAATCTAGAGGAGATGGACAAATTCCTACAACTCTACAATCACCCAAAGCTAGATAAAGAAGAAATAGAACACCTAAACAGACCAATTACAAGCAGCGAAATTGAAATGGTAATTAAAAACCTCCCCAAAAACAAAAGCCCAGGACCTGATGGATTTACAAATGAATTCTACCAAACATTCAGAGACGAATTAGTGCCTATCCTTCACAAACTCTTCCAAAAAATTGAGAAGGAAGGGACAATACCAAACACGTTCTATGAAGCCAATATTACACTAATACCAAAACCGAATAAGGACAACACAAAAAAGGAAAACTATAGGCCAATCTCCCTAATGAACACTGATGCAAAAATCCTCAATAAAATTTTAGCTATCAGAATCCAACAATGTATCCATAAGATAATTCACCACGACCAAGTTGGATTCATTCCAGGGGCACAAGGATGGTTTAACATCCGAAAATCAATCAACGTTATCCAACACATCAACAAAAAGAAATATAAAAACCATATGATAATATCAATAGATGCTGAGAAAGCTTTCGACAAAGTGCAACACCCATTCATGATAAAAGCCCTTGAAATTCTTGGGATACAAGGAACATACCTCAACATCATAAAGGCCATCTATGACAAGCCAACAGCCAGTATCATTCTCAATGGTGAAAAGCTGAAAGCAATTCCATTAAGATCTGGAACAAGACAAGGATGTCCACTCTCACCACTGCTTTTCAATATAATACTGGAAGTGCTAGCCAGAGCAATAAGACAAGAGAAAGACATCCAAGGAATCCAAATAGGAAAAGAAGAAGTCAAACTGTCACTATTTGCAGATGATATGATAATATACATAGAGAACCCCAAAATCTCCACAGAAAAACTAATTCAACTCATCAATCAATTCAGTAAAGTGGCAGGATACAAAATCAACACGCAAAAGTCAGTAGCCTTCCTATACACAAACAATAAATCTGAAGAAGAAGAAATCAAAAAAACCACCCCTTTTATTATCGAAACAAAAAAAATCAAATATTTGGGAATAAATCTAACAAAAGAGGTAAAGGACCTATACAAAGAAAACTATAAAACACTGTTAAAAGAAATAGAAGAAGACACAAAGAAATGGAAAGACATCCCCTGCTCATGGATTGGAAGAATAAACATTATTAAAATGGCCATCCTACCAAAAGCAATATACCGATTCAATGCTATTCCAATCAAAATCTCAATGGCATTCTTCAAAGAAATAGAACAATTATTGATGAAATTCATATGGAATCACCAAAAACCCCGAATAGCCAAAGCTCTACTGAAAAAAAAAGAAGGAAATGGAGGCATCACACTCCCAGACTTCAAACTATACTACAAAGCCATAATCATCAAAACTGCATGGTATTGGAACAAGAACAGACATACAGACCAATGGAATCGAATAGAAAATCCAGAAATAAACCCACAGATTTATGGTCAACTAATCTTTGACAAAGGAGCAAAGACTATGCATTGGAGCAAAGAAAGTTTGTTCAATAAATGGTGCTGGGAAAACTGGGTCGCTACATGCAAAAGAATGAAGCTTGACCACTACCTCACACCATACACAAAAATCAACTCAAAATGGATTAAAGAACTAGACATAAGACCTGAAACCATAAAATACATAGAAGGAAATATAGGCGAAACACTACGGGATTTGCACATCAAAGACATCTTTACAGACACATCACCCAAAGCAGTGATAGTGAAGAGAAAGATAAACAGCTGGGACTACATCAAATTAAAGAGCTTCTGCACAGCAAAAGAGACAATAACAAAAACAAAGAGAAACCCCACCAACTGGGAGAACATTTTTGCACCCAACACTAATGATAAAGGACTGATCACAAAAATCTGCAAAGAGCTGATGAGACTCAGCAACAACAAAGAAAATAATCCAGTCAAAAAATGGGCAGAAGAGCTAAAAAGAAACTTCTCTGAAGAGGAAATGCAAATGGCCAACAGACATATGAAAAAATGTTCAACATCACTTGTAATCAGGGAAATGCAAATCAAAACTACCATGAGATACCATCTCACACCAGTGAGAATGGCACATATTAAAAAAACTAGCAACAACAAATGTTGGCGAGGATGTGGAGAAAAAGGAACTCTTGTGCACTGTTGGTGGGAGTGCAAACTGGTCCAACCACTATGGAGAGCTGTGTGGAGATTTCTGGACCTACTAAACATAGAGCTTCCATATGATCCAGCAATTCCACTCCTAGGTATTTACCCAAAGGACACAGAAACATCAATTCCAAAGAGCACCTGCACTCCTATGTTTATAGCAGCACTGTTTACAATAGCTAAGCTTTGGAAACAACCCAAATGCCCAAAAATAGATGACTGGATCAAGAAGATGTGGTACATATATACCATGGAATATTACTCAGCATTCAAAAAAGATAAACACATGCAATTTGCAGCAACATGGATGGCACTGGAAGGGATCATGCTCAGCGAAATAAGCCAAAAAGAAAAAGAAAAATACCGGATGGTCTCACTCATAGCAGGAATCTAGAAAACTTAAATAAGGGACCAGGAAAATGAATATAAGAAAGTGAAAATCAAAATCAACAAAAAACTATGAACCAGAGACACTTTTTGGGGGGTGGGGGGCGGGAGGGGAAGGATTGGGGTCAGAATGGGGCGTTTGCAATTGTATGGGGGAATATAAAAATAAAATTTAATATTTAAAAAAAAAAAATTCTGCTGATTACATGGACAGTATACCTCCTATTTATGTTACACTATCTAATATGACAAGAGTTTTCATTATTATACAAATGGAAAATTGGCTTTTAAGAGGAGGAAGATAATTACCCTATTTAAACAAACATATATAATCATATCACAACTTTCTGTGTTGCTGAATTCTTGGTTTGAAGATTAATTTTGTGTCGGGGCATTAAGTCGTCTTTGCAAAGTAAGGCAAATTAGATAGTGGGCTTTGGATCTGAAGGTTCTTCTGAAACCATTACATATAACTTCCAAAGATAGTTTTTTTTTTTTTTGACAAATTGAGATGTATTTTTTTCTTATTATGTTTTAATTTTAATTTTACATAGCAAGGTAACTTGAGATAGCTTTTATGGTTGTTCCTCAGGTACAGCAGAATGCACTAATTGTGAAGAGAGATCTAGTCTTTTAAAATGGAGATGGTATTGGGAGACCTAATAAGTATTTTTATAAGACCTGTCTGTATTTTTATAATAACTGGTGTGATTTGTTCAATCTTTTTCAAATATGTCTGAGTGTATACAGAAGTTGACTTTGCATACATAATGAATACCATTGGTATTCATGAGTGAAGGGAATATTGGGTAAAACCTCATTTTATCTATCCAAAATATTTACTTTAAAAAATAGATGGGAATTGACAGTGGATAAAAGGCAACTGCTGATGCTGGCCACAGATCATGTTAGAGTCAGCAATATATTTTTATGGAAAACAACTGAAACACCAATCAAAAATATTGCCAGTTTCTAGGATATAATGCAAATTTAGACATGCGTGTTATCAAGAATTGGGATGAGTATAGTATATTCAGGATAAGGAAAGATAAAAGTTCAGACATACAAGCATATTCTCTCTAGTTTTCCTATAACATGAGTGTTTTTCTAATTCACAAACACTAATTTGAAAGGAATTAGCACTCCCTGTTTATTGCAGCACTGTTTACAGTAACCAAATTATGGAAATATTCTAAATGTCCCCAAACAAAAGAATGGATCAAGAAGATGTGGTACATATACATGATGGAGTATTACCTTATGATCAAAAAGAATAAACTCATAACTTTTGTGATAAGGGGTAATGCTAAATGAAATAAGTAAGAAGGAGAAAGATAAATACCAAAAGATGTTACTAATATATGGAATATAGAGAAACCAAACTTAGTGTCAGATAAAGACAAGTTTAAAATCTAATCTTTGAAAGCTGACTATAGAATTAACACATCCAAAAGGGAGAAAGTTTGGGAGAGTGATAAGAACAAAGAGTGAAGGAAGCACAATGGAGTATTGTGGTGGACTAAGGGTGATTTTGGTGGTGATTCACTACTGTGGCAGTACCTGATGGGGGTATTTTAATATTACCTCAATTAAAAAAATAAATAAATTTTAAGGGTGGTTTTCCATATTGTCTTACATTCAGAATAGATGTATATAGAAACAATGTTGGCCCTCTTAATGGTGGCTCAAATGAAGGATATAGTTTTCATATAATGCATGAAGGTGAGAAATAGGCTATTGTTGATATTAGCTTTCAATTCATTGAACTGAGATGTGTGTCTTTATCTTGGCTTGCCCCACATGTCGTGGGATGGCTTCAGTGCCCCCTAAGTATCACATCCTCACATTATATTCAAAGACAGTACCCTAACATTAAAGTCTGCTTTCTTTGTACAATGCTACAACAGCATTTAGCTACATTAGTAAATGAGTACATTATTCTAATATGTAATTCATGAACTATAGAGATTCTTCACAAGGAAATTGCCATAATATCAAGTAGGACTGATTAAAACAAGTATCCCAGAACTTAGAGATTTCGCTTTGCCACCAGAAGGATCAGAAGGATAGAGCCAGCTCCACTTGTATGTTGGTAATTCTGTCAATCAAGAAGAAGACTTCTGGTAAGAGGCCAACTATGTGTCAGTGCATCTCCGCTTAAAAACCTTGACAATTTTTGTTCCATTCTGATAACATGTGAACATTTCATATAAGAGAAATATAGAGGCATCTTGCTCAGAAAACAGATACTGTGAAAAAAAAATACTTCTACCAGAAGAAGCTAGTAATTTAGCTTTCCATATAGAGAACTCTTTTAATATTACACATGATGAAAAATAGTAGAGGAAGAAGCAGTACACTTAACAAGGAGGGTGAAGAAACATGAGGCACAAAGCATCTGCTATTCTATCAAATCAAGTGAAGGATAAACATCTAAAGAAGTGGCATTTGTGAGAGGAGTATGAAAATAAAAAGAACCCAGAAATTGGAACAAATTCCATATTTCAGATAATAGTGCACAGGTGTCATTAGACCCCACCTATTTCATTGTTTATTTTTGCCAAGGTATCTTTAAACATGAATTATCATTGGTGCACAAGCAACTTATATTTCCTTGTACAACTTTGTTTTTAAAATAGCTGTTCGAAAATTCTTAGCTCAATCTATGCCATCATTAATTCTCAGGATAAAACTAAATAGATTATTGAACATAATCCACAGGTGATATCAACATAACTCAGATTTGCTTCTTATGATCACCACTTAGGTGTGGGGTTATTATATTGGATTGAATGAAGAAATAGTCTTGATAGAAATTGAGTTAGAATAAATTATACAGTTTGATTATTATAGCAGCTTTGATAGTTTTAAAGTATACTAAATCATGAAAATGTAACAATATTGATTTGAGTGTGTTCTCAAAGCAATAAAAGGTAATGTTTTTCAAATTGCTTTATCTAAGAATATTGATATAGTTAGTATCCATTTAAGAAATTTGTCTCTCTGGAAATCTTGACCTTTGTAAAGATAAACTAAGAAAGGATCACTCTGCCAAAACAGGTCCTATGTCATTTCTTCAACTACCACATTTATCTTATTCATTTAATGTGCCTTAACACAGGAATTTAAAAATCAAATTTCCTCACAAAATAGAATTAGTAATCCCATATTAATTGATGTTAAAATTAATTTTGAAAAATGATTCAAGGAATATATATTGTAACGTTGCCACATATATGCTTCAGCAAGTCATACCAGATCTAATAATAAACATGATCTAATAATAATGTTCTAATAAACAGATCTAATAATAAACATGTTCCTAATGATTGTCTCTACCCACTCATGAAAATCCTGGAGGCCTCCTCTATATGGTCTCAAGTGTCTACAGTAGACTTCTCAGGAGAGCTTACTGAGGGCTCTTCTTCACATCAGTACCATTTTTAGGCACCCACTATTATAAAACTACCTGAGGAAGTTTCTCCATGGTTCCTAATGTCTGATACAACTGTTCTCATTGACTAGTCTTGGCAGAATATGAGCTATCCAGTGGAAAAAGAAAATAATCAAGTAATATTTCTCATTATATCATTAATTTAATATCTTGTGTTTGTATTTTTAAATTTAAGCATTTCTCTTAAAGTTCGAGTTCATAGGGCAAATTAAGTATGATGCAATTAGGGATATAGACTAATTAGGAAGCAGTGTGTCTTTTCTTGAGTCTCAAGGTATTTTTTGAGATCTTACATCAGAGACATCATGAATACTTATCAAAATACAACTTCCTTGGCTCCATAGCGTGTATATCAGAGAGTCTGCAATGGAGTCTGAAATCTGGGTTCTTTAGATCTTGCTATGTGATTTTTTAAGTATGCAGGTATGGAAACATTTGCACTATGCATGCCACTTTTGGTAGTAAATATATTATGACAAAAATGATGGCAATGGTGAACAGTGGGTTTATTTTGTTAGAATATCTTTGTGTTTTGCTGCCAATATGAACAGGTGATAGGAATGTAAGCACTGCGGTAGTGAGAAAAGACATGCCATTTTTCTCAAGCAAATGCAAGCGACTATTGAAGACTGGCTGTCTTAATGATATTTACTTTCTGTATCTGATGTTTAGTTTTTATAGTTTTGTAGTTATAAAACATTTTATTAATTAAATATTGCAGGAAACTTTTTTTTCTAGTTTCAATTCCCCCTTGCCTTTAAATCTTTTTTTCACTAGTTTTATTAGAAAATAAATATCACAAAAACAGATACATTAATATTTGATTTTGTTTTGAGTTCTCTTAGGAACTTTCTGTTATAGCAGAGCAGACTGTGTGCTATTTTATTTAATGCCCACAAACCTATGAGATATCCATTGTTATTCTCATTTCATAGATAAATGAACAGACCCTCAAAGAGGTTAATTAACTTGACCAAAATCACACAGCAAATTAGTGGTAAAACCAACACCAATTTCAGAAGTCCAGGGGGCTGTCTGTAACATCATGTTACTTATTTAAAAACATACTTTGTTTTTTCTCTTTTAAATGCACATTATTTTCTTCTCTGTCCCAGAAGAATCTTGAAAATCCACAAATGGCAATCTTTAAAAACAGATTGCTCAAATGATTTTGATGGAAGTCCTCTTTTAAAAAGAAATTTGAAGTACATGTTCATGAGATACTATTACAGTATGTGCTTGTGTATGTGTGTATGTTTGTGTGTGTGTGTGTGTGTGTGTGTGTTGCAGAGTGAATAAAGGATGATTCTGCTATGAGCAATTTTGTCTAAATAGGCAAGCAAAATTAAAATTAAGACAAGTGAACGGGAAATAATTTTCCATTCTGTCACCCAGGTACTCTTGCCATGTGATTTTTATATCTTTTACTGCTACTTTCCCAATGGAGAGGACATGATGTCAGGCTAGTTGTTCAAACATGCCTTATTCATTTTAAAAGCACATGTGGAACTCTGCAAATAATCAACCACAGATTACTAAAATTTTCTCAGATTTGAGCCTTCTGCACTATTCCAATTAAAGTGCATCTCTCTCTCCACCATGGGAATTGCATTGTATAACTGATTACCAAGCACATCATGTAAACGGCTCTTAGGAACTGCAAACAGCCCATTATGGAGAATGCACCTTATTAACAAAGGTCATATTAGAATCTCACCCTGGTAACTAATCGCGTCAAATGTACAGTACATCAATAGACACATAGACTAGGAAGCAGCGTTTTCCAATTAAGTGAATCAGTTTGACCTTCTGAACTATAAATAAACTGCAGCAACAGCTTCTGATTAGGCTTAAGGAGTCTGACTTCCACTGCAAACAAATGCCTCAGAACTTACGCATACTTAAAAAGTTAATCCTGTAAAGAGTCAATGAACAGATTTAAAGTTTCAGCATTAATGCCTTGGACTTGAGTTTCTTCAAATTTTTGCAGTGCTGACAGAATAGGAATGTATCCCTCTGAATAGATAAACAAGGCCTGAATTGGTTTTCACCCTCCCTTAGGGTAACTAATTTAACGGAAGTAAACCCATTTTCAAAACAGAATGAAATATTTGCTTCCCTAAGTAATTACAGGGATTGGCTTGGTTGGGCGACTGCCCCTACATGAAGATATGCAATTAGCTATACTATGTGAAAACTTAGAATACTTAATAAAAAGTAGATTTGAACCTTGTTTTTTTTTTTTTTAATCTGATGTCTGTCCCAGAACTAATTCAAAACCTATTCATTCAAGTTTGATCTAAAGAACTGAACCGATGCAGTTCTTTAATTTAACAACATTATACTTACTCTCCAGCACTGACATTGCTGGGCCATTTTCAAGGGAGAGTACACTTGAGTGTTTTTTTCAGTGTTAGTAATGGATTTCCATGACTTCTTGGTCTCAGTTTTCTCATCTGTTAAATGAAGGACTTGGACTACATAAATCCTAAGCCTCATATAGCTAAAATTTCTATGAATCTATGCATATATGTTGCTAACCAAAGCTCTGAAATTGTAACCAGTCCAGACAAATATTTTCAACAATATTTACTGTGATAAGAAATAAGAATGTAAATTTCTACAAATTCAAAGAAATAATGACTAGTATATTTTCCTTCTAGCAAGGTATAAAATTCAATAATTATGTATAAAGCACACTTTACATAAAGATCATTTTAGATTTTTTATGTGGAACATTCAATTTCTAGTACCAGTTTGAATAGCTATGTGGGCTTTCAAATTTAACTAAAGTGTTCCAACCTAGGGCTTTTGCTATTGATGAGAGAAAATATGGACTTGTTTTTTTAATACCACTTTTTTTATTTTACAAAAACAGAAATGTTATACTGTACTTAGAAATCTCCCATATCAAACCCCTTTATTTAAATGCATAATCTCCTACCCAATTTAACATTTCCAGCTATCCCAAGGCAGGGCTAGAGAAAGGAAGAAATGTCTCCTTGAACTGAAGTTCAAGAGTATTTCAAGTTTTGAGAAAGAGTAATGTAGTTGGTTTTGGGGGACATTAAAATTACCTTGTATTATATGAAGTTAGAAATTGACTATGTTATTTGACTAGTGTAATGTCTATACAATGAGCTCATCATGTCATATTTTAGGGTGAAATCTTGGACTTTGATAATGTTTCCTTAAAGTTTCATACATATGGATGCAAAACTACTTATTGTGACATGTATAGCTATCTGAAGTAAAATTATGAAGTGGAAATATTTATTTTGTTCTCTGTGCTTTTTGTCCTTGGAGACTCTTTCATCCTCTAGATATCACTATTTTTCTCTCTCAAAGAAAGGCATCTGCAGGTAGATTCACACAGAAAGTCATGCAACTTAGTATATAATTATCTCCAGAGGAATTAATATATTTAATATAACATTTAATATTTTATATACTTGAAAGAGGGTTAGAGGGTTAACTCAAGTGATTGAATCTCTGAGTGATATGCTACCTGAATTGAAGAACAATTTCAAATCAAAAGTAGGATCGTCTGCATGTCCTTTTTATTCTGTAACGCCGGATGTTATTCTTTCTTCTCGCAAGGCTGTGAGAAGGTACTAAGTCAAACTCATGAGGGAGTTTTTATTCATCTCATTTACTGCTTTTTTCCAGCACTGAGAACCATGCCTAACAGAGTAGACACTCAACACATAGACACTAAATGCGTCAATTCTTAGTATCTTTAATGTCATGGCTAGAAATTATCTTATAAAATAGGGCCTTTGTCCATGGCTATAAGTTACTTTATACAATACAGGAGTTGTTGTAAAGAACAAACGTTGTTTTGCAGAACATTGGCAAAAGGCAGTCTTGCAAAGTACTAAAGTCTGTTTTTCAAAGGAAATCAAAATATAGATTGTATAAAAGACTAACTCCTATTGTTTTGTCCCAGTCTGTCTCTCCTAAGATCTATCCATCCCCACCTGCTTGTTTTCACAGTTAATCATCAAGTCAGTTGAAACTGGCAGAGGCAGGGATAGAATAACCATCCTTAGAATAAGTTCCAAAGCCATGGTGTGTGTGTGTGTATGTGTGTGTGTGTTGTATTGTGTATCCCTGAAAAACTGACTGAGAGTACCTTGTGATATTAACCCTCTAACCCTCCCCACAGAACACATACAATCCCCACCCCCAAATAAATATGCAATCCATAAATATGTATCAACAATTCTTGTGCATGCACAGCGAAAACTCCACACACCCCTTTTTCCCCAAATCACACAACTCACATCTATTTCCCACCTTCCATTTGTTATTTAAAAGCCCTGAACCTTGGGTGGGAAAGTTGTGGGATTTGAACTGAGTCTCCTGTCTTCGTGTTCAACCAGCCTATCAATAAAGCTACTTCTTCTGCAAAACCATGTCACTCATTGGCTTATCTGATTGGATCATTTTCAATACTAAGCATCATCTTATTGGTGACAGCACCAATAAGTTCCCTTCCATTTTTCAATCCAAATAATTAACACATCACCTTGAATGAAACTGGTCCATTGAGCTTAAACCTGATTGGTCCATTTACAATCCAGGTGCCAAATAAGAAAACGAAAAGCCCTTCCCTGAGGTCAGGACAAGTTCAAATTTGGCTGGTGGGCTCCAAGGAAACACTGTAGGATCTAGCCTCAATGGAGCTGGAATCATGCCACACCTGGTGCTCCTTCAGTGGGATCAGGTGTAACATCCAAAGCGGGGAGGGGACTGCAGCAGCAGCAGCACTAGGGCATGGGTCAGCTGCTGCAGGGTGCACTCAACTGGGAGACAGTCATGTTGAGTGGCACTCCATGAGCCTTTCTGCCTGTGCTCCTGGGAGCTACAGAGCCTAAGTGGGCCCAGTAGTACCCAAGACTACTCTAAGCAGCCCTGGGTCAGGAGCTGCAGGGCTTAGGGTTCACCTCTGCTACCAGAGATTGTTCTGGCATGGAGCGACCTTGCAGGTGCAGCCTCACTGGGACTGTACGACTTGGAGCAGCATGGTGGGGAAACTGCCTCTTGCCCTTGCCACATTCACAACATTCATAATGCAGGCAATGGGTGGTAGAACCACCTACTGTCATTGCCACTTTTAGGGCAGACAACCTGGGTGCTGTCCACAGGCAGTTTGCTTTGGTGATGGGCAAGCAAACTTCCCCCAGAGCCTGAGTGGACGCTGTTGGAGCACTGGAGTCCAGAGGCTCCAGCATTCTAATCTGCCTGGCCCTTGGGAGGGGCTACCACTTGCACTGCTCCTTGTGGCTACAAGCTGGGAAAACTGTTGCTGCTTCTGAGCAGCTTGTGCCAGCAGACCCTCAGGCTGGAGGCACTGGGACCTGGGGGCCCAACAAAGCTGGGATGCCTTGCTCAGGAGGTGGGGAGAGCTGGTTGTGACCCGTGACTTGTGCAAAGGAGATCCAGTTTCACTGCGAAGTTAATTTTCTGGTATAGAGTGGCAAGTTCCCCGGAATAGGAGAGGAAATAGTTCCGGCTAACTCTGCCTCTGAGGCAAATGTTTACTGAAGAACAGTCATTAATTAGTCTTGGGACAATAAAATCCTTTTCCTGCCTTATTTTCAGTTAATAATGCATGACTAAAAGTTATGTTCTAAACGTAAATCAGGGCAAACAAAACATACCACAAACTTATTTTCCTCTCAAGTCCAATAGCTTGATATGCTGTTGTTTTAATATTCCCACTTGGGGCTGCACATATAATGTTATCTTTGAAAATGTGCTAACAAGTCTGAAAGTATTGGGGCTTTTTAATGCATTTTTATGACAACTGAGGATTTTGAAAAGTGAAATATATTGCTTCTTACTTAGTACATAATATGAATAGAAAATAGAGAATAAGAACATGGCAATAGAATTTATGCCAAATGGCAGAATTGTCTTAGTTCATTATCTTACAGGAAATACTTTGTTCTGTCATTTATGACATGATCATTTTTATGTTGCTTAATTTTTAAAATAAGAATGCTTTCTGGTCCTATTTTCTTTTCTCAAGAAGATCTTATATAGTCAAACTGATCTCTAGGAAGAGGAGCTTGGGTATTCTAATGAAAATATGTGAAGACCTCGGTCTTGCTTTTAGAAATGTAGTAGACTTCTAGGAATAATAGTGAAGTGAAACTCTAAGTTCCTAAAGAAGATGTTTTAGAGCTCTTGGGCGACCTGGTCAATTGAACATGAACTCATCATTCAGATGCATAATAGTCTGGTTCAAACAAAATGGGCTTCTTTAAAAATATCAGCAATATTGGTAATTATGAGTTATAAATTCATAAACTTATTTACACATTCATGAACTTATCATGGTGAGAAACACAATGCCACATTACTCTAGGGCAGTTCCACTAAGCTATTACATGTCCACATAAATAGTGTAAGTTAATGAAGTCTATTGAGACCTAATTCTAGGCAGTGAAATGCAAAGATTGAGTTTAACTCAAGTAACCCATTAGGGTTTCATAGATAATGATGGACTTCGTAGGGGTAAACTTATATGATACTAGGTTCTAAAGTGAACTATAAAAAAAGGGAAAACAGAATGGATAGATTATTTGATTTTATATTTCCCCAAAACAACAATAAAATTCCAAACTTTATTAGCCAAAAACAGTTTTAAAATTGTGATAAGCTAACATAGTGTTGTGCCTAGTTGGAATTCTCATCATTTTGCCTTTATTCTTCCCACTATTGAAGAGAATGGGGAAATCTGGCTTAGATTAGATCATTTGCTGGTAAAAATAAAAATTGCATGTTTAGCTACCTAAATTGTAGTGTATAGATTTGAACTCATGCTACATTAATTAATTAATGCATATTGTGCTTTAAAGATTCTCTAAGTTGTTTGTCTTTTCAGTTAATGATCATTAAAATTTATGAAGTTGTTTTAAAAATATTAAGCAAATTCCTAGAGAATTATTTGCCAATTAAACATTTGTGCTATTTGCACTTTATACCACCTCTTGATAATAAAAATAATATTTTGTGACTTTTTTTTGGAGAAAGAAAAGCAGATTAGAGTGAGAAGGAAGAAGAAAAGAAAGTTGAGGCAGAGAAATGATAGAAAGGAAGGCAGGGTAGAGGGAAGAAAATGAGCCTTTTACTTGGCTTTGGATGTATAAATTTAATGAGAAAGATGTGAAAAGATCAGAACTTCTCAAATTGCTGTGCCCTTGGTCCAAGCAAATGATGTCTGGAACTGTGGAGAAAGCAGAAAACATCTTAAAAGGATGAAGATGTTGTACAGGAATGATTGGATTCTAAAGCTAGCTTTTATATTTCTTTTGTTCTGTGATTAGATTTTATTCTATGAGAAAACTTGTAAAAGGAATATTAGAGAATAACTTTTAAGAATTATAAGGACTAAGATAAATGCCAGAAAAGAAGATTGGAAATTGTAATTCCAGTTTCACCGTGGTAATATGGATCTAGATAAACACATTAGCAGGTGGATTTCTAATAGATTGATGGTGTCCAAACAGGATGATGGATAGCTAGCTTTTAAAATGGAGGGAGAAATTTAACACAGAAACAATGAGTTTGTCTCTCAACACGGACAGTAGTCTACATTTTATAGCAACCACTTAGCTGAAGAGAGATAGCCATGTTTGAATTTGCAAATTATACAAAACTGAGAGGGACAGAAAAATGTTGTATGGTGAAAGCTAGAGGCAAATTGATGTCAATATGTTGCTGTAGAAAATTAAATATAGAAAGATAAAATATAAATCATTCTGCACTTTATTTAAAGAAAAAAATATCACAAGTTTAAAATGAGGAATAAGAGACTTGGACCAGGGGGCTTTCAGATGGTCTGGAGCTCAATATAAATTGTTATTGTCATATGGCTGTTGGTAAATCTACTTTGAGCCTAGACTTTATTAAAAAGAGGCACATTATCTCAAAAGAGCAAATATGACTAGTCCTGCACACCATTCTTTCAAGGAGACAGGTGAAAACAAATATACAGGGTGGATTAGTAGAAAGGGAACAGTCCAGGATCAGAGAGAATTTCAGACTCTTAAAAAGTAATGCTTTATTCAGACTGCCTTCTATATTTAAAAACCTGTGTGGTGAAAGTCAACACATTCAGTATGGGCTCTAGCTCTGTGAAAAATAAGTTTGATGGATAGAAACTGCAGGGCAACAGATTTTTTACTGAATTTAAGGCAATATTTCTCACAATCACAATCGTGTGAATGAGCTGCTTTGGGGGTAGGAGACTTCCCATAACTGGGAAGTTAGTCTTCAAGTAGAAGTGATGACCAGTTTGGGGAATGTTTTTAGTATGATAATTGCTTTGTCACCTATTTCAAAACAGTGCTTGGTACACATTAATCACCAATGACTACTTAATGAATGATTGAATAGGAAGAAGTTGTTTATGATCAACATGTATGAAACCCTGGTTATTAGTCAGGCTCAGCTACTTTTCCAAAACGCTGTAGGAAATGACAGTAATTATTTTCATTTTGCAGCTCAGAGATGAAGGTAGCCAGGGTGCTAAGGCATGAGCCCAAATCACCTAAGAAGTAAGTGGAGGAGGCAGAATTCTAATTATGGCATACCATTCTCCTAAACCTGTTTCATTTCGGAAGGTGGCTGACCTAGATAACCTCTAAGATTTCTTCCCGAAACATTCCCCAGTATATATTAATCAGACAAGTAAGCCATAAGACTGAGGTGTGATTCTACTCCCTGAACAGCCCTTGTAAGCAAATCAAAGCCTAACCTGTAAATGACTCAGGATTAAGAAATCAAAACCTTCCTGGGGATGGTGTGGTCACATAACATTGAGGAGGTGTGAACTTATTTCCCTAAATCATGTGCAATGTTGTAAACCAATGTTACATCAATGAGAAATGAAAGGAAAGAAAACCTGAAGGCAGTCACAGCTCTTCATTTTTTTCAAAACAAAGCAAAGCTAAAATAAGCTATAGCCAAACAAATAATTTCCTTTCTTTCTTTTGACCTTTTCTCTATAAAAGTTTTTCCACTCACTCCCTCAGTGGGGTGCTGCTATTTAGTTCCAGTTTGGTGCTGCCCAATTCCAATCAATTTTTACTCAACATTTTTAGTATTTAAAAAAATTAGTATTTAAAAAAAATTAGTATTTTATAGTTTACTTTTTTTTTTTTTTACTTTTATTTCCATTTATTTTATGCTGCATTAATTTCCTGGCCATAAGTTTTTGTTTATTCAGTTTCTTCTGGGCTATCTTTTTGTTCTCTGCAACCTCCTGGCTTAGGAAGAGTCCACTCTTTTTCTTCTTTTTTTTCTTTTTTCTTTTATATATTTATTACATTGTTCTTCATTTTGTACAATGTATGCTTTTTCATCTCGGTTATAGTCCCCGTGAAATTCCCACCACCAATTCACCCATGCACCATCACCATGGTCCCTTGTGCTCTTCCCTCCTCTGTTTTGATCCTGCTTTCTTCTTTCCCCCTGCAGAATGCTCTTTTTCTTTAAAGATCATCTCCATGTGGGAGGGAGAGCTCATATGTGGGTTAATTCAACCATGAGCTCTGTAACTTCTGTCACAAATCTAGGTAAATCTGCCTAAATTAGGCTCTTGACTTCCCACAGGCACTGAAAAGTAGGGATGTTGTCTTCCTTGGCCATTACATTTCAAAAGGATGACTCCTAGGTCCTTGAGAATGATATTTCTGGGTTTTTAAATTTCAAGAGACTTAAAAAGATTTACGTCTCAAAGATTAGAGAAATAATTTATGGTTTGCAAGTTTTTTTTTTTTTAAGATTTATTTATTTATTTATACAAGCACTGGGTACAGTCAGAAGCACGAGAGGGTGAGAGGATTCACCAGAGCCAGAGCGGGGAACAGAACAGACAGACTGACGAAATACACTGCTGAGGGGAGCAGCGGGCAGCAGGAGAGGTGTGCGCACCATGTGGGACCCTCACCTGCCAGCCGGGGATTGAACCGGCACTGCAGAGGCTGCGGGCAGCTTCACAGTCCAATGCTCAACTGCAGCGCCACCAGGGGAGGCCCATATTGCTAGTTTTCTAAAATAAATTTTATAAGATCATTCAGGAGCCTAGAATCACGAAGCTCATCTAAAGAGGACTAGTAAGGCCACCTTGGTCAGTGCTCAATAAAAAATTTCTTGAATGAATGAATATAAAAAGAAATAAAATTTACTCCTTAGGGTCATAATTTTAAATGTGTCAGCTTATTGATAAAGTAATATTAAGAGTAATTAAAGCAAATTAAATAATGTTTTAAAGTCATTTTTTTCTTCATTGCTCATTTGCAACTTCATTGTGCAGAAATGACACATAGCCCCAAATATATTACATGCACAGACTTTTTAAAAATTAAGACTTTTCAACTGGAATCATTTTTTATAAATCATTTCCAGCAGTGGAATACACAATGATGTATTAAATGAGTTTTCAAAAAGATGAAAATCATTTTTTCAGAAGCTGTGTATTTTCAACACTTTTGTGTATTCTTAAATCAAAAACATTAGATCAGACTCTGAAAGATTATATATAAAATTTCTCTGCAGTAGCTGTGGCTATAAAATAGGAATAATAATGCTTTCTCTCCCTACCTTGATGTGTTGCTTATGAGGGGCAAATGAGAAAGTGAAAGCACTTCAGAATTGTATAAATAACTATAGAAAAGCAAGCAATTATTAAAATGAATAATGAACATATAAATTCGATTATAGGCTATTTTCATTTTCTTTATAACAATAATATATAAAAATGTAATAAAATATGGAAACTTAGGCTATCTTACAGGGCACAGAAAATAATATTTGATGACCATTGCCTTAAAATAATTAAGCTTGAGTTAGTGATACATTCAAATACTGAAAATGTAACAATAAACAGTTTAAAATGTTTCAAGTATGCTGATTAATAGCCTCCCTAAACATGATAACTTCTATAGTTATCAAGGAGATAGTATCAAATGTTTGTTAAATCAAAGACTTTATTTGGATTCAGGTAGTCTGTGTTCAAATCCCAGGTCTCCTATATTCCAGGTATATTATCTTGAACAAGATATGGACTCTTTTAGCTTCAGATTTCTCATCTGTGAAGATCAAAGTAAGTCTCTGAAGCTGCTCAAAATTTGACACTAATTTGTAAGCAAACCTGTGTTCCTCTGTTTATTGTGGCACAATTTACCATAAACAAAATATGGAAACAACCCAAATGCCCCCAAACAGATGAGTGGATAAAGATGATGTGGTACATGTACCCATGGAATACTACTCAGTGATCAAAAAAGATAAATCCATGCTATTTGTGTTAATAAGGATGGAGCTGGAAGGGACTATGCTAACTAAAATAAGAAAGATAAATACTATATGGTATTTGTTTCATCACTCTGGGCTACTTATTCCTTTCCTTATAACCCTTATTTTTAACAATGAGGTGAAAAATCATTAAGTTATGTCCCCTACAAAACCACAAATTTTATGAACTTATCTTTTCCTGATGTATTTTGAGAAAATTTATGACAGTCTGACAAACTTGGCAAGTGCATGTTGTATAAAAAATATTTATAAAGGGAAATTCTCAGTATTTTACTATTGAGTGATAACTCTGTACTCCTTGTGAATGTTTACACTTTTATTATTGTTAATTGCCATCACACCTGTATCAGAACCAAAATACCAATGTAGTATCTTTAAACTCAGAAGATACTATATACTCTTAGAAGTCATATTCCCTTGTTTTCACCCTCAAGGAGAATATTTATATTTTGATTGCATTGCATGTCATAAGAAACAATTTTTTTGACATATCTAGATAATAAACACCAATATGGGTAGTGAGAAATGACTCCAGGTAACTAATTCAATATTTTATTCATAACATTTATATTGTACAATCAGAATAAAATTAGCATATTGTGTAATACATGGTTTAAGAATCAGCAAAAATCTGGGTAAAGAGAGACTTTCTGTCACTATCAAAGAACATTATTATAAGCCTAGGCATAAAAACTGAATCACAGAGACAGATATATAAGTGTTCTTACATTTGAATCCAATAATTCAATACAGTTAAGTTCCACTGTAGTGCTTAGTCATTTCTCTTTTAGAGCAGAGTTATTCATTTTACATGTCTATCTCCTCTACCACAATACCACTAATTGGAGAGTGTATCATATGTGTTTAAAAGCAAGGAATGGGTATTCAATGCATGATTATGGAATTAAAATGAATAACATAGCAGAAAAGAGAAACATTGTTTAAAGTCAAAAACAATGGACCAAAGTCATTCTGCGATTTCACCTTTGATGCTGTACATGCAAATGATTATTAAAAGAAATTGGAAGATTTTGCACACAGTTCCTAACACCTCCCTCTTTAGTAAATCTCCTACTGGCAACTTCAACTATACAGAATACAGATCCATTGGACATATGCTGTTCTGTCATGACTGTCTTTGGGGAAACAGCCTTTCCTTCCTTCTTAGTACATGAGGTTAATGGGAGGTTGAGCTCACCTTCTAGATCTAGGTCTGAGAATGTCTAGTCCTACCTCAGCATCTCAGTGATGGGTTCAGTAGTTCAAGACTCAAGTAAAGTTGTTAGGATTCTTACTCAGAAGATTTTGTTAGATCTGATTGAAAATAACATCCCTTTCTTTATCTGAATCATTACCTGTTCCAAAATTTAAGGCCAGGGCTACCAGTTGTCATCACTGCCCAGTCATATGAAAAATTTAGTCTATAAATAAGTAAACACAGGAGGAATGCAAGACAGACTGATGGAGAGAGATGCTCTGGTGACCTATTTAGATCACCCATTGAATTCAGCAGCCCCTGCAGCCAGTTGAGCCCCCTGAACTTTAGATTTATGACATTTGCAAAACAAGAAAACTTGCCAATGTTATAAATAGGAAATGAGTTTATGTTTTTTTTTTAAATAACAGACCCTAAAATATGGAATGTGCAGAGTAGAGACAGATTGAATGGAAATAGAGATTTCCTTTCCAAGACTGCTATGCTGACATGTTTTAAATATATATACATAAGCAGAGTAATTGGTTAAACTGCTATCTGTTTTAGATAAAAAAAAAAAAAAAGACAGACCATGTGTCTTTCAAGGCTGATATTTTGGAGTTTTTAACTTGCCAGACTGTGAAAACCTTCATGTGAATGTGACTGTGTGGAACTACCACTATTCGTGGGTGTTAACTCTGAGAACCAGAGGTAGTAATGGGATATAAAGCCTTGAGTTACTTACCTTTGTGGATGGAGTGATTATACTTTTAATTGAATTTGGAAAAGTAGTTACATTGAAATTTTGAAATTGTATAGAAGAGAAGAGTGTATGTACCGTAGTCAAAGTTTGGGATGCAGTTGTTCCAGTGACCTTGTAACTTTGTGAAGCCAGGATTACACCATATTTAAACCATGTGGTTACAGGGATCCTGTGTCACCCTCTGAATTCAGGGTAAAGCATGGTTCTCACACCCATAATGTGGATATTAGTTCAAGGATGGGCATATCAACCAAGCTGGGTTATTCAGTACCTATTCAAAATTTTTGCAGTATAAGAATGCTAGCTTTTTTTTAAATAAAGTTTATTTTATTTATTTTTTCAAAATTTATTTATGCAAGCACTGGATATAGTTAGAAGCATAGGATGGTGAGAGAATTCACCAGAGACAGAGCAGGGAGCAGAACAGGCAGAAGGACCAAAGTACACTGCTGAGGGGAGCAGCGTGAGAGACAGAAGAGGTTTGCCTCACCATGTGGGAATCTCCCTGGCTGGCCGGGAATCAAACTGGCACTGCAGAGGCTGCAGGCAACTTCACAGTGCTGCGCTCAACCTGCTGCACCACCGGGGAGGCCCCTATTCTTTTATTTTTTACATTTATTTTTATCATTGGTATCAGAAAAGAATGAGTAGCTAGTAAAAGTTAAATATTTTCAGTATTTAAAATGATCACATGCATTTTTATATTTTCTTGAATACAAGTTTGATCCTGACCTGGGACTTAGGGAATAAGGAGTTTCAGATGGGAAAAGTAAAAGATTGTAGAAATAGGAAACCAGGTGCTTCTGAGATGTGTTTTGTCCTGCAAAATCACATAAAATTAATTTGATAGTCCTTTGCAGTTTAGTAGTGGCACCAATTATATCCTGGGATTTGCATTCACTGAGTTAAGTGACTTAGAAGCTTGGTTCTGACTTTCTTTGGATCCAACCTCATGTAGTGTTTATGAGTACTTATTTGTTCATCAGGATTTCAACAAGAGCAATACTGTAAGAATAAGAGGTAATTAAAGTAAAACAAACCATCACCTTCTTCCCCACAACAATAAAAAGTAAACTATGGAACTCAGTTTTTCTTGAAGATGTAATTTTCTAGTTCTTTCTGGTCACCTTGACTTTGGTACCTATACCATTAATTGTGAAATAATGAAGTACTTGAAGATGTGTTTTTATAGTCATTTCATCTCCAGCATAGACATAGTGCCTGGTACCAAGCAGACATTGGTTGGATGGATGAATGCGTGGATATCTTTCAATGTTAATGAACTCAGAAAATTTGAGGGCAAAAAAATACAAACACACTATGTGATCAATAAGTTGTTTTAAACAAATAGTTTTATTGTCCATTCTCACTCTTACCATTCAGCTATTTTAAACAGCCTTGACTGTAAAGCTCTCTCTTTCACTTTCTAGTTGTTGATCATTTGTTTATTCATTTATCCTTCATTTTTTTTTCAGCCTAGAATCCTCCCCCTTTTGTCTTCAATGACTCTTATTTATCTTTCAAGTCTCAAAAGATAGTTTTCTCCTTCTGAAAAACCCCCATTAACACAAATTCCGGAGAATTCTATTTTTGATTTGATGGAATTCCTCCACTAAACATAGGGCTTACTAGACTGTATTTGCATCTTTTTTTCTCTCTAATATCAAATTCAGTAAAAAAGTATATAACAAATATAACAAAAGAATATTCATTCTTGACTATTTCCCAAAGAACGTCAATTCTAACTTTTTTCCAGGAGCCTCACCCCCCCCCACTTTTTTTTACTGTGGTAAAATATACATAATGCCATCTCTAATTTCTCACTTAAGCGAGAGCTCTTAAAATTGTTTTCATAGTGGATTCTCCCAAAGCTTCTCTCCGAGTTCCATTTTTCTTTCTCACCAAAAAATATCTCCCCAAACCCAGGACAAAGTACTCTTGGTAGTTTTACCTCTTATGTCACCTTCGCAGACCTAAGGTTTCCTTTGTGTCCTTCTCCAATATGCTGTCTTCTGGAATAGGAGCACTCTGAGTGGTGTGCACATTCATGCTGATCTTGGAAATTCATGCTGCTAACAGCAATGAGAGAAGTACAGAAATTGAGAGATAACAACGTTTTATAGCATGTTGATTATTTTTTGATAAATCTAGCAATCAAAAATGGACTTGATTTTTTACTTCTTTTTAAATTTCAGTTTTATTTTATTGCATTAAAAATTTTGGTCTCTTTAAGATTGGAGTAAAAAGTCCATTCTTCAAACAAATAGTTTGAGAAGGCTTGTTCTTGTTTTTGCTTGGGGACTAGAATCAATATATTTAACTACCTTTACAGCATACACACCATACAACTAGAATAGTGGCTAACCCAAGTCAGTATTTTTTGGCCTTCTGAACAAATATTTATCTTAATATCAACTCTCCTCCTCCTTCTAAAGCTCTCCTTTTTCTTTTCCTGATTTCACCAATTCTATAAAGCAGTTCAGGAACAAAGCAAAAAAAACCCTTACAGCATGGGGACAAAGGAGACAAACTTCTAAGTCATAGTCTGCTAACTCTGGTAAGGGTGGCTTGTAAGAGAAACAGAAATAGGTCAGAGGCTGTGGTTTGCCAAATGCTTATAATTTGACATCTTTTCTTCTATACCCATTATAAAATATAATTTATTTTAGTGGCGAAGGACTGAAGAGATAATGTGCATTTATATATGAGTTTATTCTCTTCTGCTGCAGTAGGAAATTTAAGTTTCTGAACAGATACTATCAGATATCTATGCAAAGGGAAAGGTTTTAAAACTGATATTCCAGAAAGGTAAGAAGAAGTCCTGCATTTGGTCATGACTTTATTAGTTAGATACTTGTTTTTTTTATATGCCTCTTTATCTATAAAGATTTTGATAGACACAGAGGTCATCCTGATTAACCATAAGGGAACTCCTATCTAAATTAGCTTACATTGTGTGTATTTTTTGGGGGGATGGAGAGGAACAGTTACTAAATTCTTTTTTTTTTTTTAGTTTTTTTTTTTATTTTTTTATTTTTATAGAGGCATGTTTTCTTTCTTTCTTTATTTGTTTGTTTGTTTATACAAGCACTTGGTACAGTCAGAAGCGCGGGAGGGTGAGAGAATTCACCAGAGCCAGAGCGGGGAGCAGAGCAGGCAGAAGGACCGAAGTACACTGCTGAGGGGAGCAGCGGGCAGCAGGAGAGGTCTGCGCGCCATGAGGGACCCTCCTCCAGTGGCCGGGAAGCAGTTGGGGATCGAACCGGCGCCGCAGAGGCGTGGGCAGCTTCGCAACCCAGCGCTCAACCGCTGCGCCACCGGGGAGGCCCTTCTTTTTTTTTTTAAATTCTTAATTACAATCACTTAATTTTTCTACATCATTTTGCTGATATATTTCTTTTTTATATATTTAGCATCATTTATCACCAACCCCCCCCCCAGGTGTCTGGGCCCCCATGGAACCAACACCCATGATACCAGGGATCCCCATTGCTTTCCCACCCCATCCCCACCCATCCCCACTTTATTTTCTTTTCTTCATCCTCCACCAAACTCTTGCCCCTCCCTCCCCTGCCCCATACTCCATCTGCCTCCCTTTATGTATGTAATATTATTTTAGGTCCCTGATTGCTTCTAATTTTACTATAAAAATTTCACTAATAATCCAGTTATTACTGTAACTTTAATGCAAACATCCAATATATTATATTTTAAAATAATTCCATTAGAACCCTCATACATTGTTGGTGGGAATGTAGACTAGTCCAGCTCTATATAGAAAGCAGTATGAAGATTCTCATAATATTAAAAATAGATCTAATATATGACCCAGGAAATCCAATCATAGGTATGTGCTTGGAAAAAGCAAACCACTCATTTGAAAGATCATATGGACTCCTGTGTTCACTGAAGCACTATTTGCAGTAGCCAAGTTAAGAAACAACTTATATGCCCAAGGAGAAAGGAGTGAACTAGAACAATCTGGTATACATGCACAATGGAACACAACTCAACTATAAAATAGGTGAACTTTTGTCATTTGTGACAATATGGATGGAATTGGAGGGGATTATGCTCAGTGAAATAAGTCAGAGGGAGAAAAACACTAAGTTGTTTCATGCATATTATCTAATATAGAGAAAAAAAAGCAATAGGTCAGACAAAACCAGACAGATAACCACCCCTAGTGTTCTGTGGAATTGAGTCTGCATGATAGAGAGTGAGAGAGGGAAACACAAAGAGGGGAAGGAGGCTCAATGGAGTATGGTGGAGGCTGAGGGTGACTTGATGTGGGTGTGGTATGGTCAGATGCCAAGATGAGATCCTATAGACCTCCAAATCAAATATAGTGTTGTAAACCTAAGTTACCTCAATAAAAAATAAAAACAATAAACCAATTAATCCTTTAATGATTTAGTGAGTGATTAAATTCTTAGATGTTCATTCAGTGTTTCTAAAATAAAATATTTGTGACACAAACTTTGAGAAATGTGTGTGTGTGTGTGTGTGTATTTACAAGGCCATTTGCATTCATTTGAAAAATGACCTCATGTTGTCTTTTACTATCTCCATTTTTTTCCTCTGAGGGTGTTTCCTCAGGATCTATATACTTTACTCCCTTAAGCTTCTGTTATACAGGAAACACTTTGCATTATTTAGGATGGCATCTGAAAGTGACATGATCACCCACCTTCTTTCTAGTGTTAGTAACATCTCTCTTCCTTTTGCTTATATTATCCTTAGGTTTCAAATGTTGATTCATCTTCATTGCTTGTAATAAATTGATCATCTTATGAGATATATGGGGCTATATAAACTATTCTTCACACACTTATTCTGCCTGTATCTTTCTATTTCTGGGCAAATTTGATTCATATCTAGCACTTCAGTAACCATCACTATTCAGATAGCTCTCAAATCACCTTCTCCAGCCCCAAGCATTCTCCTTGTTGACAATATGAATTTTCAAGACCCAAATAAATATCTTTACTTACCTATAACTGAGCTCCTTAAACATAATATAGTTGCATTGAAATGGATTTCCTCTACCCACTCTTATTCTTCTCCCTGCTGAAATAGTTTACTTTTTATGGTCATTTTTATTAGTCATGACATCAATCTTCCACTTGCCAAGGATACAATAACTTTTTCCACCCCATTTTTCTTACATCTGATTAGTCACAAAATCATGGAACTACCTCGGATATGTCTCTTGTATCTTTTTCTGTCTTTTCTCTTCACGGTTCTATTCGTTTGAGCCTGCATTTTACTTCTTGATTTTAATTTCATGCCACTCAATTTCACTCCCCGTTTTGCCATTAGGATTTCCTTCCAAAATCACAGGGTGGTTCATAGTGACCTTTCCTCATCTCAAAAATCTTCCAGTTTTTACTACTAGAAGAATATATCCAAGCTTTATAACATGGGATTCAGATCTTTCAAGATCTGTGCTTTAATATAAATCAAAATCTCAATGAATTCAGTATACTCCATATATCCAGGATTCACCATTTCATATGACTATGTCTTCTGGAATATTTTTCTTTCTGATCTTTTCTTCAAATTCCATTGTTCTTTTAAAATTTCAGGCTTACCTGAAATGCCTCCTCATTTTCTGTATACAGAAGGCTAATTCCTGTGAAATCCTAGGGAAATTGGATCTCTACTTTGCTTTGGTTTTATTATGAAAATAGTTCAGTTTTATCACAGATTCATTGAACTTAAATATATATGTGTGTGCAAAATTTTCAATATTACCATTAAATCTATATCTGTCATTCTTTTGAAAGAAAGCACAAATTGCTTGTCAGAGATTTTAAGTTCTCCTGTACAGGTCTCAGTTCTCACAAGGTTTTAGGAGCATCTTGCTGAATTGAGGCCCAGTGTGGGCCTAGTTTGGAGGCTGTAGCATTTTTGTGTAGCTTAGCAATGATCCAAAATGCTAGGGTAATGACAAGGAAACATATTGACAGGCTATTCGCACTCTCATGGTGATGAACAAATTAATTGAGAGATGTATGTTCATTTCCAAAGTGACATATTCCTAAGGAGGTTTTTGATATTTGAATAAGAAACAAATCTGCAGACTTCAGATTCAAATTTGTAGTTTTTGGGGTTTGAAATTCCTAGTGAAATCTATATGCTGTTTCTTTCCCTTTGAGTATATAAGACACTCATAGTATTTGACAGAGGCACTTTAAACTGAATATATTTTGACTTTGTCTGATAAGCATGGACCTCATGGAGACAGCAAGTAGTATCAAACAATACAAGGATTCCTCATTCTTCTGTTTTTGTTGTATGATGGGAAATCTATATATCCTCTCCTTTAATACTTACGATCACTTGAAACATTATAGAAGAAACTCTTACTACTGTTTTTGTGACTTGCCAGAACTGGATAAAAATCTTCACTTCTGGCTTCAGTAAATAAAATTAGTGGGCTGGTCTGATTGAATTTGCCCACTATGCCCATATAAGCACCTGCTTTTTGCCCCCTCTGTGGCTACGCATTTGGGACCCCCCTCTGCTCAGAGAACTTTCCTGTTTTTCTTCTTATCTATCAGTTAATCTCTTGCTTTTCTATATCTTTGGTCTCAACATTGAATTCTTTCCTCACCAAAGACAAGAGCTGAGAAAGAACCCACCTGGGGTCCTCGGACTCTGGGCCAAAAACACCTGTTCACTTTCATATACATTATATACAATGCATGCCTATACACACCTTACATATAGCTAATACATGTATTTACATAAACCTGTAAATACTTCATGTGTACATGTGTATACACATATATATCAGTAATAATAAACTCTCCACTATGATGTTGTAACATTTTAACACTCTTGCAGGGGAAGATGACAGTCTTCTGCAAGTTGGCTCATTTCAATTTTATACTTTGCAGATTTCATCTTTTGATAGAATCCTGTTTATAAGCTGACTAATGTAAGGTTATGTTGTCTCTCATTACCACCTTTGTGTATCCTCTTACCAGAACAATGCTAATGTTATCATCATCATTAAGTCTGGAAGAATTCCCTGCTGTTTTTTTAGATCATCACAATATTTTTCATTTTATGAAAAGTGTGAGAGGAGTGTCTGCTTCTTTCTTATTTCTTATATTGAGTGTTTGGAGTGGAGGCTAAAATGAGGCATAAAATAAGCATTCTGAATAAAACATTCTTAACTATACATCTCAATTAAGTTTTCTCTGAGTAGTATTGTCCCATGTGTTTTCTGGATGGACTTTATCATGAATAGTCTGGTGCAGTAACAACCAGAAATCTAGTCTGAAATGGGAAGCTGTGGTTTCTAGCATTTGTTCTGCTCTCCTAATATTTTTTACTACCATTCACATTACAGTGAAGCTATTGAGAATATATTACAGTTCCATCATATTAAAATTATTTGAGAGTTGTTTTTAGAAGAGTTTTTCATAATTGGAATATGCTAACTATATAAAATTATTTCATTTATGTAAATCATATCTGCTGTGTTTGTATCAGTGTCAAAGGAATAGTATTAATATTCGAACTGCTCTACAATGACAAAGGTCTGAATAATTAATTGGCTGCTGAAAGGTCAGCTTGACCACGTCCACAAACATTAGGAAGCCACATTATGTTTCAGTCATAAGTACTTAACTGTAGCTTTATTTATTTCTCACCACCATTCTATGATCAGTAAGATTTGTCTTTGTTATTGTGAGTCAGTGATTGGAGAAATTGAAAGATATGGAAGTAAATGGAAAGTGCGGTTAAGCCAGTACCCAAAGTTATAACCAAGGTCACAGATAGAGTAGAATTCTAAAATTATATGCATAGGTCCCTATGTCCTGGTTTATTGATCGATCAAAGGATGCCAATTGCTTCTTAGATATGTTTTGTTTGCAAATTTTATCTAGGAAGAAAGCAATATCTTATATAGCATCTTTAAATTTTTACCTCATGCAGTAATGCAGCAAATAGTTCTTTAGTGACTACTATGTGAACAACTCAGTGAATGATTGTATACATAGTGATATCATACTTGTCCATAAGGAGCTTCATATACAAAACTCATCTTAACATAAGACTCAAAAGAGCAAAAGACACATAACAATTGTTGAAAGGAAGCATTAGATATTATCAAAGGGCAGAAGTTAATTTCTCTTCCAGCTATCTCTTAAAACTTTTCTTGCCTTCCATTGCTTAGACACACAGACCTATGATTGAGACATATAATCACCTAGAAGTCACATGGTTTGCATGCCATTATCTTGATAATATTTAAATATTTACTTGAGTGAATAAGAAAAATAATTTCCAGCTTACTAAAGATATATGCCTTTTAAAATTTCAAATTAATGTATGAATGAATTTTGGTTCACAGTCTCAGATATAATATGTAATGCTTTAAGTTTTCAAGTCTTCTTCAATTTAATTTCTGCTTTTGAGCCATTGGTCACCATTGGCCTGATGGGTGACTTTGGACCTTCCAGGAGTTCCTGCCATCCCAGTGTCATGGGTGACAGGGTATAGGGGCATTAGATTCTCAGACACTGGTGAAAACAGTATTATTAAAAGAATTTTTTTTAATTGTAGGAGCTAAGTATATACAAATTAATATCTCAGAATAGTCTTTTTTAACATTTATTTATTTATTTATTTTAAAGATTTATTTATTTATTTATACAAGCACTGGGTACAGTCAGAAGCACGGGAGGGTGAGAGAATTCACCAGAGCCAGAGGGGGGAGCAGAGCAGGCAGAAGGACTGAAGTACACTGCTGAGGGGAGCAGCGGGAGGCAGGAGAGGTCTGCGTGCCATGTGGGACCCTTCTCCAGTGGCCGGGGAGCAGCCGGGGATCAAACCAGCGCTGCAGAGGCTGCGGGCAGCTTCGCAACCCAGGGCTCAACCACTGCGCCACCAGGGAGGCCCTATCTCAGAATAGTCTTAACTACATTCTCTTTCAGTAAATTATGTAATATTAAAATGATTTCTAATCTAGGCTTTTTCTAAGAGGTGTTCAAGAAGATTAGACATGACTTTTTACCCCGACATTAACTGCCAAGGTTCAGAATTTGGGTAAGATGGAGTGGGTTCCTCATTCAGATATGTAGCCACATTTCTCCACTAGATCCCCTGTCTTTTTTTGGCACTGGGTCTCTACTATCACCCTTCTTGCTCAAGCACAGTAACAGGAAAGCAGAATTGCCCTTGCAAGACTGGGAGAGAAGCACTTTCTAGGGTTTAAAGTCAGCCATGTGGAAATTTTAGATGTTAAATTGACAGACAACATTACTGACTTAAAACCAAGGAGGTCCTTTCACCTCCATGTTTCCATCATTGTTTGGCATTTCTGCCCTTTGACTTTCTGGACCACCTCTCTGTTACCAAGCATGAGTGGAGAGGACAGAGGTCATGAGACCAGGGACTATGGAATAGAGAGGCTCTACTTCTCATTCATCTCTGGATCTTGAGATCACTCTGAAAAGTTATAGCATCCATGTTATTAGTTATGTTCCTCCCTTGCGTATTTGCCATCTGTCCCGCAATGTTCTTTTACTCTATAAACAAATCAGAGAGAAGGAGTCCATTTTCCCAAATGCTAGTTGTTGCCCTGGGTTTATGCCCTCTACAGCCAAGCTGTCTTTGAAATTTTCCTATGTAAGCTTTTTTTTTTTTTCTGCACAGCCCCTCAGATGGTGCCATTAGCACAGCAAGTCCACTTTGGTTGCAGACAGCAGGTGATCCTAGCAATCCCAGTGAGGCTTTCTCATCTCACAAGCATAGCAGAACCTCAAATAATATTGTTTCAGTCAAGATAATTTTGTTATAATGTTGATAACCACACTCTGTTCATTGGCATGTCTCACTTGTCCTGTATCAGCAAGTCTGGGTATGTGTGAGAATGTGCCCGTGACAGAAGGGTGTCCTTCCAGAGTTGGTTCTTGCCTTGCATGCTGAGTTGTTAGGATATGCTCAAGGCATCCTTCACTGTGAATTAAAATATGCAGATTGTACAATGAATGAATGGATACAAATGATTGTTTCATATTAGAAGTGTTTGGAGGCTGAATTTTTAAGGTTGGTGACCAAAAACATGCTTTAGGAACTTAATTCTTATTTATGATAATTAGCCTGTGGTAAAATTAGTTTTATTAAGTATCTTTTCTCATGAAAGTCCTATTTTCCAAGAACCTGTGGGTCACATTAATTGAGAACTAACTGCTTAAATCTTACTCTGAAAGCTTAAGTTTTCAATGAATATAACTATATTTGTACTATGCAACTCAACTACATTTTTGACTCTAGGTTTATGGAAAGCTTAATATTGGTTCTTCCTAAATATTTTGCCATCCAAATTATCAGAATTATCAGAACCTTCAAGGAATAAGTGAGAATGATACTTTTAACTGAAAAGTGATGATTACTCTGTCTAAATAACCTCTTCAGATATTTCTGTGCCATTCTACTGAAACAAAAATCTTTTATAAAGTTGGGTCTTGCCATTAAGACCTGTAGAAATATACCTCACATTCAAAATTCATAAATTCAGAATCCACAAATCTCAGTTTCTCTCCCCTTTCTAATTTTTGACATTAACACTTTTATTTACCAAGAAATCCTATTCCCTGTAAGAAAAATAATGCAGAGGATTAAAAAAATGAATAAAATCATTAAAGCTTGGTTTTGTCTTTTAATTAACTGTTATTTTTATTATCTGGTATCAACAGGAAATGGGTATCCACTTCCTTTATTGTTTTGTTTTTCTGTTTTCTTATTCACAAGTATTCCCTCTCCATTTTCTTATAGGTTTTGTTTTTTCTTCAATATTCTTTGGTGATGTATTTAAATATCACATTTTGTGATATTTCCTTAAATATCACAGTTAAGAGATACTTAATTTAGGTAATACAGTACATCTGTCAATTTGTGTTACACACTCTCTGCTCTCTGATCTTATAATAATTCCAACGGTCTGCTGTTTCTGACTCAAGGTTTCAGGTCTGGTAGTTTGATGTATAGTTGCAAACCCAATTAGAACATCTAACCAAAATGCACCAGTGAAAACAAACAAACAAAAACCTAAAAACATCCACTGGAGATAGAGCTTTTGAAAATTACTCTTCTCTAATTCAAAAGAAGCATGATCAGCACGCAGCTTGCCACTTTGTGATTTATGTTATAGTTTTTTTCTGTTTAACTGGCATCATATTGTCAAATCTGTCCAGTGAGTATTTTAACACCCTTTCATGTTTGTACCTTTGGCATTTGCCAGAATGGTATATCTCATAATCTGACAGTTTGGTCCACTCTTGTATCTTTCACAGACCATTATAATAGCCATCTAATTAGCTTCTGCTCTTGTCTTGCCTTAGTCTAGTCATTTAGACACAGAGTATCCAGAGGTGTGTGCTAAAATGCAAATCTAAGTAAGTTATTTCCCTGCTTAACACCCTTCAATAACATCTGAGCATCTATGAGAGTGAACCACATAAGTTATCTACTTAGATTCCCCTGGAACATTTTTAAAAATTCAGTATTCTGGGTTATCTGTCACAAATAGTTGCTGAAAATTTCTAGAGGGAGTGGGAAATCTATGATGGGGTTTGTAAATTTGCATTCTTATTCCTGACAATGTTTAAGAATCAAACAGTAAGAAAATTTATCATTAACTAAGATTGTCTTGCTTGACCTTCTACTATTATTGTGGACTCTGCTCAAACCATGCTTGATTACTTGTATTTTCCTATTTCTTTTATGCCTTCATGCTTTTGCACAAGTTATGCCTCTTTTCTTGAATACCCATTCTTATCTTTTAAGTGACTAATTCTTACTGGTTCTATAAGAAGCAGTTGGAATAATTCTTCATCTGTGAAGCTTTTGCTGACCTCCCATCTCCCACAGAGAACTATTCTCACCCCTCTAGGTGCTCTTATCACACTTAATAAATGCTATCATTACAGTGAGAAAGGGTTCAAGTTAAAGTTAGCGGACAGCTTAGAGAATTGTAGCCAAAGATAGGGCATGAACTATTGCACCTGACTAACTATGAGGGTGGTAATTATATTTGATCAATTTTCTGTATTAACATTTCCCCAACAGGTATTGTATAGAAGGCAGTCAGTGTTTGGGGGAATAATATATTAAACATAAATGTATAGTAGGAAATAATTTTGTTTTGTTTCCTAAGATTTAATAATTCTAGTCAGGCCAAAGCTGAAGGAAAAGTCATTAAATGCATTTCATTCTAGAGGTAGCTGCAAAAATTGGTTTCATATTTCTCTTTCCAGACTTGACTAAATGCCATTGTAATCACTCTTCTTTTTACCACTTACTACTTCAACCTTACTTCCTGTCCAGCATTTCTAAGAAGCATAGGTGATGGTTAGAAACTTTTACCTTAGGAATGACAGGAGAGCACTCTACCACCAATTCAAATGGAGGAGTCACTGTAAGAGAATCACTCATAAACCTGTACTACAATAAAAGAGACTGGTGTACTTTTCCAACTTTTGAATATACACTTGAACAATGGATTTCTGACAGTCCCTTCTTTCTGAAGAGAGGGGAAAAAAATGGAGTACAGGGCAGGCCAGAGTGGGATGGGTGTGAAGCAATCTGCATGCTCACTGGCATAAGTATGTGTACATTTTCTGTGTGTCCAGTGCACAGTGACAAAAATAAATAATTTTTAGCCATCCTTGTAGGCGCTAACCCAGGATGGTTGATATCTACTGAAGATGGCTTTACATGAGGTGGACTCCTATGTGTGGATGCTGGGAAGATCATAGCAGAAGAGGATGAGTTTGAATTCTTATACACAGAAACTATGCAGTGGAAACACCTCTGTTGGAGCAGTTAGTCCCTGAGATGGAAGTGCCTCTTGAGACAGACATGTCTGGTAAGAAGAAACCATCAGTCAGTGTTGGCCACAAAAGCAGCAACAATCACTACAGAAAGCATTTTAGCCATATCCAAGTAAAATTCATACACTGATATTCACTATTTTCCCTTCCTTTCTTCTCATTTTCATTATTAACATAGTTATTTCCTAGAAGAGGGAAGAAAGAGAAGGGCTGAACAAGAAGACATGCCTCCTTTCTTCTTAATGTTCCTAAAGTTATAACCAAGAGTAGGGGGGAAAAGAAAGCTTTAATTAATTTATCATATGGAATTTTTAACTGGGTTGGAAACCTACATTACTTCAATTGAAAAAAAAAGTGAAGTTGGACAGACTATATAGTCAAAAATATCCAGAAAACTATAGACACTTCATAAAATAGTCATTAAAGAAAGCATGTAGGGTCAAGATGCAGATCAAACCCACAACCTTGGGGTTACTGGCACCACACCCTACCTCACTGAACTATCCATCCATTTGGCCTTTTAGTGGTAAACTTAATGTTGTATTTATCCCAATTTATTTTTGATGATGGACACCTGAAACATTTATAATGCTATGAACAGAAACTCAGCCGAACATTTTGGAAAGCAATGATTAAAGAAAGATAAAATCATTTTATACTTTTATACTGTCAAGTTGAGCTTTATTTTAAAAAATCCAATATACTTACATGAATTTAATGAGCACTAGAAGGCAACAGGGGATAGGTTAGCAAGGGCTAGTTACATCCCGATACTATCGTTTCACTTTCTGAAAGTGCTTTCAGAGGTTTGGAATACCCAAGTCCAATCAAGATGAGCAAGGAAGCCTCTGAATGAAAATGGAGATAAATAAAACTTGCAGTTTGCACAAGTGTCCAAGGGAATTTAAGTGTTGACCTGAGTGGAGTGAGGTTTGTACTGTTTTGAAAAAGAAAATAAATATAAATATTTTTTTTCAGTTTTTACTTGGCATTTCAATTCAGGAAAGGCATTGTATTGAAGTGGAGAGGTTAAGGGTATTGGGTGGTATAAGAAGTCTATATGTTGAGGTCTGATGTCATACAGGCCTGGATATGTATTCTGACTCTACCTCTTGAAGCAGTGAGGATTTCTCTTGACTCAGAGTTGTTGCTAGTAAATGAATCTAACACCAGCACCCACTTTGAATTGTTTTGTAAAGATGGAAAATTATATGCATGCATTCTGTGATAACTGACACAGTCTGAAATGTAATATGAATTTCTTCTAAGAAAAGTATATCCTGCTGTTTGAGAAAATAATAGTTCCTCACATTTTTGTAATAGAGGAAGGCTTTTTAAAAAATGTCCTACTTCTTTAACAATGGCTCACCTCCCATCAAACCACTTTTAAATTGTAAATTCTGTCTTCGAGATGCTTCAATTCTGACAATGCTTGTTGTAATGGAGATGCAGTGGAGCTAGGTTTATTAAATCCAATACCCCATTCTGTGTGAATGAATCATCATTGTCTTATGTGTCTGATTATTCTCATCTTGACTTGATTCTCCAAAGTCTAGTTTGTTCTTGGTGACATGATAAAGTATGGTTTCTGGATTAGCAGAATTGAGGGCTAGACCTTGGAAAGTGTTGCCTACATGCAGTTGTGACTTCCCACCTCTAAGGACCAGTTAACCATCATGTGCACATTGCTGGTACTTCTCTTTTGAATTGCTCTGTGGAACCACATTATGACCTTAAAAATAGATGGTTTTGGAAAACAAGGTAACTCTAGAATGTGTCATGAAGCTATGGCTATAATGTAGGTGTGCATAAAGTAGCAAGCTCATCAGGGAGGATAGTTAGGCAGATTAAACAGCAGGTACACTCTTCTCCTCAGGGCAGAAAATGACATGAAACCACAAGCAAACATTAAGGAAAACGGTTTGCAGTGGTAAAAAATTGTTAGCCACCTGCCAGTTCAGCACAACAGCAAGTGCACGAGTTAAATGTCCACAAAATCAAAATGACTTTTTAAAGCTTCTGAATGATTATAATGTCATTTTTTGCCCTTTGGAAACATCAGGAAAAACAAGACAATGCTGGGTGGATTGTGTGTTTAAGTCTTTGTCTTGGGAAAAAATGATAAAATGCAAAAAAAAATCTAAAATAAATCTAGGGGCATGTCCTTTTTATAATAAACTTTCCAATGTAACCTTTTACCTCTATTATAATCATCCAAAAATTGGGGGATTATTTGTTGAACTCTGTCATTAACTTTTATTTCTCTTATAAAAGTATTATTTATTTTTACCAAAATTGCTTTTTGATAGTATTCCTTGAAGATTGCTGATGGCGTGGTAGATTATAAATATAATCTGCAAAAACAGCTTTCTGGTATACTCCATGGGATTATGTGTTAGCACATAAATAAATATGTCAATGATTTCAGAATTCATTCAGTAAGTTATTTCTTTTTAAATACCTAATCAATGCTGGGAATTGTTCTGGGGTCTGACTGTACAGTGGTGCCTTTAATACAGCTTGCTCTCTCCTGGAATGACCTGTCAATGAGTAGTCACATAAATTAGATAGTTTTAATAGTAATCTGTGATATGAAGAAAACACAGTTAACTGAAAGCATAGCTACTGACTTGGAAAGTAGTGGAAATTAACATTCACATATTTTGCCAACATTTATCAATGACTAAAATATGTCAGATAATGCCCTATTCCCTTTACACCATTAACTCACAGGAGGTTATCAGCTACCCTGTGGGATAGGTGTAATGAAAACATTTCACAAATAAAGAAGCTGAGACAAAGAAGATATCAACAATTTTTTTTAGAGTCACAGTTAAATTGCAGTAAAGGCCAGGATTTGAATCTAGAATGTACAAACTCAGAATTCATCATCCTTGTGAATGATAGTGAAGACTTCTATGACCCTACTTACTAAATGATAACATGGATCAAACCATTAAAATCTCCTCATAGGAGAGCGTTGAGCCAGAGGGAATGGCGAATTTGCAGCATCAGAGGTAGAAAGGAACCAGGGTACTTTGAAGGATGTTAGCGTGGATCTAGCTGGAAATAAGGCAGGGTGGAGCGGGAGAGTAGTAGAAATTGATGTCAACCTATAATTTAGCGTATAACCATGGAAAAGAACTTAGATTTTAAGTGTGATGGCTTTAAACCAGGAAATGACTTGTTATGATTTATGCTATAAAAAGACCTCCCTGACTGCTCCAGGTAAACTGTGGCAGCACAAGAGTGAAAACAAGACAGAATATACTGTCTCATATCTACTCAATTTTCACTTTCATTTTTCCTACTAAGAGAACCCTAATTTTTTTCAGGTTGCAATACACACAGGTAGAAATTAATTTTTTCAGCCTTCCTTGTAGCTTAGAGTGGACATGTAACTGTTATGTCTAATAGGAGATAAACTGAAATCTGCAGGTGGGATCCCTGGGGTAAGTTCTATATATGGACCTGACTCAACAGGTCTCCAGTATCCCATCTCTGATTGCTTCTTCCTCCTCAGGACATGGGGGTCAAGGACAGTTGTGCAAGTATCAAATGGAAACTGGAAGGAGACCTGGAAGGCAAAAAATATGACAAGATCATCTGTGAGACAGAATGAGGGGAGTTGTGAGTTATTGCTTAAGTCCTGCACCTCTACACTCTAACTCACACTAACTTTCATGCGAGAAAAATCATCTCCAGTTTTATATGAGCCACTCTTATTTGAATTGTTTCCCACTATACAGTCAAACTCACTTGGTAAATTGGAATTTGAGGCAACTCAGAGGATTATCAAAGCAGTGTGAGCAAGAGAAAATGGTGGTATGGACACAGTGGATTCTGTGGCAATGATAACTTAGTGTAATGTTGGCTTGGAAAATACACTCAATAATTATTGATTTGAAAGAAACAATGAATAAATAAGTTAATGAAGGTGAAAGGAATGCACTCAATACAAGCATGGTAGAGGTGATAAAACATCTTAAAGATACTAGTAAAAAATAAATTTGTCTAGAAAATAAAACATTTTTAAAAAGAATAAAATACCTTAATTTACTAACATGGTAATTAAGTCACTCATCATGACTGCAATCGTGTTGGGTCATATACACATACCGAAATAATGTACAAAGGGGAAATAGTTATGTCAATTCTGTATTATTATCTTTTTGGTTAAATTTTTTTAAATGACTAAAACGTAAATTTCGTTTCTTCAAGTCTCATTTAGTGATAGGTTCATTTGGAAGGGAAGACAAATTGAATTCCTGTAGACTACCATATAGAGCAGCTTCCCAGGGACGGATCAACATTTATATTCAATCAGAGAGGTGCAACTGTCTTTCTGAACTCTAAGGAGATATTGTTCTTAATCTTTCCCTCCCAATCCTTACTGCCTTACATATGCCATATTTGCCAGTTGAAACTCTTGGTAGGTGCATTAAAGACTTTCCTGTCCCCTCTCCTTTTCTGTGAGATCAATGTAATCTCTACCCACTGTCTGCATTATACTTTAGGGTATTCTGTAAACCAAGTGAAGAATTCAATAGCAGTGGTGGCTGATGTGCTAGATAATTTAGAGGTGCATCCACCTGACAGCTGATTCTTCAGTGACTCCACTTCTACTGACAGAGGTAAAAGAAAGTGCTGAAGTTGTCAGTCTGCTTCTATTTTTTATGAGCAAATTTTGTTCTTTTTGGAGCTATGGGATGGAGGTGCATTGCAGGAATGAACCTCATGTGCCAATCTGCAAAGCAATCCTTGCTCTGTCTTGTGATGGGAATAACACGTGTGCAGCATTTTTCACCTGAGGATGGCAAAGCACCTCATTAAAATGGATTTATCAAACCTCCCAGGCCCTCTGTACAAGAGGGTCAGTCAGCTGCTATTTCATCACAATGGGAAATCTGGGCAAAAAGGCATCCAAGTGATTATAGCATCAAAATTTGACAAACTTTATGGACTATCTGCCCTGGTTTTATAACAGAGGTCAGCACAGTCATGAGGCAGACTAGCACTTCAAGAACCATATGTATAGGAAGGAGGGAATGCTAGATGCAGGATATATCAACTACAGTATTATTGACGTTATGGGCCAGAGGTTTCTTTATTGTGGGAGGGAATATTTAATAACAACCCTGTTTATTATATTTAATAACAACCCTGTTCCTATAAGATGCCAATAGCATCCTTTGTTGTAAACACCAAAATTATCTCTGAACATTGTCAAATATGCCCAGGGGGTGACATGCCCACCTTCTTCCATTGAGAACTGTTGTGTTTCATGTAAACTGAAAAGGGGGCCTAAACACACATTTAGATTGCAGTCAGAGGAGTGTCCACTTCACATACAGAATGTCCACATATAGATACAAACACAAGCTTGATTTCAGCAAATCTTGTAATAAAACAGTGATTGAATTCAGAACCCAAGATGTCTTCAATAGTTCTAAAGCCATTGGTGTAGAAAAGAGTGATTTAATCTCAATGATCCATGTATTCAGCCAAAGTGAAAGAAAGCAATTAAGGGAGAGGTGAGGTCTTAGGACCTCACTGAGCAGGCTGGGACACAAGGATGGGTGAGTGTCAGGCAAGAAACTAAGACCTCGCTAGGGCACAGAATGAACCAAGAGAATACAACAAGAGCTTTCCCTGTCAGTTGGACACTGTGCCAGATGATAAATTTTGAGGCTGAACATACCACATATAATCTGTCTTGAGAAGTAGATGGTGCTGAGACAGCCAGGGAAAGGCATCAATAATTATTGAGAGGGGCAAGGGAGAGCAGGGGTGACCACTGATGGTAACTCCCTTAATATGTTACTGATTAATTGCCAGATACTAATTTATCTTCTGAGTCTGCATTAAATCAATGCTGTGGCTGTAATTACTAGGAGAAGTCATAGCTTTTATATATTTAAATATCATTAAAAAATTTTAAATCAAGAAGTGTCATGATGGACACATACATACTTGAAACTTCAAATAAAAGAGTTGTGAGAAAAAAATTAAATAGAAACTGTGAGAAGCACTGCTATCATTGATCTTGTCACCTACTGTCTGAAAGGAAGGCCTCTTTTTGGAGCTGATAATTCCTTCTACTTTCTGTGGTTCATTTTCAATCTTCGTTTTAAAGTACTGAGTATTTTCCCATAGTCAAATATATTCAAACCAGTTTAAACTTTATATGGGGCATGATAATTTTTACAATGTCTTGTTAATCATCAGTCCATCCCACTATATTCTAACAGTCACACTGCAAATATTTTTTAAACATTTATCAGTATTAGGAACACATGTAAACATGGGACATGCAAATGTAACTGAATTTGGTTCCTGATCTCATACTGATCATGGCATCTTAAAGATACATTGCTAACTTGATTATGACAATATTAATTCATGCACTTGCAACACAGTACAGACAGTCTTGACGAAAACAGATAAATGATATTTCAGTTCACATTTAAAGAATTACTGCAGTTTCACTGAGGGAAACCATTACCTCAATAAAAAAATAACAGAATTAAAAAAAAAAAACAGATCCAGTTACAAAAGCATAAGTGTGAAAGAACTTTACAATCAAAGAACAGAAGCACAGTTGATGTGTGCAATGGGAGTGAGCATAAAGAAGAGGACAGGGACAAGCTCATGAATATTCTTATTTGTCACACCGTGGAATGCAGACTTTGACTTTTCAGCAGAGAACTTTTACAGCAATGGAGTGACTTGACCAGGGCCATGTGGTAGAAAGATCACTGTGAAGGCAGTGGGGAAGATTTATTAGACTTGAGAAGATTAGTGGCAGAGAGACCAAGAGAGACCGATTAGCAGGCTATTGCAGTAGTCAATGTGACAAATGATGATGACCTGCACTGAAGCTGTGACAATGGGGTGGGAGACGAGAATTGGCCTGATATATGTCCAGTTGGTCGGGGTAAATGGATTTGGTAATTGGGTTGACTATAGAGGGAGATATTAAAAACTGCACAATTGAGGCCTAGTATTCACTGAGTCTGCCCTTAGTTCAGCCTGGTCTACCATGAACATGTCAGCAGTTGTTATTAACCACAGACCATAGACACTCCCATGTCATTACAATAACCCATGACATGTCAGAGTTTTCTTTTATTTCTTTTATTTTTCTTAGCTTTGACTCAGTGTATTTCTTTTGCGTTTACTCCAGGATCACCACTATTTCCCTCTTGACTATCTGGAGACAGGAACACTGATCTTTCCCTAGCTTCTTGAATTCAAACTCTAACATGTATGGATGTTATATTTTCAAATAGAGTTATGGCAAGTTTCTATATCAGATCACTGAATTGATGGCTGTCCTTTAATTGAGGAAGGAATATTCATTCGATGATGCACAGTATTAATTACAAATTTATCTAGAAGCTCAAAGACCAGTACAGGCCCCAAATGCAAACATGAATGTTCTCATGTTACATATTTAACATTGAAATCTTAAGCATGAATCTTGATATAGACATAGAGGCAGAGAATCTTGACATAGACGTAGAGACAGAGAATCTTGATGTGAAGTCCTAAGAATTCTTCCTTAAAAGAGAGGTAAATTATTCTGATAAGCCAGGGAACAATGTTATAGGGACATTGATTTAGTGAGCCAGTTAATGATGTGAAAACAGAAATGTTCTAATGATGGAAGGTTGGCAAAGCACTATTGACAATAGCTAAGCTATGGAAGCAACCCAAATGCCCAAAAATAGATAACTGGATCAAGAAGATGTGGTACATATACACAATGGAATATTACTCAGCAATCAAAAAAGATAAACACATGCAGTTTGCAACAACATGGATGGAGCTAGAAGGCATCATGCTCAGCGAAATAAGTCAGAAAGAAAAAGAAAAATACCGGATGGTCTCACTCATAGCAGGAATTTAGAAAACCTAAATAAGAGACCAGGAAAAAGACTAATTAATCCAAAATAAAAATCAAAATCAACGAGTAACTATAAACCAGAGATACACTACAGGGGGCGGGGCGGGGAGAGGAAGTATTAGGGTCAAAATAAGAGGGCGTGCAATTGTATGGGGAATATAACCAAAACAAAAATGCATACATTGTGCAAAGATGAAAAAAAAATGTAAGAATTATATAAAATAAAATATTTAAAGAAAAAAAGAAAAGGATAACCTCATAAGTGAGCTATCAGAGAAATAAACATTCTTATTCTGCCACTTTTAGATGTGGCCTTTGGAAAGTTAATTTTCCTCTCTAAGTATTAAGAGGTAGCCTCAAAAATAAAGAAGGGTTTTGTTTGTGGTTTGTTTTTAACAGGTTTCAATCAAATGTCTACTCCTGGTTATCATTCATTAAGCTCATAAAATTATACTATTTTGTAATCTTTTAGTAAGTGTTATATAAACCTGGAAACATTTTTTCATCATTACTAAGTGATTTATATAAATGTCTTTATTTCACCTTGGGTAACAATAATTAAAGCAGGATAGCATACATCAACGAAAAATTGGAAAATCTCTGTTTTCTTGCCCTACCCTATTTTTCTAAAGTACAGAATAATGAAATAATTTAATCCTGTTAATTTGATCATGTTGTATTATTAACCAAAACTGCTTTTTTGAATCTGTTAGTGTCAACAAACCATAGATAAATGGCTTTACTATGGGGGATATATGCTAAGTCAAACTGCTGGAAGGAATAAAATGTTGGTGATTTTAATTACAGAACTTTCCATTATTATTAGAGAAGGACATGATTTCTGCAATGGGTGCCAAGGATATGAAAGCATTTTTATTCTTTCTTTATTTTTAAAAGATTTATTATTTTTTAAATTTACTTATGCATATAAGAACTGGGGTGTAGGCCAGATGTGGGAGGTGAGAGAATTCTCTAGAGACAGAGTGGGGAGCAGAACAGATGGAGCTAATAAAATACACTGCTGAGGGGAGCAGTGGGTAAGACAGGAGAGGTCTGCTGCACCTTTGGGTTAGCTCCCTGGCCAGGGATTGAACTCATGCAGCAGTGGTCAGTGATACCTTGAAAGCACTGACACTTAACCCCTGCATCACCAGGGAGGCCCCATTATTCTTTCTTTTACAGAAAAGAAAGATGTTAAACCCATCATGAAAGTCCAAGAGTGGCTGTAAACAGTGTTCTGTGTGGAAGGACAACCTCTGAGGACATGCCCGTTGCAGCCCTTGCTGGCAGGTCAGCCACAACTCCCACTGTGTGTGACTGTTTCAGGCTAACACACATAACTTTAGCTATTTTTTCATCATAGTCATGTATTAGAGCCTTCTAGAAGTCAACTCTTGCCAGAAGAAGTAATACAACCATTAATAACATAAAATAGAATACTGCAAATTTATATGGTATATGGAATTTATAATAGAAGCAAAGTTTTACTCTTTACAGTTAGATAATCCATTATTGCCTCTTTCCCATGACAATGAGAATGCATGTAATTTCCAATCTATTAATAACTCTCATGTATGCTGTGCAGGATAATTTTGTTCTTTGAATTTGCCTCTTTAAAAATTTAGTCTTATTCAATATATTTTCTAAAGGTGCTAGAGTTAATCATTTATATCATTCTTAAAAATACTGCTTTTTCAGACTTTGTTTAGAGTGCTTTTATGTTGCTAATGACTGGGTTGGATGAAATAGAAGCAAGTTGGTGAATTAGCGAGCTAAAGGTAGGTTTAGAGACTTACAATTTTCTTCTTACATTATTGCAAGAGGCAACGGGAATAAAAGTCAACTTTGAGTTGAGAAATATATTAAATAATGTTTCAGTTTCAAATGTGTGTAACCATTGTGGAATATTTTTGACTGAGAAAGAGGGTAATGCTGTAATTAAGCCAGGGTAACAAATTTAATCCTGGATCATCCTATACAAACAAAATGTATGGTCATCCTGTTTTTATGTCCCAACCCATTGCATGATATTTATAATTATTTATGAAACTGCCTTTTATATTAAGGATTGAAAGGTACATGTACGAGCCTCCCTGGTGGCACAGAGTTAAGTCTCAGTGCTTTCAAGGTATTGCCAGCCACTGCAGCACAAGTTCAATTCCCTGCTGGCCAGGGAGCAAACCACATGGCTCAGCAGACCTCACCATCTACTCCCCTCAGCAGTGTATTTCAGTAGATCTGGCTGTTCTGCTCTCCAATCTCTCCAGTGAATACTCTTACCACCCCTCTCACCTCTGGCTTATACCCCCGTTTTGTATGCATAAATAAATAAATCTTTAAAAAAAGATAGCTACATGAACATGAAGTTCTCTCCATACTCTATAGTGTATTTCCCACAGTGATTTGCATTATCTTCAGTAGATCTTTTCCCAGTAAATGATGAATGTTTGAAGTAGGTAATAGCATCCTCTACCACATATGACCAATATGGCACAGAATCAACTTCAGTTTCACATGAAGAGTAGATTCTGACATCCTGTCTATAATCCTTAGCACATTAATCCCTTTAGTATTCTTAGAACCTTCCAGAACTCTGTCTTAATTTTTTATTTTGTAAGCTCATATAAAAATAATATTTCTATATTTTGTTTTCTGTAATTAGATATATGTTCCACTTAGCTTCCAGTTGTAGAAGCACCCAGTTTATAAAATGAAATCCTTGGCAATCTCTCTAAAACATTTTCAGTCTCTTTTCTCAGCTATAATTGATTCAATTTCCAGAGCAGTTATAGTGAAGAAATGTTTATTTCTCAGTTACATTTAGAATTTTAGAACTGAAGGAAGAAAAGTTTCATTTAAATACTACTTAAGCCAACTGCCTCACTTTTGGATGCTAAGATCCTGAAAATCATTTGGCCTAGATCAAACAGTGGTGGAGCAGAGACTTACGTAAATAAATCATATACATTTATCTTTTCCATCAGCAAATGTGGAAAATAAAGATGTCCTAATTGAAAAAAAAAAAAAAAAACTTTTGTATAGTATATTGTCGGGCCTCCCCTGTGGCACAGTGGTTGAGGGCTGGGCTGCGAAGCTGCCCGCAGCCTCTGCAGCGCCAGTTCGATCCCTGGCTACCGGCGAGGGTCCCACATGACGCACAGACCTCTCCTGCCACCCTCTGCTCCCCTCAGCAGTGTATTTCGTCAGTCTGCCTGTTCTGCTCCCTGCTCTGGCTCTGGTGAATTCTCTCACCCTCCCGTGCTTCTGACTGTACCCAGTGCTTGTATAAATAAACAAACAAATAAATAGATAAATCTTAAAAAAAAGAAAAAATGTATAGTATATTGTCTACAATGGTCAAAAACTTGACTATAGTGGTTTAACCAAATAAAAGTCTATTTCTTAGAAAGATAATTTGTAGGTAAGAATTATAATGATGGTATGGGAGCTTTGCAATGTGAACATTCTAGGTTTTTATTTTCTTTCTGTTTCATTGAACCTAGTTTTTAGTTTAATGCATCTGATTTCCTCATAATCTCAAAAAAGCCACCAGCCCTACAGGTTTCCATCTATTTGCAGGTAGAAAGAAGGAAGGAATTAGAAGGAAGGGCAGTATCTATATTTGGATCAAGAAAACATTCACAAAAATCTCTAGGAGATATCTACTTGAATCCAATTGGTTACCCATAGCTGTAAGAAAGGATGGGCCATGCAGGATAATTTTTTTGATTGACACAAGACCACTCAGAAAATACCGTGGTATGTTTCTAGTAAGAAAAAGAAGGAATGGATTTTTTGCAGTAGGCATCTAACAATGTCTGCTCTAATTAAATTAAACAAGAAGGGATTTTTATGAAAGCATCATAGTATCTCTGGAAAGGGCAGAATCAGACTGAAAACATAGGACCAGAAATGTCACCTAAGCAAAAATCGGTGCACTGATACAAACCCCATTCCTTCCCCTTCACTCCAGCATCTCAAAAGGCTGGAACTTTATAACTGTCCACTTTGTTTGCTTTCGTCAAGGAGTTACACTTCCGCATACTTGACTTGCATCTTATTTTCCTGTAAGCATTTTTTTTTTTTTACATTATCTGCAAAATGGATAGCCTTGCTGGTTTCACTTAATGAATCCAGTCATTGATAAAGCTAAAAATGATTTGACATGCTCTTGACAGGTCACTTCTTTTGCTGATATTTTTACATCACATGTCCTTCAGGATTTCATGCAAGAAATTTAGAAAGTAGAGAGTTTAGGTCCCACTTCAAGGCACTAATGAAAAGATATTATAAGGGACAGAGTGTTTGCTAGTCCCTGAAAGAACATTAAACAGGAAGTTAACCTTGATCATGTGACTTGTAATGGAGTGAGGGCATTATATGTGCAGTGAGAAGATTTAGATTAACAACCAGATACTACAACTAGGGTAATGTGATCTTGGCCAAATGCCTTCAACTACTGTCTCAGAGATAAAATCAGGGAATGCTAACCCTGCCTTTCCCACATAAAAACATAAATGAATCACCAGTCTACTTGCAGGAAATATGTATTTTACTCCTAAACAAAGGATGCAATTTCAAATTCAAATCTGTAAATGGAATTAATATAATCTTACATTTGCAAATAAAGTAAAACAAAATAAATTGCGGGAATGTAAGTTTTCCTCCTGAGTTGCTCTGATAGTAACAGGTATGTATGTGACGACACTGTATTAAACTGTAAAGGGCTACATACCTGTACATGTTAGATTTTATTAAGTGATTAATAAATAATGAAAAGATGCAAATTTAAAAATAGGTGATTGACTTTTTCCCCCCAAATTATGTTTATTGAGGTAAAGTAGGTTTACATCTCTGTATCTACTTGGGAGCTGATAGGTTCAAATCTCTACAAATGGATTTACTGCCTCCCACCTGTGCCCCAACCACCCTCCGCCATGTTCCATTGAGCTCCTTCCCCCCACCTTCTACCCTTCCACCTTCCCCCTCTGGTTGCCTCAGTTTTGCAGTCAGATGTAACAAGTTTATTATTGGTTCTGGTTTTGACTGACCCATGGTTATGTTTTTCTATATTCCACAGATAAGTAAGAACATTGCTATGTTTGCTTTTCTCCTTCCAACTTATTTTGCTTAGCATTATCCCCTCCAGTTCCATCCATGCTGTTGCATCTTCTTTTCCAGGACAACTCTATCAGTGCTTGAGCTTTGTTCTGGACATTTGTATGCCTCCACTGATGCTGCCTCTGCAGAAGGCACTTAACATTTCTGGGTGTCAACTTCTTCATTAGTAACATAGAGATAGAATTACTTGCTTCTGTTATCACAAGCAGGATGTGGTGAAATTGATGTTTAAGAATAATGAAAGGAAAACCTATTGGTTTCCTGGGTGCTTCATAAAAAGACTATTTATAATTGAGAGTAAAGCACAGAGGCAGGAAAATAGAACCAAACATGGTTAATCAATTCATAGAGATCAAGGGCATACACTGAAAAAGAAAGGAGAGATAGGAAAAGGGAAAACTGTAGAATCATAAAGGGCAGAAACAGTGACCTTAATACCAACCAAAGTAAATGGCAGTAGAGCAGACTAACATCTTCCTTTACTATATTACAGAGATAGGTTTCCAAAACTGAATAAAGGGATCTTGCATGCAATCTTTATATGGCTGTAATCAGTTGAATGTAATTTTTAAAAATAGGCTATCTTTGCTGTCTTACACAGTCTGATTTTGATGGCTTTCCACATTTCCTTCTTCCAAGTCAATATATCTAATTCATAAGACAGAGTTCATATTTATGTTTTATTTTTTTAAGATTTATTTATATAACTTATTTAATTAATTAATCAATCTATTTATTTATTTATTTATTTCTCTATCTGACTGTACAGTCAGATGCGTGGGAGGGTGAGAGAATTCACCAGAACCAGAGCAGAGAGCAGAACCGGCAGAATGACGAAGTACACTGCTGAGGGGAGCAGCGGGCAGCAGGAGAGGTCTGTGCGCCATGTGGGATCCTCACCAGTGGCCGGGGATCGAACCAGCACTGCAGAGGCTGAAGGCAGCTTCGTGCACTGCAGAGGCTGAAGGCAGCTTCGTAGCCCAGCGCTCAACCACTGTGCCACCAGGGGAGGCCCAACAGAGCTCATATTTAAAGGGAAATGTGATTTGTATCTGGAGAGGTAGGATTTTGTCATGGTGGCATTCCATTTTTGTCCTGATCTTTATGCACCATGATTTTAGAAGTTTATTGTTATTAGATTCTCCTATCTTGGGTTTTTGTTTGTTTTTTTTTTTTTAGTGTATATGACACGGGTTAAGCACTATTAAACTGTTTTTTAAATATTCTTTGCAAATATATAATTTAGTTATTGCCTTTCTGCTCATAAGGAAGCTGAGATTCAAAGAAGAGAAGTAACTCACTCAAATTTATATGAATAGTACACAGTGGAACTTGTGTTTAAGTCCATGTTTGAGTGACTCCAAAGTTTTGTAGGTAACATTCACTGATGGCTATATTATTCTGATTATTCTACTATTTATAATTTCTTTCCCATCAACTATCAAAATTGAAAACAAAAATTAAAATCAAATATTTTAATGAAAATGTTATTTTCCTTGGCGATAGACATCACTACTCTATATTTCTGGCAAAAATATGGCAACAAACTAACAGCAAACAAACAAAAAACTCCTCTGGGTTACAGGCAAATCTAACTATTGAGATTAGAAAACAAAGTAGACTTAGTTAAAAGTTCAGTTAAGAGAATTTGATATGCATGCCTTAAGAACCCAGAATCCTAATCATCATCATGGAAAAATAGTCTTTTCATAGAAGAATCCTGGTGGAAGGACAGCATAGCCAACCAGGAGATTTGGATTTATAGTCACCAAAAGTGAAAGAAGGTGATAAAAATGTGTGTATATTAGGGGTGGGGGTTGGAGTAGACACAGGGGGAGGACAGAGAAGGCAGGAGTAAAGAAAACTTTTCCAAGTATTCCTGTGTCTTTGTTTCATGAAAGAAAGCATTGCTCATCACACCAGCAAAATACTTTTAATTAAGGGTTTGTTAATCTTCAATATTCAGCAATCTATGAACCATTCCAAATTGCATTAGTTATAAATAAACTGAATCTGTTCAGTCTGAATCCTTGCAGCTGACTCAAGCTTGATGAAGATTACCCTTTAGATGTTGCTGCTTCTATATAAGGAAGAATAAAGAATCTACTATATTTATAAGACACAATTGTTTTTAATTTTGACTCTTCAAATAGTTTTATAAGAGCTATGACTGTTTTCGGAGGTACAGAATCTGGTGGTTTGATTAACTAGTCCCACAAACTGTAGGAAAAAACAGGAGATAAACTGTTCTGCACCATGACCCAGAAGCAATTTGCATCTGTTTGAAGATATTTTACCCCACCAGTGAATGAGATGCTCAAAAGAGGACTTCTCAGCTTCTGGCATTTTAGGAGCTATAGTCAGCTACAGGCTGGGGTGTCTATGACAGGCGAGGTTTGTTCAAGTATTCCCATTCTCCTCCTTTACCTAACTTAATTGGCATGTCGGTCTATGGATCCATCCTGTGATAAAAGCCAAACGTCTACTGACGCTCCCAGCCTGACTGGTGAGTTGTAAGTGACTCTGCAGTTGCTTATAGACAGTGAACCATTCAATGTACTTTGCTATTAAAGTTGACAAAGAAGCAGATTTAGTACAGGGAAGACTATGTCCACATGCATCATTCTAGTTTTCTAGAGCTTTAGAGGGGCCACAGCTTATGTAATATCTATTTCTTTACATTTCCCCCCTTAAGAATAGAGCAAATAAATGTAAAAAAAAAAACCACAAAATTTTCTTGAATAAGGAGATAACTCTGTGAAATAGGAAAAAGAGGTTTGGAAAGAAGAAAAAGTTCTAGAGAAAATATACAGAACTCACTCAGAGTTTTATTTTCTTGAATATGCTGACACTCCCTGTTGTGTGTATTCTTCAATAACTTCTGTTGAATCTGATGTGACCAGGTAAACTATTGAGCCATAATATCTGTGATCAGATGCTTGAATGATAGCATCAAGTATATCAAGTGGTATTAAAAAGATATTTAATCATAGTTGAAGGCACATTTCTTGTCTAGCAAATAGGCAAAAGATAAAGATAGCAGGAGTGCTAGAACCACCATGCATGTCATCAGAAATATTTCTGTACCCTGGGCTCCTTGACAAGTTATAGAAAAAGGTAGTTTAGAAGCTGTTATAAGTTGAGGTGATTAAAAAAAATGGATAAATAAATGCCAGTGAAAGACACTAGGATTGCACAGTCATGGAGTCAACACTGTAGTGCCTCTCAGTGTCTTCCTTGAATTACTCCTCATATTCCCAGAAATTCATCTTCCCACTAAGTGATATGTATTTGCATATTCCTTTTGCGAAGCAGTTAACTATTATTTATCCAACTAAGTTCATTTTTTGGTGCCTTTCCAGCTTGAGCTTCTCCTCCCCTTTTACGTATCTTCCAATGAAGTTGAGTTGCCGATTTCCATGTGAGCTTGCTTTCTGTTCCTTTGTCTTTTCTCATGCTGTTCTACCAACTCCATGTACTTGCTGTACAATGACAGAAGAACATGTCTAGTTGATGGGCAGCTAGTTGACACCAACAAAGTATACAGAGAATAGCCAGTACTATCATTGCTTTCTGGATGTAAAGTGATTTAATGCAGTACCTAAAAAGAATTTCCAGTTCATTCTTGGATACCTGTTCTTCCTTCTCTATTTACTTCTCTTGTATCTCTTCTTTCATTATTCTTCAAGTTTATCATGACTTTAAATATGAGAGTATGGAGATTCTATTTCACTCACAACACTTTCGGCTCAAATAAGTTAGGCATATTTCAGCATAATCAAGGACAAGCCAAGATACACAATATGTACACCCGGAGTTTTAATTATAGGACCAAGGGATAACTAAATTAAAAAAAAAGGCAATAAAAATGATAACTTACAAATGTAAGTCTACTTATTTAAATTTAAATAATAGCCAAAGGATACAAAATATTTGTAGTGAATTGTTCAAGTCATTAAGAAGTTATTTAATCATTATAATTAACTAATTTACTCATTTTTTTTCAAAAGAGATAAGCAAAAGTTTGCCTGACTTCCTGAATTACTCATCATTTTAGGGAAAAATTTTTACTTGGACAAAGGCAAGAATGAAAAAAGTTATCAGCAAAAGTGAATGTCATAATAGCAGTAGAGGAAACAGGAAATCTGAAGATATTGAACGCCTTTTGGATGTTTGAGTTAATGTCTCTTAGCAGCTGTTTCAATTTGTTTTGAGCAAACAGCTGGAAGCTCACGTGTTTAAAAGAAAAGATTTACTAGAAAAAATAGAACCAAATAGACAAGATGTGTGGATCATTAACAGCCAGCTATAGTTTATATTGTGTATTTTAAAATGGATTTAATTAAGCTGGTGAAGCAGTGTTCCTCAGGCCCTGCTAATTAACTAATAAAGCCCCCTTCACTTCTAATTGTCTTGAACAGAGACAATTACCACAAAAATGTTGCTAAAGGCAAATTGAATGTCTTAAAAATAGCAACAACTGGATAATGTAAACAAATTTGTATAAGTGACTCACAAGGAATAACAAATCTGATTTAAGTCTAGTCAATGAATATGAAACATTGATAAAAAGAGACAAAGAATGACAGGCATCATCTATTAGTATGTACATCTGTGTGAAATATGTACTCATATAACCATAATCATACCTACATTCTTAGAATTGATTGATCGGTTGGATGATTTTCTCTTTTCCAAAAAATATGAGACACCAAGTGGCTTCTGAACATATATAAAAACAAAAATTGACGTAAATGAGAGATAGTTGTAAATAAAAAGTTAGAAGCAAAAAAAGTGAACCAAATGTTGTTATTAAAAATACTTCCTAGATATCAATGTTTGTGATAGATATCAGTGGCAGTTAAGGTATTTTTAGTCAATGGAAAAACTGGTAAGTAACATTATTTTCCCTGACCATAAATTTAAGAACAATTTAATTTAATTTTAGGAAAGGTCAACTATAATTAATATTAAAATTAGATATGAATTTCTTTTGAGAGTTCTCTTATCTAAGTGCTTTCTATGTACAACAAGTTAAATAACATGCTCATCAAAATGTTTTTAGAATGTTTCAGAATTAAGTCCCAATATATTCTTGTGGGATCACATTAAAGCATGATTTAATAATCTATAATCAATCAATTATGCAGCAGCTTTCTACATATTTAACTTAAATCCAGTGGCATCTTTTAGGTGATTTTGAAAATGAATGAACTATACCTCCTGAGAACAACCCGCCACAGTTATGGTCCTCTCAATCTTTTATGTCATGTGAATTAGTTGACAGTAGATAAAGGATACGGATAACCTATAACTAACTCAACTATGTTGGTAATAAACAAATTAATAGATTTTTATTTGAGTTGATGAGTTTATTCACAAGCCTAATGTTTTTTGGTTTTGATTTTTGGTTTTTTTTTTGCTTCTTGTTGAATAGAGAAATAAATGACTTGATGATTAGTCCTGGGGAGAAAAGGGTGAGAAAAGTCCATAGCTATAAGCTATCAAAGACAACAATTACCGGCTAAGTTATTCTCCTTTTATATATGGAATATAAATTCAAATACAGTCTACTAATTTTCCATTGTTAATGGATATTAGCTTTTGTACAACATGCCGTCACAATGAATGCTATTTGAATGGAATACCTAATCCGAGACACTTGCCTTGAAAGCTTCACTTTTTTTTTTTAAATGGTAAAATGCATACAACTAAGGGGCCTCCCTGGTGGCACATGGGTTAAAGACACAGCACTATCAAGCTATCGCCAGCCACTGCAGCAAGAGTTCAATTCCTGGCCAGGGAGCTGACCCACATGGCACATCAGGCCTCCTGTCTTGCCTGCTGCTCCCCTCAGCACTATATTTCAGTAGATCTGCCTATTCTTTTTTTTTTTTTTTTTTTAATAGAGGCATGTTTTTATTTATTTATTTGTTTGTTCATTTGTTTTTTGTTTATACATGCACTGGGTACAGTCAGAAGCGCGGGAGGGTGAGAGAATTCACCAGAGCCAGAGCGGGGAGCAGAACAGGCAGAAGGACCGAAGTACACTGCTGAGGGGAGCAGCGGGTGGCAGGAGAGGTATGCGCACCATGTGGGACCCTCCTCCGGTGGCCGGGGAGCAGCCGGGAATCGAACCAGCGCCATAGGGGCTGCGGGCAGCTTCGCAACCCAGCGCTCTACCGCTGCGCCACCGGGGAGGCCCAGTAGATCTGCCTATTCTGCTCCCCTCTCTGTCTTTGGTGAATCCTCTCACCACCATCCCCACCCCTGCACCTCTGGCCTGCACAACAGTTCTTGAACTCATAAATAAATAAACCTTTAAAAAAAAAAAAGACACACATATACAATGTGCTTCTAGATATTTTAATAGGTAATTAGATGTTGAGTGTTTAAAAATATTTCTAATTGTAATTTGTAACTTCCTTTGCAATTGCATGTTCTCAAAGTCTTTCATTCTTTTCTCAAACAAATGCCATAGAAGGGAATAAAGTTATGTGAAATGTTGGTGTGGCTAGATGAATCACAATTTATATGAAAATTATAGGTTTGTAAATGGGGAATATAACAGGGAATAACTAACCCTGTTGGAGGTCTGGAAAATCTGAGTGAGTCAGTTATTTTTTATTGTATTAGGAGAAATTCAATGGTAAAGGAGTTACAGACACAGATGTATAGTGTTAGACCTCAGGGTGACACAAACACTCATAAAAGTCCTCCATTATTCTGCTAGACTCTTGTCCTACCTCCCTTCTCAATGCGTAATTCCTAAGGCAATAGTTCTTCAACATTAACAACCAGTTCATGGATATCTGTATCTGTTCTCTTTCTCAGTGTCCTCCATGTTTAGCTTTCTGCACAAACCTGCTTAAATATAGTCATGTGTTTCATGACCATAGGATACGGTCTAAGAAATGTGTTCCTAGGTGATCCTATCTTTGGGTGAACATCATAAAGTGTACTTGCATAGGTAAAAATGTGCAAGGTATCACTATCATATAGGTGGTCCATCAGTGGCTGAAACATTATGTCTGTGTGACAGGACTATACTGTTATCTACTTCAAATGCTCTTTTGCTGTTATCTTCAACTACTTTGCTTCACTCTTTCACTAATATGTAGATAACTTCAGTTGAAGTGAATAACTGAGGCCAAAAAAGATAGCCTAGATATCAAATATGCAAAATCCAGGAATATGTTTTTAATGAGTTATTTTATATAGATTTTTGAATAAAGCCATTAATATGTGGCTATTTCCTGAGCTTCCATGTAAGTGCTGGGCAATAGCTGCAAAACAATGATTTCATCAAGAATCTTTATGAAATACCTAATATTACAGTCATGCATGGTATATACATAGATTCTAGTTCTGTTCAAAGAATGTGCTCGGGGGACCCCACACAAAAACTTCAAACAGAGCTTGGTATCTCTTGAACTTCATCTAACCAAGAAACTAAAGAGAAAATAAAACATCAGCAAAATGAGTATGGAGAAAATATTACTCTGAGAAAAAATGTATACTTTTTATGTTTAACAAAGATAGGTAAATCCTGGTTGCAATGACAGAAATGTAATCCAAATGGTAGAGGATAATCTTGATATTCATGTAATAAAAATGTCCAGGGATAGAACTAAATTCAGGTATCTCTATATCCAGATGCTCAGATATTAAGAACCTACTTACTTCTAAATATTATTTTCTGTGACTGGATTCCTATTCATGCAGATTCTTTACATGCAGTTGTCACTAAGGTCCTACATGACCTCAGCATTCTATTCAACCTGCTTGGCAATTCCAATGTCTTTGAAAAATTAACATTGTCTAAATAATTTCTACAAAACTCTCAGGTTTCAGTCTTAAACTAGATCACATTTACCATCTTTAATTCCTTTGACAAAAAGAATGGTGTTGCAAACTGAACTACACCAATTTGGTCATGTCCAACTACTAGATTTCCTTTTTTTTAAAAGATTTATTTATTCATGCAAGAACTGGGGTACAGGCCGGAGGTGCGGGGGGTGAGAGGATTCACCAGAGACAGAGTGGGGAACAGAACAGGCAGACTAACCAAAAGACACTGCTGAGGGGAGCAGTGGGTAAGACAGGAGAGGTCTGCTGCGCCATGTGGGTAGCCCCCTGGCCAGCCGGGAATCGAACTCATGCTGCAGTGGCTGCGGATAGCTTCACAGTGCTGTGCTTAACCCCTTGTGCCACCAGGGAGACCCCAAGATTTCATTTGGTAGACATCAGCACCCTCTAATTGTTAGAGGCAGGTGATGGTTGTGGGCTTTTCCCCATGAAACTTCATACCATGTATCAGTGAAAGCTAGTCTGAAACATAATTCTGATACTCATACAAGAAGATACAGAGTCCTCAGACAAACTATGTTTCAGCCTCTTAAAAGTTAAGCTAATGCCATAGCTTAACTTCTGGCATTTCAAACATGACAATCTCATGGCAAGATTCAAACCATACTTGTGGGAACCTGGCAAACGAAAATCCTCTGGAGTAAGCCGACAGACACAGGACTATTTAGAAATCAAGCTGAGAATAGCATTTCTAAGGGCACAGATGGCTGTGCTTACATGATTTTTATGCCTTGTTTATTCAAGGGCAGGAATGTCTCTGAAGTACTTCTACGCAAATCTATACATCTTGAAAATTACTAATTTGCTAATGAAAACTTCTTCTAATATCCACTATGTTCATTAACCAGCCAATAATTTCAACTGTAAAAATTCAATTCTAGTGTGTTATTATGTTCATTAAAAAAGTTCTGGTATTGAATGAAGATATAGTGGTAATGTTATCTTCAGTTGCCTTGGAGTGTGGCCTTTGGGATAAAAATCTAGCTAATGATACTTAGAAAATGCATTCTAAATTAGGGCGGATTGATTTCCCTTAAAGAGATAGATTAGAACTAAATCACTATTTAGGGTATAATATTTTAATATAAATTTCATTTCAGGTAACATTTCACTTCTAAATATTTCAGGATCCTTCTGCAAAAGTAAGATATCTTCTTTCATAGCCAAAACAACAGGAAAATATATAATAAGATGGATTAAGATTTCTTTAATTAATCCCCCATCTAAACTCAGATTTCCCTAATTACTTCAATTGATTTTTGCTGCTTGTCTTCAGATCCACACACCACATTTTTATATCCCTTTATTTTATTATTTTTAAAGATTTATTTATTTATGCATACAAGAACTGGGGTACAGGCCAGAGGTGCAGGGGGAGAGACAATTCACTAGAGACAGAGGGGAATAGAATAGGCAGACTGACTGAAAGACACTGCTGAGGGGAGCAGTGGGAGAGTCAGGAGAGGTCTGCTGTGCCATGTGGGTTGCTCCCTGGCCGGGGATCGAAATCGTGCTGCAGTGTCTATGGTTAGCTTCATAGGTTGAGTCTTAGCCCCGTGTGCCACTAGGGAGGCCCTATATCCCTTTAGTTTTCTCTTCTTCAGTGGTACCTGGGAGTAAACTCTCCTAAATTGAAGATTATTAGTTGTCATAGAAAATATTCCACTTTCACTTTCCAGGTTTGATGGTCATCCTGTGGTATTGATTGATTTTTCACTGTAGTTTCCTGAAATTAAAAGTTAAATTTAAAAGTTAAATTAAACATCCTTAACAAAAGAATCATTTGCGATATTATATACTTTATGAAGGTTTCCTTCTTAAACCATGATGAATTATGGCAGTTTACAGATTCATACATTTATCCATTACTTTTCTTTTTTTGATGCTCAAATTATACTTTTGTTCTACTTTAGCCTCTTCAATGTGGATCTTTGGCTCTTATTTTTTTTATTTTTTAAGATTTATTTATTTATTTATACAAGCACTGGGTACAGTAGATGCGCAGGAGGGTGAGAGAATTCACCAGAGACAGAGTGGAGAGTAGAACAGGCAGAATGACGAAGTATACTACTGAGGGGAGCAGTGGGCGGCAGGAGAGGTCTGTCACGCCATGTGGGACCCTCACCAGCGGCCGGGGATCGAACCGGCGCTGCAGAGGCTGCGGGCAGCTTCGCAACCCAGCACTCAACCGCTGCACCACCTGGGAGGCCCAATCTTTGGCTCTTATGACTTCATTAAATAACCCAAACAGCATGAATTTATCTTTTTTGATTGCTAGGTAATATTCCATTCCAGATGTGCATTCCACGTCTTTTTTAAATTTTTTTTATTTTATATATTTTTTGCATCATTTTCGTTTTTGCACAATGTATGCATTTTCATCTTGGTTATAGTCCCCGTAAAATTCCCACCACCTTTGTTTTGATCCTACTCCCTTCCCCACCACTGCCCCCTCCCCATAGTGTGTCTCTGGTTTATAGTTGCCTGTTGATTTTGATTTTTACTTTATTATAATTAGTCTTTTTCCTGATCCTTTATTTAGGTTTTCTAAATTCCTGCTATCAGTGAGACCATCTGGTATTTTTCTTTTTCTTTCTGGTTTATTTTGCTGAGCATGATTCCTTCTAGCTCCATCCATATTGCTGCAAATGGCATGCGTTTATCTTTTTGATTGCTAAGAAATATTCCATGGTGTATATGTACCACATCTTCTTGATCCAGTCATCTATTTTTGGGCATTTGGGTTGTTTCCAAAGCTTAGCTATTGTAAATAGTGCTGCTATAAACATAGGGGTGTAGATGTCCTTTTGAATTAATGTTTTTGTGTCCTTTGGGTAAATACCTAGGAGTGGAATTGCTGGATCATATGGAAGCTCCATCTTTAGCTGACTGTAGAAACTCCTCACAGCTCTCCATAATAGTTGGACTAGTTTGCACTCCTACCAGCAGTACAGGAGAGTTCCTTTTTCTCCACAACCTCGCCAACATTTGATTTGTTGTTGCTAGTTTTTTTTAATATGTGCCATTCTCACTGGTGTAAGATGGTATCTTTTTTTTTTATATAGAGGCATGTTTTTATTTATTTATTTATTTATTTGTTTGTTTGTTTGTTTGTTTTGTTTTGTTTGTTTATACAAGCACTGGGTACAGTCAGAAGTGCAGGAGGGTGAGAGAATTCACCAGAGCCAGAGCGGGGAGCAGAGCAGGCAGAAGAACCAAAGTACACTGCTGAGGGGAGCAGCGGGCGGCAGGAGAGGTCTGCACGCCATGTGGGACCCTCCTCCGGTGGCTGGGGAGCAGCTGGGGATTGAACTGGCGCCTCAGAGGCCGTGGGCAGCTTCACAACCCAGCATTCAAACGCTGAGCAACCGGGGAGGCCCAATAAGATGGTATCTTAATGTAGTTTTGATTTACATTTCCCTGATTATAAGTATACCACATCTTTTTGATCCACTCATTGGTTTAGGGGTACTTAGTTTGTTTCCATAATTTAGCTATAGGAAATAGTGCTGCAATAAATATGGGAGGGCAAGTTTCCTTTGAAATTAGTGTTTTTGATTCGGGGTGGGGAGGGGTTTGTGACCTAGGAGTGGAATAACTAGGTCAAATGAAAGAACAATTTTTAATGTTTTAAGATACCACCATATTGCTTTCTTTCTCTAGGGACTTGGCCAGTCTGCATTCCCATTATCAGTGTAGGAGGGTTCCCTTTTCTCCCCATACATGCCAGTATTTGTTTTTTCTGGTATTTTCAATATGAGCCATTCTCACAGTTGTGAAATAGTGTCTTATTGTGGTCTTGATATGGATTTCCTTAATGCAAAGTGATGGTGAACATTTTCTCATATGCCTGTTGCAGTCTGTATGTCTTCTTTGGAGAAGTGTCTGTTTAGTTCTTCTGCCCATGTTTTGAGTGGGTTATTTGCTTTGTTTTTGGAGAGTTTTATAAGACATTTACATTATTTTTGTCAGATGTGTGGTGTGCAAATATTTTCTTCCATTCAGTAAGTACTGTCTTTTAATTTTACTTATGTCTCATTTCACTGTGTAGAAGCTTTTTAGTTTGATGTACTCACAATTATTTATGTTCTATCTTGTTTTCCTTGCTGTTGGGTCAATTCACTAAAGACATCACTAAAAATTATGTTGTGAAATATTTTACCTTTGTTTTCTTTTATGTATTTCATGGTTTCAGGTTTTAAATCCAAGCCTTTGATCCATTTTTTTTTTAAGATTTATTTATTTATTTCACAAGCACTGGGTAAAGCCAGAAGTGCAGGAGGGTGAGAGAATTCACCAGAGCCACAGGGGAGAGCAGAACAGGCAGACTGACGAAGTACACTGCTGGCGGGAGCAGTGGGCAGCAGGAGAGGTCTGCGCGCCATGTGGGGCCCTCACCTGGTGGCTGGGGATCGAACCAGTGCTGCAGAGGCTGCAGGCAGCTTTGCAACCCAGCTCTCAACCGCTGTGCAACCCGGGAGACCCCTTTGATCCATTTTGAATTGATTTTTGTGTGGTATGAGGTAGTGGTCTAGTTTCATTCTTCTCCCTGCACCTTCCAATTTTCCTTATACCATTTGTTAGAGATTCTCTTTTTCTAGTATTACTATTGGCTCCTTTCTCATAGTATCCATATAGGTGTGGATTTATTTCTAGGTTCCAAATTCAAATCACTTGGTGTGTGTACCAGTTTTTTGTTCTAGTGCCATAAGGTTTTAATTACCATAGCTTTGTAGTACAGTTTGAAGTCTGGGAGTGTGATATCACCACTCTTCTGCATCTTTTGTCAGCATTACTTTGGCTATTTATGTTTTCTTGTGGTTCCATGTGAATTTCAGTATTACTGGTTCTATTTCTTTGAAGAATATCACTGAAGACTTGATAGGGATTGTATTAACTCTATATATTGCTTTGGGTATGATAACCATTTTAACAATATACTTCCAATTTATGAGCAGGGAATATTTTTACATTTCCTTGCATTTTCTATTTCTTTTAATAATATCTTTTAGTTTTTTCCTTGTATAGGTCTTCAGCTCCTTTGTTTAGTCCTCAACATATTTTTCTTTTGGTTGCAATTGTGAATAGGTTTTTTTTCCCCCAGATATATTTCTCTTCAAACTTCTTGTTTGCATATAGAAATGCAACTGATTTTTTGCAAATATATTTTGTAACCTACCATTTTACTGATTTATTATTTCAATGTTTTTAGTGGAGTCTTTAAGGATATCCAATTACATTATTGCATCATCTACAAATAATGAAAGATTTTCTTTTTTCCCAATTTGTATTGTTTTTATAATGTTCTCTTCCCTTGCTAAGACTTGCAAAACTATTTTGAAATAGTTGTGGTGAAAGTTGACACTCTTATCTTGTATTAGATCTTTGAGGCTTTCAGTGTTTTACCATTAAGTATGAAGTTGGCTATGGGTTTATCATATATGGCCTTTAGTATGTTGAGAAATGTTTTTAAGTCACTCAATGTATTGTTTTGGAATTAGCTTTTTTTTTTTTTTTTGGTGGGGTGAGGGGGTTATCACATAGCCAGTCCTGGCAAACCTCACACTCTCAGCTTCTGCCTCTTTATCAAATCTGCATTTCTGCATTGTCAGTGGTGAGCAGTCTCATCCCCAGGCTGCTTATCTTTGACTTAATTGCTATTATAAAAAACTATTTTTGAGCAATGTGTTTCATGTAATTTGAAGGTACAAAAATTAGAGAATCACTCCAAGGACAAATAAACAAGATGATAAAGAGGCTAACCAAAGCAACTGTTCAAAGCAAAGGAATCTTTGCATTTTTTCACTAATACCTACGGAAATGATTAGTTGTAAGTATTTGGGGTCTTCTGGACCCCTGGGATTAATGTGAGGTTTATATACAGCTTAGTAGCTTGGGAAAGTGTCCTCAAATAAAAACACTTTTGTTTAGAGACCATTGCTCAAGATCAAATACACAGGCACAAAAATCATTGGAAAAAGTAATACTAAAGGGCCTCCCTGGTGGCGCAGCAGTTGAGCCCTGGGTTACCAAGCTGCCCGCAGCCTCTGCAGCACCGGTTCGATCCCCGGCTACTCTCTGGCCACCAGAGGAGGGTCCCACATGGCGTGGAGACCTCTTCTGCCGCCTGCTGCTCTCCTCAGCAGTATGCTTCATCCATCTGCCTGTTCTGCTCCCTGCTCTGGCTCTGGTGAATTCTCTCACCCTCCCGCGCTCTGACTGTACCCAGTGCTTGTATGAATAAATAAATAAATCTTTGAAAAAAAAAGTAATACTAAAGCTAAAGAAAGTTGTGGCAATCTGTAACTGATAATATTCTGATTTATCAAGGTCATTATTAAAAGTCTCTTAAACTAAATCAGGTATGATCTATAACATGAATAGTGTATCTAAAGACTAGATAACTTGATGAATAAACTTAAATACAAATGAACTTGCAATTTTTCAATACTGACTATGAGTGGGAAGATAACATTTTGTCTTTCCACTTTCAGTAATAGGCATTTAAATGATTGCTAAAGTAGTCACGGTTGATAAAATTGATGTATTAAACAATAGAATGAAGGTAGATAAAACTGACACTGAAACTGAGTGATTACTATTTTTAAAAAGTTTTATACAAGCTAAAACAATAAGATGTATGAAATTTATCTCCTAAAGATCAAGAAGGATGAATTCACCTATGTATCAGTGTACTGAGATGTAAATAAAGCTACTTTACAACACAAATACTTCACAAAGGTATTTTTATTTGAGATTTTTTAAAAGATTTATTTATTTATGCATACAAGAACTGGGGTACAGGCCAGAGGTACAGGGGGTGAGAGGATTCACCAGAGACAGAGTGGGGAGCAACACAGGCAGATTGACTGAAATGTGCTGCTGAGGGGACCAGCGGCAAGACGGGGGAGGTCTGCTGCTCCATGTGGATCACCTCCCTGGCTGGGGAACAATTTCATGATGCAGTGGCTTCCGATAGCTTCATAGTACTCCATCTTAACCCCTTGGGCTACCAGGGAGGCCCTATTTGAGAATTTATACCTAAAAATAATGAATAACAGAATACATTTGAAATCTTTTATAGAGCAAAGTGGAAATTAATATTGAACAAATGTTAATAGGTATACAGAGATACATACACATATTCTGGAAAAAAAAACAAAACCAGGATTTCTTGTTTTAATACATCACTAAGAAGCAATTTTGTAATATTTGGGAGCAAAATTTAAATTATTTTAAAAATAATTTTAATATTGTATCCTAAATATCTAGAAGTTTTTGTAGGTGTATTACTTCACAATCTCTCATTTTAAAAATACATTTGGCAATGGCATCATTTTTCTTGTTTTCAAATGCTTCTTAGGAAAAACAATCAATAAATCTGCATTTCAGGTTTTTTTTTTAAAGATAGCCATCAATTTTATCTTTGCATTATTTACTGCCATATAACTGCCAGAATTACAGTTTTTTTTTTTTTAAGATTTATTTATTTATACAAGAACTGGGGTACAGGCCAGATGCACGGGAGGGTGAGAGGATTCACCAGAGACAGAGCAGGGAACAGAACAGGCAGACGAAATACACTGCTGAGGGAAGCAGTGGGCTAGGCCTGAGAGGTCTGCCGTGCCATGTGGGATTCTCCCCGGCCGGCCGGGATCAAACTGGCACTGCAGAGGCTGTGGACAGCTTCACAGGGCGGCACTCAACTGCCTGCGCCACCAGGGAGGCCCCAGAATTACAGTTCTAATTCCCATATTTGATCAGGGTAATTGCCATTCCATATCTTATAGGTGGGGATTCATTCTCTATTCGTGCTCAGTCTCATTTCCAGTCATTTGCATTTTATTCCCTTTGATGCAGTCCCAACAAATTTCTTGAGTTCTGTGAATATAATACCATCTTTAACAAATGTTTATTTATTCAGCTCATTCCCAATGCCTAGAAGCGATTTCTCTCCTTCCCTCTTTCATTCTCCCTGTTTCACTCTCTTCCAGGCTCCTTATTCTTCTGTAATATAAGACAGTGGTTCTCAAAGTGCAGCCCATAGATCACCACTATTAGTATCACTTGGAAACTTGTCAGAAGTGCAGATTTTCAGGCTCTAGTGCTGACCTACTTAAAAAAAACAAAATCTTGGGCAGGGCTCTAGCAGTCTGTACTTTTCCAAGTCCTACGGGTGATTCTGAAGAGAGTCAAATCTTGGAAATCAGTGATGCAATTGACCTAGACAACCAGTCACAACTCTGGACCAAGCATCAAGGAGAAGTGAAGCAATGGGTCCCTGTTTGCTAGGATTCAGCAGTTGGTGTAGTGATTGACAGTTCATTTAATGTAAGTGATTTTCACACTTAAAGAATTTCATATAAATAGAATTGTACTTGACAGTACATTGACTATACTTTAGCAATTACCTAAGGAGATTTACAAACACAGAAACATTGCTGGCTTGGAGATTCTGGCCTGGAGTTCAGCTTGGGCATTGGGATTTTGAAAAACTCAGCGAGTGATCCTCATATGCAGTCTTTGTTGCCAATCACTGCTTTCCCAATTTCCTCATCTCAATCACCTCGAAAGTGTGCATTCAGTATCACCTGCAGGAATAACTCTGTTATAATCATGACTCAGCTCTTCTCTGCATGTAGTTTTCTCTGCTGCTTTTCCTTCTATGACCTTCTCTCAAGGCTTTATATTCAAAACTTCCAAAGTGAAGTTCCATAGGAAATGCCCCTTTTAGACAAATTTTTCACATTGACCTTCCTCAAAATTTTCTGTTGTCCCATAGATGTGTTCTCTTGAGAACAGCCTTTGGCTAGACCACTAACTCTTGGTCTAACATGATGCTATATAATAGCTTTATTAATAGAGTCCCAAAGTGGAAGCAATCCAAATATTCATCAAAAGATGAACAGGAACACAATAAAATACTACTCAGTAATGAAAAGTAGTAAAGTGCTAACATGCACAATAAAATGAAATAATCTCAAAAACAGTATGTTTAGTTTTTTTCCTTAAACTTTCATATAAATTTCCATTTATGAACTTCTATAAAAGGGAAACTAATTTTTAGTGACAGAAAGCAGAGCAGTAGCTTCTTGTGGTTGGTGAAGAACTGATTGCAAAAGGGAGGGCAGAAAACTTTTTTTTTTCATTTTAGCTTTATTTTTAATTGAGGTAATATTGCATTATAACATTATATAAGTGTTGGAGTGTGCATCACTGAAAATCAACATGTGTATGCACTACATTAAGTCACCACTAAAAATCCAATCCTATCTTTCACCATACAATTGACCCCTTTAATAATTTATCCTTCCCCTTCTCCAGAAGGGTTTTAGATATGCCAGGTATTAGAAATAGTCTTTGGATTTTTTTCCTAATACAAATATCCACCTCAAATGTTAATTCCTCATGGAAAAATTGTTTCATTTTTCTCCTGATTTTTTCAGTCAAGTATGTTATATTGCAATTATTTATCAGCATCTTTTTTTCAACAAGTAGACTGAACCTTCTTATACCAGAGATGTTGCCTTACCATTTTCCAGATAACCCCTCACCCTTCACCATGAATGCTCACATTCGTCCCATACCCTGTCACCTGGGCACACTGAAATGTGTTCTTATAAGTACTTTATTTAGAAATAAACTCTTCATCATGACTGTAGACCATTGATGAAAAATAAGTGTGATAAATCCTTACTATTAAAACTGGCATTAATATTTAATCTGTTAGAGGTAAACAAAAGATGTCAAAAATGTAACCATCACTCACTGCCTTAAACATCTAATTTACCTGGTTGCTTCTTAGAAAAGCAGTTTCTCAGACCTCCTCCACATCTACTACGTCCTAATGTGCATTTGATGATATTCACATGTGACCTATGCATACTTTAAAGTTTGAGAAGCAATGATTTAATTCTCTAGGGTTTTTCGGGGGGTGTGGGGTCAGAGATATGTGTCAGTTTCCATATGTATTCATGGGTGCCTGACTTTTACATGTATGTATGTATGTATATGTTTATATAAATATATAAAATAAGAAAATAGTGCTATTTTTAAAGTATTTTCCATTTTCCCTAAATGGTTGTAAAATCAATAAAAAGAAAATAATACTGAGTTTTAACAAATGTAAAGTCCATGTTCATTCAATCATATTAATGTAATACAATTTCCGATTGTGTTTATCCTCTTCATTTCATATTTGCCACGTCTATAAACTGCACAGAATACATCATGCCACTTTAAAAGTCTTATATAAGACTTTTACTATGATCCCACCAGAAATGACAAGCTGGGCATCATTTGGGGATAGTTTTCACCTGTTTTTTCCAGGTGCCTCTGTGTTTGGAGTAGATGCCTGAAGGGTAAGTGAATTAGTGAGGCTTTTTAGGCCACTAGCCTCTGTGGCTATCATCTGTAGCCTTAAACAAGTTAATGCAGAAGGCACTTGGAAGGGTGGGCTTGGGGTATACGTGCCTGATTGTGGACACCTGGAGCATAGGTGGGGCATGAGGAAGTGTGCACACCCGAGCCTGGGGGCTCTGCTAAAAGCAGAGGCATCAGCCACTGTAGCAACAGTGGCAGAGGCGGGGATGGTGGTGAGAGAGGGCAAGCAGCTCAACTACAGAGAGGTGAGAACAACAGCTGGGGTGAGAGAGAGAACGCCAGAGACAGCTCAGAGAAAGTGCGTAAAGATTTGTGGAGGACTGGGGGGACTTGGTTGCTGCTAGCCTTCTGGACCCCCCTGATCTTCTACCACCCCACCCCCTTCCACCCTGCTCACCCTGCTCTTGGTTGCCCCACTGCAATACTCTCTCTTGCTGGAGGCTGCCATGAATCACCATGGGATTGAATTTTCCACAGTAGGACAACCAGCCATCTGTGATATATCACACTTGGCACCTCCAATTTGGTGTCATCCTATGGAATTTGGAATGGACACCATGTTAATACCACTTACGCTGTATTCATAACAAACTGTACAAACAGTTGAGACACGTTGTGTCTTTAGCAGCCTAAGCCCTGGGGGAATAGCAGGAGGAGCCTAACAGATGCTCCTACTTACACTCTTCTCAATTGCTTCAAAATGCCACCATGCTGAAATTCTGCGTATTTACAGTTCAGTTACCAAATATTTCTAGGTATTTTTCCTACCTTTATTAGCTCTTTAGAATAGAAAATAAGGCAGGATTTGCATGAAATCAGCATTTGCATAAAATCATAAAAATTCTGAGTGTTTTTCTTATTGAGCAACTCAAAGATTGATTTTAACTTAAAATCAAGCTAACATTTCAGTTAAAAACGGGTCACACAAAATTCTATGTGTTTTTACTCAACACTATTCATAGTGAAACTGGAAATAAGGTTTTTCAAATCTTTCCTCCTCATTTCTTTTCTCTCTGTGCTTTCCATCTAGCGTAGCTCCTCTTTTCTTCAAAATTAGATAGGCAATATTAAGATATTCAACACTAAAATGGCTTATAGGCTTACCTATACCAAAAAGATGTGTAATTTAATGAGGAAAAAAGTCTAAATAAGAAAAAAACGTAACCCCTTTGGAAAAATATGTTAAAAATAAAACAAAAATGTGAACAAAATCATCTCTAATGTAGGCATTTTGATTTTACATATTTGCTTTTTCTCCTTTTTCAACCTGCCAACTTATATTTATGTGGTTGTAGTCATTGAACATACCACATGTATTCTACTTTTAGCTTTTAACATTTTATATTTTTGCATCATCTGTATTTTTAGTCACATAATAATAACTAAAATGAGACATTTTGTATGTGTGCGCTTTCATTTTTTGTATGATCTTTTTGTTATATATAACAGTATGATTAATATCTTGTTTTTATTTGACTGCTTTTTTTTTTCCTTCTGTGGTGTTATTTCCTTGAGGCTAGTTCAAATGAATAGTGAATTAATGTTAGTCTTGGATCCCTCCTACAATATATATGAGCTAGAGAAACATTATCTATAAGATGAGGTTAATATGAAAACACCTACCTCACTGGGCTTACATGAAATTTATACATAATATACAAATCTCACATAATGCTCTGCAATAAGAAATGATAAATATAATTTACACAAAGCTATTTTTATTCTAAAAAACAAATATTTTAAAGTACCAATTTACTAATTTAAAATTCTACCTAGTGCTTATTATTTCTCTTTAATGACCCCAGCATTGGAAATTATCATTTAAAAACACATCCACATACAAAAGGAAATTTTACTAGTTTAGTACTTATAAAATGATGATGCATTGCTTTAACATTACTTCCTTTAACAAATGAGAATTTTTTCTGCATGCTTAGTCACTATTTTGTTTCTTCTGCGAATTACCATTCAACATTCATTTTTTTGTTTTTACTTATTGGAGTATATTTTTATGAAATCTGAAAAAATATTCTTTGATGATCCCATTAGTTTAATTTTATTATTTCCTCACTGCAATTTACTCTTTATATATTTAAATTAAGTATGCATTCTCTCTATTATTTGCTTCTCTTTATTCTTCTAAAAATTTTGTTGAGTATAAAAAGTCTTAATCTTTGTCCTATGATGTTTTGCATTTGAAAGATTAATAAAATAATCCTTGCTGGTTTTCTATACTTAAAGGGCTCACATATGAAGAAGAGGCTATAGTCCTTCTTCAGAGGATAAATATGGGCTAATGAGTATCAACTTACAACGGATATCTAAATACTTTTCTATTTTCAATTTTTGCTTTATCATTAGAACTATCCAAGGAATAAATTTGAATTACGTGTCAATGAAAGTCATCAGCATAAACTGGACCATTTTTGAGCAAAGGAATGTGCTCAATAGGGCATGAAAGCATCAGATGGCTGTTTCTGTAAATGCCACTAGGATTCTGACAGAGCAATTTTATGGTTTATGTATGTCACTGGTCATATGATCAGATCTTGCTGGTTATTTTTCTCTTGTAACACCAGTTTATGACAATGTATAAATGTATATAATTCTGCATTTCATATATATATTTATATATAAATATGTATTAATTTACGTATATTTATATACATATATATTTGTATACATATATATATTTCCTCATCTTGACTGTGAGCTCCTTAAAAGAAGGGACTATGTGACTGAGTCATTTGTGTCTTACTGTGCAGATTGGTACCTTATATGGACTAAATAAGAGGTGAATGTTGTTGAAAAAATAGAAAACAATTGCAGAGAAAAAATAAAGAAAAACATGTATTTAAATGTATGGATACTTTGGGCAAAGCAATCTTTACAGCTGCTCTGATCTCTTACCAACTAAGTTTTTAGGAAATGAAAATACCATGATTACCCCAAACTATAGAGAGAAATTCATATTTTTGATGTCTATAGCTTGTCTTACTAAATCCATAAAAACCTAGTGTCTGGGAAAAAAAGCATTTAATGCCTAATAAATCACATGTGGTTAAGTTTATTTTAAGAAAAGGCTTGTAAGACAATGAGCTATGTTTTTTTTTTTTTTTCCCCTCATTGATATCTGGAACAGGAAATTACATCTGTTAAGATAGTGAACATGGGAGGAAATTGGACAAGGTATATTTTATAACGATGTAAAATCTTACTTAGAAACTACAATGTGTCACCAACAGTAGAAGCTTACATTTTAAAGTCTGCTGGGATAATACTTATTGGTGATAGGGAGACAGGAAAATAATGCTGAATATATCTGAAAAAGCTATTGGATAGTACAGTCTGTACACTAGACTGAGAGCTGCTTTTTTTAGCAGCACAGAGTTACTTTGCCAAATGCCATGTCCCTTCCCATGGCAGCTCATATCAGTGCCTGAACTTTCAGAGTATAAAATCCTGGCTATCTTAACCCAAATAAGGATATCTTTGAAGGGCCATTCTAGCTTTAAACTTCCAGTGAGTTTATCTAAGACTGTTAATCCTGTTTCACATTGTCTTAGTTTGAACTGCTATAACAATTCACTGCTATAACAATCAATACCATAGATTAAGAGGCTTAAAAATAACGAATTTATTTCCTCCAGTTCTGGAAGCTGAAAGGGTGAAGATAAAGGTGCTGGTAAATTTGGTTCTTTTTTTTTTTTTTTAAGATAGATAGATAGATTTATTTATTTATTCATTCATTCATTTATTTATTTATTTATACATACAAACATACAAGCACTGGGTACAGTCAGAAGCACAGGAGGGTGAGAGAATTCACCAGAGCCAGAGCGGGGAGCAGAGCAGGCAGAAGGACCGAAGTACACTGCTGAGGGGAGCAGCGGGAGGCAGGAGAGGACTGCACGCCATGTGGGATCCTCCTCCGGTGGCCGGGGAGCAGCTGGGGATCGAACTGGGACTGCAGTGGCTGCGGGCAGCTTCGCAACCCAGCGCTCAACCGCTGCGCCACCGGGGAGGTCCAGTAAATTTGGTTCTTGATAAGACTCTCTTACTAGCTTAATGATTGTCACTTTTTTGATATGTCCTCACATTGTGATAAGAGAGAGCTCTCACATCTCTCCCTTTTCTTTTAATAGTAATAATATAATTGCAAGAGCTCTACCATCATGCCCTCTTATATTGTGATTACCTCCCAAGGTCCTACTTCCAAATACCATCACATTGGAGGAATCATATGAATTTTGGAATGATTAAAACACTCAGTCCATAACAGTAGTTCAACTTCTATTCCGATGTATTATTCTGATGCCTTTCCTTACTTTCCTCATTCTCAGACATCGTCCACATGGAAATCATTCTCAGCATATGCGTCACAGAGAACCAACCATCAATAGAAATAACTGTTTTTGTAGAAAACATAAAACATCAAAATTTAAGCAATGCTGAAAACATTCAACTTAAAATTCTATTTGTTGTTTTAGATGATATTGCTATATAGTCTCTGATGCTTTTTATTTCAAGGCAAGTTTGTAAATTGATGTGAATTATCAAAATTAAAATGTCAGTATGATACAGTCATACCATAAAATTTCTTTCTAGATATTTCCATAATAACTAAAGGTAGAAGCAGCCCAATGTCCATTGTTGAATACATGAATATACAAAATGTGGTAGACAAACATAGGCACACATACAAACACACAAACACACAGGAATACTGTTCAGTCTTAAAATGGAAGGAAATTCTGACATGCTAAAATATAGATGAGTACTGAAGATATGCTAAGTGAAATAAGCTAGGTACAAAAGGATACATATTGTATCACTTCACTTATATGAAGTAACTAGAGTAATCACAGTGATAGATAGCAAAGTAGAATGTTGCTGACCATGGGGATTATAGGAGACTGTGAAGTTATGTGTATGGAATTCCAGTTGAGAGAGATGAAAAAGTTCTGGGGTGGGTGGTAGTGGTGGTTGTGACATATTTAATGACACTAACCTATACATTTAAAAATGGATAAAATGGAAATTTTATACATGCATTTCTGTCACAGTTTTTATTTTTTTTATTTTTTTTTTTAAGTGATTTTATTTATTTATTTATTTATTTTTATTTATTTATTTTTAATACAAGCACTGGGTACAATCAGAAGCGCGGGAGGGTGAGAGAATCCACCAGAGCCAGGGCGGGGAGCAGAGCAGGCAGAAGGACCAGAGTACACTGCTGAGGGGAGCAGTGGGCGGCAGGAGAGGTCTGCGCGCCATGTGGGACCCTCCTCCGGTGGCCGGGGAGCAGCCGGGGATAGAACGAGGCTGCGGGCAGCTTCGCAACCCAGCGCTCAACCACTGCACCACCGGGAAGACCCACTGTCACAGTTTTTAAAGTGCAGTTTTATAAAAATATACATTTCTAGAACCTGTCCAATCCCTATTGAGTCAGAATATCTTAAGTTAGTCTGCATAATCAGTTTTAAATAAAAAGGCACATGGATGATTCTTGGGAAAATTGGAAATGTCTATTATGGAATGTTTGTGAGACTCTAATTCTCTTCTGCTCTGTATCCATTCTTCAATGTAACAATACATTGGAATAAGTAAAAAAAGAATCCTTTGAGAAGATTTAATTGGACTTCCCATGTCATACTTATTATATCTTGATGCAGACTTCAGAATTACATTAATGTGTTGAGAGAAAAATTTAATTACTTGATGGATCTCATTTTAATATCATATTATGTATTGTATGAGCTGCCTGCGGTTAACTTTAAAGGACATACCATTACATCATTTTTATGGTCTGAGAAAAGATGACAAACGTATTATCCAAAAGTACATTTATTCAAGTATATCTATAGTAAATTTATGATAAAATCATAGCTTTAAGACAATAAAAGCATCATCAATTGACAGAAAAAATGTTAGACTGGAGTTTGGAAGCCTCAAGTGTTACCTCTTTTTGTAAAGATTTATTTATTTAGGCATACAAGAGCTGGGGTACAGGTCAGAGGTGGGGGGGGTGGTTCTGAGGATTCACCAGAGACAGAGTGTGGAGCAGACCAGGCAGATTACTGAAATACACTGCCTAGGGGAGCACCAGGCAAGACAGGAGAGGTCTGCTGTGCCATGTGGGAATCTCCCTGGTGGCCGGGGATGGAACTCATGCTGTAGTAGCTGGTAGTAGCTTGATAGTGCTGTGTCTTTAACCCCTGTGCCACCAGGGATGCCCAAGTGCTCCCTCTTATTCTGCCACTACTTGGTGCACAACCTTTGATAAACCACCCACTCACAAGGTAGCCTACTCCTTCATAGAGTACATATTCTCTCCTGTGGCTCATTTCTCTCAGATATTTCCCCCTTTCATTTCATTCCCTTCCAGTTAATTTTACCCCTATCATGGCTACCTCTCTGGTATGCTACAGGCTTTGAGCTCTAGCTGAGCTTGTGGAACTCCTGTGAGCAAACATTGCATCCCCAGTCCTTCCCATATTGCTTTCATTAACCTCACTTGAAATTTCTTATTCTTTTTTTTCTGTGGCAAATAGTATTATGTCACCATAAATTTTCCATTAAAGAATATGTGACAGATGGGGGACGAAAGGTTCCTCTGTTTCAGAGTTCTTTCCCTACTCATTGGTTAAAGATGGAGGGGGGAGCTCATGCTCCACATGGTACAGGGGCGGGGGCAGGAATGTTTTATAAGATCTTGGAGTTGGAGTGTTACTTGGTACCAAGAAAGGGGAAGGGTTTTCCAGGAAATAACATCATCTATGTTCTTATTTCTATGGTCTGGTCTGTCTGGAGTTGTCCTCCTAAGTAATTCTTTTGGAAATGAGGGTGTGATGAGGGATGGGCTGACTGCAGGTGTAAGCAGCAGGTATCCCTGCCTGAGCCAGTGCTGTCTGGTCCTGCAGTAGGGCTGTTGCTGCAGGTTTAGCTGTTGTTCAGGTCCTAGTTTTTTCTGTTCCTGTTAAGTGAGCACAATTGGGGAGAAATAGTAACTGAGCCAGTAATTTTCCATGAGCCTTTCGGGGTTCTTTTGAGACTCACCACTCAGGCAACAAATTCTCCTTCTGTGACCTGTTCTTGTTCATGATTCACATGGTAAGTGCTTAATATGCTTGTCTGATTGCTCAGGCAGTCTCCATAGGCAGGTGGTTCAAGAAACAAAGGTGATCTGAAGGTGTGTTTTCTGGCCAGGAAGTTGTTGGCTTCCAAGGCAGTAGAAAGCACAAGCTTTAAATTTTAATTATTTCCTAACATCAAAAAGTAGGGGCATTTTCATTGAAAAATCAATTTCTGGCTTCTCTTTGAAACTGGAGCACCAGTGAAAGAGCATCATATTCATATTCCTACATGGAAACAATTGCTGAGACTAGTAACCACCTCTATCCTTTTAAGTGAAGCCTGGTATTACCTACTACTACATTCTGCTCTATGCCCTTTCTTGCTCTGTGTCTCAAAGCACAGTACATTTCTATTTATCACTGCATGTTTTGCTCTTCATTTATGTACATTTATTTCCAGACCCTGAGTTTCATACTGTGACCTAAACCCTGTTTCTGCTGCCTTTACACTATGAAACTGCCACTGACATTGTCCAAGTTACAGCCCCATCACTCCACTCCTATGTACTACAATCCAAAATATATGTATTAAAATATATATTTTCTATATTCTTATTTCTAAATTAGCTTTTCCTAAATTGTAAAGATAATTTGATATTCTGCAAATAATTTAGATATTAATAGATGCTTCCCTAGAGCAAAGGAAAATAAATATTCTTGGGAGAATGAGGATTTACATACCTAACTGGGTCTTTAAATGTTGGAATTTTAAGATGCAAATTTGCCTTTGAGATGTAAATTTTTCAATCTGCAAAATTTCCTAACCTGTAAAACCATTTTTAAAAATGGCATCACTCTTGGGCCTCCCTGGTGGTGCAGGTGTTAAAGTCTCAGCCCTATCAAGCTATTGCCTGCAGCTTGAGTTCTATGCCCCTACAGGGAGCTAGCCCACATGGCACAGCAGACCTCTTCTGTCTCACCTGCTGCTCCCCTCAGCAGTGTATTTCAGTCGATCTGCCTGCTCTGCTTCCCACTCTGTCTCTGATAAATCCTCTCACCCCCTGCACCTCTGGCCTATACCCCAGTTCTTGTATGCATAAATAAATAAAAATAAATCTCAAAGAAAAACAAAAGGCATCATTCCTCATGTATTTGTGTTATTTGAAGTGGATTTTGTGACCATCTCATCCAATGCCTTATTTTACAGATGCAGACCCTGTGCCCTGGGGAGGAGAATGCATGCCTTGCCATGCTTACATTCCTGGCGTTATTAACTGCATGTTTGACGCACTCTCAGCTTCATGTTCTTCAACTACAGTAAGTTCATCATTCTTCATCTCTCTCTTTTGTTTTCAACTTATCAACCTCATTATGAAACAAAAACCTTACTTCACTTGCTACCCTGCTTGCAGAAAGGACAACCATTTTAACAGTACTCTAGGTAACTTAAGACTAATTTTTCAGTTAATGTGGTCTGGAAAGGAAAGAAGGTCACTAATATGATTAAAATCCATGGGGAGTCAAGGAACATTATAGAATATACATATCTTTGGGTCTTCTAATAGACATACTGATTCTTGAAGATTCTGTTATTCTGATACTCTCTGAAGGGGTGTGTGACCTTGAACATTTTTACTAATTGTTTATTATAATTTGACATGAGAAGTTTGTCTAAGGAAACATTTACTAAAAAACAGTCAGTAGTCAATTCCACTTGGTTTTGGAATGAGCAGTTTTGAATCAAATGATCTCTCCTAATAAAAAATACTATTGCAAACAACAGATAGATGAACTTTGGAGTTAGACATTCAGTAGAAGTGTAATCATTCCAACCTTAACTTGATTTATGTATGACATTAGAATTTACACTCAGCTTCTATGCTGACATTCTCGTCTTTGGAAATAGGTGTTATAATTTTGCCATTGTGATGTAAGGATTAGATCAGAAAACATGTAGAATGCTCACTGTGAAGTAGTTCATTTCTAAACGTGATGCTGTGTTTCCTGCCAGTTAGAGTGATTAATGAAATAAGCCACTGTTAGTTTCCTTATGGGAGGAAGAGGTTGAGGATTAGGGCAGTTCGTTCCTGAGAAAGTACTGTACTGCTCTGCAATGAAGTGTTTTTTGCCCTGAAAATGATGACTTGTTGCTTTAGTAGTTCTGTAGGGGAGAGGAGGTCTTGCTTCTTCTCAGCAGTCCATATCAATCCTCATGCCTGGGTGACAGAATGCCATGGTGCATAAATATTGCAGAGTGGGTGTTGCTCTATTATTTACTCCTTCTGAAGAGAAGCATTGATCAAATCCAGCATATCTGTACTGGTGATTTATTATTCCATTTTATTCTTTTACAAGAGGATTAATGATTGAGCTAAAATCCTACTCAACTGTTGGAGAAATAAATATATATGCTACTTGGATATTTTATTACACTAAAAGAATTTTGTCTTTAGTGTTACATTAGGTTTAAATTAGCTTTGAGCAAGAAGTTCCAAATTTCTCCAAGTGTTTTGAGTGAAGGGATCTTTTCTATCAAGGACTTTGGTAATGAAGGTAAAATAGTCTGTGTTCTAAAATTCACTGCTAATGTTAAATTGTATAAATAAGTCATGTTAGTGGAAACAGTTTTAGGCGCAGAAGGTCTGGAAGTCTGATTTTATGAAAGGAAAGACTTGTTCCCACATGTGGAAAAAGGGGAGCAGAGAAGAATGAGTGAAGCAGACACCTCCTATCCTTTAGGCTTCACCTCTGTCTCAGTCATTAGTGGGTCCTCATTTATTGTTTTAGACATGGCACTTACTACATTTGTGGATGGGGTACCAACTGTTGACCAAAGCTGCCCTACTTATTGCTGCCCCAAACTCTACTCCTTGGTCTCAGGTTATTTAGTTCCCCATTTCTTGCAAAATGTATCAACCCCTTTCAGCTTTCTCTTCTTGTGTATTCTAAACTTAATGCTTCATCTTTTGAGCTGCTCTCTCCTCAACATCTGATTCCCTCATCCCTGAGTTTTCCTTCTCATCTTAGTCCTGGGTCAGTGCTATGGCACTTCTTTTTGTTTCTGCACCCCAATTTATGTCAAATACCCACTATTTTGAATACTGTGCCCCTAAATATACAACTTCTTGTTCCTTCAGTTTCTGCTGAACTGAGCACTGACCATGTCATTTTACAAGGATTGGCAAGATTTGTACCATTTTTTTCAAACAATGATACCAAATTGCTCACTCATGTTCCATGTGACTGCCTGCACTCAATGTGGCTAGAATGCCTTAGAAATATAGCTGGATTTAGCACAAATAACTGAGGACCTAATGTCTTTAGACATGGTCTTTCTCTGCTTTCCATATTCTCCCCATCTCCAAAATTTACAGTCATCTCCATCTTTATATTCTTCATTAATTTCAGATACTGCAGACTCGATAGCTTTATGTTCTTAAATACTGCTACTCTGGGGCTAGAGACAAAGTATTACTTCTGTCCGGTGCATCTTTCCTGTCTAGTCATACTGAGCCCCCATTAGTTTATAAACATGTATTTTCCAGTCCTCAAAAGAACCCTGCTTATATTACCATTCCTTTTTAGTTACCATATAATTTCTCTTTTATCTGTATCATTCAAACTTCTCAAAACATTATTAATTCATAGTCTCTCTTTTCTTTCATACTCTAAATCCTCTATAATTTGGCTCTTGTTCTCAGCACACTACCCAAATTGTACTTGTCCAAATCACTGATAATTTACTAATTGCCAAATCCAAAGACAGCTACCATATTTGAGATTCTTAACCACAATATCCATATAATATTCATACTAATGAGAACTAAAATTTATTGGTATTTTCTCAAATACCTTGATTATACTACACATTTTATATTCATTGCCTCATTCATCCCCCACAGGGACTCCACAAGGGAGAGTCTATTATTATCCTCATTATAATGACAAGGAAGTTGGAGTCAGGATTACATTAATTGCTCAGTCATGCAGTTACTAAGTGGCCAAGACCAAACTGAACTTAGCCCTCCTCAAAGGTTTCCATTCCCTTATATTTTGGGACACAACACTGTCTTGATCTCTTTTCCATTGATCTCTGAGATTCTAAAACTTGTTTTCTTCAAAGACTCCTGTCTTTTATCCACCCTTTAGAATATTGGTTCTCGATCCTTTTTTGCACAACAGAATTAACAGAAAATATTTTTGAGACTACAGATAACATGGGTCCTCAACCAAAGACTGAATCAGAATAATCAGTTTTAGAATATTACACATAATCTAGTAAGGTGCGTTTATTATTCACACCTACTAAGCTATATATAATATTTAGATATATACTATAGTTTGAGAGCCACTATTACATAATCTCAGAAAACATATCCTCTAGTCTCATAATATTCCTACCTCCTATAACTTGATATTCCCAAATGAATATTCTCAGGAAAAAATGTCTTTCATGTTTATCCCTTTTTCTCAGCCTCAATATACTTCTACCTGCTGGAAACTGAATCTGCATTTCTCATGAAGCCTTTGAATAAACCAGGACATATGGTCACTCTTTCTCTAACTGCTTAGATGATTTCCTTTACAGCATCAATGATTTTTAATGTTTTAAACATTATTTTGCTTGCAAGCAATGTTTGAGTAGCTTAACATTGCATATGTGGTCCAGGATAGTCTGTCCTCTGCTTAATCTGCAACTTTAAAAAAAAAAAAAATTCTCTTCATCTTTCTCGAGTCCTTGTGGTCCCTTCTATGCATCCATGCTGTTTCCTACCACTTTTGTGTTTGTTGTGCTGCCTATATTTTTTTTTCTAAAGATTATTTATTTATACAAGCACAGGCTACAGTCAGAAGCACGGGAGGGTGAGAGAATTCACCAGAGCCAGAGCAGGGAACAAAACAGGCGAAATACACTGCTGAGGGGAGCAGTGGGCAAGTCAGGAGAGGTCTGTGCGCCATGTGGGACCCTCACCAGCAGCCGGGATCCAACTGGCATTGCAGAGGCTGCGGGCAGCTTCGCAGCCCAGTGCTCAACCGCTGCGCCACCAGGCGAGGCCCTGTTTTCCTGCCTATTGAGAATGCTTGTCCTCATACTTTCAGCCTATCTTACTCCTTTCAAATTTGTATGGTAATACAGCTTCCTGGATTCTTAACCTCTTTTCTATCAGCTATATATTTTGGTTATATGTGCTTCCTCTAAATAATACCATATGTATACTAGCTGTGCCTCTGTCTGGTGAAGAATTGAATTGAAATACTGGTACTTCCTAATATGTTGCTGCATGCTTGCATTAAGCCTAAGTAGCACTAACCATTACTTGGTGGGTTGCTGATTCCTTTCTTAGGGGTTAGGAATTGATTCAGGTCAGTTTCTCAGACTTTTGACTTTGCCTTATTGAGTTCTCAGTGAACATGCTACAATTATGACAAGCTTACATTCTTGTTGATGAAATGGACAAGTACAGTTTAAAACTGGAAGATGATAAAATGCCATAGCAGAAGTATGTGGCATGTTAAGGAAACATAGAGAAGCAGCTCATTGATTTTGCTACTGAGAGGTTGTTTGGGATGTAATTCTAGATTAATTAAATATTGAGTTGGATCTAATTTCATAAATATATAATACTTTAAATTTCTGGAAATTTTAAATCATTCCAGAGATGCTATATTTTTTAAAAAAAATGAACTGATTGCTGTGTTGATATCTCCCTTAAAATCATGATTATTTCCTCATTATTTATATAATTTTTTAAGATTTATTTTTATTTATTTATTCATAGAAGAACTGGGGTATAGGCCAGAGATATACGGGCTGAGAGGACTTACCAGAGACAGAGTGAAGAGCAGAAGAGTAGGATATACTGAAATACACTGCTGAGGGCAGCATGGGCAAGACAGGAGAGGTCTGCTGCGTCATGTGGGTCAGCTCCCTGGCCCGGGATGGAACTCAGGCTGCAGTGGCTGGTGATAGTGTAATAGCGCTGAAACTTAACCCCTAGGCCACCAGGGAGGCCCCTCATCTATATAGTTGTAAAGCATGCTTAATATAATCTACACCTGGTCACCCACATCAAACAATTCCAGGGCCACCACTAGTATTTTATTCTTTTGTATTTGGATCCTTTGATCACGTCCATTTTCATAGTGCTAATGCAGCTCCCATTGAATGCTGTATTAATATCATCCCTTGATACTGAGCTACATAGTACCGTGATTGAAAGCAACTAATAAATTCATTTGTGAGCATCAGGCAAATAGTCCTGGGCTAGATTCCTTATGTCTTTGGAGATATAAAACTAAGTATTAAATTTGCTTTCCCATGTGTCTGATAAAGGACAATTCACCATATTTTATAAAAGGTGCGCTGTTGTTTGGCATGAAAAAAATTGCTAGAAGGCAGAAGTCAGTATAAACTAGAATACTGAAATATTCTGGGAAGTCTTTTGAAAAGTGTACAGTATAGATAAGAAGGCAAAAGAGATGAGTAATGCAGCACAAATGAAGGCAGGGCATATCAAATATTGCACAAATAATATCAAAATCTAAAGAGGAGTTCAGAAAATCTCTACAATTATATTTTTTGTGGTCAACAAAGGATGCTGGAAAATGGTCTCACTAACCAAGTCTAATGAGATCAGTGTTTTCTGCACTTGTTTGTTTTTCTTTCACCATTTAATATTTTTCTGTCTCATTAATAGAATTCAGGTTTTGATAAAGAATCATCACCCGTGGGCATCAAGGCAAACCAGTAAACATTTATAAGGAGCAGTTAGTTCCTTTCTTCTTGGCCTTAATTTTATTTACTCAATTGTTTAAATTAACAAGGAACACAGTCTCTCTGTTCTCTCTTCAGCCTTTTGAAGTAATTGTCAATGAAGGCAGGCAGTGCAGTAAAGGACTCTGTATGGAGGGAGAACTGTGGCGAACTGCTGTTTTAAGGGTCATGACTATAACACCAACAGCTTGGAGATAATCACATAAATGCCATTTATATTAAGCAAGTTTATGAAAGGTTATATAGAAAATGATGACTGGTTGTTTTCTATCACAAGTAGGCATAGAAAAATATCTGGATTTAAATATTAACAGGCTTAATTATTGAAAGAGCAGTAATATTTTCCCAGTAAGACTTTGACATAAATAAGAAAGGTTGTACCTCTGTCAAAAATATTTTAAAGTCTGAGTATAACTAGGGGATGGCTTCAAAAATTATCTCATAAAAAGATTATCACTATTTGTTTTGTAATTTGCAGTTCCAGATAACTGATTCTTAGAATGATAACCTTTGCTGTTTATATAGTGCTTTTACATCATTATTTTGTTTTCTTTTTGAGACAAATGCTTGACTCTGTTTTCCAGTAGACTAAACATATCCTGAGTGACTATAGAACTTGGTCAATATCACACAGCTAATTAATGGTGGGATGGGATCGCAAAACTAGATTTCTGATACTACAGTCAATATTGAAATTTCAGTTCTGCCATGAAGAGCCCTTGAGAAACATTCTGCAATGACCATCACATTATAGATGAAGAAATTGAGACCAAGATAGTTAAAATGACAAAAATTTAAAAAGAACAGAATTTGAATAATTTGTTTTCCATATCAATATGTTTTCTATTAACTACAACTCTTCTGACCTCTCCCACATATAGGAAAAGCAGTGTGAATGTGTACTGGAATATTCTTGTTCTCCCTACATGCCCAGTTACCATTAGTGACACAAATTTCCACTTCTGTGTTTTTTTTTTTTTTTTTTTTTTTACCATTTAGTGATTGGATAAAGCATGAAAGTCAAAGATGCATTAATGCTGCCCTCATCTTCTGTCTTCTAAATATTGAGTATTCTTTGTAGTGGTAGTTTCCCAGGCTTTTGCTGATAGTATTAATTAGATCAGAGGAAACTTGGAAGAAACTAGACAAGTGGTTTAACATTAGAAAAGCATAGAGTATTTTGTCCAAGGAAATAATATTAAAAGACTGGTGGAATGGGTGGATGCAATTGTAGAGAAAGGGATGGGAAAGTAGAAGTGAAGAAAGAGATAAATTTGCAAGCATCTGGTATTATAAGAGAAACTCTTACAATAGGAAGGTCCACAGAGGATTTTTATGAAATTTTGCTGTGTTTTTGCATTTTAATTCCTCCCCTTTCATCTTATCCCTTGATCACTTTTTGCCCAGGAATTTTGCAAACTCCTGCAATGTTCTTCAATGCTTTTTAAAGTCAGAATTGTATATGTGAGGTAATGAGGAGAAATGGGTCAATGGTTCCTTAATGTGAACAGGAGGTTGAATTTCTTTGACTTAATCTTAACATTTATATCTTCAGTCACTGAATCCCAGGCCTAATGTTAGCACTTTATTACAGTGAAATACTGATCAATTATATATGTAGATATGCATATTTATATTTTTACTTTGGAAATTAAAGGGCCCATTCTTTTAGTTAAAACAAAATGTTTTTATAGCTTCTCTTTCTTCAATACATTTCCTATTCCAGCCCATCATTATCTAGACACAATTCAATTTCTCATGTCTCCTTCTGGGGGCATGCACCAAGTATCATAGACACATGATACAATGTGACTTTAAGGTCCTCAAATATTCTTCTTTCTTGTCAATGACTTTTACATAGACTATTTTTTTTCTATTTAATTATTTTTAGCCTGATTACTACAACCTTTAAAATCCAGCTTATACATCATTTGTGTCTACTTTCCTTTATTCCCAAGGCATAGAAAACTACTGCCTTCTTTATATAATCTAAGATTTTGGAGCATCCCTTTGTCGTGACACAGACCTTAGTATTGCGCAGTGATTATCTTCTTACCTATCTGTTGTTGCTTTTGTATACTTAGAACAGCACATGACATATAAAAGGTGCTAATTAAAATTTTGTGTAATTGAATTCAATTTGACTAGAGGGTTAAAGAATCTTCTTAAACAAATGATGTGATATTCCTGCATAGTTTAAATCAGGGACTTACATGAAAAGAAGGCTATCATGCATTACAATCATTCTTGAGGGAAGGTATATTTGTTCCATTTCTTTATGCAAATATTATTGAGATGATATGATAAGGCTATGATACTCCCTTTTTTTAAAAGATTTATTTATTTATTTATACAAGAACTGGGGTACAGGCCAGATGCATGGGAGGGTGAGAGGATTCACCAGAGACAGAGCGGGGAACAGAAAGAACAGGCAGACTGATGAAATACACTGCTGAGGGGAGCAGCGGGCGGGACAGGAGAGGGCTGCACGCCATGTGGGACCCTCACCGGCCAGCCAGGATCGAACATGCGCTGCAGCAGCTGTGGACAGCTTCACAGCGCTGCACTCAACCGCCTGCACCACCAGGGGAGGCCCTATGATACTCCTTTAAGACTAGTTATTTTTCATCTGTGTAAGAAGGTGACCTTCAGAAGTCTTGTTTACAAACACCCAAAATTTCTGTGATTTTGTGCTGTACATTTTTGTTCAAATAGGCTGCCACCAAATGGGGCTAGAAGAAAAGAAAGCAGGAAGTCTACAGGTTGTGGGTATGGGTAATATTGAATGATGGAGAAAAAGAATTAACAAGCTCAGCATTCATAAGGCCACTACTGACTCCTAATTTACAACTTATTTAGATCCTAGAATTATTCCTACAATGTAGTCTACTGGTACAAATCATTGTCTTCATCTTAACTGCTCCATCTAAAATCTTTGAAGATGTGAAGATTGATTAATATGAACAATTAAACAATTGAAAGGGAAACAAGAGGGAAAACAAAGCATTTTGTGTGGTGTGTTGGCAAGAAAATCAGATGGGGTAATTAATGTGTGTATAATGAATGCTTCCATCGTGCCTGGTATATATAGCTTCAGGACTGCTTGAGTGTTAACTGCAGCTTTTCCATTCCTCCTGGAATGTCCCCTTTACAACTGGATTACCAAGATGTTTTTGAAGACCCTCCTAATATTTAATCCCGAAAATTACTTATTTGTGGCATTTTAAGGATAGTTAACCTTCAAGGCCCAGAAATGGAGAAATATGTCTTATCTTTGCTGTTGACCAATTAAATTTACAAGTCTGAACTTTGAAGACAGTAAGAAGTAGTAAAATACCATCTGCTTTCTCTTCAGTATTATCTCCACCAAAACATTACACTTTTCTGTAGGTAACCAGATACTTATTTACAATATAAAAGACACTGCAGCTTGAACCTGACAACTGTTATGAAAGAACAGACAGCCAGTGAAGAGTCATTTGCTCAGGAAAATTTTACTGTGCTCTTGTCAATGCTTCAATTATCTTATGCTCTAGATGTTGCCCTCATTGCTTAGAGGAATCTTATGTTGCAATGTGCTACAAGCTGATAAACTCAATCCTGCAGCCTTTTATTTTTATGTTTGATATTTTATTAGGCAGTACAGTGACCTCTTTTTTCTCTTTCTTTTTCCTTTGACTTCTGACGGCGATAGTGGCTATCTTTCTTTCAATTTGAGTATAATTGAACTTGAGATTAGCTGCTCACAGATGCTAGTAAATCTTGCCATATGTTGCCTAAAAACAAATTCTGCCTTCAATTTGGATAGCACCTTTCACATCAGTGCCCCAAATTGCTTCACAGTAATATATCATCAATATTTCACAGCATGACATCACCAAGAAGCATATTCAATGACTCAGCCATGGCTTTAAGTAATGTAGTGAAGCAAGAACCAGAGGAAAGCAAATTTTCTTTTTTCTTAACCATACAGTGGTATAGATTTAATATTTTCCAAGTATTTTACCCTCAAAACTATGTTTAGATGAACAGTCTAGCAGAAATGTGTGAAACTGCTCCAGAGGCAGCATTAACATTAACCTCAGTAAATCCAAATTAAATAAAAAAAAATTTTGTACAGAAGGTATATATCTGATGTTTCATTTGACATTAGAGTCTGCAAAAAATTTGACAAAATCAGGAATAAAATTATTTTATTTAAAACATTAATTCATGGGCCTCCCCGGTGGCGCAGCAGTTGAGCGCTGGGTTGCGAAGCTGCCTGCAGCCTCTGCAGCGCCGGTTCGATCCCCGGCTGCTCCCCGGCCACCGGAGGAGGGTCCCACATGGCGCGCAGACGTCTCCTGCCGCCCGCTGCTCCCCTCAGCAGTGTACTTCGGTCCTTCTGCCTGCTCTGCTCCCCGCTCTGGCTCTGGTGAATTCTCTCACCCTCCCGCGCTTCTGACTGTACCCAGTGCTTGTATAAATAAATAAAATAAATAAATAAATAAATAAGTCTTTAAAAAAATAAATAAATAAATAAAAAATAAAACATTAATTCATGAGATGCATGTTTAATTACTACCTCATAACGTACTTTGCCCAAGTTAGGAGAAGAGTCACACTAGATTTCTTTGTCCTCCTCACTACATCCAGCACTCATCTTGATGTCTCTAAAATCCTTATTCTTTGTCTTCATCCAATAGTCACTTCCATAGTTCAGGTCCTCAGTTTTCACTTGGATTATCTCAACATTAATTGGACTTATTTTCTGTTCCACCTTTCTACTTTGTGCATTCCTTATAAATGTCAAGGTGAATTTTCCATTATGGAAATGGACAATGTCTCTCCTCAGCTAAAAATAATTTCCAGTGACTTTCCATATTTTCAAAATACTTAAAATCCTCAACATAACATGAAAGGACTTTTATAACTGGCCTCTGCCTACATTTCTACCCAAATCTCCATTTATTCACAAAATAAGCATCCATGGGTGCACTCTCTCTCTCTCATTCTCTCTCTCTCTCTCTCTCACACACACACACACACGCACCCCAATGGGGTATGTCAAAGTGATATAGGTGTGAACTAAAAGAATTCTCAGTTGTCAAAGCTGAAACAATTTGAACACCAAAATAAATAAATATTGGATTTGAACACAAAAATTATATAACTATCCATATGTCCACAATGATATAAAGTATTAAATAAATATGAGATATGCTTCAAATAAATCCAAGATATGCTTAAAATAAATCTCAGCTAAATGTGAAATTTGTCTGTGAAAAAAATATTTCATGCAGAAGAATTCCAAAAATATTTAATGTACACACTCCTCTTTCAAAAAGGTGGGGGATAATTCCCCACTCTTTAAGCATAGACTGCACCCAGTGATTTTCTTTCAAGGAGGACAGGATGGAGCAATAACTTTGTAGCAGGAAACCTGATAAACACAACTTTAGCCAGAGGCGGGTAATCAAGGTTAACAACAACGATATCTTATTGATAGCACAGAGCCTTAATGTAATATGATGTGACTGGCACTTTACCTGTGTGACCTACCTCCCCCAAACCCACAGCCCCACATGTAATCATGAGCAAACATGTTTCCAGTTAAGGGACATTCTACAAAATACCTGATGAGTAGTCCTTAAAATGTTAAGGTTGTCAAAAACAAATTAACAAAATATCTGAGAAGCTGTCACAGCCAAGAGAATCCTAAGGAGTTTTGACAAGTAATTGCCATGTGAATTGCTGGGTGAAAACTTGGAACAGTAAGGGGGTTAGAGAAAAATTAAGGAAATGTAAATAAAATATGGACTAAACACTAAATATTTGTTCACTGACTGCAACAAAGGTACCATGAAAAAGTAAGATGATAAAGTAAATGAGTATGCGGTATATGTGAGTTATCTGTATTATCTTTGCAACTTTTCTGTAAGTCTAAAACTATACTAAATAAAACACTTATTTTAAAAAGTAATCAAATGTGGAAGAGTGCAAGGTGGTATGGATATTATTTTCTGTAGTTGAATTCACTAAGTTGTTTTTTTTCTAGTTAAAAATTAAATCCAATGTAAGCAGTTTTTCTCATTGTCCTCAATCTGTTGAGCAATGAAATTGGCAGAAAGATAAATAATGCTGTTTTTTCTTTTGTTTATTGGATGATTGACTTTTAGCAGAATTAGAATTATATGTCTAAGTAGTTGCCTGTCCTTTTATATATTCTGAATTAGTGCCAGTTGTGTGATTTTTAGATTAAAAACAATCTGTGGGTTTACTTTATCTGTAATGTTAGGTAATTTATTGCCTGTTCTTACACTATCACAATTTTATACTCACATGCTTGATCATTTCAAGTAGTTATTTTTCTTATCATTTCTCCCAGGATTGAACTCCTATCACTGTTATTTACTAACGTGTATTATAGCCACACATGTTTTGATCTAATTTGATTTTGAAATATCTGAAGACATTTTTTCCAGTTAGCAACTATCACAAAAATTTTTAAGTAATAAACTGCAATTTTCAGTTACACACAATACTAAGCATTTATTTATCTCTAAAACAATGAGTTGGCTATGGATTAGCTGATTTACCTTTTCGTGTATCTCTATCTCCCTTAGTAGGACAAAAAATTAGCCCAGATATGTTTTCCTCTTTGTTGAATGGAAGTAAGGATAACAAATGGGAATAGTAAAAGCCTCTTGGATCTTAGATTTGCAACTAACACACAGTCCAGCTTGCCTGTATCCTTTTGTTGACCAAATTAATGTACATGGCTGTTTTCAAACACAAGAGCAAGAAAGTATTTTCCATCTAAAGTGGAAAAACTCTAATATTTTCAAAGGATGTGGCAACAAAGAAAAGAGAAAATGAAGACTAGAATTAACAGAATTAACAACAATGCAATAACAATAACATTTTATGTTCACTTTTCTATTTCTTGATGTTGGAAATGATGCCTGGCACATAGTTCGTATTCATTAAATTTCTGTTTAATGAACAGATGAGTGAATGTTTGACTATGTGATTAGATATTTCACTTTCTGAGGAGATGTGCAGGTGTATCTTGCACATAAAACTTTCAATGTCCTAGAACCATCCTAATGTTGACATTATCTATATGACTACTAATAGGATGTGTCTTAGTGGCATCAGTACATTAAATTTCAAGTTTTATTCTTATAATTTGGATGTGAAACTATTGTCATCGATTTTAAGACTTTTTTTCTGACTTTTTTGCAATTTCTTTCTTCAGAAAGTATGTGTATAATTATCTCACCATTAAGATATCAATTAGTAGAATCCTTATATTGATTTTTGTCTAAGAATGTTTTCTGATGTTCATGTTGTCTTCTTTTTTCCTTTCAAGTGTAAGAAGTAGCACTGTTTTAATTTCTGTGGCTTAAATTATCTCTGAATTGCATTTTGTGATTTAGACAGAAAATATGTTATAGAAATCCAGTCAATGCATAGAAATATACTCCTATCTTTATGAGCTAAGATAAAAATGACACTAGGTGCTATGAGGTGATTTCTGCAGAATTATCAATGTTTAAATTTTAAAACTAGAGAAGATACCTAGGTGTTAAAAGCAACAATTACGCTTGTTAAAAATTATGTTTTTTTTAAATGAGGTAACATTGATTTACATGGTATATGACTTAGAGGTACAGGTTCACACCTCTTCAGATGTATGTCACCACACCACACCCACTACCAAAGCACCTGTAATCCTATACCAGAGTCCACTAGGACTATGAGTAGTGGATTCCATAGTGTATTAACAAAATACTGCCTTCAAAATGGAGGTCAGTATGCCTCCCATTGACTGATAGCACATTTGTCCCTTTCTAGGAATGTCCTTTGTGGAGGGGACCGCTACAACAAAAGTTTCCCCCCTTTCCTCAGAGGAGGAGTCCTGCAGCCAGTGACTGGTATATACAGGCACTGCAAAGGCTGGCCTCTGGAGATGAGTAGATGGCGGGAACTCCCTCAGAGACCAGCTGCGGCCTCCATTACATTATAATTCAACCTCACCCTCATCTCAGTCTTGATTTCTTCTCTTTCCAGCCATTGTCCCGCAGACCATTCCTTAATAATCCTCCGAAACTCAAATCTCTGAATGTGAATAAATCATACAAAAGTGAGTTGTTAAAATTTAAGAATTTAAGAATTAATTCAGCTCATTTGGAATGACTAGAAGCCAACTTTGGCCCCTCTCTTTCTTGTCATGTCACATTTATAATACAAGAGAATATATGTTCTCTGGAGAGAGTCAGTTAATTGAAGAGTTTTTAGACAGATGCAGATGGGCTGTAGATATTCATACACAGTGATTTTCAGCTAAAAACATCACAAAACAGAACTCAAAAGTTGTTTTCAACTTATATACTATATATAGGGAAACTTTTCTCAATAACAGATGATTATACAAAAATGCACAAAATATGAAAGAAATGAAGTGCAGATATGTTCAAAACGAAATATATAAATCTATAACTTGATCAACAGGCTTATACATCTTAAAAACAGCATTGTAAAACAATTGCTGCAGGATATTTGAATTATTGACTGTGATATCCAGATAGAGATCATCAATTATGAATTGTGATAATATTTCCAGCTGTGCTTTCTTCAGCTGAATGTCTTATCAATAATTACAACATGTTTGCACAAGGGCAAAAATAATCAGATTTTCATAAAAGAAAAACTTCTTGTATTGGACATTAATAGCAGTCAAATAAATGTGCTTTAGTGTGAAACAGCTGAATACAATTCTGAAATAATATAACATCATTTTAAGGAATTAATGTACATTCCAAAGTACCAAAGTTATTACTAAAATGAATCTTTAATTTCATAGAACTAGTTCAGTAAACACCTCCATATTAAAATATACATAACTTTTCATGTTGCTTTGTAAACCTGTGGGGAAAAATCTTTCACCCTTTTTAATTATCTTAAAATGAAATTGTAGTTTTATTTAGCATTACAAAAAGATAGTGTTTTATATAAAGCAAAGGGGAATCAGACTTGAATATAAGGACATTACATTTCACTGAGTATTTAATGTAGTAACCATAGATAAATTGTGGGAATTTCTCACTTAATAGAAACAAGGCTTACATGCACACGCACAGATACATACACAGCAGCCTCCTCATCAGTTATGTGTTGTTGTATGAGCATGCAATATATGTATGTAGTTGTGTGAAATGCATATATGCTATTGAACAATGAATTATCCTATACTGAGACAACAGATACCACATTTTCTAGTACAGAACTAAAAATAGATTTCCTTAGAAGGTGTTACTGATGGGAAAAGTCTCCTCTCAGCCATTCAATGCTGTGAGTCTGTCTCCTCAGATTTTTCTCATTCCAGTCCATAGTTCTTTAAATCTGATGAAGTTTTTTATGGTTTCTCTTTACCACATAATTCTAAGTTATCAATAGGGTGATTTTGATTTCATGTTGATAATGAATATAATTTAATTTTTTTCTGTTCTGCAATATCCTCAATTAAAATGAAATTTATTTCTATCCTACCTTAATTGCCAATACACTCAGTCACTCTGAGACTCTAGTTTTATTACAATGAGAAATATCAAATTTCAATATTTCATTTCTGTTTACAGACATATGTTTTAGGTTTTTCCATAACCTCATTTCCAACTACATTTTAAAAATCACATAGCAACTTCATTTTCTTTGATTTCCAATCTTCTTGCAGTTGTTCAGCTCTCTTGACCTTATTTTTGTTGCCTTTGGGGTATGTTTTATGGCTCCTGACCACTATACTATTAACTGTGCTGCATTCCTGCCTCTGTGTTACCCTCCCAGCAAAACTATACCCCTGGGCACATACACTTGACTTCCTGGGGCTAAGGCATTTGAAATAAAACAAGTCAGCCCTCAAGATTGATGCAGTCACAAAAGTCATATTCTCCATCCTCACATGTTACCTTAACCTTGCACAATTATTTTACTTGTTCTTGGTTAATTAACTCTTCTCTTCTCCATAGCAATTTTACTAACCCTTTACTTGCTTGTTGTATCTAAACAGATGACTTCCCTACTTCAAAACAATTGGGACTTTTAGGCAGCAGTTAGTTACCTCATTCTCCAGCCCCATATTTATTGATATCATAATGTAGTTTAATTCCTTTCCCATAATCTCAAAGAAAAAGATGGTAAGCAGAATCCTGAGATACATTAGCCCAGGAGTCACAGAGGTATGTTCACATTTCTTCTAAACATAATCATCCAGTCTTCTTTATTTTTTAGTTACTATGTATCATTTTCTTAATAAAATGATAGTTGATCTGGAGACTACTTTCACTGTTCTGAGAGTTTACTAGATTACCCTGTGGCCTTTTGGGGACTTGAAGCTCAGAATTTCCCTCTCTGGTTGCTCCTCAGAAGGTATGCACACAAAATTTCTGATCACCAGAATGACTGATTTTACTCAAGATCTCATTGACTGCCTCTTTCCCTGACCTTCCCATTCAACTTTTGCCTTATCGGTATCACACCCAGATATTACACCCCATTAATTAGTGGCTGATTGCTCTATTGTTTTTTGACAATGCCCTCGGTCCTGACTTAAGACAGTCTGAGCCAAATAAAGTTATGCCCTGTGGCAGGAACAGGGCACTGCTAGTCTTTCACGCTTCCTCCACCCTTGTGGTGGATGGATGTGTGGCTGGATGAAACGTGATACACAACTTCTACATTTAAAATAAGAATTAGAGGGATTGTGAACTTAGTCTTCACTACCTTTCCCACCTGCATCCCCCATGTGTGTGTTGGTTGGGCAGAATAGCAATGGAAACTGATGCTACAGGTTTGCTATTGCCACTGCCAAAGATATATCTTCTACAGTTCAGAGTGAGAGGCATGGGATAAGCTGATTTTCGTTGAATGTCATCTACCGGAATAGCTCCTCCATACCAGAAAGCTGAGGAAATGGAATTTGTCGTTTAGCTGCTGAGCTCTGCAACAGCTCTCTCTTAACACAGAACTTTAAGAAAATAACTGGTGCTGCATCCACATCTCTCTATGTAGTGGGAGCTGGGTGTGGAGAATGGTTACTGCAGCCTTACTGCCTCCACCTGAGAGGTATTGGCCATCTACACCAGCAGCTATGGGAAATGGACCTAGGATTGTCTACTCGATGCTGAATAGCTCATCAAGAATAGCTCTTCCAGCTCAGGAATCTCTGGGTACAGCCAGGAATCTCTGAGTACAGCCTTTAGCTTGAGTGCCATGACCTCCCACTGGTTTAGGCTCCAAAAATTTTGAATTAATGTGTCCTGAATTCTTTAAGTCATTTGATTGATCTCCAAAGAAGTTGAATGATTCACTCTGCTAATTTTAACCAGTTTAATTGAAGTCTCTCTTGGACAGAAGTTTCCCCCAGCTTCTCACATTGCCATTCCAGAAGTCCTATACCTGAACTCGCTCTATTTTGTCCAAAATCTTATTTTCTGTTATTAATATCACTAAATATATCTGATGAATGCCCAATTAGGTGATATGTTTTTCCTAATTTCTCTGTTTCTTTTACCTCCAGATCATTTTAATGACTAATTCACGGTGATTTCACATCCTAGATATGTCTCAGATTTCTCTGTCCCTTCCTAGTCCAACTATCCCCAGTACTTAATTAAACCTCATATGTTCTGTCTCCTGTGCTATTAGAAATGCATCATAAGTAGAGATTACTTATTCCCACTCCATTCAGAGTGACCCATGTAAGACTGAATCATTATAATCAACTGTTGAACACCTTTTAGTGACTTGTCTTTGGCATGAATTACTAAATCCTTTCATGGTTTTATGGCCCCATATATGAAGATTCTCTACAGTTTCAGATCTTTCCACTCTCTGTCTTGTTTTTTTATTCTCTGATAGTGAAAACATCTCTTTCTTCCACTAATGTCATCTATTTCACATTTTCATTTCTTTATATAGATTGCTCCTTTGCATGGAATATCTATTAATCTTCTTTTCTCTTGATATTTTTTATTCAATCTTCAGCACTCTATTCCAACACTATGTTTCCCAGAGGGGTTTTCCCGGATGCTCAGATTGAGCTAAGTGTCCTCATTTTGTGCCCCCACTACACAATATAGACCTCTGGGTTCCGTGAAGTAGGAGCTGTGTTCTTTACTTTCAGCTCCTCAGTGGCGTCTTACTGTTCTGAGGATGGAAACTGAATCCTTAAAATGACCTATAAGGCTCAGAGTAATCCTTATGATCTCTCCTCTTGAGTCATTTGCAGATGCTGTTCTTCAGATTCTGCCATTCCCTCAGATACTGACTCTATGTTAACTGAATTCATCCTCAGCTTTCATGTTAATTGCCACTTTATGAGGGAAAATTTCTATGACCATAAAATTAAATTAGCACTTTCACTTATATTCCCTATATATCACTTTTACTGTTTCTTCCTATCAGTTTGCAATTATATTTTTTCTTATTATTTGATTAATACTGATCTTTCCCCATGGGGATTTAAATTTCTGCTGACAAGGACTGTGTTTACTTTACTTTTCCTTTTACCCCTAATATTTTGCACAGTGTCTGGAGCTTAGAACACATTTAACAGATAAAGCAGTTTGAATATGCTTACAAATGGCTAACTTTTATGATGACACTGATGCTTGGCTATCTCGTGTACAACAGACTTCAAATTATGCTTTTGAACTTGAGTTCATGTTGCAAAAGGCTGATGTTTGCGATATATTTAAGTGAGAAATGAGAATATTCAGAAATACACAAATCATGTTTCTAATTTAATTTTCCACTGAATTAATTTCATTGGCAACAAGACATAGTTAATGTAACATATTCTGTATTTGGGGCCTGTCAATACACAGACTAGGCTTGGACTGCTACAAGTGTATGAAAATATCTGCCTTCCTTTTTCTCAGCAGCAGCGCTTCCACGAAGTCTTGGTTGGAGTCCTCCCACTGCCATCCTGAATAAATCAACTCTACCCACATGTGTTATCTTTATTCGTAGAACCCATCTCTACTCTTTCACTCAAGTGCAATCCATTATTTGTGGACATGCCTGCCTTCTGTGCTGGAATGTGAGCTCTTTGGGGAGGCAACTTTGTCATTTTACTTTTCATATCTTCATCATCCCCCATGGTATCTGGTACAAGTAGGTTTTCAGTTATTATTTTTTCAGTGAATAAATGAATCAGTAAATGAGTATCTCAATATCACTAAATAATTTTCCTAATGGAAATTATAATAAATGGTTTCGCCTAGAATTATTTCATCTGAAAAAAGCTTTTTTTCTTCACAAGCCAAACAATTAATATATTTGCTGAGTTTTCCTTCTGCTTCACATGTTTTATGCTTCTACTTTTAATCTATTTGTCATTTATCTATGAATCTCCCTTAGTGTGCTATCTTCTCTTATGGGAAAGTCTTGCTGATTCTGAATAACATCCCAAGTCTAAAATTGATCACCAAGACAATTTAGTACAATTAGGAAAGTGTAGTTTTAATTACAGAATCTAGATTAGAGTAATTGTTCTTGGATTTCCATACAGCAACTTCCTTTGAAATCTCTAAAATACTCATCTAAAAGAATACAGAAGTTCTCAGTTTTGTGTGATCTTATTCTTAAAGTGATTGTTCTAGTCACAACCCCTATACCCAAATTGTAATGATACAGTAAAATAGAAAAATAACAACTGCAAATAATCATGCAATATTTTCTACTCAAAATCTTACTAGTATAATAAAGACATTTCATTTATTTTATAGTGTGTGCCAGCAAGTGTGTGTGTAAAGGCTGAGCATGTACTCCTGTCCCAGGTTGGACTGATTACTCCCTGCTAATGCATCTGTGCTTGATTTTTATATATTAAAGTGTAGACTTGGTTTAATGTACTTATATACTAAAGTACCATGCATCCATGATGTGACATGATTGGACCCATGATATAAGCATGATTCTTAATCTCAGACCACATTTTGTGGCACCAGCCTAGTCCCTGAAATCAGCTACACAATACATTTTTTATATCCCTTGGGGAAGGGTGATCTTAGAATAAAAATCAGCTATTCCTACTCCCAGTTCCCATGACCAACTCTGTTAACCTGCCTCTGGATAGGAACAAAAGTTCTTAAAGTTTCTAATACAGATCCCAGCTAAGACATTGATTTACTAAGGTTTTCTAATACAGATCCTAACTAAGATGTTGATTTAGCTAGCCCGTTTCATGTTCCATATACATAATGACTTGCCTATTGGTTAGAAAATTTCAGATTTCCTCCCTTTCAAGGAGACAGTCAAAATGTGTTGACTACTTTTGTCTTTATTGACTACATTTTTATTTCTTAAATTTTTAAATTTCAGCTAGCCAGCTTCGTACAGCCTGATCAATGAGTGGGATCCTAATAATTAAGAATGTCTATCAGTTGGCAGAGATGGTGGCACACAAACTAGAAGATGCTGACAGAACTGTTTGGATAATATATGACACCCTACAAGCCCATTATTGTGAAAAGCTTTCCCAGACTGAGGTGTTAACTCTCATTTCCTCTGGTAGGCTTGTAAAGGGCAACGTTGAAGACATACTAACAATGTTATAACACTGCATGATAAAATAAGAGGAAAAAAACCACCAAAATGAAAAGGGTAAAAATAACATTGCTGGATTATTACTTCTGTGCAACCAATCACAGAAGCTGACTTGTAATTATGAAAGAGAAATGTAAGCAAACAAAACTAAAGCATGCCTTAATCATTTCCCCCAAAAGATTAGCTTTAATTCCAACAAACGAACAAATCAAAAGATTAAAGAGAGAAGAACATAAAAAGGTTGCTCATAAAGCTATTTCCTTGCTCTGTTGGTTCATATTTTCATCTATTGGGACTTGTCACATTATGTCCTAATGTAATGACAACTTTGATAACATGGGCAAACACAAGCAGAAATAGAACAGCCACAGCAAACTGGCTGATTTACACTGTGCTTCCCAGCACTGGAATTAACTTTGCATGTGAATTTTTGCTCCAGCCAGACCAAATGCCATTCTGAAAAGCAGCCTCATTTGTACCTCTAAGGTGTACTTAATATGCTCTGGGTTTCAGTGACTGTGGCAGAATCAAGGCTGAATGCTACGCAGTGTCAAAATGTGTTTTCTAGTCCTATGTCAGAGTTCTTTAGCGCTGCAACATTTGTAATTTCTGAACAATTCCCATAAAACTTAAGGGTTGTTGACCTGAACTAAACTCCCTATGGCTAGCAATGTCATTCTCTTTCTTGTTTCACTTTCCAGGTTGATAAAAATCAATACTTTCTCTCATAGAATTCTGACTTTCCAAGCAGCATACAGGTTCATATGAAATGTGTGGAGCAGACAGAGGGACAGAAGCTGTTATTTTATCTTTCCAGAGGTATTTCCTGTATTTATCCAAGCAGGGGCTAATGCAAGAAATGATGTGTAAGAAACAATCATCTAGAATTTAATCATTTTTGGATTTTTTGATGAAGTTAGTATAATTTTTGGAAACATTCCAAAATGGCATTAACACTAACTGAAATCAAGCTCCTGTTTCAAAAAACTCATGCCCCTTATTAACTTCCATTCTGTGTTTGCTTTCAACTATTGCAGATTTATTCCTATAGAAAATGAAGTTTGTAGCTAGGGTATGTTTGAAATTTAGAGGAAAAAAGGCCAAAATGAATAGAGGAATGACCTTTTGGTTTATTCTGCATTCTCCAAAAACTGAGAGAAATAGATTTCTGAGGCTCTCATCGCATTTCTTTCCTATTAGGAGAAGCTCTTCATGGTTTGTAGCATTCTTTTTAAATTAATGTAGCTAGACATTTTGAAAATTATTTAATTTCCGAATGTCTGGACAGTCAAAAAAAAACTCAGTGTTTTCCACATGATAAGTACACTTTTATGCCATACTCTAAACCAGTACATTTTCTGTGAAGTGTCACACAGTATATATTTTAGGCTTTGTAGGTGGTATGTTCAATGTGGTAATTATTCAGTTTTTACCACTGTAGTTTAAAACAACCGTGGCTAACTGGCAAGGGAATGAAAGTGGCTGTATTCTGATGAAACATTATCAATACAATCATGTCTTGGGCGAGATGTTGCCCATAGTCCTCAATTCACCAAATCCTTTCTTGAAGTTATATTTAAATTTTGGTTCTCGTCAGAATTATCTGGAGTTTGGTCCAGTCCTACTAGTAGGGACCCATCGTAAACACAGTGAGAAGGATAGATGCATTCTGACTCCATCGCCATAATACACATTAAAGGAAAGAGAACCACAGAGAAGTTAAGGCTGTTTACTCAGGACTAGTAAATAGTAGCCCAGAAATTCTCACTACAAAGATCAGACTCTTTTATATATAATATATATATAAAGGTTATCTCTTTTTTTTTTGAGCTTCTTTTTTTTAAAGATTTTTATTTATTCAAGAGCCAGGGTACAGGCCAGATGTGCAGGAGGGTGAGAGGATTCACCAGAGACAGAGCGGGGAACAGAACAGGCAGACTGACAAAATACACTGCTGAGGGGAGCAGCAGGTGAGACAGGAGAGGTCTGCAGCACCTCTAGACTGTAGCCCAGTTCTTGTATGCATAAATAAATAAATCTTTAAAAAAAATCACAGACTTTTTATGTCCATGATAGAAAATTTAACCATTTGTAAAGACATCACCATGTAATGTAATGTTGCTCCTAAAAGTTTCAGGGTAAGCCCCACTATTTAAGGTATTTACCTCATGCAACTTAGAAATCCAGATTTTTCTATGGAGGTTAATTTGCAGTAAGATAGAGAATTTTTTGATGGTGTTTTATCATTGTTTATTTTATATATCTATGGAAATGTTTTATCATTTGGAAATCTTTTACCAAAATGTTGTATTAGACCTAAAATCTCTAGTTTTCAAGGTTTGGGTTGGGTTGGGGCTCATTCCTCTATCATTTTATTTGTCTGCACTCATTCCTAAGTGACTTATCTAGACTCCTGAATTGACTAAGACTCTATACACTGATGCCTGCTAAATCTATATCTGACAGGCTTTTCTTAGAAATGTGAGATGAATGGATTCATTTGCTCATAAGATTCTTGACTTTGTCCACTTGGAAACTGCTTCTCACTCCATTACCAAGCTCTCAGTTATTTTATACTTTAACAAATACTTGTATGGATGTAGATATATGTGTGTGTGTGTGTGTGTTTATACACATATACCCAATATATATAGTATTCTAAATGATTTATCAAATATTAATTCATTTAGCCCTCACAGTAACTCTGTAAGGTAGGCACTGTTATTATTTTATCAATGGGGAAAACGAGGCATAAAGAACTTAAATATCTTGTCTAGTATTTTACATTTAATAAATGGAAGCACTAAGGTTAAGCCCAGACAGCTTGACCGTGGAATGCGCACTCCTTTCCACTACACAATGAATTCTTGTCAGGCCAGTGGACTTGGAGCTATCCTTGGAGTCAAGTCTATTGCTTTGAAACCCCACATATAGTATGCTAGCATATCTTAATGAGTCTTCCATAAAATAAATCCAAAATCTGAGCACTCTTTATCCATTTTAAACATCCTGTTTAAACTACCATAATTGCTCATCTATATTACCAAACTTTTTTCTGGCTTTCAGACCTTTTGCTTCTAGCATAGTCTCCATTTATCCTCATTGATATATTTTAAACATACCTTGGAGTCCATCTGCCCTCTGCTCAAAAGCCTCCATTGTTTTCCCAAGTAGCTTAGTAAAAGGCCCAAGTTCCTAAAATGACTTAAAATCTCCCTCTTGTCCACCCTCATTGCTCTCATCACTCATTTTACATCAGTCACACTAATATCCTCATGATGCATTGAATACACCAAGAATTTTCTCAACACAGAACTTTCACAATTGCTGTTCGATCTGCCCAGTACACCTTATTACTGGATATGTGAAATATTTCTTTCAATTGTATACTCACAGGTTACCTTCTGGAAAAGATCTTTCTTAAATGTCTTTTATGAGATAGAAATTTCACTCAGCACTCTCACCTTCATTTTTAATGACATTTATCATCATTTGAAATATTATAGATGTGTATATGTATTGTTCCTGTTTTCTACATACTCCATTAGGGACTTTTATAATATTTTACTCTTGGATCTCCAGTACCTGTAATATCACTTGGAACAAAATAGGTGCTTAGTAATTATTAAGTGAATGAATAAGTAATATGTATGGCTCCCTTAACATAATTGATTACTAGCTCTTCTTATAGAGCATTCCACAGTGCTAATGTTCCATTGATTGGCATTTGAGAAAATGAGTTAAATATCAGACAATGGTGTTTTTATTTAACCTTGATGATAAGATCATCAGTTTATTTTGCTTTGCTTGTTAAAGAAAAATTGTTAACTAAATGATGGTATTGAACTAAGCCTGTTTTCTCCTCCCTCTGTGTACTTATGTCCCAACTGCACCTAGAGTATATTTTTTTTTCTTGAAGATTTATTCATTTATGCATACAAGAACTGAGGTACAGGCCAGAGGTGCAGAGGCTGAGAGGATTCGCACAGAGACAGAGTGGGGAACAGAATAGGCAGATCTACTGAAATACACTGTGGAGGGGAGCAGTGGGCAAGACAGGAGAGTTCTGCTGCACCATGTGGGTAGCTCCCTCGCTGGCTGGGGATCTAACTCATGCTGCAGAGGCTGTGGATAGCTTCACAGTGCTGTGCTTTACCCCTTGTACCACCAGGGAGGCCCTAGAATGTATTTCTTTATTATGATCCAACCTTAACCAGACATTGTGTTATTTAGAATAAATCTCCCTCAAATATTAGTCTCCTTTGCTTTTCCTTTTATCTTCAACAGTCACCAGAGCTAACATATTTCAACTTAGAAGTCAACTCAGATTCATTTGAGACCAAGAAGAATCAATGTGGTGAGATGATTTAGATGACACAGTCAAGGTTTCAGCAGAGTTTTTGATAAGTAATGATTGCCTAGGGCCAGGAAGGGTGAGTGACAGCATGAGTGACACACATTTTTCATGTTGGCTTAGAAGGTAAGATCTTTGAGAAAATATACTTTATCTCTCTCTCTCTCTTTTTATAATTTATTCACTGTGTGACCTGAACATTGTGTAATGCACATATGGGATGCACCTTACATATTTCTAGTTTGAATAATTTTACGAATACTAAAGAAACACTTATTTGTATCCTGAATATGAATCTAATTCTTCTGTTTCTTACAAAAATTTTTCCTTTGTAAGAGTAAAATCATTAATTTGTAATATATTGCTTGATTAATCTTTCTGTTACTCAAATGTCACCTCTTTGTATATCATAAAATGGACTTCTGCAAGTTGTTATGGAAGAAAGCATCTCTTTTATTGCTATATCTTTCCCATGAAAAGTAAATATAATTTCTATTTTTCATGGGGTTAACAGGTATTATAAAATTCCTCAAAATAATTTGTGAAACACTGCTTATATTCTATGGCATAGTGTGATTTTTTGTTGAACTCAATAGAAGTTCACTTATTATATTCATAAGTATTAAAATCATACAAAGATGAAAACGAGGTAAAGATAGTAGGTAAAGAATTCATAGTGCCTAATTTTTTAATATAAAGTGTTCCAATGACTAGTCTCTCAAAACAAAAACACAACATAATAAATAATACAGGTACATGTTCATACTACATTGTTTCCAATATCCAGCATTGGTCTCTAGGGCAATAATTTGAAGTACCAAGTAAAAAGAACTCAATTTCAAAGCATTTATCAACCTTCAAAGTAAAAACAGATTTTTTCTGATGTGTGTATCTGAGTGATTTTTTCTTCTCTTAGTTCTCAACCTAATTATTGTTTTTGATAGTTTTGAACATTTTCACTCGACCAAGGCCAGTCATCTTCAAAAATCTTGTTTCTATAATCTCAATAATATTAACTGTCCTTAACTCAAAAAGAAGATAAATCATGCACTATAGCCAATGAATGTCTGAACAATCGGGTAGTAATTATATTTTTATCATTTTTCCTTTTTTATTAAAGTACATTACTCCAATCCATCAAATCTGTCAGCCAAGCCACTAGGAGTCAGATCTAAAAGCTGTCATCTGTAAATGAGAAACTTTGTGAGTGTGGTGGTATTTGACAGGCAACGTGGTGGAGCACAGTTCTTAGTCAGTGGGATAGTGAGAAGCATAGGAATTTGATAGAGCTGGGTTCAAATCCCAGCTTTGTTCTTTATTATGTGGCTTAATTTCTCCAAGTCTCTATTTCTTTATAAAATGGGGATAAAGGTAGCTAGCTTATAGTATTTCCTAAAGAAATGCTTAGCACTGTGAAGAAAGTAATTTATAGACAGAGATAAGTAATGAAATGCTTAGCATTATGAAGAAAGAAATTTATAGACAGAGATAAGTAAATTATATCTAATTTTGAATACATAATTTGCTTTGTTTTTATTTAATGTTACCATTTTTGAGTCAAATCCTCAGTACACCCTTTAAGTTCTCTTCTAATACTGTGAGATACAGAAATAAGCATAAGACAGATATCTACACATAAAGCATTCCAGGAGTGCTTAACTAGACTATCACTTTATCTTTATTGCTTTCTAATTAATTCTCCACATATGCCACCAAAATGCTTACTCACATTTGCAAATCAGATTGTTACCTACTTGCTCAAAATTATTCACTGGTTTCCATTCATCTACACTAAAGAATAAATTTTATACTCACTGAAAAATCTAACCACAGTCAAATTTCTCCCCTCTCATTTCAACATAATATTGCAGCAAATGCAACTCTCTAGTAAGTCTTTTCTGACACACCAAACAAATTTATATTCTTCCTTTAAACACTCAGTTTGTTGACACAATTATCTCCTGTTGAAGAAATGTATGAGTGCATGAATTGTGACTCCAAGACCCATTGGTGTGGTGGTGATAGATGCAACTTATGAGAGTGGCCTAATTTGCAAAACTGGGGCCCAGTGGGTAGAATTAATAGAACCCATCTTGCTGCATTAAGGAATCTCTAAGAAGAAGAGCATCTGGGTGACAGTTGCATGTATGAAGTCCTAAAAGCATAAGTCTTATCTGTCATGTTTGTATAGTTAGCCTAATGTCTGGCATATGTAGGCAGACAATATATATGGGAGGTTGAATGAATACTTTGACTTACTTTAAACATGAAAGATATTTAAAAATAATTTTTACAAACATTTTATTTGGAGAAATCTGGAATTGAAACTGTCTCTCAAATTATCTAATGTTTCATTTATAATATTTGAAATGTGAAAGGATGCTTAGCTAATTTTTAAGCTAAGGTCTATTTAATCAAAATGGAAAAAAAAAGAGAGAAAAACTCTTATGTGCCCACTCTGTAATTCTTATGTGCTTATGTGTAAGCAAAAAGTTGATTAAAACATGAATTCAACTACACCTTGTTGTAGAGTGAGAACCGTAAGGTCCATTAGCTCTAAGCTTCTTCTTAATGTGATAATAGAACTATGTTCAACATACACAGACTTGAGCCCCCAGTGATTTGAAAATGTAGCTTCAAAGAAATTTTCCTCTATTAAGCATAGCAAATTTTGGATTCCCAATTAGGTCAAATGGTAGATCTCTTTAAATTTTTGTTTCCTGTCCTAGTATGAATGTCATTTTGTGTGTGTGTGTGTGTGTGTGTGTGTGTGTGTGTGTGTAATTACTAGATAAATTTCAGGAGGCCAATTTTGACATATGTGTGTATGTATGTGTGTGTATATATATATATATATATATATATTTATATATGTATGTATATTTCCTTCTCCAACACATACCAAGTGATCATTACCATGGTGATTGTTGTTTTTATTGGAATTTAGGTACCCTCAGCTTGAGTTGGTTTGGAATTAACCCCTTGAGATATCAATAAGTCAAAACACAGTTGAACTGAAATGCTTTATTGGTCTATTTAATAGTTATCTGTGAGAGTCTGATGCCTTCCAGTTCTTAACAGGTGTGAATAGAAAATAATCTGTGCTATCGAATGCTATAGATGTTTTCTTCTATAATCTCAAAGAATAGGTCCTTTTTTGTGTGACAGAGGCATAGATAACAGTAAAGGAAACATGTGAGGCCTCTTAGGATGTCACTGAAGTCACTTGGGGAGAGTGGACCTCTCTTCACATAAACTACATAGGGGATCAGTCTGTCTCCCAAGAACTCCATAGAATGAGATAAATTCCTGATTGAAACAAATTACCAATGGTGACACGGTGAAGGTCATTCTCTGGAGCTTGTTATTAGTGATAGGTCATGCTGAAATCAAAACACATAGTTTAATGTAAGACACAAGTAATCAAAGAAACAAAATATGTGCTGAGACATACAACCCAGTTCAATTTTAAGTAGAGCTCCAATCTTATATCCCTACCCCTGACTACCATTGTTGAAACTTGCAATTTAGGTCCATAAATATAAAAGAGTGGTTTTGTAGGACTTGTTAAAAGCATAACAGTACAGCATAGCTCAAAAGTCAAGATTACTAGCAGTACAACAGTTCAAAGTATATACAGGCTGGCAGGTAGCCACTCCAAGGAAATGGTCACAAGCAAGCAGCAGAGCCAACTGGCCAGTCAAAGGGAAGAGAAGAAAATTCTGTAGGTGTTGAGGTTCATTTCTTCATCACCCTGCTCACACTATTGCTTGGTGTTGGCCCTCCAGAGGGTGGAATCCCCAAAACTGGCTCAAATGTCAAGACAGGTGAAGTCACACAGGCACCAAAAGGAAATGGAAAGGTCTATTTCTCACAAAATGGGGCTTTCTGTGGCAAGTGTCAAAATTTGCCTGGAATGCCCTGAGCTACATGAGAGGTGAGGGCATTGGTTTGTATTGTGGCTAAGGGATGGGGTGAAGAGAATGTTTGTACACGTTGTCAGGTTTTGCATGATATTATCTTCCTATGGATGTCATGGAAGAGAATACCAGATGTTCTTATGTTGAGCAAGAGGGGATAAAGCAGGGGTGAGTGCCAAACACTGTCATATCAAACATCAAATAATGGAATCAGATTCTTTAGCATGCCTGTTGCCCATTTAATGAAATCTATGATTTTTAATGTTTTCTCAGGTTGCCCACTAATGATTTTCCCCTTTTCGTTTTCCTACTTCTTCAAACTAAAAAGGTGTCTAATATAAGCATTAATAGATTTCTCTCCAATGTCTCTCCATATTACATAAGATTTAAATCAGTTTCCTGAATCTTAATATAATTAATTGTTCAGAGTTTGTCTTCACCACTCAATTATAAGCTCCCAGAGGACAAGAATAGCTTTTATTTTTTTGCATCACAGGCATATGGTGGGCATCCAAAAACATCTGCTAAGTGAGTTTTGGATACAGTATATTTTAGTCACTCACTACATGGGGAAATTGCTAAGTGAGTTTGACTCCAAGGGGGACAAATGTTATCTTAAAAATCAATAAAACACTACAAAATCAAAACAAAAATCACATGTATGCATCTTACCTCCTGTACCACATTTGATGAGGCATAAAACATTTTCAACCTCATTTTCCTAATCTGCAAAGTGAGAAAGGGCTTCACAGAAAAATCCCTAAACTTTTTTTTTTTTTTGAGATTTTGTATATGGAGGAAATCAAAATGATAACCACTGCTTAAATATCAATAGAACTTCCTCAGTCTTTCACCTGAATAGTCTTCTATTGATAATTAATTACAACAACCTGAGGGTATTAGGCTCAAAGGAAGGATGTATCATACATTTTAAGAGAGGAATGAAGCCATCCCACCTTAGACTGAACTCCGTCCAACTAAATGAAAGTTCACCTGCGGCCTCTTAAATGGGGCTTCGGAATCATTGCTTTTATGCACCTCAACAAACACCACTGCATAATTAGGGAGAGCAGAAATCATTATAATGTCAGCCCTTCCTATTATTGAATTGTAACCACTCAATATGGAACTGCCTAAAGCAATTGCTGAATGCAATAGATCCAACTGTATCTCTTTGGAGTCCACAGAACCATCCTGCTGTAGCCTGCGGGTTCTACACAAGGCCCTTCCTTCAATTAGGATTTAATCACTTTGGAGAGCTGCTGAGAATTTCAATCATTTTTTTTTTTTCAAGGTCCCATTAATCTTGTCTATTGAAGTAATTTGATTTTTTTTCTTCCTTTTTAAGAATACCAAATCTTCTTTGTAGAGAAAAAATGATTGGAGGAAATAAACTGGAAGAAACTAATTTTTGCAGAATATGTAAATGAAGTCTCAAATTATTTTAAACCACTCCATTATACCTGTACCTTAATGCCTTCAAGACAGGAAGGAGTGTTTAAGAACCTCATTTCTTCTTGTTTATTGTAGCAATTTGAGCCAAATTTACCTTTCAGGTTTGGAGGTAGCAAGTACTGTAGTTAAGAGCTAGGGATTTAGAAATCCATGGGTCTTATTTCAAAGCCCAGCTCCGCCACTTACAAATTACACAACCTGTATTTACTTATCATCCTTGAGGCACAGTTTCCTTGTACCTAGGAAGAAAAAGTAATAGTATCTACTTGAGAAGAAGACTGAAAATTAAATGCAATTATGATCTTAGTACCTAGAGTAATTCCTTACATATAATAAGATTTTAAAATGATAGATTTTGTTTTTAGATCTTATTCTCTATTACCATATACATAATGGAAATTAGGTCAGTGAATGAAGTAAGATGGATTTTCTGAAGATGAAGACCTTATGTGGATCCTATTAGTCATCTAGAATTAGTCATCTTCATTTTTTGAAAATCACAGTTCAGCAAATCTACTAAGGCATATCGAAATATGCTTTTCTTGGTAACCTCTCTAACTGAACCTCCTTTTCTGTCACTTCCCCCCCACACCACCTAATTTTAGCTAAACTACTCTAATAAAGGGAGATTCCATGTTTCCTTTCCCACATAAGGAAGGGTGAGCTGAAACAGTCAGGGGAAGCTAAAAAAGGACTTGAGAGAAGACTTGGAGAAAAGGCTTGGGGAGATGTGAGGAGCAGAGAACCCCAATTGCTTCTTGGTTAGGGACTTGCACCAGGGACTTTAGGGTGCATGGAAGGAGACACTTTGAAGAGGTGTAGGTAAGAGATCCATGGGGAGGATGACAATGGCACCCTTTATCTTGATTTTGTTCCTTTCCCTCCAGATTTGTCTGACCTTCTGCCCTTTTCCCTGCCAGAAAATGCCTTAGACTTACGGCAAGGATTCGGGGCCTCTGTGGCCCTGCTTTGAGACAACATTGTTTGGCTGGGCATCTACCTATGAGAGGATGGGTAACTTTGGGCATTTTACTGGAAACTATTATCCTTTATTCTCTTATCTCTATTGCACACTAATTCTATTAAAGTTCTTTTCTTTTTTATGTATTTTACATCATTCTTCTTTTTCGTATAATGTATGCTTTCTCCTTTTGGTGTAGTCCCCATAAAAATTCCCACCATCAGTTCACCTGGCACCATCACCATATAATAAGAGTGTGTTTTGTCTTTATGTGGCAGGTGATAGCAGAGCCTATTGTATTTAGAGCACGCAAGGTTTGTGGTGTTGAGGGACACTGGGGTGTCCCTCAGTCTGCCCACCAACTTTACTTGGCTTGGTAGGTAGGAGGTCTTACTTTTAGAGAAATGGATTTTTTTTCCTGCTGTTGCTCACTCTGTCACCCATTCTTAAATAGAAGCATTCAAATTAGGTGACCTAAAATCCTCTTGGTGTCTCCCTGTTGCAAAAAGAAGGCCAATGTGTTGCCTGACTAACTACAATTAAAACTCTGAAGTCATTATTTGCTGCATTTCTAGGGATCGGTCACTGGTCAGGGGTGATGATAGAAAGATAAAAGTGCTTCAATGAGTACATTGCTGAAAACCTATCTTTGACTACTTCAAACATTCAACCCTTGTGTTGCTACCTAATTTTCAAAAATGATACATTACTTTCTTTTTTAAAAAGGGAGTTTTCATTTATTATTTTTACTTTAGCAGTCAAATAGGGAGTTAGCTCATCTCATTTGAATGGTTGGAGAAACATTTAATACCAGAGTTAAGAAATTTATCTCATAGAATCCTGAAATAAGGGAGAAAATCTAACAGGTCTCCTTTCACTTGTTTAGAGATCACTGAGTCAAGAGAATAACCTCTTGAGTATTACTTTCTGTGCTTTGTACGTTTAAATCAAAAACTGAGAAGAAACTCCAATGATGAGTAAAATAATATGGGAATGGGCAAATTAAAATAGAATAGCATTGTTTGTTATCAGAAAACAGGTATATTGAGTGATGCTTGATAAGCATAGTCTGTGTAAGCACAAATTTTGTCGTTTCATTTGCAAATGAATCTGCTATTTGCGGTCTTGTTGGTGATGAAACAGACAAGATTAAGGAAAGAACTGAACATAATTTACAGACCCATTCTTATATATATATTTGGATCCAATATTATCTCTTACAACTAGACAAACACAACATGTAAACAATGGTAAAAGGCAAATCTTTTAATTCAGATTTCCAAATTTAAGGGCACTGCCAATTAGTGCAAATATTGGAAGTGCTTAGTTTATGATCATTATTATCTCAGAGAGAATAATAGCTAATATAGGGCTATGTCGTATTTAAAGACCATATAACTCCAGGTTTGATAATTATCATTAGCTACAAGAGGTTAATAATGAATCCTTTACCGACTATATTAGTTTTCTATTACTTTGTCACAAATCATCACAATTTAGCAGCTTAAAATAGCACACATTTATTTCAGTTTGTCAGGATCAGAGTCACAGAGTAGTTGCAAGCTCTGCTGAGGGTCTTACAAAGCTACCATCAAGATGGGCCAATGCTGCATTCCCAGCTATAGATGAGGAAGAATCCACTTTCATGTTCACTAAGGATATTTGAAAAGTGGCAGAATTGTGTGTGTGTGTGTGTGTGTGTGTGTGTGTGTGTGGTTATACATTAAAAGCCCATGGTTTGATAGCTGTCTGCTGTAGGCTGCACTCATTTCTTACCAGCTGACCAGAAGTCATAGGGATGACCTACAGTTCCTTATCAGTTGATTTTTCCTTTTCCAATGTGACTATTTACTTAATGAAGCCAGCAAGGAGAGTTTTTTGAGAATCTGTTGGAAAGACAGTCATATATATTGTAGTAACATAATTTCGGATCTCATCATTTTTACTGTGTTTTATTGGTTAGGAGTAAGTGACCAGCTATACCTCAGCTCAAGGGAAGTGGATTATGAAGGATGTGTACATCAAGAGGCAGGGGTCATGGGCAGCTGTACTGGAACCCATTTAACATATCTGTGAATGTAACATTATTGCCACAGCCAGACAAGAGACAGATGGCATGGATGTATCTCCCTTGGAATCTTACCAGTCATGTTTTCTTCAATCATGTTAATATATATAAATACTAAAAACCATTCTGATGAATGGCATCAACATTAGGAAAATCAGAACAACTAAACTGAAGTTAAGATGTTTTTCTTGTGTAGATTGCATTTTTTTTACATTTTAGAGCATTTATATGTTTTTTTTCACCTTTGTTTTTTACTTATAAGTATCCTGAGGACTATCCAGGGCAAGTGGTATTGTATATATTTTACAGGAAAGGAAAATAAAAAGTTTCATAAAGGATTTGTAGCTAGAATAGTGTTCTGTCTATAGCCTTATTAGAGTAGCCCTTCCAGTGAATTTCACTGTTTTTTTTTTCTTTTTCTTTTTCCAACTTTATTGAGCTATAGTTGTTAATTAAAATTGAATTATTTAAAGAGTACAACTTGGTAATATGATATACATATACACTGTGAAATATTCACAGCCATCAAGTAATTAACATCTCTATAATCTCACTTATTAGTTTTTGTGTCTGTGGGAAAACACAAGATATACCATTTAGCAAATTTCAAGTATACCATGTAGCATTGAGAAGGGACTTTAAAAAAAATACTTGCCTTGGTGCCAAATTTAAATAGTATTTTTTATGGTATATTAAAGAGAGACCCTGTTGGCTTTTATCTTAGCATTTAAGTGTTTGTGTATTATGAACTTTAACCACACAGATTTAAGGGAAAAATCAACTCTGTTTGAAGGGATTCTTTGTTTATGTATGCATACAAGAGGGATTCTTTGTTTATGTATGCGTACAAGAGCTGGGGTACAGGTCAGAGATGCAGGGGTGAGAGGATTCATCAGATACAGAGTGGGGAACAGAACAGGCAGATTGACTGAAGTACACTGCTGAGGGGAGCAGCGGGCAAGTCAGGAGAGGTCTGCTGCGCCATGTGGGTTGCTTGCTGGCTGGCCAGGGATCGAACTTGTGCTGCAGAGGCTGTGGATTGCTTCATAGTGCAATGCTTAACCCGTTGCGCCACCAGGGAGGGCCCCTCAGTATATATTTTTAACACAAGCTATCCATGGAAGAAATACTATTTTTTTTAAAATTGGATTATTTATTATTATTATTATTATTGAAGTAATGTTGGTTTACATCACTGTACATGATTTAGGTGTATAGGTTCACAACTCTTCAGATGTAGGAACCATATATACCATACCCATAACAAAATACCCATAAATGTGAATGTTTTCTTCCTTCTGTTTTTCTTCCTTCTGTTTATTACCCAGTAATTACAAAGCTGGGTAGTTTCCTGTTGGATACTAGAAACAGTGAAAAACCCACATGGATATGGATTTATTAGGTGGCTATTTACTCCATCAAAATTTTTAAAAAATACGTATTTTTTTGAGATTTGTTTATATACTAGAACTGGGGTATAGGCCAGGTGCGCGGGAGGGTGAGAGGATTCACCAGAGACAGGTGGGGAACAGAACAGGCAGACTGACTGAAATACACTGCTGAGGGGAGCAGCGGTTGAGACAGGAGAGGTCTGCTGCACCATGTGGGATTCTCACTGGGCGGCCGGGATCGAACCTGTGCTGTAGAGGCTGCAGACAACTTCACAGTGTAGCACTCAACCGCCTGCGCCACCAGGGAGGCCCCACAAAATAAATTTCTAGAATAGTAGTAAAAAGTAATATTTGCTATTTCTCCAAATGAAGCTTATGTTTCTTCTTGGGACAGAGGAAATATAGTATTTAGATGATTAAACTATCCTCTGAATTTTTGTAAGGCATGAGATATTTCTATTTTATATTTTCTATACATTGTTATAAAATTAAAGCTTTTGATATTGTTAAATAAAATTCTATCAAAGCAAACAGCAACAACAAAACTAAAAAATATTCCTGTTCTTTTCTGTCACAATTTTCATTTTAATGAAAGTTTGGGTGTAACTTTTTCCCTTCTTTTCTCTAAAATTTCCTCTAGGCACTGAAGAGCAGCCATACATAATACAAAGCACATACTGCATAGTTTCAAAGCATTTAATAATATAATATATATTAATCCTGAGCTCTACATGTAAAACGTTTTTCTTTATCATTAACTCCAATGGGCTAAATATATTTTGTAATGATACAGACATTCAATATATTTGGTATATTAATTTTTCAGATATCAAGAATACCAATAATAAAATAAATGTGCTTTGAAAATTTGCAAAAGGGAAGTTGTCAGAGGCATAAAAATGTAACATTTCTCTTTGACTGTAAAGCTCAAGGTTTTCACCATAGCTCAATTTCCATAAACACCATCATTCTTTTCTGCCTCCCCCAGGAACACATTTCAATGAATAGTTCATTTATGCACTTGCTTTTAAATAGGGGAAATATTGGTAGGTAGAGTAGCAAGTAATATTTTTTGTACCATGCAGATTGAAACATTTTGGTAAAATATTATGAAGCTATATATATATATAGTAAGTGCATAACTTATTTTTCATACAGTAAAATGAGATTCAAAGTGTCAACTTGTGTGACTGACAATTGTTGGAATGCAGAGTGAAATGTTCTCTCCCGCTTCAGTTTCACTTGGTTGCTCCATATTAGCAAGTACTGGAGGACTCCAGCAGTATGATTAAGAAGACTGTCAAAAGGAATGTCTTCAGAGGAAGCCCAAACTATTATTTAGGTTGATACAATGGTTTTAAAATCACAGCCATTAGGGACAAAACAAACAGTTAACTATAAAAGGGTTTAGACAGGAAGGTGTTTTCCTGACAATGTACATCTAAGTTCTAAGATTATAATTGATACACACTTGGAAAAATGATGATGAGACATTTTCTAAATAGTAACATAATTTTAATTCATCATGAATGGTTATGTATCAAAGCTTTGTGATGCTTTGATTGATGGAATGAGAGAAAGGAAATCATTCCCAATTTTAGCTAAAGAGTGAAGGGACAGCTTTACTTTAAAAATTATATGCTGTTTTCATGACAAAAATAGTTATTCCTCAATAAAGTGGATGTTATCCAAAAATGGCTAATTTTTTTTAATAGATCCTTAGTCTCCTGTGAGCAATTAATACTGCCAATGAAAGCAGGCACAGATAAGTAACATCATTAATGACAAGAGTTAGTCCTTTGCTTTGAATCCTTTCTTAGCCTGATGGGCCTGAGGCACTGATAAGAGTTTTAGGAGTGCCTCAGGTATGCCTGGATATGGGTTACACATCTATAATCACCAGAGCCAGAATAGCTTCTTCAAAAAGTCTTTTGAACAAGGGTAGTGCCAGGAGCTAAGATGGGGACATAAGAGGACTAGAATAAGCTAGCAAATCAATGGGCTAATTGAGTGTGTATGTGTAGGGGAAGGAAAGTTCCATTTAAGGTGAGTAAAATGAAATAGACAGTATATATGTGTTTGTGGACTCATATTTTAACTTAAAGGAGAGCATAAAATTAGAAGTTGATGTAGATGCATAGTTATAAATATTCTATAGATAGGCTAAATCCATGAAACAAATATAAGCCAAGGAGAAGATGAACAAATATTGATACTGTATGTTCATTCTTTTTTTTTTATTTTAATTTTATTTTTATATTCCCCATACAATTGCAACCCCCTTATTTTGACCCCTATCTCTCCTTTACCCGCCCCCCACCCCCCATAGAGTATCTCTGGTTCATAGTTGTTTGTTGATTTTGATTTTTACTTTCTTATAGTTATTCTTTTTCCTGGTCCCTTATTTAAGTTTTCTAGATTCCTGCTATGAGTGAGACCATCGGGTATTTTTCTTTTTCTTTCTGGCTTATTTCGCTGATCATGATCCCTTCCAGCTCCATCCATGTTGCTCCAAATTGCATGTCTTTATCTTTTTTGAATGCTGATTCTTACTGAACAATTTTAGAGTAAATGGACATCAACTGGAATTAATATGTAAATACTGTCATTCACAGAATGATACAGGCTTTTTTTCTACTTTATTTGGAATTGGACTGCGTTATTAGATACAAAATGAAAACTACATTTAAAAATAAATATCTAAACAGGTTGTTAAATCAGAACATTTTATTGCATTACAAATGATACTCCAAAATGAAGAGTCAGAATAAAATGCAAAATTGTTCAGGAAATCTTTGAAAATCAAATGCAAATGATTCCTAGCCAAAGTTGGGTGTGAAAAGGAATAGGTTATTGGAGATTGATAATTTCTTTGAAAAGAGTCTACTTTTGACCTACATTCAAATCCAAGTGCAGAAGGAGAGTGTGATATGTACCATCTTCTTTGAAAGAATGCATGTAGAAAATACCAGGGTTTGGTGTGTGCATTCACCTGAGATACCTAAACAGCCAGAAGTGAAATGTGATTCTGAATGGGCCAGCATTTCCTGATTATTTTGTGTCAAGGAACCCTGAGCCATAATGTAGGTACCTAATCCAAATCAATACTCCTGGTAAGAAGTTCTGTAGGGCCAGGAAATATGTCCACAGAAGAAAAAGTCAGATAGAATTTATATAGAAACAAAGTCCAGATTATAGAACCAGCTATGATAGTAATAATCAAATAAAATACTACTCTTTTATAAATATCTCTCTATGCTCCAGTGTCAGAGCATTCAGAAATATAATGGAAAAACACAGAAGAAAAAGATTAGCTAAATATGCCTTGTTTGTGAGTGCGCATTAATTTTTCTATCTGCTATAGGCCATACCAGGGAGCAGAGTAGCTATAACTTTGAATGAAAGTGTAATCTTGCATTATTATATTAGAGAACATTATATTAGTGCTCAAAATTAGATAATATAAAGTGTTTTTGAACTCCCACTCATTTGTTGAACCCATTTGTTGAACAAAGGTAAAAAGCCAAGGAAGAAGAAATAAAGCTGATTTTAATAAAACAAAAAATTGGCAGTCATTTGCACTTCTGTGTAATTCTGGGAGTGTATTTTTATACCTCCATATGTGCATATGTTCCATTCACCCTCCATCAAAACTCCCATGTCAGTGTTCGACCCCTTTCTTTCTTCTACCCTTTCCTTCTTTCTCTCTTCCAATTCCCTCTGGTAATCATTATATTTTTCACAGAGTTTAAGAATTCTTTTTGCTGTGCTTTATCAGTTTATGTTCTGTCACTTATATTCCACAGATAAGTAAAACCACCTGTATTTTTTCTTTTATTTTATGATTTTTTCACTTAGCATAAGCACCTCAAAACCATCCGTTTAATACTGAAAGAAACTGTTTCCTCTTTTTTAAATAGTGGAGTAGTATTCCACTGAGTATATATTTTACAATGTCTTTATCCAGCTATCTGTTGGTTACTTAGGTTGGTTCTATTACTTGGATATTGTAGCTAATATCGCTATGAACATAGGATAATGCTGCATGTGAGCATTTGTGTTAGAGTTTTAATATTTGGTGGTTAAAACCTACTTAGCAGTGGTATTGTGGATCATATGGTGAATAAAGTTGATTTAGGATTGGATTCCACTTATCTGCTTATTCTGGTTGTATCCCGCAGAACTGGGTCCCCTCAGGACTTCCCTCAGATTTTCTTTTAACGACCTATGTGCATTAACAGATCCATGCTGGATGCTCTCTAAAATCCTTAGATGCAACAATGGAGCCATGCCTTCAATAGAAAATTAAAGATCAGTTTTAATTATTATCAGCATTCTAACTTTCTGAATTCCACCATTTTTGACAATTTAAGTAACTACTTCTCTAATTACTAAAAACCACCATGTAAGTCAATGCAGTGCCTGAGTTTTTGTTTAAGAGCAGAACTTATTAGACTAAATTTCAAAGCTAACGTAGGAGATAAATAGCCCCTTTGTGACTATACATCATTGTGTCATGATTATAGGACTTAAAAGTTATAAGAAGAAGAAAAATAATAACAGCAAATAAACTTGCCTCACTAGAATCTGAGTTTTTAGTAACGACATGATTTAGACTCTGGAAGTTTATGGTCTCAATTATTAGAAGAACTTGAATAAGCCCCTTGGTGCTATTTATTTTTTTTTAACAAAAAGAAATTCATGCTGACCAAAATCCAATTGATATTGAAAAACACCTGCCTTTTTCATGCTTGTTGATTTTCTTTCTTTTTTTTTTTTTTTTGTATCTCAAGTAACAATTATGTACTCTGTACAATGTTATTTAAATTTTCAAGGCAGTAGCATCTTGGACCCCTTTAAAATCTGAAGAAAACTTGACTCTTCCTTCTCTTGCTCATAAGGATACACATATGCACTTAAAGCCAATTTTCTGCAATTAGTAACATGTTACTCTCTTTTCTTTGAGCAAAAATTACTTCTTTTCAGTAGTGGTACCCATTTAATTGTGGTATGTTTGGAACTGATCCCATCCTCACAAATGTAAAGGGCTGGATTTAATAGTCAACAGTGAAAGAATGGCAAAGTGAAAATTTCTTAAGGAATGGGAGAAACTATTTGCATCAGATAAGAAATGCAAGGAATGGGCCTTCCTCATGGCACATGGGTTAAAGGCAGCACTATCAAGCTATCTGCAACCATGGCAGCACGAGTTGGATCATTGGCTGGCCAGGGAGCAACCCAATGACACAGCAGACCTCTCTTGCTTACCCACTGCTCATCTCAGCAGTGTATTTCAGTAGATCTATTTGTTCTGCTCCCCACTCTCTCTGGTGAATCCTCTCAACTCCCACACCTCTGGCTTATACCCTGGTTCTTACATGCATAAATAAATAAATCTTAAAAAAAAAAAAAAGAAATTCAAGGAATGGGAGAAACCATGCATCAGATAAGAGGTTAACCTCTAAAATACATAAGAAACTCCCTTAATTCAATCACAAAACAACTAAGAATCCAAATTAAAAATAATCTAAGATCTTGAATAGACATTTCTTTAAAGAGGAAATACAAATAGCCAGTGGAATCTATTAAAAAAAATGCTCAACTTTATCCATCATCAGGGAAATGGAAATCAATCCCTAATGAACTATTACCTCATAACTCTCAGGATGGTTATTATCAGAAAAGACAAAAAAAGTTGTTGGCAAGGATGCAAATAAAAGACAACCCTAGTGCATTGTTGGTAGAAATATAAACTGTGCAGTTTTCATAGAAAATAGCATGCTGTTTCCTTAAAAATATTAAAAATAAAACTACTACATGACATAGCAATCCTACTTCAATTACTATCCAAAGTAATTGAAATTAGGATATTGAAGAAATATTAGTACTGCCACATTCCTTGCTCCACTATCCACAATAACCAAGATGTGGAAACAACTTAATGTCCCTCTATAGGTGAATGGATAAAGAAAATATGTATGTGCACACAATGGAATATTATTCACTCTTGAAGGAAATTCTACAATATGCAACAACATGGATGAACCTGGAGAAAATTATGCTAAGTGAAATAGCCCAATCACAAACACACGGATACTGCATGATTTTTGTATGTTGTTGCATGATTCCATTCATGTGAAATTTCTAAAATATTTAAATTCATCAGCAAGAATGGATTGTGAAATGCCCAAAAATAGATGACTGGATCAAGAAGATGTGGTACATATACACAATGGAATATTACTCAGCAATCAAAAAAGATAAACACATGCAGTTTGCAGCTACATGGATGGAGCTAGAAGGGATCATGCTCAGCAAAATAATTCAGAAAGAAAAAGAAAAATACCGGATGGTCTCACTCATAGCAGGAATCTAGAAAACCTAAATAAGAGACCAGGAAAAAGACTAATCAATACAAAGTAATAATCAAAATCAACAAGCAACTATAAACCAGAGATACATTACATGGGGGGAGGGCCAGGGAGAGGAAGAACTAGAGTCAAAATAAGGAGGGGGTGCAATTGTATGGGGAATATAACCAAAATGAAAATGCGTACATTGTGCAAAGATGAAAAATGACGTAAGAATTATATAAAATAAAATATTAAAAAATTTGTAAAGAAAAAAAGAATGGATTGTGGTTGCCTAGACTTCTCTAGGCAAGGGGAAGGAAATGAGGAATAACTAATCTACAGGCATAGAAGTTCCTTGAAGTAAGATCTCAAAGAGATCGCAGCACAACTTTGTACTTACAGTCAACAATATTGTCCTGTACATCTAAAGATTGGTTAGATCTCAAGTTAAGTGTTCCAATCACAATAAAATAAAACTATAAAAGAAAGAAAAAGTCACTAGAATGTTATCTAAGCCTAACTCTTCAACTGAATCATCTCACTTTCCCCAGTTATACATTAAAGGCTTCATGACCTAAACTAAACCAGGTATACCCTGGTCAGAGTTCTCCAGAGAAACAAGATCAATAAATATATTGTTAAAAGGATCGGTTCGTGCAGTTACAGAGGATGAGAAATCCCACAATCTGCTGCTATTTGCAAACTGGAGAGCACAAAAGCAGATGACAAAGTTCTAGTCAACCCAAAGACCAAAGAACTAGAAGAGTCAATAATATAAATTCCAGTTAGAATCTGAAGACCCAGGAACCAGAAGCATTGATTTGTGAGGACAGAGAGAGAGATGGATATACCAACTCAAGCAGAGAGTCAATTTTCCCTTTCTCCACCTTATTTTGTTTTCTTCAGGGCCTGTGGATATTAGCTATTCAGGTAGTAATTGGTGAGGTTCTCTACTCAGTGTACCAATTCAAATGCTAATCTGTTCTGGAAACAGCTTCACAGATACATCCGAAAACAATATTTTGCCAGTTATTTGGACATTTCTTAGCTAAGTAAAATTGACACATAAAATTAATCATCACATACTTCCATGTAACTTTCTCTTGAGGTGTGGGTAGAGTATCCTCTTTTTCTCAGATCTAAAGTAGCAGGATGTGTACCTTAGGGAAGAGTCATCATTTGTGCCTTATTTCAGGGTCTCTCCCAAAGACAAGGAGACAGAACCCTAACATCCTTTGAGCTTCAGAAACAAGACTTTCTTGTAGTAAGCTATACACATTGTTTGGTAATGTATGTTTAAAAAAATTCCCTTTTTCATGTTAATTAGTTTACAGTTTTGTCTTTTCTCTAACAGATGTACTGAATTACTAAAAATCATTTATAATTTCATAGGTTTCTGGATCTAAGCAATTCATTAATGTCCCAATTCAAGTTCATAGTATTTTTCTGTATATGACATCTAGAAATGATGTCCTGAGATTAGACAAAAAGAAAATGTAACCAAAGGAGAGTTAAATAAAAGCCTGAGTATCTCCCAATTCTTGAGTACTTCACAGTTCCTTAGTGTTCTTGGTTTACCTTCAGGAAGTAGGGAAAACAGAAGACCTCTCTGAAACATTTAAAACATTCATCAATGGGTTAATGTTTATGGGAGGAATAATAATAAACAAATCCCCAGTAACTAAATGGTTTATGATTATGGACAATTGTTCACTAGAATATAAATTTTTATCACTGTAAGTGCTTAGTACATAATAGATTATCAAGAATAACTGTTACATGTATGAATAATTTATGGATAAAGGATGGATAAAATCTGTGGGTAACTATGCCTGCATGAATGTCATATGTATTTTTATAAACTTTCATTATGATTCTTAAAAGGTGATGACATTTTTATCCTAAATACATGAAGTTTTTCCTACAAAGGGTAAAGTTGCTGGTCATTGTGTGGGACCATATATCTGCCACATCAAAATAAATCTTTGACAAAAGAGAGATTTTGAAGCTTGGATAAAGTTGCTTTTGAAAAAGACACATGAAGACATTTCTTTGTAAGAGTGTTTCTCACTTTACTAGGGACCTAATCTCCTTATCTTTTCAATAAAGAAGGCAGTTAAATCTGCATACATTGGTTTACTGTGCTTTCCTCAGTAAATGCCCTAACCAACCTTCTCCATACTCCCTCTATCCACACCTCTCTTTTCTTAAGCTATGTTAAATGGCATTTGAATCCATGTGCAAAGTCACTCATGCTTACTAGACCTCTTCCACTGATACAAGCGATATACAAGTCATTAAACTTCTTTTTATTTATTTCTCTATTATCAGTCTGTTTGGTGCTTGTTTGATTATTTGCCAACTTAGAAGAACCAAGAGGTGTGGGGTGTTTTCCTTTGCACCCCAACATCATAGTGGTGAAATGAGGATGGTTGTGTGTGTGTTGCATGTCTGTGTGAAGCTCCTGTTTATGTGTTTAGATTCATGATGTGAAAATGGGAGAAACAGAAGTGGTTTTTGAAATAGAGGGCTCTACCAATGGATAGAAAAGGGAAGACTTCATGTTACTTTGTTAAATTCCAAAGAAGTGCCACACAGTGAGAAACAACAGGTAGACTATGACATAATAAATATAAGTTACACATCCCCACTACCATGGTTACCTCAGGTGAAAAGTTTAAAATCTTTCCTCTACCATTTAGAGAAGCATTTTCATATTTGACTCCTTGAGTTAAACTTATTGAAGTAAGCTTTCTGTTAAATACCTTTCCTCCTTGAACATGATATTACATAAACTGCTAAGTAATTCAAGACACTATCATCTCTTTGCAGAATTTCTGGAATGGTTTTCTGAATTCTCCCTACTTCTGGTCATGCACTATGGTCTGTTTTCTCCTACATACCCTGAATGATTCTATTAAAAACGTAAGTGATTACCAATCTGAAATTCAAGTCAGTCTTGAATTAAACTTTGTGTATTGTGTGAAGAAGTGATCTAGAGTCATTCTTTTGCATGTGGCTGTCCATTTTTCCCAACACTGTATATTGAAGAGACTGTCCTTTCTCCAGTGTATATTCTTGATAACTTTGGTATGAATCAGTTGTACATACAGAAAAACAAACAAACTCTTAGGTCCAGAGATAAGATTGGAGACTAACAAAGGGGAAAGGGAATGGCAGGGGTGACTGAATGTATTAGCAGAATGAGAGGCAACCCAGACCCCCAAACTTGCCTGCTCTAAATAGGTTCTGCCATCTGCCACATAGACTTTAGTGCCTAGGACTTTCAATAGAAAATAACGAATACAATTAATGTGCAACAATTAGTATTCAATAAAAAGAAAAAGAATATAATTAAAATAGTTTCCAGATAAAGCACCTAAAGAGGGCCTCCCTGACGGCACAAGGGTTTAAGATGCAACCTATGAAGCTGTCAGCAGCCTCTAAAGCACGAGATCGATCCCCTGCCAGGGAGCAACCCACATGGGGCAGCAGACCTCTCCTGTCTCACCTGCTGCTCCCCTCAGCAGTGTACTTCGGTCAATCTGCCTGTTTGTTCCCCACTCTGTCTCTGGTGAATCCTCTCACCACCCCCCCACACACACCTCTGGCCTGTACCCAGCTCTTGTATGCATAAATAAATAAATCTTTAAAAAAAAAAAAAGCACCTAAAGATACACATCCCCTTGTGGGTAAATGCCAATCCAAACAGGGTTGGCCCAAAGCAGGACTGCTGAGGCCTAAAAGCTTGCCACAAATCTAAGGCACCTATTAGTAGGAACCATAGGAAAGGGGCAGAAGGAACCAGACAAGTTTGGAAGGAAAAGAGCAAAATCAAAATCCAAGTCAATATAAAGGATGTCGTTGTCAAACTCTGCGTGGTGGGTCTCTCACCCACATCACTTTAGAATTTCTTTTTTCATGTCCCCCAAGTCCCTGATACAAAATAAAGGCTGAGAAGCAAACATAGCTTCTTCTTCACATGTCTTTCTGCTTCACATGTCTCCTCCAGACATCTTTCCCCATCTTGCTCTGCTGCTTCCTGTTCTTTCCCTGTTCTGCTCCACCCTACTTCCGGTGGGGTGGGGCAGGGAATCTGGAATCTCCCCTTTCTATGGATATCACACTGTTACAAATGGACAAAAGGGGTAGCTATATGGTGATAAATGGAAACAAGACTAGTGTTTTTTCACAATGTAGTGTATACAGATTTTAAATTACAATACTGTGCCCTTGAAAATGTAATGTTATAAACCAATGTAACATCAATCAAAATTAATAAAATGTATAAATGACACTGCTATTCAGTGCCCTCTTCAAATCTTTCCATAACCTATAGGCTTTATATTACTCAGCCCATTACTATTTCTGAGTTTATCTTCTGATTTTCTCCCTCTTGCTCTTTTTTAGCTGAGATCACTGGCCTCCTTGCTCTTCCTCTAACTTATGCTCTGCCTAGAACATTTGTCCCCTGGATGCTGACATGACTCACAGTCTTACCACTTTCAGGTCTCTGTTAAAATGTCATTTTGTCAGAGATATCACCCAGATCACTTTATGTAAAGAGGCATTTACCATCATTATCGCTCTTTATTCTCTTAACAGGTGATTTTTTATTTTCCATCTCCCCTCTCTTAACTATAAACTCTACCAGGAAAAGCATTTCATTTTATTCATAGCTGCATTCCCAATTCTTAGAAGACAGTCGAATCTGCTAAAAAAAAAAAAAACAAAACCTGTTGAAAAATGAATTTTCTAAACACAGAAGTAGAAGCACAGATTTCATAGCATGACTACATTGGCAATCACTGGTAGACTAAAATAGTAATATCCAGTTTACTAATAAAAATGAGATAGAGTTTAAGGGCTTTGTAGATTATATCATTAAAAAGAGAGAACCGAAGCTGGAAACCCTGTCTTCTTCATATTTCTTCTTTTTCTCTCTTTTTTTGGTATATCTTAAAATTCAGCTGGACATACTTTTAAAACATAAATCTCTAAAGCTTCTGACATCTGACAAAGGGGCATAGTAACAAACTGCCTTATTTATGAGAAGTTATGCTTGGAAAAAAAAATATCTATGTGGTGGAAACTAACTGTTGAGTGTGATGAAACAGAGCTTGGAGGATATGCCACAGCACAGTCAGAATTCAACTCTCAAATCCTTTCTAGAATGTCACAAAGCATTATGCATTGTTAAAGAGCTGCCAACTCCTTCCCTAGAGGAGATGCCATATCTGTGATGGGTGAAGTAATTTTCTCTGCTGATCTGCAAAGGTGCTTAGCCCTTTAGTTCTGTGGGAATATGAATGCAAGATTTTATAAGTGTGAAATGTTAACAACAATAACTAGTTATTCATGCCATTCAAATGTAATTTGTTTGCAGGAAAGACCTGACTTCTTTTCTAAAGTGGTGTATTAAGGTTTCAAATTAAATACTTATAATAAGAAATGTTATCTTATGATCTGTATAATTATAGATTGCTTCTCACTGCTTTTATTATTTTTCTTTCAATGTACTCAGTACCATCTTTTACAGCCTATACTTGAAGACAAAGAGCTGTTTAAGTACATTTCACTTTGGTATCCTCTTGTGGCTATTTGCCACCCATCCCTCATCATTCTTTCATAAGATCCAATTTACAGAAGAATATAGTAGAGTACAGAGGGTCAAATTTCCTCCACGTATCTTTTTGACTCTCATCAACCATTTTTCTTTTATTTTTTGTTATTTTTAAGTCCAGTATGATGGAAATAAAACCCACCTTTCAATTAGAGATACTCACATTACAGATTTGACTTTGATTAAAGACAACAAGATGGAAAAAGGCAATATATAGATAAAGAACTAGAGAATTAGGGTAAAATGGATAATGGGAGTGGCATGAAAGGAAGGGTAAAAGAACAGGAGAGGGTAAAGTGGAGGATAAATGTGTAGGTGAGGAAGAGGTTTGCAGTGACCTTGCCATGGAGTACTTGCCAAGCGGAACTTCCCGACTGGCATCTGACATTTTCTCTAAATCCCTAGGATTCTTCTGTCTCTATGAGGGCCAACACTTAGGGCTTTTATTAACAGTTGTGTGTTTTGTTTGTTTTTTTTTTTGAAGGTGGTGTGCCATTAGCAAGATACAAAAAGGAAAATATGACAGGATATATCCTTATATTTAGGAAGCTGCACCCAGGTAACTCTTAAGGTTGTTTTCTACTTCATGATCGTCACTTTTAACCTGAATTAATTTTGTCTTAATTTTATTCCTGGTGCATGCGCGTGTTTTATTATTAGGTGATTGGACCATGTGCTTTATGATGCCTTTCCCCATTGTTGATTGATATCTATGAAGGACCCACTAATTTAAACTTCTGGCCTTCTCAGGTTGTCCTGACTTTGGGCATAGACTCAGCAATATCACATTATATTGAAATGGATTTCAGTGCAATTTGTGAGCTGATGTTTGATCCATCCATGCTTAGAAGTCACCCTCTGTGCCTACTCTACATTATGCTGGGTCTCAATTATTAAGAAGAGATATAGTTTTGAACAAGATAGGCAAGGTTTCTATCATTACAGGTTTTTAATCTCCTGTAGGACATAGATATGGAATTGTTAAAGCAAAATGCATGTGGTAAAGGAGAAATGCTTTAAAGACTGGAGGTCTCTGAAGAAATTTAAGCTGAGATCTGTAAATTATTGAGTTAGCTAGTGAAAGACAAAGTGGGAGGGAGATTCCAGGCAAAGGCACCAAACTTATAGAGAATATCATATTAAAGAACTGAGGAAACACTGTAAGAGTAATGAGTGTGAGAGGGAATGTGACATCTAATTGAGATGGGAGATGTAGGGAAAGACAAGTGGGTTCTAGAGCGTATGCAGGTTTTGCGTATTTCCCTAACAGCAATGGAAACTCACAGAAGTTTTTAAGAAGGTGAGTAGCATGAATGATTTAAATATTTTAAAAGGTTTTCTAGTTTCTCGCTAGAGAGTATAATTATAGAAGTTCAAGGAAATGGAGAACCATGAAAAGGTGATTGCGAAAGAGGGTTAGTGGGTTGGGCTGGCAGATTCAAGTGGGATTGGCCAAAAGGTAAGAGCTTCAAGAGTTGTTCGAGTGACTTAAATACTGTAAAAATAAATCAGTGGTTTTGGAGGATAGAGTGAATTAGTGGCATACCTGAATTACTTGGATTCAAAATTGAGATTGTGATAATTGCTATAATATTCATGAGAAGAGGCAGGATGCTTGAAATAGATCTCAAAGATGGAAAGTTATCTCTCTACATAAATGTCTTAGGTTGTTACACTGTGTCTAACAGTAGTTTTCACAGACTTAAATCTGTCCAAACACAATAGCTCTAAGCACTTTTTTACTAGTTCACTTATTGTAGTAAGTGTTAACTGGTATTTGCTTCATTTGTATTATATTGGTTGTACTTATGATTTTTCTAATCCAAGTATTAAAATTTTTTCTGGCATCAGTATTTTCACCTTGTATCCAAATGAATTAAAAACAACTAGGTAACCATATACATATATATTTTATTTGGCTGAGACACAAGATTTATCCTATTGGATCAGTCTAAATATACATTGTATATCAGCATGAACCTTACTCTAATGTGCACATATAACAATACAGCAAGCCAGGTGTGTAGTTTTATACACATGGTTGACATTTTTTTAAAAATTGGTCACTTCTTTCCAAATTCATTCAGTGGGAATTAGTCACATATTAAACAATTTAGAGAAAATATGGGCATATATGGAAATGTGGAAAAAGGGGTTGTAACTTAAACAAAATAGTGGTTATTAGAGCAGAAGGGGGTGGAGGGTAAGCAATTGGGGGACAAGGGTCAATTGTTTGGTGGGAAACAAGTAGCATATGAAGATGTTGAATTATAATGTTGTATGCCTGATATTTATATAATGTCATAAACCAATATGACTTCTTATAAACCAATAATTTTTTTTAAAAATTCTGTTAATTAAAAGCTGATATTTTAAGTGAATATTTACTTTCATTAATGTCTGGCAGTCAAATCAAATTCCATATTTCAAAATTACCTTTTTTTAAGTTTTTTAACAACAATGTAATGATTGGCAGTTTATTCATGACTAATAAAATGTTTTCTTCATAATTTAGTTTCCAGCATCCTAAACTAATTGCATCATTCAGATTAAGTACTTTGGAATTGGCTCTATTTAAAATCCCATTGTGTTAAATGCCTCCTATTAAATAACTCCATTATTAGTTCAAGTACAGTGGGGATGTTTTTATCTCATTTTCTTACCTGTTTCATTCAAGTGCCCTTGAATATTTTAAAATTTGATGTGAACCACAGCTCTATAATATCCATATAGGACATCAATCATATAACTGATAATTAAAGAACTGGTGGGAAGTAATTGGGAAATGAAACACATTCATTTGTTCACACAGTTTTGTTTCCATTTACATCATTACTTGTACAATCTCTTACTCAAAATTCCTTTGACAAATATTGAGTAGGTACTGCATGTGGGTTTCAATGTAGAGGTAAAGAAAGCATAGAAGTTGCCTACAAACAACCCAGAACCTCATGGAAGGAAGATCATGCCAGTGGTGACTGTACACTGTCTGGTCATATAAGATGTCTTTCCAGGGAGCTGTGAGAACTAGAAGAGCAGCATCTCCCTCAGCTTGCAGAGTCAGAAGAGACTTGTCAGATGAGGGGACTTGATTTCTGAGGCACGAATATGAGACAGCCAGTTGGATCAGGGAGCAGAAACATCTGTGACAAATAAAAGGACATTTGTAAAGGCATCAGATGATGAGTAAACTTGAAATTTGAAAGGCTGCAATCAGGTCTTAATGTCACATACCCAGGGTGTTGTTATAGTGAGGAGAAAGAATGACATAGAGCCTCCTGTGCTATGCTGAGGGGTTGGACCTGACACCTAACTCAATGTGATGAGAAGTAAAGTCAATGGAAATGGAAAAGACTTCCACCTGCTAAGAAAAACATATGCAACTTCCTCTAAATTTTCTTTTAGATTGAAGGTTATTCATCAATTTCATCAGCAAACACACTGTGTGTGATAACATGCAGGATCATACACCTTACACATACCAGTTTTTTTTTAATTTCTTTTCATGTTTCCTCCACTATTATATCTGCATTATCACTGTAAATTTGTAAGTAGTCATAACATGTCCATTTTTTTCTTGCAACAATTCATTCTAGGTATATATAAAAATTTAATCTTCCTAAAATCACTTTTTTCCCCTCTGGTCTATTGCTTATTCAAAAATCTTAATGTTTTGTCTACCAAATCATATTATCTATTGTCAAGGTAAAGACTAGAATTTTGAAACTGGAATTGAAGATACTTCATAATAGGGCTGATTTTTAGCTTTTTAAACCTATTTTCAACGTCCTTTTTTATTGACTACCAAACAAGTACATCTGTGGAATGGCCCTTATAAATTGCTATCTTCAGTCTTTAGTATTTGTATTTTCTCATTATCTGCATATTTTAAGTCATTAAAATATGAATCACCATCACTGATTCAGATTCAGTCTATTGGCACACAGTGACATTCCTTCTTCATGCTTACAAATCTTTTCATATCTTATATTAGCTATTACTTTGTTACTCAAATAACCTGTAGGTGTTTAGAGAAGAGATGGTGTATGTCTACTTTTCTTATTTCCTATAGCAACTTGCGTATTACCTGTGAATAGCAGATTTTCATTTTGTATTTAGTGGCTGATTGACTGGTTGATTGAGCAAAAGCGACATAAGTATATTCACTTTAAGAGTTTACAATATAATCCTATTATTGCATTATTTATTGCTGGTATATTCTCAAAGAACTTGGAAACATTCTAAAATCATGACTCATGAGACATAGGTCCAGATGAGAAACGTTCCCTAGTAAAATGATGGTGGAGTTCTACACAACCCATCAGAGTTTTTTTTCCTTATGCTTATATTCCATTTTGTAAGAATGCAGGTAACACATATATTAATATGGAAAAGGTGAGGTTTAAAAAAAACAAGATATTGAGATTTTAAAAATCATCAAGAGAAGGGAAATGATTCTAGATGGTAGATGAGATGCCTAAATAAATATCTAAAAGAAACCAGGTTATAAGAAAATTAGCCTGGTATGGATACAAGCTTCTTTAGTTGACATGAAGTATGTAATATTGGGAAAGACCCATATAAAGGTCCCATCAAAAAACATACAAAGATAAGTTAATTAACCTGTAAAACTAAAGCTATAAAAGGGAAAGACTATTTATAGGTCTTAATGCTACAGTTACTTAGAAAAAAAGATGTTTGAAACATTCCTTCATGTCTTTTTGCTTTGCAAGCCTAGAATGTATGGCATATAAGTGTCTGAATGTAATTGAAACAATCAGCTTTCCTTTCTTTTTCTCTACAAAGTTCTCCAACTAACTTTATAAAGAAGCAAAAACTTTTAAGTTATTTTAGAAAGTACACAATATGTCAAAGTTTCCCAGAATTGATTCAGAAAATGCTCTGAACATGACTTCAACTAAAAAAGAAAGATTTCAAATATTTTATAAATGCTTGCTATATTACCTGTATCAGCAACACAGCTGGAGAAAATTACTGCAGAAATAGGGTAAGACCCGGTGGTACAGAGAATGATCTGAAACTGATTGTCCAATAGTTCATGCAAGCTGTATCACTTATGCCAGGATGAACTTGTAGGAAGGATATTACTGAAAGTCAAAAAGAATCATTATGTTCATTTCTATGAAAAATAAAATACTTAGATAAAGGACCCATAAAGAATGGTTAAAAACTGAAACACATAAATTTCTCTCATAAAGCTCCTTACTGAATGGAAAGGGGGGGAAATGGAACATATTCTGGGTTTTACTGATGCCATATCTTAAAGTGAGGCCTTTGTAAGCAATAAAATTAATTAAAGCATACTCATAATTTTATTTCCATAGATGGAAGTAGAATATTTGTTTTCAGATAAAAGGATATATGAAAATCATCACATATTTCTGTTTATCTAATAGTGGGAGTATTTTTAATCATGAAATATGTCTGTGTTTATGTGACAAGGGGGTTATTAATGCTCCTTAAGATGGTCTTAAGAAAATACTTGAGAAAATCCTCCTTGAACAAATAAGCATGCCCTTTTGAGATCTACCTGCTTTTCCTGCACAGTTATTCACAGCATCCAAGTGCAGTTAATCTCTCTGTTTAGTGGACATGGCTATTTTTGCATTGCCTAAAGAGTTTTGTTGGTTGCCAGATCATTAATGGGCTATGAATTATGCAATAAACTTCTCCTGCACCAATAAAGAAGAAGCCAGCAGTGAAGTCTTGCCTGAGTATAGATGAGATGCAACAATAAAAGCCATAAATGCATTTTTTCATTTGGAAATCCCATTAAGAATTAGAAATAATTCATGTTCAGATGATTTTGTATGGCAGAGATGCTGTAATGAAAGAGTTTGCAGGACTTTTATTAGAAAATAGAAGAAAAAGGACAAGATCATTGGACTCAAAACAAGAGACTGACTGAGACGCAGAAAGCCCATTGCCTGTTTCTTTTTTCTCATTAAAATTTCAGGCAAGAAAAATTTACACTTATAATCACAAAATTATGGGTTAATATACAATTTGCCAAGCATTTTTTTCCTAAATAAAAATGTTGTTTTTCTAAAAGCATTTTCAAGTAATGTTATTTTAAATTAATGTTAAAATATCTGAAAAGGTATTTTGTATTTGGAACTGCTTCTCCTGATGATGTATTTCTTTCTGAGTCTGAGAGCAAAAGAATGAGAGATGAATAGCATTTCTTCTTAAACAGTTAGGAATGCTTTAACCTAGAATTGCAATTTAGTTTGAGTGAGTCTGTCATTATATGAAATTTAGTCATTTAACTTTGGGGTTTCTACACAGTGGAATACATATGCTTAAAAGCCTGGGTGTGAAACATGCATTGTTCCTACACTCTGATTTTTCACTTCCTCATTGAACTTGGGGCAAATAAATTATATTGTGGTATAGGTTGAATTGTATCCTACAATCTCAAATCATATGTTGTAGTTTTAACCTCCAATACCTCACAATATTGCCTTACTTGATGTGATTACTAACAATGAGGTGATTAAAGTATGCCTTAATCCATTATGACTAACTGTCCTTAAGAAAAGGGGAAATTTGCACAGAGACACTGTTGAGGAAATAAACTATTGTCTCAACCTAGAATCCCCTTCCACAAAGATAGTAAAGAAAACCATTTTAATAATACATAAGAATTAAACCAAAATGTAATGCACATTAAAAATAATCCACAAAAACATTGCAAAGAGAGAAAGAAACCCTCAGCCTTCAATATAGCTACAGATACAGCCCGTTACATGCATGTTTTCAAGATAAATCACTAATCAAGTAAGAGGTCTTGATAGCATACCCATAGTTCATGCTAATTTTATCTGGCATTTGAAATGACTTTGTATGTTAGCAAATTGTCTTCATCCAGAAACAAAACAAACTCATCTTTGTTACAGTAGAGATGGTTTTGCAGCTTGGAATAAGGCCCCTCTGATGTTAGAGATCCTACCTTTCCATAGAAACTGGGATATAGGGGTACTATCTCCTGTACTGCTTATATTTCAAACAGATGTCTCCAGCTACTTGAGAAAGACAACCCTAGTTCATCAAACTAATGGAGACCTATTTAGTCTTCAAATGTATTTACATACAATGAATTAAAAAAGGGGACAAAGGGCCCTCCCTGGTGGCACAGGAGGTTGAGCTTCAGCACTATCACAGTATCCCAGCACTATGGGGCAATCCACAGCTGCTGCAATGCGAGTTCCATCCCTGGCCAGGGAGGTGACCCACATGGCTTAGTAGACCTCTCCTGACTGTCGCTCTGCTCCCCTCAGCAGTGTATTTCAGAAGATCCACTGCTCTGCTCCCCACTCTGTCTCTGGTGAATCCTCTCACTACCCCCGCCATCTCTGGCCTGTACCCCAGCTCTTATATGCATAAATAAATCTTTAAAAAAAAGGACAAAGTACTTACATTTACAAATTTTCTAAGGTTAATTAATATCCTAAGGGATATAAGAAGAGGTAAGTCTCTTATTTCAATAGAATTTAGTCTCATATTTAATATACTTTTGTCATTTCAACATACAGTAAGAATACTCTGAAGATAAATGCAGAGATGGGGTTGATATGGCAAAAGCCACGGAATGCCAGATTGGTGGTAAACTCCCAAGAAGGGGTGGAACAGATTCTCCTTCACAGCCCTGAGAAGCAACCAACCCTACTGACACCTTGATCTGGAACTTGTAACCTTCCAGAACTGAAAAGATAAATTTGTTGATTAAGACACTCAGTTGTTGGTATCTTTTTAAGGTAGCCCCAGCAAACTCATGGACCCTTTATATTTCACTTTCGTTGGCAATGGGAAAGGTGTGGGTGTTTGAGAAAGCATGAGAACTATAAAGTGTTATGGTAACAATATCTACTTCAGAGTTATTAAGTAAAAATGTTAAAGCAAATAAGCATGTTAAAATGCCTCGGGCAAGCACTCAGTACTTCCCTGTTATTACCATACTTCTTTCCTTGAGCAAATAGCATCCTTGGAGGCAAAATTAAGAGATGCTACGTGTATTGATATTGTAATGATCCTGACTGATCCAGCACTATATGTATTGCCATTGATTGTAACGACCCTATGATAGAAGGATGTGGCCTATTGTAGAGCCTTTAAGTAACAAAGTGACTTAAGTTATCAATAAAATCAACCCCTTGTTTAAGAAGACATTGATAAACAGACATTTGTAAGGCTGGATAAAAACATGGCTGTGTGGAAAGAGATTCCACTTAAGTCAAAATTAACAGATGGCCCTAATAAGATGCCTCTGAGAAGTGGCATAAATACGGGCACCAAAGATGAGGCAATTTGTGATGCCAGTGGACTCCACCCTGGATACCATGGTCCTGAGGCCTTTTCTAGAGTTTGGTGAAAGCCACTGGGAACTTTAGCCCTGAGAAGTGGCATCCACTCCCCCACCTCGCATCACAGAGGGATTCCTGGAACTCAGCCTGGAGCTGCCCATTCTGCATTTCCAGACTTCTGAACTGTGAGGAGCATCTTTGCTAAGGGGTTCATTACCTATTCCTCTTCTTGCTGCCAATTTAATCATGTGCTTATATTACTGTAATGTGGACTCCCCCTAATAAATTCATATTGTATTTATAGGCATTTAACTTGAGTGGAATGAAACTTTTTTTTGTTTATTTGTTTTCTTTTGTCCTTAAACTCAAGGTGGGTTTCTGTTTCTTACAGCTGAAAATTGATACAGCTTTCAAAGTAGATAACAACACACAGAGTTGGAAGTAACATAGTAAAAAGTTAAAACATTTTAACTGCACTTTAGGACTTGTAGAACAAATTATAAAGCGACCGAAAAAAATGGACTTTAATAAATAGAAAGACAAAAATCTTATTCGATTGGGTAATTTAAATGTCATTCCTCTCAAAATAATCTATCAATTCAACAAGATACCTTAAAATTCATTATTTTACATTACATCAAAATTACTTTTAAGCTTTATAGGAAAAACCTTGTAAAAATAACTGAGAAATTTCTGAAAATGAATAATATAAGTTTCACACAATAGACCTTATAATTGGTCCAAGATATGGTTAGCATAATTCCAAGTGACAAAGCTGGCCATTTCTACAGTTGCAGGTTCAGTCAAATTGTGTGAACTCAAGACACCGAGAGTGTGGACAAGGAATTGTTTTTGATAGAAGTATATTTTGCACATTTTACCTGAAATCTTTCCATTAAATTGTTCAAGATTTAGCAATTGTTCATTAAACTTACTCTGATAGTTTCAATTCTTTTCTTTTAATTGAGGAAATGTTGGTGTATAATATTTCATATGATTATAAAGGTAGGTTCACACCTCTTCAGATATGTTTTACCACATACTCCCACCGCCAATACACTCCTCTGTAGTCCGTTGTGTTCTCCTTTGCTCTTCACCTTCCCTTAACCCCTTGGTAGCTTCAATTTTACAGTTAAATTTGTAGGATTTGTTTTGGTTTAGTTTTGTCTATCTCTTTGCTTTTTTGTCTCTGTATTTCAAATGTGAGTGAAGTCATCTGTTATTTGTCTTTCTCCTTCTGACTTATTTTGATTAGCACAATCCCCTCCAGGTCCATCCATGTGATCATAATGGTAAGATTTCATCTCTATCTCTCTTTCTCTTTAAATAGTTGAGTAGGGGGCCTCCCTGGTGGCACAAGGGGTTAAGCACTGCATTATGAAGCAATCCTCAGCCTCTGCAGCACAAATTTGATCCCATAGCCAGCCAGAGAACAACCCACAAGGTGTACGGTAGACCTCTCCTGTCTCTCCCACTGCTCCCCTCAGCAGTGTAATTTGGTTGTCTGCCTGTTCTGCTCCCCACTCTGTCTCACCCTCCCGCACCTCTGGCCTGTACCCCAACTCTTGTATAATTGAAAAAAAATAGTTGAGTATTCCATTGTGTATATATACCACATCTTCTTAATCCACTCATGTCTTATTAGATACTTAGGTTGTTTCCATAACTTGGCTTTATAAATAGTGTTTGTTACTGGGGGCACAGCAATGAAAAAAAAATAAAGCCAATTCCTGCTGTCATGCTTCTACATGCTAGTAGGGATCACATTACCACTGTACAAGGTTAAGAAGATCCCAGCTAGTGCTCTGGTTTCCAGCACTAGTCCAGGTGAAACTATTGCCTCTTGCATGTAAGTCTTCACCTGAAAAAGGGATAGTAATGTTTTTTTTTTTTTTTTCAAGTTCTGATTTGACTACCCCTACCTCACTTTTAGGATCTACAATTATCAGCTATAGAGACCAAAAGATTTACCTTATCTATCACTGGGAAATATTTCTTTCCTGTCTACTGTAAAACCCAATCAGCTAATTGGTTTATATAACTTTAGTAATTTTTTTTTTTAATTTATCCATGTAGAGTCTCTGTCTTAGCGTCTTCTTCAAACTGGATCTATTACCTGAATTTGTCAATTAAATGATTTATACAGGAAACAATTCTTACTACATACCAAAATGAAATACAGCATTATAATGCAAAATATATATAACACTAATTCAAAAATAAAAATCCCCATGAATCAAACATAATAGAAGTCAAAATTCAATTATTATAAGAAAAATATGTGATATAAGTAGCATTGATTAAAGTAAATAATTTCAATTAATGTTGCTGAAAATATTGAAATAGTCTAAAAGAAAACAATAATAAAATTGGGCACCCTGTCTTAACATCCTACACTAAATTTCCAATTAGTTAAGATCATAATGGGAAGAAATTGAAAACTTTTAGGTGTAAGAAAAGGATTTCCATTTTACTACCAATATTCAATTTAGTACTGATTGTCCAAACTAGAGCAATTAGGCAAAAGAATGACAGAAAGGAATCCAAATTGGAAAAGAAGAAAAAAACTATCATTATTTACAAACAATGTGATAGTATACATGGAAACTCCTAAGGACCCTATTAAAAAAGTACTAGCACAATAAATCATTTAAGTGAGGTAGGAGGCCACAAAATAAATGGACAAAAAGTGGTTGCATTTCTATACGCAAATAGTGAATTGATAGAGAAAGAAATCATGGAAACAATTCTATTTACAAATCACATAAAAAGGAATTAAATACCTAGGTGTATACTTAACAAGGGTTAAAAGATCTGTGCAATTAGCACTGTAAGACATTGCTAAAAGGAACAGAATAAGATACAAATAAATGGAAAGTTTTTCCTTGCTCATGGTTTGAAGAATTAAATTGTTAAAATGAATGTTTTATCTAAAACATGTATACACTTAGTAAAACTCCTAAAAAAAAAATCAATGGCATTATCAAAGACATAGAGAAAAATTATTTAAATTTATATGGAACCATAAAACAGCATGATAGCCAAAACAATCCTGACAAAAAAGAAAAATGGAGGTATCACACTCCCAAACTTTAAACTATACTATATAGATACATCAAAATAATGCAATATTGGAACAAAAATAGACCAGTGCAACAGAATTTAGAACGTAGAAACATATATGTGGATAGTTATTTTATAAAAGACTCAAGAGTGGTGCAGGGGTTAAAGATAGTGCTATCAAGCTATTAGCAGCCATTGTAGCACCAGTTTCATCCCAGGCCAGCCAGGGAGCAACACACATGGTGCAGCAGACCTCTCCTGCCTCGCCTGCTGCTCCCCTCAGCAGTATATTTCAGTAGATCTGCCTGTTCTGCTCCCCAATCTCTGGTGAATCCTCTCACCTCCTGCACCTTTGATTTATACCCCAGTTCTTGTATGCATAAATAAATCTTAAAAAAATAAATACAACTGTGTTAAGTGTATACAATGGAGAAAGGAGAATCTCAACAAATGGTGTTGGGGTAATTGTGCAGTCACATGTTAAAGAATGGAACTAGACCATTACCTCATACCATACACAAAAATTTTCTTAAAATAGATTAAGGACAGGGGTGTAAAACTGAAACCATCAAATGCAGAGAAGAAAACAGGAAAAATGCATCAAGATATGGTTTCAGGGATGTCTTAGTGGACTCAAGTCCAATGAATACCAGAATAAACAAATGGGACTACACCTAACTGAAAAGCTGAAGAGCAAAAGCAATGATCAAAGCAAAGATCAAAAGCAATGATCATTAAAATGAAAAGACACCTTACTGAGTGGGAAAAAATATTTCTATTTCTATATCATAAGTGTGACAAAGGGCTAATATCAAAGACCTAAAAAGAATTCATACAACTCAGCAACAACAAAAAACAATTTGATAAAAAATTGGGCAGAAAGCTAACTAGAAATTTCTCCAAAGAAGATATACAGATGACCAACAGGCATGTAAAAAAAAATGCTCATAATGATTTGTCATCAGGAAAATGAAAATCAAAACCAGAATAAGACACCATTTCACATTATGACAAAGACCCATATCAAAAATAACAGAAACAAGTGTTGTGGAGGGTATGGAGAAAAAGGAAACTTCATTCACTATTGGTAGGAATGTAGACTAGTCTAGCCCTTATAGAAAACAAGTGGAAATTTATCAAAATATTAGAAAAAAGGTCAGCCTTGTGATCCAGCAATTCTACTCCTATGTATCTACCTAAAACATGCAAAAAACCACTAATTTGAATGGATATATCCACTGGAATGTTCATTGCAGCACTTTTTACAATGTCTACGTTATAGAAGCAACCTCAATGCTCAAGAACCAGTAAGTGGATTAGGAAGATGTGGTATATATACACACAATGGAATACTACTTGGCTATCAACATGAGATGAACTCTTGCCATTTGAAATAACATGGATGGAATTAGAGAGGATTGTGCTAAGCAAAATAAGTCAGAAGGCCAAAGACAAGATGATTTTACTCATGTGAGAAATATAAAGAAACAAAAAAGGAACAGAAAAAACGAAATCAAACAAGCCATAGAAATACGATGGTAGAACTGAGGCTATGAGAGGTTGTGGGTAGTGGGATGAAAAACAAAGTGGGTTGTGGACCCAGTAGACTATGGTGTAAGCTTGTGGGTGCTCTGGTAGTGGGTAACATACATAGGAAGAGGTATGCATCTTTACCCCTAAATGGTATACATTGTTTAAAACCAATGTTACCTCAATAAAAAATAATACAATACAAAAAATAAAACTGAAAATGTGATTCAAAATGCCTACATAAAGAGAAGCATAACAGTTGCAATGCAAATGAGAGAAAAAGTACTAAAATAGGACTTGGGGGCCTCCCTGGTGGCCTAGGGGTTAAGTCTCAGTGCTATCACCTCAATGGTCTGGGAGCTAACCCCCAGCCATGGAGCTAAACCACATATTGCACAGCAGGCCTCTCCCGTCTCACCCACTGGTCCCCTTAACATTAACAAAGAGAAACCCCACCAACTGGGAGAACATTTTTGCACCCAACACTAATGATAAAGGACTGATCACAAAAATCTGCAAAGAGCTGATGAGACTCAGCAACAACAAAGAAAATAATCCAGTCAAAAAATGGGCAGAAGAGCTAAAAAGAAACTTCTCTGAAGAGGAAATGCAAATGGCCAACAGACATATGAAAAAATGTTCAACATCACTTGTCATCAGGGAAATGCAAATCAAAACTACCATGAGATACCATCTCACACCAGTGAGAATGGCACATATTAAAAAAACTAGCAACAACAAATGTTGGCGAGGATGTGGAGAAAAAGGAACTCTCCTGCACTGCTGGTGGGAGTGCAAACTGGTCCAACCACTATGGAGAGCTGTGTGGAGATTTCTGGACCTACTAAACATAGAGCTTCCATATGATCCAGCAATTCCACTCCTAGGTATTTACCCAAAGGACACAGAAACATCAATTCCAAAGAGCACCTGCACTCCTATGTTTATAGCAGCACTGTTTACAATAGCTAAGCTTTGGAAACAACCCAAATGCCCAAAAATAGATGACTGGATCAAGAAGATGTGGTACATATATACCATGGAATATTACTCAGCATTCAAAAAAGATAAACACATGCAATTTGCAGCAACATGGATGGCGCTGGAAGGGATCATGCTCAGCGAAATAAGCCAAAAAGAAAAAGAAAAATACCGGATGGTCTCACTCATAGCAGGAATCTAGAAAACTTAAATAAGGGACCAGGAAAATGAATATAAGAAAGTGAAAATCAAAATCAACAAAAAACTATGAACCAGAGACACTTTTTGGGGGGTGGGCGGCGGGAGGGGAAGGATTGGGGTCAGAGTGGGGCGTTTGCAATTGTATGGGGGAATATAAAAATAAAATTTAATATTAAAAAAAAAAGAAAAAAAGAAAAAATTAACATAAACAAACAAACAAATAAAGTAAATAGATAAAAAATTTAAAGCTAAAAAAAAAAAAAAAAAACAGTGTATTTCATTACATTTGCCTGTTCTGCTCCCTACTGTCTCTAATGAATCTTCTCACCCTGGCACCTCTGGCCTATGCCCAGTTCTTCTATGCAAAAATAAAGAAAAGAAAAATCTTTGAGGAAAAAAAAGGAGAAAACTTTATATATATATATATATATATATATATATATATATATATATATATAAAAGGATTTGGTTATTACTACTTCTGTAGTTTTTCTTTTAATTTCTTTTAATGGCTGCTCTCTTCAAGGGGCACTTGTGTATTGCAATTATGTTTTCTTTGATACATTCAAAAATGTTTTATAGTTATAAAAATGTATTTATTACTTTTAAGTAATTTAATAATAGTAAAGTCAACTGTAGTTAAGGTGAAAGCATATTTTCACTCTGACTTTACCTTCTGAAATTTTCCATGTTTATTTAAAAGGTTATACACACACACATGCACACACACACTCACAAATATAAACCTATTTCATGTTTAAATTGAAGGTCTAGGTGATGCATTTACATGTGAATTTATACAATTTTTTTTATCTTCAGGAATAATATACAATGTTTTGATATATTTAAATGTCAATTTTCTAGAGAAACAGGAAAATATGTAAATTAGAAAACTGAGCTATAAATGCTATTTATTTCACTTTCCTTTCCACCCTATCCATACTGAGTCAAAGTGTTTTTTTTTTTTTTTTTTTTTTTTTTTTTGATAGAGGCATGCTTTTTATTTATTTGTTTGCTGGTTTGTTTGTTTGTTTTGTTTATACATGCACTGGGTACAGTCAGAAGCGCGGGAGGGCGAGAGAATTCACCAGAGCCAGAGCGGGGAGCAGAGCAGGCAGAAGGACCCAAGTACACAGCTGAGGGGAGCAGCGGGCGGCAGGAGAGGTCTGCGCACCATGTGGGACCCTCCTCCAGTGGCCGGGGAGCAGCCGGGGATCGAACCGGCACCGCAGAGGCCGCGGGCAGCTTCGCAACCCAGCGCTCAACCGCTGCGCCACCGGGGAGGCGCTCAAAGTGTTTTTTATTTCCTCTACATACTCTGTATGTTATATAAATTCTGTTTTTGTATCAAAACATTTAGGTAAGAAGAGAAACTGGGAAATTATGCCACAATAATAAAGGGAGTATTTCATAATCATCAAAATAATGTACTTGTTTCTTCAAACTGAAAGCAAAGTTTCTAGTATTGTTAATATGCTGAAGACAATGTGTTCTGGCCAGACACAATGGATTTTGATTAGGTAAGATTAGGACAGCTTTTAAAACTTACATCTCCTTTTTCAAATAATCATTCTGTCTCTTCTTTTCAGTAAATAATCTTCTGAAATATCTGAATGTTTGCCTATCACTTTATTTTTTCACATTTCATTGTATTGTTTTCCAAATAATTAGCAATGCTATTCCAAAGACAGATGCTTATTTTAATTTGTAAAATAAGGATTATGTCTTTTTCCCCTTTGTTATTCAGCAAATCATGTTCAACCTGTTTTGTCTTATTTACACAAGAGGCATGTTGACATAATTCCAGTGGTAACACATTATGCTGATAGAATGTGTATACTGTGTGTTTAATTGGTTTAATTAGTAATTTCCTTTCCTATGCCAACTCAGTTGTCAGACTGATCTTTCAAAAATATTGATGAAATCATATTTTTATTATGATTGAAACTTTCTACCATTGTTTACACAATGGTTCAAATATTTAATCTGACTCAAAAGCCCTTCCTATGTGCTTCTAACCTACCTCTTCAGTCTTGGTGGTTATCACATTCTTTTCTAACTCTCACTTTCTAACTTCCTCCAATTACAACTGGTTCTTGACAAATGTCCTTTTGTTCAACGTCATTGCATTAGAACATGGATGAGGAAAAAGTGCAATTTCTGGCCTGTTGTTGTCTGTACAAAATTTCCATATTTTTCTTGTGTGTATGGGTTTTCTCCAAGCACTCTGATTTCCTCTCACATCCCAAAGATGTACAGCCTATGATCGCTGGAGTGTCTGACCTGCTCCATCTGAGTCCATGTGGTGTGTGTGAATGATCCTGTGAAGGAAGGGTATCTGTCCTTGGCTAGTGCCGACTTTGCACTCTGAGATAGTGTCTCCCACTATCTCTACTTCCTTACACAAATTGTTCTATGACTAGTCACTCCCTGAGTTGTCCTTTTTTACATTTCCTCAAGTTTCTATCTCAAGAATATCTGCTTTCAGGCCTCCCTTGTAGTGCAAGGAATTAAGGCAGCACTATGAAGCTATCTGCAGCCACTGCTTCATTAGTTCCATCCCTGGCCAGGGAACTAACACACATGGTGCAGCAGACCTCTCCTGTCTTGCCCGCTGCTCCCCTCAGCAGTATATTTCAGTTGATCTGCCTGTTCTGCTCCCCACTCTCTCTGGTGAATCCTCTCAACCCCACACATCTGGCCTACACCCCAGTTCTTGTATGTGTAAATCTTTAAAAAAAAAGAAATTTTGAGATTCTAATTTAAATTCTATCATCATTTACAAAAGCTTGACACTAAGGAATTTTCAGTATATTATCATTTTTTGGCATAGACGATCTGGGGTGTAGGCCAGAGGTGTGTGTGGGGGAGAGGATTCACCAGAGACAAAATGGCGAGCAGAACAGGTAGATCTACTGAAATACACTGCTGAGAGTAGCAGCCGGGGAGATAAGAGAGGTCTGCTGTGCCATATGTGGGTTAGCTCCCTGGCCGGTTATTAAACTCAGGCCGTGGCGGTGATAGCACTGAGACTTAACACCAAGGCCATCAGGGAGGCTCCAATAAAATATTTTATTCCTTCAGGATCATGTTAATTGTTTTTGAGGAATTTTTTAAAATCTCTCTCCCTTTGACATATTTCAAAGTTATTTAGGAAGTTGGTACTTCTAGATGCTTACCAGGTCAAGTCTATGCAAAGTAAAGGAACCAGAATTTACAGCTCAAGGCCTTTTGGTTTATATCTTAAATGTTCGCATACCTGGAGTAACTGGGGATAGAATCTATTATCATGATATAGGTAGTTTGGCCTCTCTCTCTCTATCCTTTTAAGTGTACTTCCCAATAGTCATCTCTTTATTCATTTAAATAATTGGCAAGAGATGCAGTCCTTAGCAGAAGGTGGGAGCTTATTTATGTCTCCTCTTTGTCTGTAAAGACAAAGGAGAAGAACAGATGAGATCAGATCAAGTAGTACTTTGTTTTATAATCTCTCTAGAGAAATATAGGAGTTCCCTCCCTCCATGCTCATATTTCTTGTTGTGAGACACTAATGAAGACACTAATTAGTTGTTTAGTGGCATGGGCTTCCCTTGGATATGTTCAAGATCTACTTTGCATTTTGCATATGCTTCACTTACATGTTTCTCGTTGTTCTTTCTAAATTCCATCCTTGAGATAGAATAAAGAAAGCAACAGCAATCCTCAATCTCTCTTTCTCTCTTTTTTTTTTTTTTTTTTTTGGATTCAATGTGTCTACAAGCTCATAGTGAATGCACGTCAAAGAAAATTTACTTCAGTCAGATACATCAGGCAACACATCAGGTAAAAAACAAAGTGCCACTGACTACATACAGTAAAGTTCAAAAATGAGAGTCCAAATCTGATAGATGTCCTCGCTAGAATGTTTATGCTCTCATTAGCATATTGCAATGCGAAGTGAACAGTGATATGACAACAGAAGTGTTCTCTAAGGATTAGTACCAAATTCAGGATTAGCAACAGCTCTCATTTCTTGCTCATCCTAAGTTTGAATTGCATAGAATATATCATTGATTTCATTAGGTTTAATAATTTCATTCAAAATACATATTCACAAATATTTAGTGATTCTTTTATTCAAGATATTGTATGTCATAAGAGGTAAATGTTCATCAAATTCATCCAACTAAGGACTAACTACATAGTCTATAGATAATAGACTGTATTGTTTAACTATTAACTATAGACTACATAGTTAATATCAAATTTTATTTTGGAAGGTTAAATAAGTAGAATTCAATCTAGCAACAGAAATTATGACATGAAATAAATATAAAGACCCATAAAATACATATTTGAGAACATCCTAACATTTTAACTTATTGCAGACTCACTTTGAATCAACAATATGGTTCTCTGGTGAGCAAACAAAAGTCAAATAAAAATATAAAAGCTAAAAGCAGCAGAATTAGAATTCTACAGCATTGGGTCATAGAATTATAGAATTCTTGAGGAGAACAAAGAAGATAGTTGAAGAGTTTGACAGACAGTTTGAAATAAGAAGCTATATAGTTTGAAAAACTGAAAAGTACTGTTTTTCAATATTGGGATTATTCTACATGGTCCTAGAGATAATGCCTCCATCACTTTATTTATGTAAAATAAAAAATGTATTAATGTATGATTTAATTAATATAGAAATACATTGACACATAGTCCATAGATTTACTGTATAAACGTAGTGCAGTGATGAACAAAAAAGACATGATCCCTGATTTAAAATTACAGAATGAAAAAGGATAAACATCAATGGCAGAGACAAAATATTGCAAGCAGATTTCACTCAGTATAAGGAAGACTTTCAACCAGAACTGCTTCTAAATGGAATGGCTTCTCAAAACTGATATTTCTGTTTCTGTTACAGGAGGGATCAAATGTACCAAATGGCCACTTGTTTGGAAATTGAAGCACGGAGTAAAACCCTGTACCAACTCTTTCTCTAACTTTTATGAGTATATTTCTACTTTAGTTTCTTTATTTGAGAGCAATTTAGTCAGATGCAACTCAAAGGAAATGTTATGATCATAAAATAACTAAACATGAAGCTTTTTTTGTTTGTTTTCCATGAATAAGCTTAGGCTAAACATGATCAATATGAAATCCTGTTTGCAACCTTGATATATATTCATAACACTTATAGATTATAATTTTAGAGTTCTAAGAAAAAATACACCTATAAATATTCCAATTTACAAGGATAGTCACATATGGAATGGGGAGAATGAAGATGGGACAGATAACTCCTATTCTTTACAAGTAGCTTTATAAGAAGGGGTTATTCAGGTACAAGTTATAAAACCCAACTCAAATTTGTTTAAGATGTAGGTGATGTTTGTATATATAACATGTGAATATGTGTGATGGATAATTGCAGGAACAGATGTTTTCACTCCTGCACTGAGTCATAAAGTATCTTCCTTTTTCCTTCTCTACTTCTCAGCTCTTCTTTCTGCCACAGTGACTGTCTTTTTGTGTGGTGAAAATGCGATCAAATAGTTGACCCAGGCCTGTAATGTCCAAGGGAATTGCAATAGTTGATTAAAGTTGTCTTTCTTTCATGAAATGTGTTTTACTGATTCTCCCAATGTGTTCCTCATATGCCTAACCTTATGATGGAGTTAGTGGTATCATCAATAGTTTTATTTTATGGGAGAGATAATTCCCCCAATAGATTTATTGCTCAGTAGACAAAAATATGGCAGAGGAACATTAGAAATACTGTTCTCTGGATTTCTTCATTTTGGAATTTGCATGATATAACTCAATAAAGATATTATCAACAACAAATTTTCATTGAGTAGAGAAGTTTTGCATTATAATAATGCAACTAATATTCGCCAAGATCTAAAAATCAGTAAAGATCCAAAGGAAAGGTGTCCCAGAATTACTAAGTTAATGAGATGAGTGTAGTAAAATCACAAAATTTTATCTTATAACTTGCACAAGTATCTTTCTTTACCTGTACCAGTTTTCATCCATCTGAATTAAACTTTAATTATATCACTTGCAACTGTGCACTCAACCTGCCTAGGCATTGAATGACAAAGCTTCATATTTATTAAGCTTTATTCATATAAAGACACTCTCTAATCTTCATGACATTCTCCTGAAGATGATGGGCATTGTGCTTGTTCTCTAGATAGAGAATTTGAAGGCTTTCAAATGTCTCCAAACCGCTAGCTAGTTGAGAGCTAAGCACAGTAATTCTAACTAACATTTCAGTGTTCTGCCAAACCCAGAAGATGAAATGTTATGAAAGTTTCTTCTTTGATTTATTTTAATTCAATTCAGCTCATTTTGATTCACTAAGCAGTATTAAGAATCTACAATATACTCAATGTCACCCAAAATACTCTGGGAAATGCAAAATAAGCATAAGGTAAAATCCCTTAACCTTAAGTATTTCATAATTTAATTGAAAATATAATACCTAAACTCAAGGAATAGTTGGATAAAAATTTGAATTAATACATATTGGAAATTCTTAACTGAAAAATAAGTATAGAGGTGATCAGTGCAATTGTATTTAAGATATTATACAACAAAATTTGACATTGGTTGTCTCACATACTGCAATAATACAGTATTATTATTTTATATAATACAATCTTAAAACACTTTTGTAATGTATTCACTCAAAATTAGTCTTTGTATACCTACATTAAATCAGTCAAGGTCTCAATTGCAGAGTGCACAGTGGTGACTAAAAATATATCATCTTGAACCTCATAGCATTATATTTAAAGGAAGAGAGATTAAACAAACATTCCTTGATCAATAATATAACTTGTTATACTTGTTCTGTAGGGGAAGTCCAACTTGATAGAGATTTGCAAAAGGGGATTAAGAAGATTAAGGATGAGACATTTAAACCTGAAGAATGGTTTAAACCTAAATTAAATTTAAACCTGAAGAATGGTTTAGAACAATAATTATATATATGACAACATGATTTCTCTTATTCTTCAGATTTCTGGGGCAAATGAGAATTTGGCATTGTGTTTATTCAGAAAATTATTGGCCCAAGGACTGAAAAATGTGAGGAAAAGCTCAGATAGAGAAAACATATGACATTAGCAAGGATTTTGGGTAAATTTGGGTAAGAATAAAGGGAAGAAGGACCATCTACAAGGGTTATGTTCTGATAAAGGGATGTGAAGTTACTTATGAATATTTTAGATTCAATTGACTGAATACTAGAAATTCATTATAAGGTGTTTAATTATCTCTCTTTCTAATGAAATGTAGTCTCATTAATAATCTCAATGAATGTAAGAACAAATCTTGGCCTGCTGTCTTCCTATCAATACTTAAAATACTGCCCAGTCTGTAATAAGTATTCAGGTAAATTTTGTGGATCAATTGAAAGACTGATTTTATAGGACACACACAGTAAAACTAGATAAACAAAATTATGATGTCTGGAGTAAGCACATACTTCTTTAAAAAAAAGTTTAAAATACAGTTTAATATACAGTTAAAAAATAAAAGGCTGTAATTGTTCCCATTATTTGAAACTGTTGACCCTGCTGTGTCTTGTGTATTGCAATGCTCATCCCTAAGCAGCACAGTAAGTTCAAGTTTCTGTATTTACTACTATATTTTAAGTCCAGACAGATACTAAACTTGAGTATTTTGTATCCAGATAATTTATATGTGGCATGAGATAAGTGGTTTATATTTACTGAATGGTGAATGAAGGAGTAAATGAAGTGAGCGAGTGAAGAGATATAGTGACCAGATCATCTTGAATTATCATTTGGTTAAAGCTGATATGATGAAAGGAAAGGAAATGGAAAAGCATGGTGTAGAGCACATACAAACCACTTGGGGAGAGTGTTTGGAAAAAGGAAAGGAAAAAGCTGCCCTGAAAAAAAATTTGATATGATTATGTACTAGATATGGGAAAAGCAACATGAGTTGAAATGTACAGAAGATTCATACTTACAAAAGTCTTTGAACTTTTGTGGATATAATAATCACTTGGAGAACCTTTTGTAAGTGCATGTATACTTAAACTGATAAAAGTATTCAAGAACTGGGGTGTAGGCCAGAGGTGTGGGGGGTGAGAGGATTCACCAGAGACAGAATGGGGAGCAGAACAGGCAGATCTGAAATACACTGCTGAGGGGAGCAGCAGGAGAGACAGGAGAGGTCTGCTGTGCTGTGGGTCGCCTCCATTGATGGGGATTGAACTCATGCTGTGGTAGCTGGTGATAGCTTGATAGTGCTGAGACATTAACCCCTGTGCCACCAGGGAGGCCCAAATGGATAAAACTTTTAAATTCATTAGATTGAAAAAGCAGTACTACTGCATGTGGTCCCAGGTCACACTTAGGGAAATCCTGCACTAGCTAGAAATGGTAGCATCATTCATTCTGTTTGAAAACTTGAAAGGAATATTGTTCCCTTTGAGTTGGACAAGAAGAATTTTAAACAACTCTAATTTTCAGCTGTTTATATATATATATATATATATATATATATATATATATATAATTTGTTGAAAGAAACAAACATCGTATGATGCTAATTTCTCCCTTTGATTCTTGACCCAGAGAAAAAACAGCTTGAATTGTAAACTGACACTCAATTTATTCATTACTGAAACACCTTTAATCAAGCATTTGGGGGTATATTTCAGCAGTTTACAAAATAATGTTCGACACAGATTCCTGCTGGAGCTTTCCCCAAACCTGTGACTTTATAAGCAATTATGTTCTTATTGCTTATAGGGAGGTGACCATTTAGAACAGGTCATGGAACCACTATAAGCAGTAAGGTTAAATGTTATATCCAACATGGCCAATTTACAACAGAGTTTCTCAGAGTGTTGCCATTCTCCTTTGAAATGAAATAGAAGAGAGCCATATAAAGGGATTATGGGTCTGCTTGGATTTCATTTCCACACTTTCTGGGAAGAGCTATTTCCCCCATTTTAACTGTGATTTTAGTGAGATTTCTATGTTCTCCTATGCTCATTGGATCCTGCCCCTGGTTAATTTCAATGAAAATGGGCAAGTAAACCAGCTAGTATCTTGAGAGGCATGTCTCAATCTAGAAACAGAAAAATATGTTCCTACCCCACATCTAATGGCAGGATGGATTTACTGAAGCAAGTGTTTTCTGCATAAGAGACTGGTTTTGCCAAAGAAAATTAAACAGTGTGCATGGATGTGGCACAGTAAAGACATTAAGGTGATGGAGAGAGATCAAGACAGAGGAGAGAGTCCCTTAATTCACCTTTATCTTGGATCCATACATTTTATAATAAACCTCCCAGTTTGCCTAAATCAATGTGAATTGAATGTTTAAACTAATAGATTTTGGGGCCTCCCTGGTGGTGCAAGGAGTTAAGCACAGCACTATGAAAGTATACTGTAGCAGCCACTGCAGCAACCCACATGACACAGCAGACCTCTCCTGTTTCACCCACTGCTCCCCTCAGCAGTGATTTCAGTCAATCTGTTCTGTTCCCAACTCTGTCTCTGGTGAATCCTCTCACCCTCTACATTGTGGGTCTGCTAAACTTAAGTGGCCTATTTGGCATTCCTATACAAGGTCAGAACTACATTCCCTTTTTTTTTTTTTTTAAGATTTATTTATTTATACAAGCACTGGGTACAGTCAGAATTGCGGGAGGGTGAGAGAATTCACCAGAGCCAGAGCAGGGAGCAGAACAGGCAGACTGACGAAGAAATACACTGCTGAGGGGAGCAGCGGGTGTGGCAGGAGAGGTCTGTTGTGCCATGTGGGACCCTCGCCAGCGGCCAGGGATCGAACCAACGTTGCAGAGGCTGCAGGCAGCTTCACAGCCCAGTGCTCAACCGCTGCGCCACCAGGGGAGGCCCAGAACTGCATTCCTATACAAGGTCACAACTGCCCTTCAGAACCAGTCAGTCAGCCATAGGAGCCAAACCTTACAAGGTACCTTTCATATCAATCAAGAGCTTGATCCCTCTGGGAAGGGTATGCATCAAGAGGTATGACTGGGAATATCCAGGGGGCTGAGGACTGAAGCATAAACTTACTCCAGACTCATACATCATGAGGTATGACAGGGAATGCCTGGGGGCAGGGTAGGGGCGAGGACCAAAGTATGACAAGGGACCCCAGAAATTGACCAGCCAGTGGAATGCCTTGTTGTTAAGATTAGGACCATGGTGGGAGCGGGTGGGGGTCTGGGATCTGGTTTAGATTATAACACTTGCTCATCAACCTGACAACATGGTCAGCAGATTCATGTACCCTCAAGCCCTAGATGACATTTCTTAGTTTCACCCATCCTTTCTCCTTGTCCTCCTAACCCACATAGCTGATGCTGTATGATTATTCCATCAATAAAAACGGCTAGGATCTTGCTCTCAGCAGCATCCTGCATTATGTAGCCTACTCCACAACTCCCGTGTCTTTGCCAGTGTGATGTTGCCTGACACAACATCGCACCTCTGGCCTGTACCCAGTTCCTGTATGCATAAACGAATAAATCTTAAAAAAAGTACTTTAATAGATTGTATCTATATTTTTAGAGAAGATGTAGGTTCACGGGAAAGCTAATAGCATGCAGAGATTTCTCCCATCTCTCCTGCTCCAGCCATGCACAATCTCCCCCCATTAACATCTCCACCAGAGTGATACATCTGTTATAAGTGATGAACCTACACTGACACATCATTATCTCCCCCAAATTCTTAGAGTTCACTCTTAATGTGATACGTTCTGTGGGTTTGGACAAATGTATAATGGCAGGTATCTGTCATTATATTATCACATAGATAATTTCACTGTCCTAAAAATCCTATGATTTGCCTAGTCATACTTCTCCCCAAGTTGGATTTTTGACACTGAAATCAAGGATTTCTATCAAGTGTGGATGTGGGATTATTTTTCAGTGACTTTATTAATTTGACCTGTGTGAATTACAGAGTTAATATTTTGGAGGAATAATTTCATATTTTATGAAGTTATTAGTTTTAACTAATTTAAAATTTATATTACTAATTTAATTAGTTGAATTAAAATTTGCATAACTATGCTTTACATTATCAGAGAAACTCCTTGAGTGAAAAAAAAAAAGCTTTTTCTCAGTTCCTTACCCACATCCCACCTCAAAGAGTAACAGCATTATAGAGACCTTGAATATGGGGAATAACCAATCACTTTAAAATCTCATTTTTTAAAATGTTTCCATTACACTTCACTGCTCAAAAATTATGCTTTTAATTCTAATGACTCTTGACCAAGGTCTATTTAAAGTGTCTCCTTTTGTTGCAGAGATATTTCGCTCCAATCTTGTTTGGATTATGTATATTTTATTAAGTTATTCATGTTTTCCTGTCTCAGTAACAAATGGTTGAAAAATTTTTTTTAACAGTCATAAATAATCTGTTCTCTAAATGCCCAAACTTTTGCAAAATTCAATCCTTCAAATCTCATTGTCTTACATTTAAAACTCACCCATGCAATTACGTGAAGTTCATACATCATCCATGATGTTCTGGCTCCCTTGCCACTTAGTGAGTGATGATTACCAACTTTTCTTTGTCTTTCTGCTTTTACTACTATTGAAGACTTTTTTTTTTTACTACAGATTTAAGGTTGCTATCTTTTTGCATAATTACTCGTAATTGTTCCTTAAAATTTCCTTAAACTTTGAATCTTCCTCCCCCCTAATTTTATTGATTTTCCAATTGTTTACCTCATTTTATATAATTTTGGAGTTACAACTTCACAATGCTTCACTGATCCTCCACCAAAGGTCTGATGCCAATACCCTATCACCTTCCCTCCTAATTTTGTCTTCTTTCCCCACTATGCCTTCTGGTAACCTGTATATTTTTCACATCATCTAAGACATATTTTTGTCTCAATTGAATCTGAAACCTATGTTATATTTGCCCTTTTAACTCATGATCTAAGGCTACCTACATACAATTTTCAAAATTTAAGGACGAAAAACATGCCAGAAAACATGTGATGCAGGCCCAGGAGAAGAAACAGATTAGATTCTCCCCAATATTTTAGAAAAAAAAAAGGCTTTTCTCCATAGGCTTCATAGCACACAATACAAAATAACTGGGAAGAACAGGAAGGGCAGTTCTAACAGCAAAGCCTGTTTAATGATGGAGAACCTGGCCTTGCCATCTACCTGCTTCGAATTCACAAGTCTCTGGAGATGGAGGGGAAGAGAATATAGAGAGCAACTGGCCTGGAGGTCTAACTGGTAAGGCTTAAAGATCCATAAATTGTTCTGTACTGGTTTGACACTCATTACTGCTTTGTGGAAAGTAGACAAAGTCTCTTCAAAGCTTAAAAAAAAATGAATATGTGAAATAGGTCTAAGATACTTTCCTAATGCTTATAATATTGAGAGGTTCAAGAGAAAGAAATGTTTTCTCATGTAAAATATAATGCAGGTTAACATTTCATATTTAGAATTAGAAAAGAAATGCTTGAAAAGGTTTTATCATTACTTTCTAGATGCTATACCTGTCAGTTTCTTCCTTATATTGGTTTTTAGGTATTCTTCTGTTCAAATTCAGAGTACTAGAATTCTTGTAAACTTTACAAGTCTTCTAAGCTTCTAAGGATAATGTTTATATGGTTTGCTTAATTTTAACTGCCATTTTTTGAGTGTTCTCTAAGTGAAAACTTGTTCCATAATGTTTTTTACAAACTTCATTATAGAAATGATTCTTATACTCATCTTGTTAGCTACCTCCTCTCATAGTGTGTATACCCTTTCAAGGCAGGTTTAAAATTTTACATCCCAGAGTCTTGTAGCTAGTGGCCTCTCATTTGTTAAATGAACAGAAAAAAGGAAGCAAATAGAAAATTTAGAATTACATTTTCTTGATCAGCTCTTCTGTTTTGCTTAGATTGCAGGTCAAGTACTAGAAAGGATTTTCCAGAAGTAAATATGATATTTAGAGCATATTTCTTAATACATGTATTTATTTTGAATGCACTTATATACAGAAGCAGTAAAGCATTTAATAGGACTGTATTTACCCCTTTACTACTACCACTTACCACTGCTATTATTATTATTTAAGAGTCTATTATTTAAATTTACTAAATGCTACTAATTTCCATCCAGTAAAGAGGAAAAAGCAAAAATTGAACCATGAATGAAACCATTCACTTGACTCTTAGAGCTACTTTTCTCTTGTGAAAACACCCTTTCTAATTCATATCCTAGATTATGAATTTATTCATGCCTGTTTGATTAAAGAAACATTACATTCTGTTTCTGAACATGATGAATGGCTCCTGCTCTTTTGAAAGGTGACAATGCAACATTAGTTTGATTCTTGTGTAAGACTGTAATGATCTTTGCTAACAGCCGAAAGCAACAGATTCAGATGAAAAATTAAAATGTTTACTATCCTGCCACTGTATTATGTAAGAAGAGTTCCTCAGAGAACATCGTTTTCATTAGCAAGGATAATGTATCCTTGTGATTTATTTTGCTGTAAAATTCAGAGGACAGACACATTTCTGACTTTATGTACAGTTTCGTCTCTCCACAAGGCAGGAAGCAGTGAAATAACCTCTCAGGAAACATTGAAAGCAGATACTTATTACGTGAAACAGTTTAAACTATTCAACATCCACAGCTAATTCTGTTATGCTTTGCTACAATAGTGCAGCATTTAAATACTGAAGAAGCAATATACTGATAATGAAACCATTTCCAGGCAAAGAACTTAGAACAGGTATTTAGTCTAGAGACTTTCATTATAAATGTCTGTGCAAGCTAAAAAACATTTCAGGCTAATGCAATGCAAAGAACTGCATCTGGAGAGGAAGACCAATGTCTGTTTTAATCAGAACTTGATACAGAAAGGACCTTTTTAAATGAAGATTCCCTTAAATGGAAAAACAACTCTTGTTGTGTTATTAGCACACACATGTAATTAATTCAACTGTTAATATTATCTACTTAACCCAAAATTATGAACAGACTTCTGTCTGCCAGGCATTTCCTTAATGCAGGAAAATTCTGGGGTAATAAGACAGGTTAAATACATGAGCACATTTAAGCCCAGAGATGATGAACAATTTCCAATAAAAATTAAAGTATTAATTCTGGTCATTGTTGAATGTTTTACTGTAATCAAAATGAATTTTTGATTTAAAATATTTTTTTTTTATTTTGTTTGGTTTCCAACTGTGATGTAGACATGTATAGTACAGGCTTTTAGTGTTACATGGCGCACAGGAAATGTGGACACCAGGACTAACAAGAAACAGGTTTTATGCACTGGTGCTGACCCAGGGATTCACACCCCAAAGCTGAGCCCCCTTTGTAGGAAGTCAGGGGCTTATATACACTTTTCAGTTTCTACAACGTTCCGGGTGGGCTTGCATTGGCAACTCTACATGGTGAGATAGGACGTGCCTACATACAAGAGGTGAGTGGTATAGTTGCATACTAAGGGTGAATAAAGGGTCAGCAGTCACGGGGCCCCCCAGGTCCAGCCTGCCTCATGGCAGTATACAGTCTAACATGAAGCAAGAGTCATATCAGGGACTAAGTTGCATATCAGGAACTGAGCAAAAGGTTGTTACTAAGGTCCCCAGGCTGCTTATCTCAGGTCACCATGCCTCATTAGCTTGCAAGGAAGAAAGGGTAAGAAGAAGCACTTCAGATTTAAAATAAAAAAACTCTTGCTAACGAGGTGATGGCAGGCCTATAATTTTGTAATCAAATCATGAAAATATTAGTTTGAAATTCATTTTTATATGTTCATATTTTCTGGGAAGTGTTTTAATATTAATTAAATTAAAAACAATTAGATAATTATTTTAGTGGATTTTGCCATTTTTGTTTCTTTCTGTTATCCTTTAGGGCAGTGGTCTGCCCTAATCCTGTCTGAGTAGGGATTGGAGATAGGGGCAGCCCTAGGGCAGGGACCTGTCTAAGTCTTGGCTTCCTCTGTGCATAGAGCTAATAATCATAGTGCCTACCCATATTTGGAGGATTAAATGAGTTAAGGAGCATTATTTTAATATACGCTTGAACCTTGGTCAATGTGAGGATTAAGGGTATTTTTGACTCCCCAGAAACTTAGATACTAATGCCTATTGTTGATTAAAAACCTTATCAATAGCATGAACAGTCAATAATATATTTTGTATACTATATGTACTATTTCCTGCTTTCTTACAACAAAGTAAGCTAGAGAAAAGAAAATGTTATTGGGTCTCCCCAGAGGCACAGCGGGTTGAGTGCAGTGCTGTGAAGCTGTCCACAGCCTCTGCAGTTCAGATTCAATCCTGGCTGGCCGGGGAGATACCCACATGGCATGGCAGACCTCTCCTGTCTCACCTGCTGCTCCCCTTAGCAGTGTATTTCTGTCTATCTGCCTGTTCTGTCTCTGAATTCTCACCCTCCCATGCCTCTGGCCTGTACCCCCATTCTTGTATAAATAAATCTTAAAAAAAAAAGAAAATGTTCCAAAATTATTACTAATTTCATCTCAGTTACTTAGTTGATGCCACTTTTAAACTGGAAAGTCCATCATTAATGATTAAGTGAGATTAAGCCAGAAAAGGTTGCATTTTTTTTTTTTGTCATGGAAGAAGTGACATCAAGGACTTTCACAAAGCTTAAAATGTGGCAAAGATGCCATGGCTAACTAAAACCACCAAAAGATTTTTTAATTGTTTTCATGTCATGTTTTTTCTTACTCTTTATCTAAACCTTTTTCAAAGAACTTTATAAACCAGAAAAACTGTTATGTAAGCTTCATGCTTTTTTTCCCCTCTACTGTAGCAGATATGAATAATGAACAGGCCATAAGAAAATCAGGGAGAGAATGAACAAACAGAAAATGAGGAAGAAGAGAAGCAAAGAAATAGAATCACCTAGAAACCAGGGAGGTGTACCTGAATTTTCGGAACTGGTCTCTATGTAATGGGCGGATATAAACACCAATTTAATAAAAAGGTTGTCATTGTTAGAAAAAAAAAATGTTATTAAGAAAAGCAAATAGAAAATATATTTACAATATTGCACTGTATCAAAACTGCAAGTTTATGTCATGTTTATTTAAGATTTATTTATTTATACATACAAGAATTGGGGTGTAGGACAGAGAGAGGTATGGGAGTGAGAGGATTCATCAGAGTCAAAGTGGGGAGCAGAACAGGCAGGTCTACTGAAACACTGCTGAGGAGAGCAGTGGCCAAGACCCCACCATGTGGGTTAGCTCCTTGTCTGGGGATCGAACTCTTGTTGCAGTGACTGGCAATATCTTGACGGCGCTAAGATTTAACCCCTTGTGCCACTAGGGAGACCCTGTCATCTGCTTACAAGACAAATATGTGTTTAAATGGATCTGTGCAATTCAAGGCTATGTTGTACAGATTATTCCTCAGGATTATCAAGACAAATATTTGATCAGCAGTGTAGACTTCAACTTCAGAGATCAGAAGACTGCCCAACCATAAAGATGAACAAAAAACCATCTAAAGATGTGAGGAGCCAGGGTCACTTCCCTAAATGACTCATCTCTCCTATGCCAAGTTCACCCAAACCCTAAACAAGATCTTCTAAAAGACAGATGTACCTACATTATTGTATTGCATCTTGGATTCAGTGCTGTAATCCACTAAAGATATGAAAGATTAATTTTGCTTTTCTAGGTATCTTCAATATATTCATACCCATGCCTGATACATGTATATAAGTTAGAGATGAAAAGACAGGCATAGATAGTTATAAATGTTGGCAAAACAATTAAAATGCTCTAGGTTTCTCCCCATAACTAGATTTAAAGCCCAATAAACTGACAGCTGGCTATTCAATTTACCACAAAGGACTCACCTCTAATTAGCATTTCCCATGTACCCAGCACAGCAGAAATTACAAGCTAGTTGAAAGTCAGGACTTCAGATCCACTGACAATGGGTGGTATCATCCTGTCCTGTCAAGCTAGAAACAGCATATTACATGGTAAGGAAACAAACACAAGCAGACATACGTGCTGCTGGGACATGATAGCTTTGGGTCTGTCCTGTCCTCACAATTCATGTTCCAGTTTAAACGTTAATCTATAAAATGAACACTTGTATTTAAACACCCGTTTCTCCTAGGAATATTAATTCCATCTTGGAATCCTAGTATCTGATCAATAAATGATTTTTTGAGTCATATATTACAGATAAACTCTTTTCATATCCTCAAGGTCCTGCTAAAAGAATTCATAAGTCATGGATCTTCCTCACAGTCTTGATAATATAATGTTTGCAGTCTAGCATTAACCTGAGTGAAGATTCGAATACACTTGTAGCTTTAGTGTCTATAATAAGCTCTATTTTTTCACAGTCTCTGAACCATGGGACTATTTACAACCAACTCTCTATGTCAAAATCATCTTACAAGATGATGTCATTTTCAGAGTTGTTGGGTTTGGAGAGTGGGGCCCTTGGATTCACTCTAGGAAAGGTTGCACCAGTGCTCCTCTTTACCAGCACCAGTGAGTTTCCCCACAAGACAGAGATGTTATATCCAAAAGGGCAGGTTTATTATAAAAGGAAGAGAAGGATAAGGAACACTTGCATAGATACAAATGGGCAGAAAGGGCTGCCCCAGAAGGGACAGGATGCTAAGAGAGGCCTGCATGTTTGCAGGCAGGTGTTCCTGAGGAGAGCTGCCTCTGTTGAGGGAGGTCAGCGAGGAGAAGCCCCGGCATGGTACAGGTCCCGGGCAGACAGGAAGACTGCTGCCCTGCAGAGGGACAGAGAGTTGGTGAAAAGAAGCACCTGCATAGGCACAGGTAGGCAGAAGGACTGCTGCCCCATGCCAGTGCAGAGATTGCACTGACATAGACTTCTTCTCTTTGGGAGGAGCTCACTGCTTTGTGGAGTGGTTTGTTTGTTGTTGATTTTGAGTAAACTATACAGAATTTGAGGGCCTCCCCGGTGGCACAGCGGTTGAGCACTGGGCTGTGAAGTTGCCCGCAGCCTCTGCAGTGCCAGTTCAATCCCCGGCCGCCAGCGAGGGTCCCACATGGCACACAGACCTCTCTTGCTGCCCGCTGCTCCCCTCAGCAGTGTACTTCGTCAGTCTGCCTGTTCTGCTCTCCCCTCTGGCTCTGGTAGATTCTTTCACCCTCCAGCGCTTCTGACTGTACCCAGTGCTTGTATAAATAAATAAATCTTTAAAAAAACCAAATCACTATGTAGAATTTGAAAGGGGCCAGATTTCTACATGGCCCTCAATCTCCATATCTTCACCTTCAAGTCTGAGCTCCTGACACTCCCTACAGCCCTCGGATACCTGCTTGGGTCTTGTGCTTTGTGATCTAGGCATTGGTGCCTAGGAATCTTAGTTCCTAAGGCTGGGTTAATGGCTATGTTTATCTGTTCTACCCCCACCTCCAGCTGTTGGCATCCTGTGAGCCAGGTTTCTGATCTTGTGGCCTCTCCTTTCCAGTTTTTCAATCCTTATCCTCCATCACCAGATACCCATTAATAACCGACAGCTATTTATAGAAGTGGGGAATTACTACATTCATAGTTTGAAATGATAAGCACATGTGAGTTTGACCTCTGTATATTCAGGGTTCAAGTATTAAAAAACCCATGAAGAAAACACTCCAAACCATGTTTCAAGGGATCATAGGCAGCATTCAAGGAATAATAGTTAAGAAAAATCAAGTACCTCTCAACCCAGACATAGTGAGGTTTATACCACGAGTAACTTAATAAGCATCCCTGATCTTTACAAAAGTTATGAGTTGCAGGTGAGGGTTTTTTTTTTTTTTTTAAAGATTTATTTATTTATACAAGAACCGGGGTACAGGCTGAAAGGTCCATGCAGGAAGCCCAATGCAAAACCCACCAGGCAGCCCACCTGGGAACAGGAATGCGGAAGCCTGCCTAGAGAATTCAGACAATGAACCTCCCACTGCCCTACAAATCTTTTCTCAAAGAAACTCCCTCCCCACCCCCACAAATCTTTTTGCACCTTACAAACTTTTCCCCATAGAACCCAGTTTCCCACCTGACCTCTCCTCACCCTATAAAAGCCTGCCTCTCCATGACAAAACTGTGAGGCTTCACTGACCTCCACCTTGGGCCCACCTGTGAAGTCTGCCCAGGGCACAATAAATTTCCCTTCCTTTGAGAAAGCTTAGCCTGGCTCTCCTTATCTTTACCTCTCGGAACCTTTCACAGGCCAGATGTGTGGGAGGGTAAGAGAATTCACCAAAGACAGAGTGGGGAACAGAACAGGCAGACTGACTGAAATACACTGCTGAGGGGAGCAGTGCGCGAGACAGGAGAGATCTGCTGTGCCATGTGGGTGTCTCGCCAGCCAGCCGGGCTCGAACATGTGCCACCAGGGGAGGCCCATATATTTATATATATATTTTAAATTTAGTTGATAATCTGGGAGCAGAAATTTGCAGTTAAGCTGACATAAAAAGGGGCATCCCTGGTGGTGCAAGGGATTAAGATGCAACCTATGAAGCTGTCTGCAGCCTCTGCAGCATGAGTTCCATCCCCCGGCCAGCCAGGGAGCAACCCACATGGTGCAGCAGACCTCTCCTGACTCACCTGCTACTACCCTCAGCAGTGTACTTTGGTCAATCTGCCTCTTCTGTTTCCCACTCTGTCTCTGTTGAATCCTCTCACTTCCCCCTCCCCCCTCCCACCTCTGGCCTTACCTCAGCTCTGGTATGCATAAATAAATAAATCTTTTTTTTTTAAATCTGACATAAAAATACAAAATTATGTAATAAATTTAAAACATAGAAAACCTTTTACTTAAGCTATGCTTCTATAATATTTATTTATAGGAAACATTTATGGGAGCTCAGAAAATGCAGAAATGTAGTTCTTAGACATGGTGATGTTATAGAACAGGGAGAGGGGCAGCCCAAACCCCGCAAACCTGCCTATTCTAAATGGGTTCTGCCATCCGCCGCATCAACACAAAACATAGGAGACTTTAATGAAAAGGAACTTTAATAAAACTAGGAAACAATACAGGTAAGGCAAAGAATCTAGTTTCTAAATCAAGCACCCAAATTTACCCATCCCCTTGTGGGTAAAAGTCCATCCAAATGGGATTGGCCCAACGCAAGGCCCCAAGGCCTGCCACAAGTCTAAAGCATCTTCCAGTGGGGACCCACAGAAAAGGGTCACAAACAACCGGACAAGCCCGGAAGGAAAAGAGCAAAATCAACATCAAGATAAAAGCTGCCATTGTCACCTCCCCACGGGTCTCACCCACATCTGTGTCACCCAGTCCACGACCAAAAGACAAGCGCAGTTTCTTCACGTGTCTCTAGGCTCCATGCACCTCCTCCAGGTCTCCTGGCTCCATCCTGCTTCTTCCTTCCTCAGTCTCTTCTGCAGCTTCTCTTTTTCCTGCTCAGCTCCACCCTCCCTTGGGTGGGGCAGGGAACCTCCCCCTTTCCTGGGGACCACCCTGTTGCAGTGAGTCATAGGGCCAGCATATAGCTTCTAGGGTCAGAATAGAGTAGGAAAAGCCTTGATGTCATAAGGAAGACTCCAGAGATAAGGGCAACAAATTCCAAAGGAGACTAACCAAACACCCGAGGACTAGGGGCAACAGGACATTCCTGAACAAGGACTATAAAGAAAAAGGACTCTAAGATAAGAGCTGAGATGCAAGAGCAATTCTGGGCAAAGACACATTAAGACAGAGTGGGTGACAAAGGACACAGAAACATCAATTCCAAAGAGCACCTGCACTCCTATGTTTATAGCAGCACTGTTTACAATAGCTAAGCTTTGGAAACAACCCAAATGCCCAAAAATAGATGACTGGATCAAGAAGATGTGGTACATATATACCATGGAATATTACTCAGCATTCAAAAAAGATAAACACATGCAATTTGCAGCAACATGGATGGCACTGGAAGGGATCATGCTCAGCGAAATAAGCCAAAAAGAAAAAGAAAAATACCGGATGGTCTCACTCATAGCAGGAATCTAGAAAACTTAAATAAGGGACCAGGAAAATGAATATAAGAAAGTGAAAATCAAAATCAACAAAAAACTATGAACCAGAGACACTTTTTGGGGGGTGGGGGGCGGGAGGGGAAGGATTGGGGTCAGAATGGGGCATTTGCAATTGTATGGGGGAATATAAAAATAAAATTTAATATTTAAAAAAAAAAAAAAAAAAAGACAGAGTGGGTGAGACAACTTAGAACTAACCAATCGCAAAGAGATTGATGGGGCCTTAGAATAATTAGGGAAAGAAGGTGCATATACCCTGAGGCATGACTCCATTTGGCTTCCTTGTCCCTCCCTGGCCTGCTCCACCAGTCTGGGAGTCCCACATGATTTCTGTTTCTTTTCTCCTTAATAAATATTTTTTTTTATATCTATCTCACTAAACAAATTTGCCTTTTTTCATTTGCTTGCCAGAGTGTCAGCCAAGTGCCTGGGTGGCTTCTTGAGACACCAACCCGTGATGGCCTAGTGAGTGGGACTCAGCACTGCCACTGCAGCCTGGGATCCAATCCTGGCTAGGAGACTAGACCTGAAATGATGGTATCAATTCATTTCAAATTTCCTCCACTTGTGATCTAAGAATGCTTCTGAGGAATTAAATAAAATCCAAATTCTGTTGTCTTTCTGCCTCCTCCACCCCCCACTTCCCTAAGCAATCTATATCAAATACATGTGCAAACAAAAGGTGACAATCCCAACTACCTAAAAGATAAATAGCTCTGGCGAAGAGCAAGAGCACAGTTAACTAGTGAGTCCATGTTTATTTCTGGAGGGAAAAATTATAGTTAACGCCCAACCAAAGACTTCTTGAGAATCCCAGGCTCTGTATAAAAGTAGCCTTTCTTTCTGGCTTTACCTTCAGGCAAGCTATCAAAACAATTTGGTTATGAATAGATCAAATAAAGCCAGTTGGCCCCCAATGAATATTACTTTCTAAAATTCAGTTTGAGACTATATAATGTTAAAATCAAAGATCTTAATGAAATAACCTGCATTGAATATTTATTTTATAGTGAGGTAGTCTAAAACAGAAATTTTTTGAAAATAGGTGGGGATGAAAGTAGATAGAGATGAGGTAGGAATGATTTTTAAAAAATGCATTATCTTTGTTCTTGACATTCACATTTATCCGATTGTAACAGGGTGGTCCCCAGGAAAGGGCGAGGTTCCAGGTTTCCTGCCCCACCCAGAAAGGAGGGTGGAGCTGAACAGAGAGAGAAGAAGCTGCAGAGGAGACTGAGGAAGGAAGGAAGCAGGATGGAGAGCCAGGAGGAGACCTAGAGGAGACACATGGAGCCGAGAGACACGTGAAGAAACTGCACTTGCCTTTTGGTTGTGGACTGGGTGACACAGATGTGGGTGAGAGACCTGTGGGGAGGTGACAATGGCGGGTTTTGTCTTGATTTTGCTCTTTTCCCTCCGACTTGTCTGGTTGTTTCTGATGCTTTTCTGTGGGTCTCCACTGGAAGGTGCTTTAGACTTGTGTCAGGCTTTGGGGCCTTGCTCTGGGCCAATCCTGCTTGGGTGGACTTTTACCCATGAGGGGACGGGTAACTTCGGGTGCTTGATTTAGAAACTATATTCTTTACCTTTCCTGTATTGTTTCCTAAATTATATTAAGGTTCCTTCCCACTAAAGTGTCATGTTTTGTGTTGATGTGGCAGATGGCAGAACCTATTTAGAGCCGTCAGGTTTGCGGGGTCTGGGCTGCCCCCTCCCTGCCCTCTAATACACTCACTCAGCTAAAGTCTTGAAATACGAATATTGGGGTACATATGAACAACCATCTCACTCCTGTTTCTCATTTTTCTCTCCTTGTAGAGTAAGATAGGTCAAATAGTTTAACCTGAAGCAAAAATATATTATTGAGCAATGAATGTAATAAAGATTCCAGCAGAACTTCCAGCCCAGGTGCAATGAATATTCCAACACAGGCATAATCAACAAGTTTGCTTACTTACAGCTCCTTCCCTTTCAAGATTCATGGCCAGGGCCTCAGCACTCTAATCTACCAGGTCAGGCAGCCGGCCAAGCTGGTCTGTCTCTCCAAGGCCATCCCCGAATGCCTGCACCTTTCTCCCCTTGCTTTGTCCCCCTTGTCTGGAGACTTTGCTGCAAATGGTTGTATCTGCTGAAAAATGATTTATCAGTGTAACAGATATGGATACAGTGGTGTATAAAAGGAACTCTTGGTCTTTAAACAGGTGCTCAGACCTTAATGGGGCTACCTGTAAGGGCTCATGCATGAGCAATAAAGCTTTTCCTGACCTCACCATTCCTGAAGTACCGTTTGTTCTTCCTCTGCCTGGGTAAAAAGTAGACTTTATTTATACAACAAACCTTGAGCAATTTCTTTAGTGAGAACTTAATATACCTAAACCTCCCTAGACGCCATTGTTTAATGATGAAATAAGAAATTTAGAAATTTTCTTCCAAGGCAGTATAACCTGCTACTCATAGTTCTTAATTACCGTTGGTGAAACAACAAGGAAAATTAAAAAAAAAAAGGACTCTAAGATAAGGGCTGGGACCAAGATTTAATTCTGGGCACAGAGACATTAAGGCAGAGTAAGTGGGACCACCAAGAACTAATCAATCACAGAGACTGACAGGGTTTTAGAATAATTAGTAAAAGAAGATATATATTCCCTAAGGCATGACTCTATTTCAGCTTCTTTGCCCCAACCTGGCCTGGTTCCACTGACCTGGGAGTCCCAGTTTATTTCTGTTCCTTTTCTCTTTAAGAAACTTTTCCTTGTATCTGTTTCTTTTTTAAAAATTGCCTCTTTTCACTTGCTTGCATGAGTGTCAGCAAAGTTCCTGCTGTGAGACACCAACCCGTGGTGGTCTAGTGTCTGGGATTCAGCAGCCTAAGATCCACTTCTGGCTGGGAGACTAGGCCTGAAGACCTCAAATCACGGCATCATGACACCAGAACTCAGGAAATGTTATGATGACCGTTAAAGTTTTACTATAATAAAGGATAAAAATGAGAACCAACCAGAGGGAGAGAGTCATAGAGTCAGGTCTAGTTTGGACCCAAACATAATCTTCTGGTTTTCCTCGCCTTCTAGATTTCTGGATAGCATTACCTCTTCCCTACTAAATCTGTGACAATACAGAAAGTATTATGGATTAGTGATGTCCTATGTTCTCATTGGGGTTCAATAACGTGCTGTTCGTGTTTCTGACTTTTAGTTTCCAGTCCTTCTTGGAGGTTTGGTCTTCAGTTTCTGCAGAGATCATAACTGATATGAAACTACTAAAGACCCCATCAAAAGTCACATTGTAAGATTGCCTATTGGCCAAAGCACCCAGGCAAATAGAGACATTCATGTCAGACAAGACTTTTGGGAGCCTAGAAATCACCTCTCAGTAGCCTAAGGCAAATGTCAGAACTCTGTTTGGATAAAGTTAATTCTTCTCTACATAGAGGATCCTTTTATAAACAAATCCAGGGACTTACATGTATTCCTCCACTTGAAACTCCACCTGCACTTATAAACACACCTGAACTTGCACAGGAGTCTGCACTTGTCTTCAAGGGTTTCAAGTAAGTTTTTAGTTAATATTTATCTGCCTCTTGTACTTCTCCATGAAAAGAATTTTATTCCACCATTTGAAAAACCCCATTTTATTAATCTAGCAACATTTTAAAAATCCTTTCCAATTTCAATTTGTCAGTGTAACACAGACAAGTTTTAAGTGGTTTAACTTTAGTATGCTTTATGAATGTAGTTTCTTACAACATTATACCTACTTGAAGACAGGATTTTATATATTTTTCACTTTTTATTCTTAAGGATTTCCAAAGGATATGTTTCATATTATTACTAGCAAATATTTATTAGAGCCAGTGCAGGTAAAGCTAGTCAATTAGCAGGACAATTATATTATAGCCTATAAAAAGAACTGGGATGTAACATCAATGTCCAAAGAAATTTCAAAGTTCAAATTATACAAATCATTATAGTGACCACAAGTCACAACAAAATGGGAATCCAATTGGTGGTATTAACTGTAGCACAATGACACTGTCAGCTCACATTGCCACAAAAGTCATCACTGCCATCCCTGATATGACTATCTTTTTTCTATGTAATAGTATGACAATTCCACCTCCAATAAAGCCAGGAATCACTTCCAGATGTTCTTTATCATTTTTCATTTCATATATTATTTGTATAGTGGAAATTTTAGCTTCCGTCTAAGATGCTCTAAACACACTCAGACAAGTTTTGCCAGGAATAAAATTCACATAAGCTTATTTGAAAGAAAGACTTAGACACTTCCATGGAGATGTTATCAGGGAGCTCAAAGGAGAAGCTAATCTCCAGACTCTTATCTTGAGAAGAGAACAGCTGTAAGTGGAAGTTGCAAGGCCTCTCCAGGGAACCTGGAGTTGCTTCTGGTGTAAGAAATTCAGCACTGGGTAATGAAGTATGAGTCAAGGTAAGAAAGAACATTTTGTTTGTTTCATAAGGATACAACATGGCTTCTCTGTACCAGGAAAAGGGTTACTAGAGGACATTGAGAGTCAACTGCAGCATCAGAGGTTGTCAGTACTGTTAGTGAAGACATCAGAATCAGCCAGGAGGTATTTTGGGGTGATTGCTCAAGTTCTCATGAAGCTACCTTTGCCCTGTATCAAGACAGTGGAGATCATGTAACCAAGACAGCGGTATCATGATTGATACTTTCGTGATAGAGAGGGCTGTGATTAGCAGCTGTGAGATGTAATTTAGGAACTCTCAGAAACTTGTTGACAAGAGCCTTGCATTGCCTGGTATGGAAAAGAGCAAGGGGAAAAATTAAATTTATCATATAAATACTTTGAATACTCTGCTGTTAAAAGTTATTTTTTTCTACTCTGTATTGTACAAACTATTGTTTCAAAAATTATACTGAATTTAGGGCCTCCCCCGTGGCGCAGTGGTTGAGCGCTGGGTTGCGAAGCTGCCCGCAGCCTCTACAGTGCCGGTTCTATCCCAGGCCACTGGGCGAGGGTCCCACATGGTGCGCAGACCTCTCCTGCCGCCCGCTGCTCCCCTCAGCAGTGTACTTCCTTGTTCTGTTCCCCGCTCTGAAATCTCTCACCCTCCACGCTTCTGACTGTACCCAGTGCTTGTATAAATAAATGAATCTTAAAAAAAATATACTGAATTTACTATCATTTTTATGCCAGTTTGTTGTCAAGAAATGCTAAGCAGTTCACTGCCACTGCAAGTCTGCATCCTGCTGGATCCCTTCTTTTCTCCTCCATGTTCACTGCTTAGAAAACTCACTCACCCAGGACTCCTGATGCTTACATTTTTGTTAGAAAAGAGCTTTACCTGAAGTCAAAGGTAATGGAAGGAGAGAAAATCAAGAGGGAAAAAAAGCATAGGAGGAATGCTAGGAATTCTTTTGAATCTTCTTGCTACTTCTCACAGCAACAGCTCAGGATAGATTCCAAATACAGGAGCTTCAGGGAACAACTATGAGTCCATGTTCCTAGATTAAGCTGTAGGACTAATAGAGAAGTTTTGGGCAGAAAACAGAGGTTGTCAGAGAAAATAGACTCCTGTTATCTTCCCATCTATTGAGGCAGAGGAAAACTTGTAAAGGGACACTGTGGTCACCATAGATAAGCAGATGCTCCTATTTTAGACAGGGATCTCTCAAGAAAGAGATACAATCAGATAGCTAGCTAGCTAGACAGACAGAAACATAGAGACATAGATAGATACCGACATAGATACAATGAAATTTATTATGGGAATTGACTCTCACAGTTATGGAAGAGAGAAGTCCCATAATCTGCAGAATGCAATCGGGAGATAGAAAAGCTAGTGATACAGTTTAGTCCAAGTCCTAGGTCTGAGAACCACAGGGATGACTATAAAAGTCTCAGAGTCTGAAGGCCTAAGAGTTAGAAGTTCTGATACCTGAGGGCATGAGGAAATGGATGCCCCAATAAAAGATAGTTGGTTTTCTTCTGCCATTTTGTTCTATTTAATTCACAAGGGATCAGATGATAAAGATAGCCTTTTAATTTTTTTTTAATTTTATGGAGAAAACATTAATTCATACCATTACAGATGTTTCAAGTGTGCAATGGTGTTAAAAATCAACATCTGTATATAGTATGTTTACAACCCAAAGTCTAGTTTCCATCCTTCACCATAAAACTGGCCATTTTTACCTAATTTATCCATTCTGGTTTTCCTTCCTTTCTGGTAATGCTATAGTGTTCTTATAAGCTAAGAGTTTTTATCATTGTTTTTGTACATTTGTTTGTTTTGTTTCTTCATCTGCCATATATCACTGAAATAAGGCTATGTTTCCCTTTTATTTCTGACTTATTTTATTAAACATAATATCCTATGGGTCTAGCCACATTGCAAATAGTAGCATTTCACATATTTTTTTTTTTTTTATAGCTGAGTAGTATTTCATTGTGTATATATACCACTTCTTTTTTAGATGCTGAGATCTTAATTACTCAGTCTACTAATTCAAACTCAAGTCTTGTCTGGAAATATGCTCACAGACACACTAAAAATAGTGTTCTACTAGCTACTTGAGCATCTCTTACCCCAGTCAAGATGACACATGAAATTAATCATTAGAGTTCTTTATGCCTTGGTTCCTACATTCCATTCTTCATAGCAATCCTGACCTTTCAATTCAAGGATTTAGAGCTGGTAAATTCTGTCAGATGAGATGTCAGGTGAGATGTTATTTGTACTTTATATATATATATATATATATCTTTATATATACAATATATATACATATATATAATATGTATATATATGTAAAATAAAGTAGCATAATTATGAAAAGTCTTACTTTGTGATTAAGTTAAATAATGTAGAATAATAAGATTTTCACTGAACAGTGAATTATGGACCTAAAATATTTTGTTGTAAACTTAAAATGACCATTTTTAATGGAATGCCTAGAATGTGCTTTTTTCCCTGCAGGTCTACGTCAAAGTATTACATTATTAAATATTATTTAGATAAATTCAGTCTTAGATATAAGACACAAGTGTGTGTGTGTGATGCTTATGAAGAACAGTATCTCAGTACAGAGGAACTCAATCTTCTAATACCTCTTACATGTGCCTCTTCTAGGACAGTCAGCTTAATATCTGATCACAGCTTATCCTCACAATTTAACTGACAGACCTATGGGGTTTGGGATTTGTGTCCCACTTTGTGATTCTGTGTTCACTCCTGAGACATAATTCTAGAACACAGGAAGCTCACGAGTGATTATGCACATTGAATGACAAAGAAAGAGAAAGGTGTTGAGATTAGTAATAATAAAAAAAAAAAATGATGTTGGGAATGGAGTAGCATTTGTATTTTCTAATTCTTGTTCCAAGGAAGGGAACAGTCATGAGAACTGTGAAGTTAAAGAATTGAGATGTATAACTCTCAAAGACTGAAATATTAGGCCCTTGTTAGTACTCAAAAAAGCACTCTGCTGCTGAACTCACATGAGAAAGAAAAATTGAGTCATTACTGTTCCATAAATTAGTCATTTTGAGAACTAACTAACTTTTTGATTGCCCTCCTTATAACAGAATCTTTTGCTACTACCTAATAAATCTTTGTTCTAAGGCAGAACAATGTCCAATGTGAGATTTCGGCTGTCAAGAAAAGAACATCCCATCAATTCAACAGGTCCCAGCATTGTTGCAACTGAATCCAAAGAGAATATAGCTAACCCAATGGGGCATATGTGATGTCTTTATTTTTTTTAAGGCTTATTAAAGTAGACTACTTGGTGCCTGTGGAGTGCAAGTCATGAACTAGATGCTGAAGATGACAGGACTGAAAGTGTTTTTTTTGTCCCATGAGCTAATCCTCAGTACACACTGATTAAGGACTGATAAATGAAAAAGTATAAAAAAGATAAAAGAGCCTTTATCATAAATGTAAAAGATTTTTCCCCTTTGGGGTTTAATTATATTTTGCTTAATAAATTTTTCAAAATATTATACTTAGAGCTTTATTCTCTAATGCATTTTGTCAGGGTTGTTGTCAAAAAATATTCATGAGAAGTGTCTAGAGGAAAGCAAAACATTATGATTAAGACAACACAATCAAATACAGACATATCTCCAAGGTCTGGGTTTATTGTCCTTTTAATTTTGAGAAACAATACTCCTGCTGGTAGATGTATTTCAAGATTTTCTGAAAGCATGTTATGGAAATAGGAATAGAAATGAGAAGGGAGACCATTTGAAGAAATTGGATAAAAGGAAATGCAGGTTTGGCCAGGAAAGTCCCATTGTACAACTTGAACCTTTTCCAGAAAGAATGTCCTGTGATTGGTGAATGTTGGTGTTCTTTCATCTCGGTGGGTACATTTGTATTGATCTAAGTCAAGATCCATCAGGTCCGTATTCTTATCCAACTTAACACCATGCCCCTCAGATGTGCTAGTACAGTAATTGCTTGTGGTCAGTGTAAGAGAGAATAAGAATGATGTAAGGCAAGGTCAAGGGGACACTTAGCTCAGAAGGCTACAAACCCTACTGCTGCATGTGGGTTTAAAAAGTCTCTAGTGTAGGGTCCTCCCCGGTGGCGCAGCGGTTGAGCTCTGGGTTGCGAGGCTGCCCGCAGCCTCTGCAGCGCCGGTTCGATTCCCAGCTGCTCCCCGGCCACCAGAGGAGGGTCCCACATGGCGCGCAGACCTTTCCTGCCGCCCGCTGCTCCCCTCAGCAGTGTACTTCGGTCCTTCTGCCTGCTCTGCTCCCCACTCTAGCTCTGGTGAATTCTCTCACCCTCCCGCGCTTCTGACTGTACCCAATGCTTGTATAAATAAATAAATAAATCTTTAAAAAAAAAAAAAAAGTCTCTAGTGTAAAGTTATCGTCATTATGAAATACTTTGTACAGTTTGAATGACATTTAAATGAAATAGAACCAAATTCCTACTGCTTTTAAACCTCTATGTATTGAGTCTACAATGTGACCTGCTCCACAGCAGTATTTTCATTTACAGTTCCCATTCATTTCTAATGTCTACTGACATTGTTCTCTGTGTTGTGTCTGCCAGAATGGATTGAGGCCATCGAGAGAGACAGATATTAGGACCAGCAGAAAGTGATTATAGGTGGCATCTGGCAGGAGTCATTTTCTCTTAAGGCTTTGACATGTCATTCCTGGTAAATAACTTCTATTAGCTATCTAAAGGCACCAGATGTACCATGGGAGATTATGCCAATAAATCTTTTGTGGATTATATATTTTATATATATATATATATATATATTACTATTGCTGATTCATTGCAGTTCATATAAGCTCAACTATGTTGTCTAGAAATGGATTCCTATTTAAGCTTCTTAGGTGTTTCCTTACTAAATATTCCTGAAAGTTGTTTTCACATGATATGACCCAATGCTAAGATAAATTCTTTAAGCAGATATTGGTATATTGATAAGCTATTTTATCTGTTTGACTTCAGCATTTTCAGATTATTATCAGGGTGCATTCAATAAATACTGAAAATATATTTTAGTGAAATAATTTTCTGTAAGGTCTAGCAGTCACTGAGTTCATCTGTGTGAAATGACTACTGCAAGATAGTCCAAAACATGCAAGAATAAAATGAAAGTGGCTTGGGTAGTAGTTGGGGACTTACAGCCATTAGATGACAGATGCAAATTGGAGTCAGGTGTGCACATTCTGTGGGGTTGCCTCTTCACTTTATGAACCCTAACCACTTATACTTCTACAAGTTTAATTTCTACACTTCCTTCCGCATTCAGTTCATGCTTGGTTCTTTAAAATTCTTATTAATTGCCAGTAATCATTAATGCCTTCTCTATCCTACAATTATTAAATACTTAAATTCTTTGTTGTAGAAATTGGTTGAATGTCTACTTATGCAAGGCCCACATTAAGTGTTTCCTTTCTGTTTCATCTAATTAAATTGACCAATGCATTCTTTGTGTCATTTTTGTGCCAGGTATCTGCCACTAGTTTTGAATTTGTCACACTCTATTACTGTTTTCTTGTTTTACTTTGTTCTTACCTTCCCTTATTTTCTGAACTATGTTAGTTTTTACCTCCACATAAAATAGAAGGGAAAAATAAAAAGAAACATAGACATGAGCTTTCTTACATCTACTTTCTTTATAAATTTTACCTAACAGCACTAACATCTGATAATATGTTGCTGTGTTTTCAATACCTGCTCCTCCTCTTATACAATTCAAACATTTAGTTTGCATTGGTTTTACAGGATTGTCTTTTTTTTTCCTTATTTTTTTTTTACTTTATACATTTTTTACATCATTTTTCATTTTTGCACAATGTATGCATTTTCATCTTGGTTATAGTTCCCATACAATTCCCTCTCCCCTTGTTTTGATCCTACTCCTTCCCCTCCCGCCCCCATAGTGTGTCTCTGGTTTATAGTTGCTTGTTGATTTTGATTTTTACTTTAATTAGGTTTTTCCTGGTCCCTTATTTAGGTTTTCTAAATTCCTGCTATGAGTGAGACCATCCAGTATTTTTCTTTTTCTTTCTGGCTTATTTAGCTGGCATGATCCCTTAAGATAAACTCATGCAATTTGCAGGATTGTCTTTTAAAGCTATCACTGTGCTCATTGTTCTGCTTAGTGCTATAGAGGAGATCACATAGTATAAAAAATAGAATATTTACCTGGAAGGAATTTATTACTCTTTAGAGAGACAAAATATACGTTCCTGAAAAATATCAGAACTATGCTAAATGGAATCCTAGTTAAGTGACAAATTGAATGATGTGACAAATTAACAGAATTTTGGAAATGTCTAAGTATGTACAATGCTAAATGTAATAAGCTGGGAGGGAGATGATGTATATAGTGTGGTGTTTCCTTATATGTAGGTAGATGTCTTCAGTGCAAGATAATGGAAGACCTTCAGAGGTCTAATGCCAGCTTTTATATTCTTTTCATACCATAATCAATTGCTTTGCAGAACATTCTTAGTAACTTAATCCTGGTCTTAAAATTTTTCTAGACTTCTAATTTTCCTATTGAAGTTGCAGAGACATCCGTCCATGTAAAAATAGGAGCAGAAAACTAGATTTAATAAAACATCTCTATAGAACAGTGACTAGTGTGGTTATTGTCACTATCCATCTCTATCTTTTGGTGTGTCTGAGATTTAATACTTGAGAATCAGTGGATTTACTTACTGAAAGTTGTGTCCTCTGCAGTGAAGTCATCGTTTTTGGGACAAATTTGTTCTTATAAGGAAGAGCCAGGAAAACACTATCATGATGATCTCTCCAAATGCTTTGTTACTTAATAGAATCAGGGTGTCACTTTCATGTGTTTTGCTTGGGAGATGCTGATGCATGAATAAAGTGGTTGACAATGGTTTTAGGATGCCATGGAAACATCCATATTACTGAATTTGACACTGTTAATTTCTCTCCTGTAATTGTGTCAATAGCGTTTTATAATTTAATATTAAACTTTTTTTTTTTTTTTTTGTAAATAACAGATCAGGCATCAGTCTGCCTTACTCTGAAGTCTATGGGAGGTTTGCCAAGGATATGGCTGATGAAACACAACCTTAGACAAGCTCCATCTGTCCCATTTAGACGATATACAGTGTCAGATCTCAGTGGTGGAAGTAATAACTGCAAGCTGTTCTCTGGGCAGACAGCAAGAGAGGGCTACTGATCACACTGATTAAAATAAACAAACCCTTAGGGTAGGTTGTAGTCAGTATAAATTTAAACTAGATAACCATTTTCAAGCAGACTTCTACATTTAGGGCCGGTGTCATGTGGAAAAAAAGCAAATACAAGTCAGTTCTTTTGAAATATATGTAATTTTCATTTAACCATTAAGAAAATATTTCATAGGTCCTGTAGTTTATCTCCATTTATAAAATACCAGTTAAAGGATATACAACAGTCTAGACTATTTTCCCAAAATATCAGGATTCAAGGGCATCTTTAAGTTGCAGCAGGAGCTTAAGTCAGACTTTACTGAAAAGATTCCAAAAACAAGGTCAGAAGAATGGGTCAAACAGAGCCCTATCATTCCAGCCTGAGTTTTAATGGGAGTTTCGATTGCTACCTTAAATCCATTAATGCAGATGAAACTCCTAGAAGCAGAAAACTTCTGAAAAACCTAAATCCATTGACTTATGGGCGAATTCTTCCAAAAAAGGTTCCATCTAAAACTATAAGAAATTATGCAGAAACATTTCTAGGATAGTTTTTATATTGCTTTTATACACACATGGGCACACATACATGTTAAGCTAGTTTGTGTACTAGATATCTAGTTAATCCTTAGAAGTAAAAGTTGAAGTCAGAATATTGAATATAAGCAAAGGTGATTAAGTTTAAAATGAGAGTGAATGCTTCTTTGTAGTCATAAAATGAAGCTTGATTATCCATATGCATATGATTGACTTCTAAAGTCAAAGTTTATTTTAGTCTGCCTTTTACACTTCATTGCAAATTTGGTGAATAAGAATGTAAGGGGACTAGTTTGACTCAATGATGATAGTACATTTTCATAATTATGAGGCAACTTCTATTGAAGACCAGCTAAGCATGTTGTCTTGATTTCCCATGAGAATTTTATTATGTCACAAAGAAGCAATCCCTTTTTCTTTTTCTGAATATCAAAGCTATCTAATAAATTGAACTATGGTCACACAGATGCTGGTGTTGCTCTAGAAATGGAAGGCAGAGTTAAAAGGAAGGAAGCAGTTATTTACATAGGACAATAACAATCATTTTTAAGTATCATGTTTCTTCAACCATTAAATGAGCAGGTTGAATTAGACAATTTCCAGAATTCCTGTTAACTCTGACATTTCAATTTCTGATATTTTTTTCTAAATCAAAATAACACAAACTCAGTGTCCTCCATGTGTATAGCTTCTAATAAGTCTGATATGTTAAGGAGGTGTCCTCTAGATGAGGCTCTAGGTCAGAGTTTCTTACCCTCAATAAAATTGACATTTCAGACCATGTCATTGTTGGAGGGTTATTGGTGCATAGTAGGATTTAAGTAGCACCTATGTACTCTATCAACTAGATGTTGATAACTGCCTCTCACTCCCCACATTTAAGTTTTAATTGGGGAAAGCCACGTAAAACAATGTGATACTGCTAAACACATGAAGGGTTTTGCTAAAATGAAAATGTTAAAAATCAACAGAAATGACAAGAAATAAAAATGCTGAAAACTAGGGAATTATGATAAAAAATGTTGTTGGAAATGTAAGTCAATTACTTCAAAATCAATTTAATACTATCTACTATAATTTAAGATAGACGCCCTTTGACCTAACTTTTTTACACACTATGGAAATGAGTGCTTAGTTATTATCACTTTTTATTTCCAAATGCCTACTTGGATGTCAGGTGGAATTGTTCAAAATTGCCAAGTCATGTACCTGATTTACCTGCCCATCCACAGATGAGTGGATAAAGATACTATGTAACATGTACCCAATGGAATACTATGCAACTATTAAAAGAGATGAAATAGTGTCTTTATGGACTAAATGGGTGGCTCTTGAGGTGATTATGTTAAGTGAAGTAAGTCAGAAAGTGAAAAATAGATATTGGATGGTTTCACTCATCTGGACTATAAATAGCTCCCCCTCCCCTACCCCCCCCCCCACCGCAATACACTGCAAAACGTAGTAAAAACAAATCTTGGACTTAATGAAAAAATTTACTGGTTCCCAGAGGGGACAAGGAGGTGGGAGGAGATGGGAGAAGAAATTGGCAAAAGGAGTTTGGTGGAAGGTGAGTGGAACATGTACAAATACGGAGGAGTTAAAATGTAACTCCCATATTAAATAAAAAAAATCAAAGATCAAATCCAATATTACCAAAATGGAACTTTCTTTTCCTTTCTGTTCATCTCTAACTTTCCTTGTCTTTCTTTCCTTGTTCTTGCCATTTCAGAAGTGGCTTTATGACCAGTAATTCTTTAGTTAAAACTCTTACTACCTTGCTTAGCTTATCACCCCATCCACATTCCAGATATCAACAAAACTTTCAATGCAGCTGGCAAAATATATTGCATCTGTTCTCTCTCTCCACAGCTACCACTATAATTCCAAGCTGCTATTATCTCTTGCCTAGACTTCTTTGCCAGACTCCTATTTATCTTCCTGATTTTATTCTTACTAGCTCCCAATCCATTTTAGACAAAACACTCATTTTTTAAATTTAATTTTTAAATTAAATCATGCCACTCCCCTTACTTAAAATCTCTGTGGCTGCCAACTGTTCTTTTAATAAAATTAAAATCCCTTAAGAAAATACATGAACCAGCAAGACCCAAATCTTGTCTCCCTCCCAATTTCATGTTTCCACTATTCATTGTACTTCATGAGTAATGGTAATCTTCTGTTACTTCCTTAAATATTTCAAGTCTTGCCTGACTCAGAGCTTTTGTACCTGCTTTTCCATATGAATAAAAAGAAATTCTTTGCTTTACTCTTCCTGATTGGCTTCTTTTTAAAAAAAAAAAATATTTATTTATTTATGCATACAAAAACTGGGGTATAGGCCAGAGGTGTGGGGGTGAGAGGATTCACCAGAGACAGAGATGGGGAGTAGAACAGGCAGATTGACTAAAATACACTGCTGAGGGGAGCAGCGGGCGAGTCAGGAGAGGTCTGTTACAACATGTGGGTTGCTCCCTGGCAAGGCCAGGGATCGAACTCGTGCTGCAGTGGCTAGCAATAGCCTGATAGTGCTGTCTTTAAACCCCGTGACACCAGGGAAGACCTGATTGGCTTATTTCTTTATCTTCAAGCTTCAGCTCTTACATCCTTCTTCTAAACTTTCTAATGTTTCCAATTACTTAATAACACAGTTCAATTCTTTCATTGAGATAATAAACTATAATTATCTTGTTGACCATGTATTAGTGAAATATAAATTTCCCACACTAGGGATATAAGCTTTAAGGGACAATGACCTTGTCTGTCACTGTACTGATACCTAGGGAGGTGCCATCTACTTTGGCAAATCTCAAACAATACCTGCTGCATCTGTCACAGTCTAAGCTAAATGAAGTAATTAACTCAATACTTAATTAAGTGATGAGTGAAAAACAAATCCAATTTCTAGAAGCATGAGATTCATCAGTTTTAAATTTTACTCTTGGGTAGAATTAATGTGCTGCATTTCCCAGGAAGATAGTGATCTAGGAAGTCCCTTGAGTTTTATGTTTTTGTTCAAACTTTATATTCTTTTGGATACAGATAGTTTTGAGTAAAATATAGAAGACACAACTTTTACCTATCAAAATATTATTAAAGGCAGTTGAAGTAAAGAGTGCTATGTAGGAAATTTTTTCCTGAAGGAAAACCACTTTTTTTAATACTTATTGAAATAATTTGATCACTAATCATTTAAACTAAAGGTTGGTGATATTATCTTTTTGGTATAGTCACCTTTTGTTTCTTTCTCATCTAATATGGGTCCATATTTCACAGTAACTGGCATTTAGGGCATTGATTTTCCGTGTTCCAAATTACCTTTAATTTTTTTAATTATTTAGGTGTGGGATATTTTTCTGGATATTCATAAAGAAGGAAAAATAGTAAGTTACTTATTTTTTTAAAGATTTGTGCATACAAGAACTGGGGTACAGGCCAGAGGTGGGGAGAGGGTTGAGAGGATTCACCAGAGGCAGAGAGGGGAGCAGAATTGGTGGATTATTGACTGAAATATACTGCTGAGGGGAGCAGCAGGTGAGACAGGAGAGGTCTGCTATGCCATGTGGGTCACCTCCCTGGTCTGGGATTGAACTCGGGCTGCAGTAGCTAAGGATAGCTTAATAGTGCAAGCTTAACCCCTTGCACCACCAGGGAGGCCCCAATAGTAAGTTACTTATTTTAAATAACTCTGTGATTTAGCAGTGTATATCCATCAGATTGTTTAGTGCATAGAATGGTTTTATATGTGTATAGAAGAAATTCTACAACTTCCTGACTTCGGTTAGCTAATGAATGCAATAAAGTACAAAGTACTTTTTAATATAAGGAATTCCATATCAAGGATATCATCAACTACCAAATATATTATTCTTTTGTTTTAAAATTTTATTTGCACAAAATTTGCTTTTTGTTCCTACAACTATACCAGATATGTGATTTTTTTCTAAAAAAATTATCAGTTTCACAGACTCACTCACAGATTCATGAATTTTGTAAACAAATCTGAAAAAGAAACTATAATCATCTTTATTTTACAAATGTGGAAACCAAGACACAAAGAAGTCAGTTAACTTGCCTACAGTCACAAAGATAATCAATGAAGAGCTGTTTGCTTTTCTGAGTGAATTTGGTATTCTAACCAAAGATGCAGAGTATATTTTATATAACTGAATTTTGCAAATTTGATGTTTTGAAGATTTCTTATAAATGATGTTAGTGGCTAAGTACAGGATTTGGATTCTGATTATTTTCTTCAACATAAAATGAAAATATTAACAGAATCAGTCATACAAAGAAGGACTTTGAAGCGTCCAAAAATGTAAGATCTCTCCTATCACCTTCAATCAAGGATATGAATTATCTTAGGTTTGGTTCCCTAGAAGGAAATCCTGGGATGAGATTCAGTGTTGGTGATTGAGGTTGTCCTTTAGGAGGAAGTTTCTGATGTAAGCAGAATAAGAATAGGGAAGATGGGAAACCAGAAGGTAAGTTTAAACTAAGCCTGATTTCACAGGAGCACTGGAACACCTGTGCACCTGAGAGTTGCTCTGTGAGGCCATTTTTAGCTCTGTGTCTGTCATGTCCAATCACTGATTCCCAGCTACATGTGGAGGATGGAGATGAGAATTAATGTGCTTTTCCTATAGAGCAAAGTGCCTCTTGTTCAGCCCATGACAATTGGCTGGGAAGCTCTGTGCCAACAGAAACCAGAAAAGAATAGATGGAAGATGCAACTCTAGCCCTGTTAAGGCTAGGTCCCTTTGGGTGGCACCCCAAAGGCATTTACCCTATTGATGGTGTCTAGAACTTGATATTTCAATCAATATGTTTCTGAAGACTTTTATAGTCAAGAATAATATTTTTGAGAGGTTAAATTCATCATTGCTTCTGTGCATTTGTTTATTAGCACATTGACATTGCTAAGGTCTTCAGAGGTTAATCCAAAAGTGGGTGAGATTTTCAAAAGATTCCAAGAATTGGAGCTTTGAGCCCTGACCTTTATTTTTTGCAGGCAGTGAATTATCAAATTATTAGCAAAATTCTTTTCCCATGTAACAATCACAATCTCTGGGACTATAATCAGCATACCATGCTTTAGAATTAACTTGAATTTACTATAATTATTAATATAAAACATGAACACCTATAATAACTGCTAACTGTAGAATTGTGGGTGGTTGTTCTATTAACAAGAGTAGTAGCTTAAATTGAATTCATTTTTTTCTATTGTATTTTACATTTTTTGCAGCGAGAAAATCAGAATGGGTATAATTTTGAGTATGTCAAATTTTAGTAAAATTATATATTTTTAGACATTTCTCCAGTCAACTATTTATTTTTAAATACAGGTGAATTTGTTCCATGATGGAATAATCAACCTCCAGGCTCCTTCTAGATTAATTTCCAATTAATTCCTAACACCTTGCCCACTTCCCAAGATCCTCACGTTCTCTCTTGTTATTCCTCACAGTTTCATCAAAAAGCTCTTTGATGAAGCATTTTCTCTCTACTCCCTATATATATCCCATAGATCTTAGCCTTGTAAACAAAACTGATTTATTATTGGCAAATTGGCATTTTTTTCATATATAATTGTGTGAGTATATACATATATATACACATACACACACATTTACTATTCATAGTACGCTAGTTGTAAGTACAAAAACATTGTGATTTTTGTTGGTATAAAAGCATTAGTTCAGTATTTAACAATATGAAACCTGAATTACTTATGTCTTGAGCAAGAGCCAGAGAATTACAAGCTGCATTCAATTTTTGAACAGAAAAAAAACATATGTTATTTTGAAGTGTCCAGATAACATTCCTCCTAGGTATCTTGATGTTATTTTAAACCCCATTTCTCATTCTTATTGGGTTTTTATTTTACATCATAGGTAATAGTGCGGTTCCTTTCAAAACCAAGTGGGAGAAATATTTCTGGAATGGCAGAGCGGAGAACTCCAGATTTGTTTTCTCCAAAAACTGAGAAGATTGGCAAAAATCATAAAATCAACTATTTCATTATTCTGGAAACTTACAAGAACCTTGCACTAATCTGAGGTGTATTGTACAAGAAATGCAGATTAATCTGAGCAGAAATGTGACCTTGTGGTATTTTAACCTGCCCTGTTTCCATACGTGTCTCTCTAACAGCACAATAGCTTAGAAGAGAGCAGGGCTGACATCTAGTAGCTACGAAACAAAAGGCCTCACAGCTAATGGAAAAGGTAGAAAAGGTTTGAAATTCCCAGTGAAACCTTATCTCCAGAACATTGTGACTATTTGACCGCACAAGAAGCTTCCCAGAAAAGTCACCAACATCATCACCAACTTGTCTGGTTTTCGTTTGACTCAGATCTTAGTAAGAAAAGTTCTATTCCCTAGATGTTTGGCAAAAGCAAGTAACAATTGTTTAGCATTGCAGTTGTCTGAGATAGCGATACCAGATCGTGTGGGGGTGCGATCAAAGGAGCCTAGACAAGCAATTTAAGGGTAAAAGCAGGGGATGGGCTGTCTCTGGGTTTTGAAAAGGACCAAAATGTACTTGGTGATCTGAAAGGTCACTAGTATGTTCAGGGTTGTGTACATTCCTGGGAAAAAACCAAAACAAAACTCTAATACCTTAAACTCTAACCTGGAAGCTCTGGTTAAGCGGAAAATAAAGGGTAGGGCATGTTCTCAATGGTCAGAAGACAGAATATCTGAGCAAGGGAGATTTATGGATCCAAAATGTTTGAGGAAATCTTTATGCTAAACAGAGACAAATAGGCTGAATAAATGCTTCAATGGCCATTCTGGGCAAAGCATATAGACTCTACAATTACTCCTGGACAATCATTACTATACAAATTGCAGTACTAAGAATAACAAGACACCCTTGGACAGGGAGATTTTATATGGTTTAAAATTTATATTTTTCTTTTTTTTTTTTAAGATTTATTTATTTATGGATACAAGAACTGGGGTGTAGACCAGAGGTGCAGTAGGGTGAGAGGATTCACCCGAGACAGAGTGGGGAACAGAATAGGCAGACCCATTGAAATACACTGCTGAGGGGAGCAGTGAGCCAGACAGGAGAGGTCTGCTGTGCCATGTGGGTTGCTCCCTGGCCAGCTGGGGATAAAACTCCTGCTGCAATGGCTGGATATTGCTGTGTCTTTCAAAGCTTGATATTGCCACCAGGGAGGCCCTAAAATTTATAGTTTTCAATAAAAAAATTATGGGACACATGAGGAAATAGGAAAGTAGCTAGATAAAATATAAAGAATTTGATGCTAGTAGATCTGCCATAGAAACACTGGAGTATATGCACATCTATACATAATAGCTGAAATGATGGGACAGAAGATACTAACTTGAAGAAACATGAAGAAATAACGAAGGAGCAGCAGTAAAGGTAGCAACATAAATGTTGAGTGAATGAATAAATGAACAAATAAAAGGCAGTATTAAAGTATTTTTATATGTATCTCTCTTTTTCCATATGATTCAAAAGACAATGGGATTAAGCAATAATTATTAAACTGGTTGGATAATCTATAAGATGTAATTTGTGTGACAAAAACAGTATGAGGAGAGAGGAACTTAACTACTTTGGTCTAAAAATTTTGTACACTATTAATATCAGTTAAAGTGACATTTTTCCAACTTGTCTTAAATTAGATCATTTCAAATTAAGATTTACTTGTAATCTAGGTCACCACTAATAAAAATATATATTATGAAAAGCAATAATAAGGGATTAGATTGGTACAGTTATAGAAATTAGAGAAAACAAAATAAGACATTTATAAAACATGGCAAAATGGAGAAGATAATTATTACTTTGTCAGTAATTATAGTGAATATAAAGGATTCAACATGGAAAACAAAAGGCAGAGATTGGCAGAATGTATTTTAAAAATTGTTCAGTCTTTAGAAGGCATCCTGCAGATTTTATCATGCAAATAAACTGAAAGTAAAATGATGAAAAAGGATACACAAAGCAAACACTAACCAAAAAAGAGTAGAAGTAAGGATGTTAGGATCCAACTAAACAGATTCACTCCTGCCATTTCTACCCAATATTGTACTAGAGGATCCAACCAGGGCAATTAGGAGGAGAGAATCGAAGTGATTGCAAATGTGTAAGGAGTTCCTTTTTGTTTTTCTCTAGGGAGAGGGTGGTAATGAAATATTTAAAAAATTATTTACTGGTGATGGTTGCACAACTCCATAAATATCGTTAAAAATCACTGAGTTGTACATCTTAAAATAGTGAAGGTGAGTGTAAGTAAATTTATTGTAAGTGAATGATACCTGATTATCATTATTTTAAAAACATTGGTTTGGGCCCTGATCAACATCTGTAAGTTGTGGTTGATGAAAGCAATTTTCTTGGAAAGTATGAGAATTCCTTACAGGGATGCTTTCCCATGGTTCCCACATGACAGCACAACCTTTTTCTTTCTCTCTGATAAAACAGGATGTGATAATAAAGAGTTAAAGATGCTTATATTAGATTACTGGAAGTTATGTTATGGCAGGAATCAACCTACAAATCTTAATGGCTTAAAATATGGCTATGTCATGCCATGTCCACCTGTTTTTGCTCATGTCTTATTAAAACACAGACACACCCAATTAATTACGTATTATTTGTGGTTGTTTTCACTTTAGAATGGGGAGAATGTTGAGAAAGAGAAGCTTTGGTTCACAAAGTAAAAATATTTACAATTTTATTCTCAACAGAGAAGTTTGATGATCTCTGTTCTAAAACAACTGACATTTATTTCTTCCTAACACAGGGGCCTTGTCCATCTGAATGACTCTCTGGGGCAGCTGTAAATCAGTATGCACGTCCATATTCACTCGGACAGGAGAAGAATAAGATCGAATGACTACACTCTGCTGTTAAATGTTTCTGACACCTCAGATCTACACACATTATTTTGGCCAAAGCCAATCACATGCTAATATTCAAGTTCAAGTTTTCAGAGAAGGGTAGCTCAAATGACTAGTCTTCTGTTGCTGATACTTTGTTCATTCCTTTCCCTGTGGCAATTCATCTGTTTTCATGTGTGATTTCAAAAGGATTCAGCCTAACACAGGCATCTTTGGTTTTTATTAGCTTCATGATTGACTTTTATAATAATTTTTCTGAGATTGTGATTTCTATGTTCTCTATTTTAAGAATTGACATGAATTCTAATATAAAAGCTGATGATTTACAAATTCTATATAAGAAAATATTTTATGCATGTGACTCTATCTACATTAAGGAAAACATATATATAGGAACTAACATTAGAAATGATTAGCATTTCAATAATCTACTGGTGATTTCTCTTTTTAATTGTGGGGTCCTTACTGCATATTTAATGATTGCATTGCAAAATATTTGATTTATAGGTGTTACTCAGGAGCTAAATTATTGTAGAGAGAAAATTTTATTTTTTTTATAAATAGGAACTCAACTTTTACTTTAGTGTTTTCAAAATCCCTTTGAAAAGTTTTCAAGAGAAAATATATGGAAAATAAATGAGAAGGATTGCTTCACTGCTCTTCAAAGGGTTAGTATCCTGTAACTGCAAAATCAGTCCCCAGGATCACATAATTTAGAGGTCCTGCATTTATTTATTGGTGAGTAAATGTTAGCAGACAAGCCAGAGATGTACAAATTATTTAAGCTTCTTTTCGCTTATATTTCTTTTTGTTAATCACTGTCTTTACCCAATCTAAAACTCATGTTAAATAAACTCTAAAATGATACTACTCTTTTGAGCCTGTTAGCTCTATTAAAGGTTTAGGGATTTTGAATCCCTAAATACATGAATCATTTTATGATGTGTTTTCTCCAGGCTGCACAAAATGACAGAGAGCACTATCTTTCTCTAATATTTAGCATGGAAGCCATTCAAACTATAAGCAAACTGAAATCAATAAACAGGAAAATAACTCAAATTTCTTCAGAATTTGCCTGTGAAACATTCATGCTAGCACTTCATACCAATATGCAGAAAAATCTGTTACATGCTATATACAAAGTTAAATGATTGAACTAATAGTGTTTGGCTAAAGTATAAGATAAAAGGCCTCCCTGGTGGCACAAGGGGTTAAGACGCAACCTATGAAGCTATCGGCAGCCACTGCAGCATGAGTTCAATCCCACATGGTGCAGCAGATCTCACCTACCTAGCCTGCTGCTCCCCTCAGCAGTGTATTTCAGTCCGTCTGCCTGTGCTGTTCCCCACTCTGTCTCTGGTGAATCCTCTCACCCCCCACACCTTCTGGCCTGTACCCCAGTTCTTGTATGCATAAATAATCTTTAAAAAATAAAGTATAAGGTAAAACAAGGCTCATGCACATATGTTCTATGAAGAAAATTAACAAGCATATTTAGAAATTATGAAATAGATGAGTTCTAATAGAATGTCTAATTTTGTTCTTATTTTTTTCTCTCCTTTATATATTTCTTCTGCTGGTTCTTTTTCCTAGGTCACAGCAATTGCAATCTCCCTTCACTGTTTTCCTTTGTCCTCACTGTGGCATGGATGGACTTACACTGTTTCATGTATATTATTCTTAGGTGAATATAAAATTCCACTTATTTAATTTTTATGTAGGAAGAATTATTGCAAGAACAGCACTACTCCATGCCTCTGGGCATTTCATAGTCACTGTTTCACTCATTCAACTAATTTCTTGATCATTTGCTTCATTTGGGCACTTTATTAGCAACCTGCTGAAAAGTCTCAGTCTTGTGCTCTTCATTGGGGAATGCCCAATCTGCTAAAGGTTCCATCTCCCGTAAGTGGAATAATCACCACTTGATTAGGAAATAGCAGACATATCGCTGTCACTACAAGGTGAGTGTATGGGAGGTGGCAATCTTTCTGGAAGTGTATACTTCTGGAATTTGAAGTTGCAATTTGGATTGTTCTCTCTGTCACACACACACACACACACACACACATTCATCCTCATATACAATTATGTGGGTGTATAGTATCAATGCATTATAGTTTCATGTATAATACCTAAAGTGTGAGTTATAGAGTCTAGTATTTTTGGATTCATATCCCAGCTGAACATTGAACATACAGAGAAACTGCTATTTGTGTCAAGTAACTTATCTATAACATAGTAGTCATAAAAGTACCTACTTCATATAGGAATAAGAAAATTAAGGAAGTGATATGATAAAGATATATAGCAGAGTGACTGAACCAACATAAGCACTAGAAATCAAACATATATCATGAGCAAAAGATGCTTTGTGGCCTACGTCAAAGTCAAACAACATCCATTTAAAGAGGGGTGAATCTGTACCCTTAAAACACATACAGTGTTACCTCAATAAAAAAGAGTAAAATAAAATGGAGCTGAAATTAAAAAAAATGTTATTGAAAATATATCATGAATTCCAAATGATTTACAAGCATGTTTTCAGAAAAACACATGTTTAAAATCGTAGATTATTTAAATATCTGAAGCTGGGGCCTCACTGGTGGCGCAAGGGGTTAAGCACAACACTGTGAAGCTATGTGCAGCCACTGCAGCATGAGTTAGATTCCCTGTCCGCCAGGGAACTACCCACATGGCGCAAACCTCTCCTGTCTCGCCCACTGCTCCCCTCAGCAGTGTATTTCAGTCAATCTGCCTGTCCTGCTCCCACTGTCTCTGGTGAATCCTCTTCACCCCCTGCACCTCTGGCCTGTACCCCAGTTCTTGTATGAATAAAGTAAATAAATATCGGAAGCTTAGAAATTCTACAATTTCTAGCTAGCATATTTCTTTTTAATATCAAAGTAACATTTGTTAAGGTTTTCATCTTAAAAGCTGGAGAAGTTTATATTTTCCAACTGCTTTTTTTCCTAATAAATTTTGGGAATTCCAAAGCAAATGTGGTGGTGATTTCTCATCTGCACCAACTCTCTGTCTCTTGAATATTTAGTTTTACATCTCATAGGTCACTTTTCACCACCATGAAATAAATTTCTCTGCACAAAAAAGCAAAAATAAACAGAGAATTCATTCTTTTAAGACTTGAATGACACAGCTTCCTTGAACAATGCATGTGATAAGCATGATTGGCTTTACAGGAGTTTCTTTTCACATTCAAAGCTACCTTTATGTTATTCATTACTACAATCCTTTACACAAGTTTTTATGGAAAATTAGATTGAACAGAATTTATGGGTGGTGATAGGTGAAAAACAAAGGGAGGAGAGGGACAATTGGTCTGTGGTTGAGGAATATGGGTGCTTTGTTGTGGGTATCATGTGGTAATACACATCCAAAGAGATGTGAATGCTTTCCCCTAAATCATATACAGTGTTGTAATCAATGATAGTTAAAAAAAAAGGAAAGTCTCCAAATTAAAAAACAAACTATTTTTATCTTAAAACAATTAGATTTAAGGTCCATTTTTACTTTGATCATTCCATTTGTGCTACTGAATTGTTGAGATGAGCATACAATGATTGCATTAACTCCCCCCAAGCATTTAATCTGCAATCCATATCTTTCTCTTGCATTCATTTGAGTTCCAATCCATATGGGGAGTGCAAAAATTAAAGTAACAGTATATTTGAACTCTTTTGATCTATCATAGAATAGCTAAAATTGTTCTGCTTAAACGAATCTGTTCATCATCTGTTAGAAAGGCTATTTCAGATGTATCATCTAAGAATCATGTTATAAATTCCATGGTCTGCTGTGTTTTACCATCAAATTGCAAGAATCCTGGTGGACCTCACAGTAACTACACTGAACTTACATAATTTCATCAGAATATTTCACTTTGATTTTCAATGGCTTATTGTTATATCCTAATTATGTTATTTTCTCAGTACTTAAGAGGGAGATGTTATCCCTCTTAGCATGAAACATGAAATTGTTAGTGAACAGACTAAGCAGGCACCCCGGGGCCCCCAAACTTGCAAGCTCTATAGGGATCCGGTCATCCATGTGTACAAAGACAAAGCATACTTTGTACAAAAGAATTTAAATAGAATTGATATGCATAGACAGAGAAGAAAGGATAATAGTTTCCCAATAAAACATCTAAAATTACCCATCCCTTCATGGGTAAATGCCCAGCCAAACTGGGTTTGTTATAGGACAGGGAGAGGGTCAGCCCAAACCCCGCAAACCTGCCTATTCTACATGGGTTCTGCCATCCGCCGCATCAACACAAAACATAGGAGACTTTAATGGGAAGGAACTTTAATAAAACTAGGAAAAAATACAGGTAAGGCAGAGTCTAGTTTCTAAATGAAGCATCCAGAGTTACCCGTCCCCTCGTGGGTAAAAGTCCATCCAAATGGGATTGGCCCAGAACAAGGCCCCAAAGCCTGCTACAAGTCTAAAGCATCTTCCAGTGGGGACCCACAGAAAAGGGTCACAAACAACCGGACAAGCCCGGAAGGAAAAGAGCAAAATCAACATCAAGATAAAAGCTGCCATTGTCACCTCCCCACGGGTCTCACCCACATCTGTGTCACCCAGTCCACGACCAAAAGACAAGCGCAGTTTCTTCACGTGTCTCTAGGCTCCATGCGCCTCCTCCAGGTCTCCTTGCTCCATCCTGCTTCCTTCCTCAGTCTCTTCTGCCGCTTCTCCTCTTCCTGCTCAGCTCCACCCTCCCTTGGGTGGGGCAGGGAACCTCTCCCTTTCCTGGGGACCACCCTGTTACAGGTTGACCCTAATTCTGGACACTGAGATTCAAATGCTTGCTAAAAGTCTATGGCACATTCTGGCAGAGAAGCATAGGGAAGGGTTGAAAGGGCCAGGCAAACCTGGGGCCCAAGGAACAAAATGAAAGTATGAAACAAGGTAAAAGCTGCCTTTACTAGCCTCCCTGCATGTCTCTTGCAAGTATCTCTACTGTCTCTCCTCCATATTCTCAGCTCCAAGTTCCCCAGTGCGTGGTACACATCCCAAGCTGAGAAGCAAGTGAGCCCTTCTTTTTCTCTTCTCTTTCTCCTGTGTGTCTTCATGAGCCCACCTGCCTTCTGTGTTTTATAGCTACCCTGGTCACTAAGTCCCACCCCTCATTAAGTGGGGTGGGGAACTTGGTAGCTCTCCTTTTATAGATGCCTCTATTGCAATTAGATATATTTATCCATTTATTTCAATCATCTACTGCTATTGATCAAATGAGTTTCCATATTTTGAAAAAATTACTAGACTTTACATTCATCTCTTTAACCTCTTTTATGATTGTATAACCTTCTAAATGTGTATCGTGATTAATTACAAGTAGTCTCTGTAATATGCAGTTCAGGCATATTCCTGAATTTCAGTCACACCAAGACATTTTTAGATTTTTTTTTCACTATCAGCCCAAGTAGATCTTTAGTCTCAGACTTCTTTTCATGCCTTTCTCTCAACGGGGAGCCTTCTGTTGCAGACATTCTTCTGTAGTGCCTCCGCGCACTGAGAGACCAGCCAGTTCATACTGAGGAGAGGAATGCCACCTAGCATGTATTTAGCTGCTTAGGCTGGCAACCCAAGGAGAAACCTGCTCAAGAATCTGCTTTCATGAGTGTGAGGTGGTATAGATGTGGGACAAATGGGGGTTCTTTGATCCCTTTGAGAATAAGTTCAATAAAGTCACCTTAACTGGCACACAGTGAATTTATTAAGAAAAAAGGGACACTTGCATAGACAGAAATGTGCACAAGCTTTTTTTTTTTTTTTAAAGGGCAGGAGTGTTTTTAAAAGGGCAGGGATGGCCTCCTATACTGTTATTTGGTGGAATGTCTCATTTTGGGGTTAGGCTGGTTTGTTGTAACAACTTTACTCTTTCTACCCACCCATCTCTGATTTCTGGCCTTGTAAAATTTGCACAGGTTTTTTTTAAGATTAATTTATTTATGTGTACAAGAACTGGGGTGTAGGCCAGAGGGGTGGGGCAAAGAGCTGTGAGAGGATTCCTCAGAGACAGAGTGAAGAGCAGAACACGCTACTGGTCTGCTGAAATATACTGATCTACTGAAATATATTGCTGAGGGGAGCAGTGGGTGAGACAGGAGAGGTCTGCTGAGCCATTTGCGTCAGCTCCCTGGCCAGGGATCAAACTCATGCTGCAGTGGCTGGGGATAGCTTGATAGTGCTGAGACTTTAACCCCTGTGCCACCAGGGAGGCCTCTGCACAGCAGGTTTTAACAACTATGTTAATCATCCGGGGCGGGGCAGGGTGGGGGGGGGGGGGGGGGGGGCAAGCTTCTCTGGAAGCAGGTGTTTCCCTGACAGGAGTCAAGGTGTTTGGCTTTCTCAGCAGGGGTAATCTCTTCAGTCATCAGATGTTTCTAATGCCACTATTAATCCCAGAGGGACACAAAAAATTTATTAGGGATGAAACAATTTTCAAGTTTCCAGGAATGCAGATGGAGCCAGTTCGTGGTTAATGATGGAGTATAATTATAATACAATTCAGTGAGTGAAGAGTTAATCCTAAAGATGGGATACAATTCAGTGGTCAGAGTTTAATTCTGCTCATTCCTAAATTTTAGTCAATGAGAGATTTTTTTGGTTGCAAAATGGAGGGAACCCGACTATAGTATCTCATTGTGGTTTTGATTTGCAATTCTCTGATGAAAAATGATGTTGAACATTTTTACTCATGCCTGTTAGCCATCTGTATGCCTTCCTTGGAGAAGTGTCTATTTGGCTTTGTGACAACATGGATGGAGCTGGGGGGTGAAATTATGCTAAGTGAAATAAGTCAGGAGGAGAGAGGCAATGAACAGGCAAATTTTGAGTATATACATACATGTATACAAACACACACACACACACACACACCCTAAAACAATAGGATAGAAATAAACCACAACAAATCCTGGAAACTAACAGGACTGTAGAATTGAAGCTACCAGAGAGGGGAGTGGGAAAGAAATAAGAGGTGTGGTCCCATGGACAATGCTGGAGGATTATGGGTGCCTTGGTGGTGAGTGTGGTATAGTAACATTCGTCTGAAGAGGTGTGACCCTATATGTAATAATAATAATGATATTATTATGGCAAATAATATACAGTGTTGAAGTGAATGTTGCCTCAAATGTTACAGAAAATTAAATTAAAATTAAAGCATTGGCTTTCTAAAATGCCTCTTCCAGATGGATATTCTATAAAGAAAAAAGAGTGAATCTTTCTACTCTATTTCATGGGTCTAGTGGTGCTGTGTTTCTCTACACTGCAGCTAAAATGAACTCTGAACACTCATGGCCCTCTGTCCTATTCAATCACCTGCAATTGCTTAACATTGTCTTTTGAATGAAATCTGTAGTTTGATCTAATTCTTGTTGATTTGTTCTTAGCTTTGAATACACAGAACTTGAACATTCTCCCAAATGATAAAGCTGCAGAAACATGTGATACTCAGCAGTGTGGCATCTCACTTTTTTCTCTTATGCCATTTCCAACTAATTTCTCTCCTTATTGGTTACCAATTTCATTTCAATTCATATGGGCCTCCCTGGTGGTGAAGCAGTTGAGAACAGCACTGTGAAGCTGTCTGCAGCCACTGCAGTCTGAGTTCCATCCCCAGCCCACCAGGGAGCAACACACATGGCGTAGCAGACCTCTCCTGACTTACCCGTTGCTTCCCTCAGCTGTGTATTTCAGTCAGTCTGCCTGTTCTGTTCCCCACTCTGTCTCTGGTGACTCCTCTCACCCCTCCACCCCACACGTCTGGCATGCACCCTAGTTCCTGTATGCATAAGTAAATAAATCTTTAAAAAATATTTATTTTGATATTACTCAAATGTTCTCTTTAATGTAAATCAACTCAATTTGCACTTTCTTGCAGTGATTATTACTTCTTTCTCCAACAGCATATATACATGCACAATTTCTATTCCCTAAATATCTATTCATGTTTGATAAGTACTTGGTAAAATAATTCAAACATGTTAATATATGTTAATGCATGATTTTAAAATTTATGTCATATCAAACTAGTAATTTGAGAGTACTGAACTAGACATATTTTTTAATTTGAGAGCAAATTTCTTTTTCTCTCCTTGAATTTTAAGCTCTACTCACTGAAAAATGGTAGATTTGAAAAAGTCAATGCTTTTTTATGTTGGTAATGTATCTGTGGCTTAGTACAACTAGCATTTATACTACACAGTAATAAGACCAATTATTCAGTCTCTTTAAAAAACAGCTAAAAACATGGAAATCGTATTGGTTGTGATAACACCATAATTCATTGGTCAGAATACAGTAGCTATGCTGCCATTATTTATATCAATAGACTCATTAAGGAACTAAAGATTTTTCTCCTTGAGTTATTGTGCTTCTCTGAATAGTCAATGAAACCTCTGGCTATTCCTTTGATCCAAAAATCTGCCTTTGTTTCTCTGGAGAAGCACTAAACAAATTATTTTAGAGATACCAGAAACATTTAAAAAGAAACCTATATATAACTTTTCAATATAAACATTTTTCAATAAAACCCACTCATGGATTATTGTATAATATGGCTGGTACACAGAGTTTTAAAATTAAAGAGAAGGGCCTCCCTGGTGGCTCAAGAGTTTAAGTCTTAGCATACAAAGCTATCTGCAGCCACTGCAGCAGGAGTTTGATCCCCAGCCAAGGAGACAATCCACATGGCGCAGCAGACTTCTCCTGTCTTGCCTGATGCTCCCCTCAGCAGTATATCTCAGTAGATCTGCCTGTTCTGCTCCCCACTGTCTCTAGTGAAACCCCTCATCTCCCCATCCCTGCACCTCTGGCCTACACCCCAGCTCTTGTATGCATGCATGCATAAATAAAATAAATCTTAAAAAAAAAAAAAAAAGAGAGAACCAGGTTCAAATCCAAGTCCACTTCATACTCAGTGAATATGCATATTATTACATATTATTTAATCTCTTTAATTTTAGCTGGTGCAACTGCATTATAAGGAAGATAATTCTATACCATTGGGGGTATAATGAGACTTGATATATAATATATACCAAGCTAATCCTGCAGTATTTGGCACCTCATCTTGGCTCAACAAGAAAGCTATTGATATTCCTAAGATTGTTATGAAATAAACTTGCAAATTAAGATGGCTTATTAAAGGGAAGATAATTTGAAGTTGCTTAATTTTTGTACCATAGTGTTTCTTGGGAGCTGTTCTGTATACATAGAATAATTTAAAAGGAGTCATAATTAATCACTAATTGCTACTGTTCTTAGGTAGTTTAATGAAGACTATAATAGAAGGAACTTCTGCTAGTTGGTTAAATTCAGATTTTAATCTGCAAGTATTTCTTCTCAGGCTCCTTATGAGGCACAGTGGTCCAGAGTAAAGAACCACTCAGTGTGCTATCCATCACAATGACTTTTCATTGAATATTTCATTAACATGTGTCAGCTATTGTTCTCACCATTTTAAAATATATAAATTCATTTAGTATTCACATTAGCCATCTGAGGTGGCAGAACAGACTGCTTTATTTTTGTGTGGTGGTGCATTTATACCGTAACTTTGGGAGTGCCGATTACTGATAGGTATTTTGCTGATTACTCATAGATAGCCTCATCTCTACAGAGTTACCCTCCCTCTGATTGGAAATGCCTTGCTGGAGAGATTAGCTCTAATCTCATAGGAAGTAGACAAGGCTAGCTATTTGCCTAAAGATGACATCAACTCCATGTTTCTCCTATCAGCTCAAACTGAAATTAGCTCCAGCAATGGTAACTACCCTCCACGTTGGTTCCCTACAAAGCCCATATCTCTTGGTATTTATCCTTTCATGTGGTCCTCTTCCATACCACATCAAGGATAGCCCCAGAAACCAATAGAATATGACTAAAGAGATACTTTAAGTCTCTGAGGTTAGATTACAAGAAATTTTGGAGTCTTTATGTTTGACTCTTGTAATCCTTGCTTGGGGGAAGGTAAGCCACCATGTGAGAATGTCTGACTATCCTGTTAGAGTCACACTGTGAGTTGAACAAGCCATGGAGACAGAATGGTTAGGGACAGAGAAGATGCTGGTCAGCTTTAGGTGTTCAGTTCTCTTAGCCCAAGTGAAAAGATGAAATTATCTGGGACATTGGGAAGAAATAAGGTCACCAACAATATGTGTTCAGCTGCATTGTCCCCATCCATTCAGTCATTTGAGGCACATCAAATAACTCATCCTTCACTATAGAGAAGACTCTTTACCAAACCTTTCCACAGTGTGTCCAGTTCATGATCCTCCAGAATCATGGGCAAATAGAATGACCATCTTTTACAGCATAGTAGTAACAACAGCACCACAGAGACACTGGCTTCACCTCTTTCCCAGGTGTGTGCTCCTCACCTGCCTCAATTTTCCTCAGGGTGGTCCGTCAATGAGACACTTGTACAAGCATCATCATCTCAGTTCTTCTAGATTATTATACCTGACTCAGGCATTCTACTTTTGATTTTCACATTTTAAGGATGTCAAGTGGAGACGCAGAGGAATAACATAGCTTATGAAAGTCACAAGGCTAATCAGTAGGACAGCTGGCATTTGACCTAGGCCTGAGTCCTGTTCGTAACCAGAATGTGTGATACAACCATGACTGCTGCCCACTGTGGGCAGAATATCATCTTGGGGTACTAGTCTAAACCTTTAAATTAAACTTTAGAAAATAAAAAGCAACCATTTACTTACTTTCTGTTTTATTCTTTTTTTTTCCCCCTTTCATTCTGGGGTTCTGTGTCTTTGGCTGAAAGATTCCAGTGTCTTGTTTAGCATGGGTGCCTTCTGTGAGATGGCAGGGTGACAACACATGGGGCTGCCTGGCTGCCCGCCAAATGCCATGGTATTCTGTTTGCACCATGCCAATCTTTTTGTCACTTGTTAAAAATTCAGTGTTATCTCCTCTCCCAAACATTGCCACCATCTGCCTACACATGACTTTGTAGATGATTTTGTGGTAATTGCAGCTGTGTGTCTGATACCAATTATTATAATGTGGAATGGCCAAAGCAAATACAACTTAAAACATCTCCTTTTAAATTTTATCCTTCCAGCTTCCCCACTACCTAAGATCCCCCAAGCACCACGCTTATTCTTTTGAAAGTTTGCGATGGTCTTGGAATCTAATGATGCTTTCTGCTTCATAAAGGAAAACAAAAAGTATCATAAAAATCTTTCTATACATCTAGTGAACAAATTAAAATAGCTTTGGGGGCTCATTTTTTTCAGACTGCAATAGAGTTATAATGTGGACTGGTAAAAGTGCTCATTTAATTTTGTTAAATGGAGCCAAGATAACTTGATAGTTCTGCACCAGTATTTTCCCAAATGCATACTTATAAATAAATCAGTGCTTGCATTTATGGATCTTAAGCTCCTTTTCAAAGTTCTTAGGAAAATAATGCATAGTTCATATAGTATACTCCTAGCTAGTATGAAGTGTTTGTCAGGTTTGCTTCAATGAGAAATTCCTGAAATAGCAATTTTTTTTTTCTAACACCAAACTTTAGGAAGTATATTATTCACTTCAGTCTCCTTATCATGTTAAGTGTAAAACATCAGTTAATATTTGTCACTTGTTTAGAGTAATAATAAAAAATACTTTTACATATGTGCTTTTTGGGCAAAGATAATCTGTTTGAAATATCTGGCAAGTTTCTTAAGGAATTGGCATAAAGCTGAACACAACCAAAGGCTGGATAGTCACATTAATGTGAGGATAAAGGAAAGAAGACATGGCTTTCTGTGGAAACCATAATATTGGAATATAAATCTCTTGGTATCTATCCTGGGAAGTTTTGACAATTAACTGTGGCATTTGACTGAGTGAGAATCCAAATTTTCAGAGCTTTTAAAAAGAGTATAAAGGCCCAATACAGAGTAACATAAATACAAAAAGACTTAGTCAATTGCTCTCTACTTTTGTTTAACAACCAACCAACCAAACACAAAATAAATAACTTACCTATATTTCTCTGCAGGAAGACACAGGGCAGGATCTCTATGATCCAAGCAGACAGGTGAAGGAGCTAGTCCTAGGAGCCCTCGGTGGCTTTTGCAGACTTTTATTGGGTTTGCCAGGTACACAGCAGGCAGGCTCCCAACCCCCAGCAAGTCTTCACTCTCCCTGGGCTCTCCAGTGTTCTCTGGTGGCCTCGTTCTCTGTTCCTTTCACTCTTTCTGCTCTGTTCTTCGACTCTCCTTCGCTGTGATATTTCGCTGGCGTCCTCTTGACGCCGCCCTTATAAGCCCAGTATCAGCCCAGGTGTACCCCATCTACATAGGCCTACAATCTATTCCAGGTGCCTGCCATTAGGCATGCAATTGGGATGGCAGGGTTCCGTTATCAATCCTAATGGTGGGAGGGCAGAAAAGCCAGATACTTTTTTACTATACCCTACATTCTCCTTGCACTTTCTACCTGGTATTAGAACATTACCTCTAGCAGGCCTCATTGGTCCAGTGGTCATATTGCTTCTGCGCCTGGCTAGCCACTCTTTCTTTACAGCTCAAGCAACACTAGGACTCTGAGTCCTCCCACTCTTTGATAAGTGGTTTCCTAGCTATACCCATAGTACCAAGTTCTTCTGTCCTAACTCGCATTTTCTAGTATGGTAATTACTAGCTTGTTAGTCCTGTTCACAACTGTATCCCTGTAGTGCCAGGAGGCCACAGAGCAGACGGGTAAAGGAGAGTCCTGGAGCTCTTGGTACATTTTTCAGGGTTTTATTGAGCTTTTACATGTGGTGCGGCACCCAGGTACACAGCAGGCAGGACCAGGAGGCTGATAGGCCTCTCAGCCCCGGCTCTCTGGCATTCTCTTCTCTTGCCTCTGTTTCTCTTGGTGAATATTAAATACTGCAGCCATGGCCCACAGAAGTAAACAATACAACTGAATATAACAATGTAACAAGATGCAGTTGCCCACCATCAGGCATGCAATCCTAATGGCAGGAGTGCAGAAAAACCTGAAAATCATTTAACCTACAATCCCCAACAGCCTATAATTATACACAATTAACTCAGTGTTTTATCAGTGACATTGGAAATAAAGCGTCACTGACAGACAGTTTTTAGATAATCAGAGAGAGAATTTGAATCCTATTCCAACAAACAGGAGTTTGAATTTCATTTAAATAGGTGGAAACATTGAGTCATTATGCCTGGGGAGGGGTTTTAGTTCTAAATTAGCCCAACCTGAAGATACAAAGATATGCTGATGTAGAAGGTAATGCAGATTTAATTTCTTCCATTAAAAAACAAACAAAAAACCAGCATTGTGAAGACGCAAAGGCTCAGTATCCGTTGTTAACTTTCCTTTATTGGGCTTCTTGGTCATCAGTGTTGTTTGAAACACTGATTTACCTTCAGGTGTCAGATTCCCGCACATTCCACAAGGTGGCGCCTGTTCTGATTAGATCTGTGCGTGTGGCTTTGCTCTCCTGCCTGTAAGAACAAGGAAGGGTCCAAAAATTTTTACAATATGTTCACCCTACCAAAAGTGCATTCACTTTACTACATCATTACTATCCATTAACTTCTTTTTGTTTTCCTCCCTGTACACAGTTTAGCTTATTGTAACCACTCCCTTGCATATGTTTTCAACACTTCCTTTGTAACACTTGCTTGGCAAAACCTAAACATCACTGACCATCAGCTGCATTCCTTTGTCTAACTAAGCATGTCCACAGACAAAAAGAAAATCTTTCTTCTTGATCTAATTCTTTTTGTAAGCACGATTTTAGGTTGCTCAGCAATCTTGCTCTATATACCAATCGGTTTCAATCTCTTACCCTTTCAGATCTCCACACTCTCCCACATTATCTGGTTTTCCCTCTCTGCTTACTCAATTATATCAACATACAAATACAGCATAATATCTGCCATCTTTGAAAAATCTACCTCATTTCCCAGCTACTTTTCCAATAATCAACTAGCTTTCAGAGTAAAATTATGCCAAAACATTATTTATGCTCTCTATTCTACTTTTTATTTTTCATTCTCTTTTGATTACACTAAGAGGTTTTTATCAGCTCTTTACAGGATTACCAATGCCCAACATGCTGCAAAATCAAACTGGCTATCTAAAGTCTTCAGATTATTCAACAGCTCAACACCACGTGGCAATTTCTCACACTCTCCAGGAGAGTGCATTCTCCCAGTTTTCATATTTCCCTGTTGTCTGGTAAGGTAGTCTGGCCCCTCATCTTTGCTTTATCCTGTAAACATTTTAGTGTCTTTTCGATCTCTTTCCTCATGTCTCTTCTTCAAATACAACCTGGGTTGCTTCAACCAGTCCCAAGGTTTTATATATGCTAATCATTCTCAGAGTCACACTTCTAGTTCAAACCTTTTCCCTGACTCTAGTCACATTTATAGCTACCTAGTAAGATTTTTACTGTTACTTTTAAGCTCTTACATATACAGGATTCCAAACATTTAATCCACAGCACAGGATGCTCACTCTTCATGTCTCCTAAACTTTGTCTCCATGTCATTTGATTCCAAGGTTAAATATCTCTTCCTAGCTTAGTCTTAGTCACGAAGTCAAAACGTCTCTCCAAAGTTCATTCTTTCACTCCACTACGTTATTTTTCATCTCTTCCACTAGGAAATATGATTCATGAAGACATACATTGCTGTATCCTTAAAGTCTAGAGACAACAATGAAGCAGGTATTCAAAAATTTTGATAATTGAAATGGGCAACTAAACAAAACAATTACAGATAGCTATACATGGTCTGGGAAAGAAATAAGGTGCAGCACTGTGCTTAAAAACAGTAACTGTGGAGGGTGTTGAATAGCGATTTTCAGAGAAGATGTCTCTGAGATAATGACTAAGAATGAAAGAATAAGAAGGAAGTTAAAGTCAGGGGATATATATTCAACAAATAGTTACTAAGACGTGTGAAGAAACCACAGTGTGAAAGAGCTTATTGAATTATAGAAATTATTGAAAAGATCTGTGTGATTAGAACATCATGAATGAAGAAGGTAGTGACTGGTGATAAGAATGGGGAGATCAGTATGTAATATATTATGTTGATTCTTATATGGGTTTTATTATTTATTTTTTAAAGATTTATTTATTTATGCATACAAGAACTGTGGTATAGGCCAGAGGTGCGGGGGGGGGGGTGGTGGTGGTGAAGGGGTGGGCCGTGAGAGGATTCACCACAGAGTGGGGAATAGAAAAGGCAGACTGTCTGAAATACACTGCTGAAAGGAGCAGCAGGCGAGACAGGAGAGGTCTGCTGCACCATGCGGGTAGCTCCCTGGCTGGCTGGGGATGGAACTCGTGCTTCAGAGGCTGTGGAGAGCTTCATAGTGCTGTGCTTAACAACTTGCACCACCAGGGAGGCCCATATGAATTTTAGTATCTTATAGAAATAGAAAATTATTGCAAAGTTTGAAGCATGGGAGTAGCTTAATATTTGTGTTTAATAAGCAGTTGCTGCTCAGTGGATAGCGGATGGTAGGAGGGCAAAACAGCAATAAAAACAATAGAAGGAGCAGTTGGTTGGCAATTACTCTAGTCAAGGAAAGAGATGAGGATGATTGATCTTGTGTTGTGCCAATGACATGGAGAAAAATGAGACAAATTTGAAACTTATTTTGAAGGTAAAATTAATAGATCTTGTTAATAGATTGAATCTTGAATAAAATAAGGAAGAGAACAAAATTCAGTGCAACTTTCAAATAGACATGGGGGTTTTGGGGGAGCCAGACTAGTGCAGCACTGTGGGGATGACTGCAATCTCCCCCAGCTAATCTGCTAAGTATTACAACTCCCTGCAGCATGTGAACCTCACTTCCTGAGCCAGGAGCTGTTGGGAAGGAGGAAGGATTGAGGGGGCAAGGAGCATGTTGAATGGAGAGAAGCAATGGAAGACACACTGGCAGATGTTTCTCTTGGTCTTTGCCCTTTTTCTGGCTTGGACACTTTGGCAAGTGGGAGGACCCAGGTCTCTCCAGAGCCTATGACAGCCATTATCCTGATCCTCTGGTTGATTCAGCTTGTGTGCTACATTTTGAAGTGGAGTGCTCTCCTTCTCTCCAGCTCCTGGGCCATGCAGCCCCTTTTGCTTGTGTTCCTTTCCAGGAGGTCCCTTGGAACTATTCTCCAGGTGACCAAGCTTTGTGGCTTTGGCAAACTTATTTGAACCCTGCCTGATGGTGGAACTTTGTCCCACAGAGGAATGGGTGATTTCGGTTTGATAGGGGGTCCATATTTTGAAAATCCATCTCTCCCCTACTTCTCTTCTGTCTCTATTCATTTTGACCCCATCACAGATTAAAAATTATTGAGCACACTAGAGTTTGATTATTTTACTTTAATGTATGTGGGTGACACCCCTAGAATGGACAACATAGATTTTTCCTCTTAACAGATTGGAATCCCTGAACACTCCTTAATTTTGCCTGGTAGCAGGAACAGGAAGTCCTGTCATTTTGTGATATAAGAAATACAAGATAGGATAAGATTTGCAGAAGAACAGTAGAAGTCATTTGCTTATGTTAAATCTGAGATGCCTTTGTGATAAGTCAGTGGAGATTTCTGGGCTATAAAAAAGCTCATGTAATTAAACTTCTGAAGAAATTTTATTATATTCTCCACATTACAAATGAATTTACTAAGATATAGAGAATTAATTAATTTCCTCACACTCCTTTACCAGGAAATGGAAAAGTGAAAGTTACATTTTATCTGTCTCATTCTAAAACGTTGCGTATAACTTATTAAGGTTACAAGATATATGAAGAAGTCTGATCAAGAAATACAGATTTGGTACTTGTCAGTACATTGTACCAGTAGGTGTGACCAGCCAAGAGAAAGAGTGGGCTTAGACTTGAAGGAGCTCAACATGCAGAGGTTGGCTACAAAAGCAAAAGATACCACGAAGGTCTGAAAATCAGGAGACAAATTTCATGGCAAAAAAGAGTAAGATTGGAAGAAGTAAGGGTGAATTGTGTTGAATTGTTGAGAATTCAAGTACAATGAGTTCCAGAATGATCAATATATGTTTAATAAACAAGTATGTAGAAGATTAAAGATCTTTAGAATAAATTTCCTTCAAAAATAATCAACCTCTTTTATTCCATTTAATTTTTTAAGTCTCCAATCAGGCTGGTATCTAAAAAAAGGTATATAGAATAGGAAAAAATGGAGCAAAAATAAAAATTTTTAAGTCATATGAATTTTGACAAATCACTTGACTCTGAGGGTATAAGTTCTTGTCAAAAAATAAGAAAAGTTAAGTCCATTCTATTTCATTCGTAAAATTCTTGGAAACCCAAAATGGTGCTAAAATGTTTTGAAAACACTTAAAACATTAGGGAACATTGGTTCACTGTGTATTAAAAATGTCAAATCAGATGATATTTTCCAGAGGTCTTCATATATTTTGTAATTATCATTATTATTATCAGTATATATGAATGGTCATTTCAGTCACCTCTCCACATCATTTTTCCTATGGATGTAAGTAATCTGTTTCTATATTTTGTTTTTTTTTTAAGATTTATTTATTTATGCATACAAGAGCTGGGGTGCAGGCCAAAGATGCAGGGGATGAGAGGATTCACCAGAGAGAGTTGGGAGCAGAACAGGCAGATGTATTGAAACACACTGCTGAGGAGAGCAGTGGCCAAGACAGGAGAGGTCTGCTGTGCCATGTGGGTCACCGCCCTGGCAGGGGATCAAACTCGTGCTGCAGTGGCAGCAGATAGCTTCATTGTGCTGCGTCTTAAACCCGTTGGGCCACCAGGGAGACCCTGTTTCTATATTTTAGATACATATTTATTCTTCTTGTAATTCACATAGAAGTACGTACATACAATACTGTAAGTTTGTGAGTGATCATCTTAAAGTTGGAGGTTTTCTTGGCCCTACTGTACAGTTCCAATATTTTTAAAATGGAAAACCAGAAGGAATATCAGGGATGGTTTTGAGTTTTCTTGTAAGAAGCTGTGTGTATAAACATCCTTTTAGCACCCATATATTCCACTACTACATTACATAGAGTCCACAGATATTAAGACTTGAGGGATAAATAAAAATAAAAATAAAAATAATAATAATAATAATAATAATAAAGAGGACCTCACTGGTGGCACAGGGGTTAAAGACACAGCACTATCATGCTATCTGGCAGCCACTGCAGCATGAGTTCAAATCCTGGCCAGGGAGCTGACCCACATGTCACAGCAGACCTCTCCTGTCTTATCCACTGCTCCCCTTAGCAGTGTATTTCAGTAGATCTGCCTGTTCTGCTCCCCACTCTGTCTCTGGTGAATCCTCTCACCCTCCCACTCCTCTGGCCTGCACCCCAGTTTTTGTATGCATAAATAAAAATAAATCTTTAAAAAAAGAATAATGATAAATATTAATGTTAATGTGTAACATAAGGACAGCCTAGTTTCCCTAACTAGTATGCTTTAAAGGGGTCCAGCCATCCATTTGCATAAAAACAAAGTACAGTTAGTGTGAAAGTACCTTACTAGAATAGCGAGTGTATAGAAAATCTCAAAAAATAAATTGTACTGGTTGGAGTTAGATAAGCAAAGATTTTATGCAAGGCTATTGTGGTAAGGGAGATTATACTCAACTTCACTGAACAAAAGGTGGAAAAGTGTCCAAGCACTATGATGAGTAGGAAAGTGCTAGCCGAGATTAGTGGAGAGGTAAGGTCGATGGGATCTGGCCATCTGTTTGCTAACTGTTGTTTGTCAAAGTTCGTCTCCTACCTTCCCATAGAGACTGGGAGACAAAGACCCTTTCTTTTTTCATGATTATATTTTAGGGAAAAGGGAAGATGATTTACATCTCAAGGTGCATAAAAAGAATTTTACAACTGCAAGATTTCTAAAGTAAGTGCTCTAAGAAATGTGAAGTTAGGGGTCTATTGTCAGCAAGAAACTTGTTTGATTAAGCAGAGGAGAATGTCAGGCTGTCAAGGTCAGGAGTTACAGGACTAATGGCCTATACAGATGTTGCTGAAGTGGTCCTTTATGGTGTATGTACTTATTGCCTATGAGTCATTCAAAGCAACACGTGGAGACTTCTGGGAAATCGGGCTTAAGATTTATGAGTTTCTCGAAGTTCCATGCCAGGCTCTAGCACTCACCGGCTAAGGTCTCATCCATTGTTTTGAAGGAACTTAGTTTTACAGCATGGAATCAACTAATGCTGTGCTGAGGCAAAAAAAAAAAAAAAGTGTTTTTGCCTCTTCTTCAGTCAGCAGGAAATCCCTGGAGAGGGTGTTGTAAGTAATAAGACTAGAGGTGATGTTGAAGGGAAAAGCAATTGCTTGTGACTGCTAATGTTTAATCTGTCTCCAGCAGAAATGAAAGTGGTCTTTTATCTTTGAGTAGAATAAGGTGATTTAGAAGGGGAACAAGATGACACCGAAGTAGTTGATGCTTATGCCTTAGTAGTAAATTCAATTCAGTGCATGACTTATGCGAATTTCAAGACTGAGATAAACTTCACTAATGTAATGGTTTCTGGGGAATAGTTCAGAATTTCTTTTAAGTCTCTTAAAATGTTGTTGCCTTACCATTCTGGGTTACATTGTAGTTGCAATGTTTGATCTGTCACATTTAATGACTTGTCATCATATCTATCATCTTCATATAAATTTGCTCCAGGGTGAAACCTGACTCAAATTTGAAGGGAAGTCAAGAGAATATTTCTCCCAAATCTGAGAACTTCATAATTCCCTATAAGAAAAAACAATAATATATTCATTAGTTATATAAATACTAATATAAAGAGGCATTTAATACTATGAATTTCCCTATAAGCATTGCTTTAGTGTAATCCTAGAAATGTTGATATGGGTTTTGTCATTTTTATTCAGTTAAAAATAATTTTAATTTGCATTTTGACCCTTTCTTTGATCCATGAAGTACTTAGAAGTGACTGAGATCATTTCCAGAGGTCATTATTTTCTGCTTTCTAATTTAACTCCAGGTATTCAAAGAACACACGCTGTATGTGTTGGAATTTTAAAAAATAGTTGAAACTTATAATGTGGCTTAAGACTATATTCTGTGTGTAACTGAAAATAGAGTGTATTCTGCTGTGTTGGAAGGAATACTCCATTACCATCAACTAATGATTAGGTCAGTCTTCTCAAAGTTCTATATAATATCCTTACTGATAGTCGGTCCACTTGTGTTAATTACTGAGAAGGAACAAGAGGTGGCTAACTGTAATTGTGGATTTGTCTATTTTGCTTTATAATTCTCTAAAATATTTGCTTTATGTATTTTGAAGTTTCACATATACATAAACATTTTGACTGCATAAAATGAACTTTTTATCCTTGACAGTAATCTGTTCTGAAGTCCAGTTGTCTAACAGCAGTAGAAACACTCTAGATTTCCTTTGACTGGTGTTATGCTGTTATAGTGTGTGTATATATATATATATATATATATATATATTTAAAGATTTTTTTTTTATTTATTTATGCATACAAGAGCTGGGGTATAGGACAGAGGTGTGGGGGCAGGGTGAGAGGATTCACCAGACAGAGTGGGGAGCAGAACAGGTGGATTGCCTGAAAGACACTGCCTGAAACAAGAGAGGTCTGCTGTGACTTATTGGCTGATATGCTGGGCCAGTGGCTGCTGATAGCTTCATGGCGCTGAGGCTTAACCCCTTGAATCACAAGGGTGGCCCCCTATATCGTATATTTTAAACCTATTTGTGTTTTAAATTTGAAGCTCACTTCTGCTGAATAATAAATCTATGCATATGGTTTTGCTTTTTAATTTTATATATTTTTTACATCATTTTTCATTTTTGCACAATATATGCATTTTCATTTTGGTTATAGTCCCCATACAATTCCCACCCCCCTTGTTTTGATCCTACTCCCACCCCACCACCCCCTAGTGTGTCTCTAGTTCAGAGTTGCTTATTGATTTTGATTTTTACTTTATTATAGTTAGTCTTTTTCCTGGTACCTTATTTAGGTTTTCTAAATTCCTGCTATGAAAATCCCTGTGACAATCTCTACTTTTCGTGTTTAGTCATTTTCTTTTAATTATTTCTTTTGATTTTTAAATTTTGATTATTTGAAGTCTGCCTTTTATTTGTTTTCTATTTGTCCTTTTAATTTTGTGTACCTTTTCCTCTTTTCTGTCTTATTTTGGATTATTTAATTAACTTTCATGATTGCAAATTTATTTCCTATGTGGCTTTTTAGCTTTAGCTCTTTGATTTATTATTTTAGTGGTTACTTTCTGATTTATATATATATATATTTATTCATTTATCATAATCTAACTTTGAGTGTTATTGTAGCAACCTTGAATAGTAATGTAAACATCTTATGGAAATGTCTGGCACCTCTCCTCCTTCACCTACACTTCTGTGGTCTTACATATTTACCCAGATAGTTAATAATTTTTGTGTGTCAATGCATATTTCCATGTGCCATACTTTTCTTTTCCTTTAATAAATTTAATATTTCTTCTAGTGTGGTGATGAGTTCCTTGAGTTTGTATATGTTTGAAAAACTTTTCTTTCCATTTTCTTTTTGGAAAGCTATTTCCTCTGGGTATAGAATTATACATTAAGTTTCTTCTTTCAGCTTGTTAAAGATATTGCTCTACTGTGCTTTCATTCTTGCATTTTTTTCCCATGGAGAAATATGCTTTCCTCTTATTTTTCTTGTGTTTTACACTGAGTGAATTTAAGATTTTTGCTTTATCACAAATTTTGTAGTTTCTCCTTTTTTCTTATGCCTGCAAGTCAGTGCCAACATGAGGTTGATAGTTTTAAACTAATTTGAAAGATGTTAGTCTTGTTTGATTCGATTAATTTGCTCTGCCTTCTCTTTAATGGATTTCTATTTTGTATATATTAAAATGTTTCATGTTTCCCCATAGCTTACTTATTCTCTGCTTTTTATTTTTTTAAATTCCATGTACTTTATCCCATGTATGTATCTATTTATCTATTACTTCATCTGCAAGTTCACTGTTCTTTTCTACTGTTTTGATCTGCTACCTTTGATCTGTGTAATTGTGCTTTCAGGTATTATAGTTTTCCTTTCTAGAATTTCTTTTAAGATGAATTTTTAAATTATTTTTTTGTGTTTACTTTTGAACATATGCAGAAGAATTATAATAGCTGTCATAATGTTCTTTCCTATTTATCACAACATAGCATCTTTATTAATACTATCGTTTTAGATTAACTGAATTTTAACCACACACTATGCATCAGATTTCTCTGCTTTTCAGTAATAATAATGTTTTATTAGATTCAAGACATTGTGGATTTTTTTAACATTTTGGATAAATAATTTTGTATTTTCTATTGCTCAGAATAGTCCTAGGATGAAGCAAAGTAACCTGGAGGCAGTTTGAACCATATTGTTCTACCTATTATGATATATTAAGTGGCAACAGAGCATTGCCCAGTTAGGACTATGTATCACCCACTACCAATGGAAGGTTATTTTGTGTACTCTGTTCAATGGATCATGAGTTTAGGTTGTCCATTCTGGCAGGTGATAACCAGAATGTGAGCAATAAACACTGTTAAAAACCAGTACTTTGTTCTTACCCCAGTCTCAGGCATGCTCTTCATTTACATACAATGCTCAGTACTTGGAGAATTTCTCAAAATGAATTGTCCATAGATCACTGAAATTTTCTCATTATGCAAGTCTCTCCTCTAGCATTCTGTTCTTTACAGTCTAGTTGCCCTGATATACCCCGTCTCCTCTCTTTTACTCTTTCTTAGGGATCTACAGGACTCTGCCTAGGTTCCCTGTGCTTGTGCCTTTGCTAACAGTGCTGTCAAGGAAGTAGGCAGGCACAATCAAAAGGTTCACATTGCTTGTTTTCTGGTCTCAGTAATCACTGGGTTTTGCTGTTTGATGTACAGTGTTTTATAAACTAATGCTTTATGTATTTTGTCCAATTTTGGTTGTTTTAGAACAGAGGAGAAATCCTGAGCAGAAACTATAAACTTTACTTTTTTAAAAAGCAATTTTAATCATATTATATTATAAAATACCTTACCTAAGTTCATCCGTCTGGCACATATCAGTCCAAAAGATTTCTTTCGTCCTTATTTGTGATTAAAATTTACAATGTCAGTTTCAAAGTGATTTGCCCTGAGTGTTACTGTACTGTGAGATGGCTTCTAAATTGTTTTTGTAAAACATTTTTTGAAATGTCAAACTGAAAGAAGAAGAAAAAAAAAATCAACTGATTGAGAACAGGATGCCCATAAGTAAAATGAGTTTGATTTGGAGGTCCTTCTCATTTATTCGGTAGGTTTCTTTTCTCCACTGCTAAGCTAAAATAATTAGCCTCCATTGAAAATGTTCTCTTGCTGAAGGACAAATTTATCTTATATCACAATGTTTGCTAAAGAATAAACTGATAAAATTGCTAGCTGATTCATCAAATCCTATGTTCCTGGGTAAAAAGCAAATATTATCTTAACAACTAGTCATTAGAATTAGTCATCTGAAGAAAGTTTCCTTGTTTGTTGGAAACATACATTTATAGGAAACCTGTAGGTGGAGAATAAAAAATAATGAGGGCATAAATTTGCAGGAAACAAGTAATCAAAACAAATTAGTTCTAATAATAATGGAAGAATAATTTTAGAGTGTTTGTAAAGACAGATGAAAATGAGTAGAAGAGACAACATAAAAGAAAGAAGTTGAAGTAACTTGATAAGAATCTGAAATCTGACAGGGTAGAGGCAACCTAAGACTTTTAAAAACAGGATGAATAATATTTGTTATGTTGTTCACATTTCTGCTATGTGCTTTGTCTCTCCAGATCTTAAAAAAAATCTGATTGTGGGGCCTCCCTGATGGTGCAAGGGCAGGTCTCAGCACTATGAATATATCCACACCTGTTGCAGCCCAAGTTCCGTCTCCACCAGAGAGGTACCTGTATGGCACAGCAGACCTCTCCTATTTTACCCACTGCTCCCCTCAGCAGTGGATTTCAATAGCTCTGCCTGTTCTGCTCCCCACTCTGTCTCTGGTGAATCCTCTCACCGTCCCCACTCCCTGCACTTCTGGCCTATACTCCAGCTCCTTTATGCATAAATAAATAATTTTTTAAAAAAAATCTGATTGTGCCTAAAGAGCTTCAGAAAATGTTATGAAGCAGGTTGTTATCTAGATAATTCCTCATTGAGATTGCACCTCAAGAGCACCCATCTATCTGAGACATTTAATTTTCCAGATCTTAGCTGTGGACACTATGTGGAGTGATAGAAATCACAGTGGACTTGTTATCAGATGACCTAGGTTCAAGACCTTGCCTTGTCATTTACAAGTCTGGTGAACCAAAGCAGCCTTTGCTTCCCTTCCCTGATTTTAAAATAGAGATAAAATATCTCATGAAGAGATTCCCAGGATAAAATGAGTGAATACAAAATCTCATTGTAGGATTGAAAGGGTTATATAATCAAATGCGTGCATATTACTGTTATTTTCTTTTAACTTTGAAGGGTGCTTACTTAACATTGAAGACCTTTTACTCACCGTGCTTTAGTAGCTCTTTGATTATTTTGAAATCCAATGTTGTAGGCTCATTTTCAGGCTTTTTCACATTACCAATTAGTTTCAATTGCTTCTTTCTTATTAATCCAGATCAAATTTATATTCAAATTTGGATCTAACTATTGGTACACAGTGGTGATGATGCCTGTGTATGGAGAAATGTGTACTTATTCTCTCTGTGATAAAAATTATGTTGCTAGATATACATATATATATATATTTCAGTGGAATTTGAAAGCCATTTTCTTACTAATTTGGGGGCTGCTGTACGCAAAGTCATCCCTAGAAAATGTGACAGGCATGATTTTTAAAGACCATTAAATGCCTCTGCAAATTCATTGCACTATCCCAGATACAGGCAAATTATTGAAATAGATATTGTGACAGAAATAGAGACAAAGAATACAGAAGGCACAAAGTAAAAGCAACATTAATATTATATGCAGTTGATAAAAACAGGTCAAGTTACAATCAAGTTGTTTAATATAAACAAAAACAACCAGAATGTTCTTTTAAAAAACTAAATACATAACTGACAATTACTTAAATTCTAATGCATAGAAAATCAAGTTCCTACTTCTAATTTTTTTTAATTTAACATTAATCTGTGTGTGTCTATGTGTGTATGTTTTATGTGATTTCAAAGTGAATTATTACTGTGCTTAGGAAAGATATTTTATAGTTAGAGGTCATACTTGGATTGAATAAGCATTCAAGAATACCTCTACCAACTGATAAGATCAAATTGGAATTTTAGACACATTATTTTTTTTCCCTTTGCTCTTTTCAATATAGTTTATGAGTAAAAATTAAAGTCTATCAATTTTCAAGTCAAATTAGGTAAGAAACATGAAATTACTTTATAAAATTAAAAGTTTCTTATTTAGTGAAATATATCTGGTGGGATATACAAATATATATTTTCATAGATGATATAAAATTTAGGCATATATAAATGAATTTAGAAACTATTTTGAGAGTATTATCTAATAATTTCTCCTTTCATTCTTTTTTCTTTTGTCTGTTTCTTTGTCCTCTTCTTCTAAATAATATAGCATTGTTAAAGTTGCAAAAATTTCCTATTTGTGAGTTCTAGAATTTGAATTTTAATATAACAATCATAGATAAGTATAGGAAATGGTTCCTTATCCCTAATTTCTAGATGAGTTTTTTTTCTGCTGAAGAATTCAAGTTTGAATATAGCAGTAACAGAGCACAGTTTTTAGGAGTAGTGATGACATGACAACCTATTTTTTGTTCCAATGCTATGTTGTTTAATGAATATATGTAAAGAGATTTGGATTGGCCTATCTACACTTTTAATAAGGATGCCTGGGGAACCAAATGAAGGTAATAAATTTTTTATTATTATTTTAGTGTCTGTTTTTTTTTTTTTTTAACAAACAGACCTAATTAGAAGAAATTCAGAGATGAAGCTTAAGGGAAACTTATGAACATAACAAAGCAGGACTAAATGATACACATTAGTTGATAAAAGTGCTCAGGAGTTAAAAATAATTAAAGGTGACAAATCTTTAGGATGTGACTTTTAGCTCAGGGTTGAATCTAAGAATATTTTCTAAGCTATTTTAATAATGACTGAACCAAGTTTTCAAAAATATCCCAAGCTCTTTGTAAACAAGCAACCTTAATTTTAATGTAGTTTCTACTTAATTGACAATTAACAAAAATATTGATATAATAAAACCAAAAAGCCTGTATAAGTTTTTAGTTATAATTTCCTATCATTTATCTCAAATGTAATATATTTTATTTATTTATTTTTAAAAGATTTATTTATACAAGAACTGGGGTACAGGTCAGATGTGTGGGAGCATGAGAGGATTCACTAGAGACAGAGCGGGGAACAGAACAGGCAGACTGATGAAATACACTGCTGAGGGGAGCAGCAGGCGAGGCAAGAGAGGTCTGTTGCGCCATGTGGGACCCTTGCCGGCTGGCAGGGATCGAACTGGTGCTGCAGAAGCTGCAGACAGCTTCACAGCACTGCACTCAACCGCCTGCACCACCAGAGGAGGCCCAACTCCAGCACTTCTTTAGTTATTTGTGCAATATCACTAACCAGAGTGGTTTTCACTGTGTATTCCTAAAGAACAGCAAATCCTCCTCTTTCTCAGATTCAAGGTCACAAGGGACTCTCTTCTCCGGTTGGCTTTCATCACCTTCATGCCACCTGCCTTAGTATATTGTTGGTATATTTGTCTATTTTCTATCTCCTCCTAGAATATACTCCACACATCAGAAGGGTAGGACCTTGTCAAATCTAGATACTGCTCTACATACCATCTGTACCCAAAATAGTACCTGGTACCTACAAGGCATTCAGTAATTATTGGGTTAATCCATGGATTTCTGAAAGAAGAGGATTAGGATAAAAGAGGAACTGAAAATGAGAAGTAGAGGGTCTCCCTGGTGGCACAGGGGTTAAAGTCTCAGTTCTATCAGTTATAGCCAGCCACTGTGACAACGAGTTAGGTCCCCAGTGGAAGTTAACCCACATGGCACAGCAGACCTCTCCTGCCTTGCCTGCTGCTCCCCATCAGCAGTGTATTTCAGTGGATCCTCCTGTTGTGCCCCCCACCTCTGTCTCTGGTGAATCCTCTCGCCCTCCACACCTCTGACCTACACCCCAGTTTTATGTGCATAAATAAGATAAAAATAAGTCTTTTTTAAAAAGAAAACGAGAAGTAGAAAATACTACAGATAAATAATTATCAACAAATATTTTCTAGGATCTCTTTGGTGTTAGTGAAAGTAGGAGGAGATGCCAGAATTTACTCTCTTTTTTCTCTATAATATTGGAATTGTGGACTAAATTTGAAAATTCAATACATTGTTGAACTTTGTATTTCTACCTGCATCCTTTTTGGTGTCTTTGTTAATTTATTGCCTATGATGTGATCAGATTTACCAATGTTATATTTATAATGTAAGTTTATAACATACTTGTATTCCTTTTTTTTTTTTTTTGTATTTGCATTAGATCTTGTCTAAGGAGAAACAAAACAAGAGATACTTTTAAGCACATAAAAAACTTACTTTGTAACTTTTCCTGAGGTTCTATCATTTGCCACTAATCCTTGTGTTCACTGACACTATTTTGGGCTTTTCTGCCAGGTCTTCTCCACATATCCATCTATTTGTCTAGACAATTTACACCTTATGGTGAAAATTAATCAACACATCTTTCTTTCAGATGTGATTTCATTTTAAAACATATTTGGTGTATTCATCTCAAGCAACTTGTTTTAATACTTTTTCTAAATTCTATATATTTGTATACTTTCTATGTATCTATATCATAGACCCTAGAAGAGTGGTATACACAATTATTCAAAATACAGTATCTTCAATTTTGGAAGCTGCAAGTCTCCTGAAAGCAAGAATTTTCATCATTCACTTTTATATCACACACTTTGTGGAATCAAAATAGAATAAACATTTTATAAATTTTTGTTGAATATATGCATATATCAATGAAAGAACAAAATCAGTTGTGGAATAAACAATAAAAAGTCAATTTAAAAATTAAAAGTTTTGGCCATAGCTTTTGTTTAGTTTTTTTAACCTTTTTTTTTTTCCTTTATAGAAGTTTGTACCCAATTTATTTAGACCAAGTTGAACTTTCTGCTCTTGTAATGCACCTGGGAGGAAATTTCTAGTTGCATAAAATATATCCAAATGTCATATATATTATTTATTTCTAGCATATTTATGTGATGCAGTGAGAATGAATCACTTATTCAAGTTTACAGTTTATTATGCATAGAAAAAAATAGAATGGAGAAAATGTTTTTTGTGTCCTTGAATATTTTAAACCAAATGACCTCTTTCTTACTTGTTAAGGATTGGGGAAAAACTCTTTTAAGCAAGAATCCTAGTATATGCACTGGTGATATGAATTTTCTTTGAATTGCATCCAGAGAGCTCTTACATTCCATATGTTATTAAAATTGTCACTAAAATTTCATAGATTCTGTTAGTCATCTTTTCAAGGAAATCTTATAAAAACATTTTTCTGAAGTGTTTTGATTATTTAATTAAATCATTTAGCAACAAGCCAAAAAATCCCAATGTTTTCATTAAATATAGGATAAAAGTTACTCTTGAGAGAAATAATTTTCACGGGAGAAAAAGAAACAAAATCCCTTTAATAGAAGAATAGATGTTTTGCTTGAGTAAGCATTTGTTTAAAATGTGTGTAATTAATTGAGTATATTTTCAAATTCTGAAGAGCTTGTTAGAGTAAAATTAAAAAAAAAATGACATTAATAGCTACATCTATAACTATTTTAGACCATTTGATTTGGTAGTGAATGTACAGACTTCTAATCCCTAGCCATAATAACATTTTGAAAAGGAAAAGGAAGAAAGTGAGACAAAATGATAAAATCTGAATGTTGGTTTGCATTTCCTCAGAGGCAAATTAAAGCTTACGGACAGTAAGGATACATGAATAAACATCCTTATCTGTCTGACTACTGCTGTCTGGGCACATGGAAGACCATCTCTCCCGTCTTCTTGCTTGCTGTTAGGTGGCTGTATGATGACTGTTGTCGGTAGACACAAGTCAAAAGGATGTGCCCTGTTAGAACTGAAGCTGTGTGAAGTTCTTCCACAATTCTATAACTTTCTCATTTTCTTTAACAGTGTTCTGAAAATCATACTTTGTGACAAAGAAATCACAACATGAAAGCATTCCCCAAGACATCATTTAGGAAAAAATGACCCTGAAAAGTTTCTGAACCTCAGTAGACTTTGCAACAAGACATATGTTTTGTCTTTTTGAGTCACTTATATTTCAGGGTAATTTATTATTTCATCATAACCTAGTGTGTGTACACACACACACAAACATATATGTGTATATATATACACATATATATACATATATATGTGTGTATATATATATATATATATATATATATATATATATGGCAATTAGGTTTACTTTGCCCTGAAGTTCAGAGTGTTTTGACTTGGATATTTGGGAATAGGTCCTATAATGCACAGTCAATGAGAATTCCACCATAACCTTACTGATTCATGTAATGTTTACTGAGTTTCTATCCTGCAGTGACATTTTGCTAGATGCTTGAAAAACAGAATTCCACAAAAATCACAATCTAATAATGCAGAATGATTATTGAACAGGTAGTTATAATTCTGAGATATTGGTAATAACGCCAATATTCCATTAAGAGTTATAAACTAAGAGCTAAGGTATATTTGAGAGATGCATTATCTAAATAATTTCAGAAAATAATCACAGAAGAAATATTGTACATATACAATGTGTATCTCAAAGGCTAAGAAGGAAGTTGCACTATACCAAGGAGAAAGGCTCTCTGAAATGGCAGAAGTATCATTTTCAGTAACACAGGGCACACCCTTCACACACAGTTAATGCTCAAGTAGTGAATAGAGATGAGTGAATGATGGTATCACTGGTATGGTTTACATATATTCTGTCAATCACTGACAGATTTTTCATTGCACAAGTACACAATCATATTTATTTTTTACAAATATGTTTTAGAAACCATGTGGAGGAGGGACAAAAGAGGGAGAATTTGAAAAGAGAAAGAATTGTTTCATTATTGAGAGAACACAGATGAGATTTTTATAATAGTGGAAATGTCCAAGGAGGGAATGATGTAAATTTTAGGATTATTGGTAGGGAGGAGGGCTTGCAATATTATGGGACATCAGTGTTATAGGAGAAGGAAGAGAGAGATTATAGTGAAGTTTCTAGTACATGTGACTAGAAAGAAAACGATGACATTGATATCAAGGAGATACGATAGGCAGAATAGTGGTTCTATAAGACATCTGTGTCCTAGTCTCTGGAATGTTTAACTATTACCTTATACAGAAAGTCAATTGCAGATATGATTGAATAAAAAGTCAAGAGATGGAGAAATTACCCTGAACTACTAAAGAGAAAGTTAAGTGCAATTATATTGTCCCTATAATCTGGAGGTAGAAAAAGATTTCTGAAAGAAGAGGAGACGAGACTGTGACCAGGAGGCAAAGACTGGAGTAATGTAGCCATGGACTTTTCTGGGATCTGGAAGAGACAAGAAACAGATTCTGTGGTATCTTCAGGGAGTGATATTCCAGCAATAGGTTCATTTTGGTTCAATGAAACTGATACTGGACTTCTCATCTCCAGAAACATAATAAATTTCTGTTGTTTTAAAACACCGTGATAATTTGTTACAGCAGCAATAGGAAACTTATTTGAGAAGTTTATAAGATTTATCTAGAGGGCCTACCGGGTGTCGCAGCTGGGTTGCGCCCAATGCTTGTATAAACAAATAAATAAATCTTTTTAAAAAATTTATCTAGAATTTCTGGTTATAAGTATTTTTGTATATATATATATTTATAGAGTACGTGTAGTTTTGAGTGTGTGTGTGCATGTAGTTATGGGTACACAGATATGAGTACATGTGACTTAATGAAAGTATAGAGGAAGGGAAAGATTAAAACAAATAAAATAAAACAAGCAACTTGAAAATCATGTGACCCTCACTTTTATCCCCTAAAACTTCAGTGAAGATTCCAGATATGAAAATATCAGAGGAAGTTAAGAGAGACAAGTGGTAGACAGGTCAGGAAGACTGGCACAGACTTTATGATTCTTGTCTGGAGTTATATACATCAAAGTCTGTGACTTCTCACAGCTAAAATTCCTGTGCTTCATTCTTATTTCTTCCACCATTCTCTTATTAATTACTTTCCAAAAATGTGATTAAAGAAGAAATTTATAAAAATTACTTGAGACATTCTGATAAAAGGGAATAAAAATTATATTTATGACAACCATGAGATGGTGTCCCTAGATCTTCCCTATATGAACAAAAATGTGGAGAGACTATAAACTAGGACAATCACATAGGTCTTGTGAAATGAGCAGAAAAAGGTATAGATGCCAGTGATACTTTATGTGAATCCACTTTGTATGAATTTTCGTAATGATAATAATCACAGTAAACATCAATTGAATCAGGCAACACTTCAAGGGCTGTTCATGTTTCATCTATTCATTACTCACAATAATTCTCTGTCATTGGTTTTAATAGGGTGAGCCTAACAGTTATAGATAGGGAGTGGAGACACGAAGATCAATTCACAGCCAGTAAATAATAGGGTCAAGGGGCTGAAATTCTTAACCATTTGCTACGGACTTTAGTCAAAGTCATATGGCACTCCAATTCATTTCTAAGGCTTCGCATTAAACTTTCTAATTTGGGGGGAACTGCTTTAAATATGGGGGAATGTTCTATAGATGATCTTTGCTTAAATCTGTTAAACTTGGCAGCAGCAGAAGCAATATCAATATAAGCTCAACTAGTTTTGGAAGGCATCCTAAAACCTTAGGTATTACTCATGACTCCTGTGTTCAGACTTTTCTGGAATTCAATTACTGAAACAGACAAAATGCACTTCTTCCTCTTCCAGTTCCTCCTTCTCTTTGTTTCTCCTGACAACAGAGTATAAAAAATTGCTAAGCTACCTGAGAAAACATTCATGCTGATACACATAACCAAAACAAGTTTCTTATTAAGATATAAACACAGTATAGTTGATAGTATAGATTGTTTGGGAAACACAGTGGTGAAGTAGAAGATAATTTTTAAAATCCTATGTTGAAAATCATCCTAAACTATCTAAGACACTTTTCTTTTTTGAAAAAAAAGTTCTTATGTGTTTCATGGTCATCACTTAAAATTAACATTCACTATTAACTCTGATGCTGATAAGCAAAACCAAGAGATCCACATTAAATGCATAATATCCCCACAGTATAAATAGAATTTGTCTATGAAATTTTTGACATTGCCTTAAATGGCCTTTTTCTTTTTAATTTATACATTATTTCTTTAAATGGAAACAATATTAAACATCAAGTACTTTATAAATTGAGTTTCCTAATAATTGGGTGTTCAATTAATTTTAAATTAGTCTCCTATTACAATTTTCTAAACATAACTATCAATGTGGAAGAAAAACTCATAAAGACAAATTATGTCTCTTAGATAAGATATTGACATCAACTCTTTTCTTTAAAACTATTTCCAGGGTCAGGTATAGATTATAATATAGATTATAGATTATGCATACAGGTAAGAATCCAGAGATAATCAAATATCAAAACAAAGCCTATCTGACCAATTGACTAATGGGAACAAATCCTCAGTTGGTAGGTCACAGCTCTTCCTGAATACTTCACCCAATTGATATAAGGCATGGAAGCAAATACTGCTTCTTGATACATAGGAATGGGTGTAGTCTGAACATGCATATGTCTTTTCAGATTGATTATCCATCAGTCATTGTGATTCCTGCCCTTCCTCTCACACCCTAATTTCTTAGCTCCTGACTCTAGGGGGTTGCAATGTGCAAATTCTCACTTAGCTCCACTGCAGTATTTTTTTTGTAGAATATATTGAGCGATAATTCCTTTTATTCTAATATATCCATCATGATGCTCCCATCAGTCTTCGGTCTTCCAGAAATATGTTCTAATCTTTTGACTGTTGACGTTTCTCTGCTGCCATTCTCAGAACCTCTGCTGATTTATTCACTTTTATATTTCTTCACTGAACACTCCATGGAATTCTGAGAGCGAGGAGAATTTAATGAAATTTCTGACTCTAATAACTGGAACCAGAATTCCTTTGAGGATTTTTAAATGTTATTTCATAAAGAAAATCAATTCAATTACTTAAAGTTGATACCAAAAAATATTCCCATATAATTGCATACATGTATAGAAATATATAAAAAGAGCTAAGATCTCATTTCCATAGTGTTTACACAATACTCCAAAGATAAACTAAATGAGCAAGGAAAAATTCGATGAAATCATTTTTATAGATTTGAACACCAAAAAGATTTAAATAATATCTTATTTTCAAAACAAATTACAAAACAATTGACAGACTGAGAAAAAGTAATTTCAATACATACGTTGAAAAATAACAAATAGTTTTACCATAAAATCACCCTTAAAAAAAACCTCATAATTTATTAAATTGAGAAAAATGTTAGGGATCACACCTGGGGAAAAAGACTATAAGATATAGATATAAGTTACCAAATGGAAAGACTGAAATATTTTTGAAAACTTTAAATTATGGGAATTTTAAGTTTTTAACAGATGTCATATGCCTCTTTGCGATGCAAAACCAAAGACACATTTTGAACTGATTTAAGCAAAAGGGAATTTACTAAAGGAATATGCATATAGTTTGCTGATTCAAAGAGGGAAAGGTGCCTGTGTTCTTCTGAGGATTATAAGTGATCCAGTGCTTCTAAGACATGTACTCTCTCTGAATGACTTTCACATGTACTATTCTACTTGGATAATGTCTCATTTGATGTAGAAAGAAAAATGGTAACATTTCCAGAGTTACAGTGATTTTATTTAGTGACCCTAGAGGAAAACTTCTTTGGGAGAAGGTCCTAGTCTACCTTGACACACATGCATACCGCTGACAAGTATGGCTAGCTTGGGGCACTGGAATTACATTAGAGGGATTCCCAAGCTAAGCCCTGCGGTCAAATGCTGGTCACTGGGGAGGTTACCAAAAAATATAAAAGAGACATTTTGCTGGGCAGATGAAACAAGGGCTACATAATTATTAAGAGTTTTCTTAAAAGGAAGGTACTGCAAAATTATGGAGCAAGATATTCATAAAGATATTCTTGATAGCAACGTCCACCTTGAGGAAATTGACCTTGCAGGAAAAGCAGAAAATAGGAAATAAAATACTGCATTTTTGTGACTGGGTCATTGTCAGCTATCATAAAGGTTTGATGGTCAAAGATAAGTTGGGTCATGTGGCTGAAGACCAGTAAGGAACTGAGTTTTCTTACAATTTCAACATGTGGTCAAAATTTCAAAAAAATTCCACAGGGGGCCTCCCCGGTGGCGCAGCGGTTGAGCGCTGTGTTGCTAAGCTGCCTGTAGCCTCTGCAGCACCGGTTAGATCTCCGCTGGCCTCGGAGCAACCCACATGGCAGGGCAGACCTCTCCTGTCTCCTCCGCTGCTCCCCTCAGCAGTGTATTTCATCAGTCTGCCTGTTCTGTTCCCCCCTCTGTCTCTGGTGAATCCTCTCACCCTCCTGTGCATCTGGCCTGTACCCCGGTTCTTGTATAAATAAACAAACAAACAAACAAATAAATAAATCTTTGGGGAAAAAAAAAAAAAGAAATATGGTCCAATCGGTGAACTGAACTGCACTTCATCCTTCTATGTTAACAAATGAGTAAATTGTAGAAAAAACAAAGAAGTATACTCCTGTATACTTTACAGTATAAAGGAAGGGACAAATTTTTGCTCTCCCGTGTAGCTTATCCAAACCGGTTTATGAATCTCACGTGATCACCTAAGACTCTAGTCTGGAATTTTTATGTCTCTTCATAGAGATAGTGAACTTTTTTTCACAGAATTTAACGCTGAAGAAGAGTTAAGAAATTATTAAGTACAATTGTATACGGTAACCTGAGTAGATAAAAACTTCTCTGAAGTCAAGTTTCCTAACACACAGTGGTGTGTGCTTTCCAATATTACCTGACTGATTTTCTATAATTAAGGCTGTTGCTACTTCATTAGAAATATCTATACCCATCTATCTATCCATCTATCTTTCATTTATAAAATCTATCCTCTGCCTGTGTGCTGTAGAGATAATTTATTTCCTCTATGAGATGTTTTCCAGTAATTAATTTAAATTTCTAGAGTCAAAGTCAATGAAATTATACCCAATCTCTTCTTTTTTATTAAAAATAACTAATTACTGAAGATTTTCCCCAATGTATAAGTTATTTTCAAGGTTTTATTTTCTATGCTTAGGGGATTTTTTTTATATTGGTGCATATATTTGCTTTTAAACAAGTTAATTTACTTCTTTCCCAATTTCCATATAATTTATATACTGGGAGCCCCAGAACAGACAGATACACACAGAAATACACATACACATAGACACACATATGCATGTGCACACACACATCTACACACATTCTACAGGAGTTTTGCAAGTATAAGATTGTATAGTGTAGTATAATGTAACATTTCAATTTAGAACATTTATTTATTTTAAGATGGAGGAATATATACTAGTTTTTTATAAGTTATTCTGAAATTTGCTTCATAGTAACATGTAATATCATGTTATATGTTCCCCTTTCTTATGAGTGGGATGAATCAGTTCAAAAAACCTTACATTTTAACAATTGCTTATCATTTTAATTCAATATCACAGAACAGAGAGAATAAAATTTAATTATTTAACATGGCATTTCCTATGCATATTCTTGTGGAATCTGATAGTTGTGTGTGTGAGAGAGAATTAAACATTGGGCTCTTGCAATCTAGTACAATGTGACATTTCAGCTGAATCACATTTTTGCACACATATAGTTTTGAAATTAGTTTTCTATGTAATTTTTCATTTTAAGATTTTATGTAATATTTATTCAGGTGCAAGAGAAATTACAGAATAAAATTATGTAAGATTTTAATGAAATCAATAATTAAATAACCTATATCACAACACTGTTTTAATTTTTTCTTTAATATTAACAGCAATCAATTTTATTAAAAATGCTTGTGAAAATTTTTAAAAAATACATTCTTCATTATTTTAATTTTAGAATACTTTAGTGGGAAATATATTTTTAAGCCAGCTGTTACTTATTTCCTTCTATCTTGAGGTAAATATCAGAATTAAATATTGAATTATTGCACTTATTACAACACACCAGGGAAAGAAACGTTATTATACACCATTTTTCTAAAAAAAGAAAAAACATGCTTGATATGTAAGGGAAATTGGGTAACATGAAACTAATAATAATTTGTGTAAGTAAATTTACGTATGCAAAAGAAAGGATCTAGAAATAAATATTTGCTTTAATAATATAATTCTAACCAAACTTCTTAGGGAATATTAGAGAAAAATGCAGTTTTAATTTTAATATGCACATGAGATCAATTAATGTATCACATATGCAAATATGAAGGCAATGACCCTGATTCCAAATGCTTGTTATTTCTGGAGTTGGCATATGGCTCTTTCTAACAGCAGACATAATGATTTCAATAAATTAGCTGCTAATGCCATGTAATGAACTCTGATTTGTGTTAATTCAGGCATTACTTAGCAATTTCATGTTAATTTTTTGAATCAGTTTTAAAGGCAGTATTAGAATTTTGTTTTGCATGTAAAGTTTTAAAATTGGTAAGAATAAGGAGAACATTTTGCTTCAGATGTTTTAATAAGACAAAAGCAGTTTCATAAGGTAGCAGTGTTGAATGTGACAAAGGTTAAATGACAATGTTTCTGATATTCCAAAGTTTTAAAAAATATTGCTTCTATTGGGCAATAGTCATACTAAAGGGCCAAAAGCATTATTATGTTCATATATAAAAGAGCTAGTGCTGAATGACCTGATGTCCTTCCCATCTCTACTATTTTTTTTTAAAGATTTATTTATTTTATTTATACAAGCACTGAGTACAGTCAGGAGCACGGGAGGGTGAGAGAATTCACCAGAGCCAGAGCAGGGAGCAGAACAGGCAGAAGGACCGAGGTACACTGTTGATGGGAGCGGCGGGTGGCAGGAGGGGTCTGCATGCCATGTGGGACCCTCACCTGGTGGCTGGGGATCAAACCGGCGCTGCAGAGGCTGTGGGCAGCTTCACAACCCAGCACTCAACCGCTGCGCCACCGGGGAGGCCCCATCTCTACTATTTTTATGTCCTGCAGAACATTGTATGTTTTGTCTCTTTGTGAGTAGTGGTGGCAGAAGTAATAGTGGTGCAATACTATTCCTAAATATACACACATATATATATGCATATGAGACATATAGAGCTTAAACACATACTAGGTTACATATTTTGATGAACTCATAAGAATATGCTAAAAAAGAAAGGGGCGGAGCAACATGGCGGCGAGGAGACGCTGCGAGTAAGATCTCCCATTAAAAAAAGTTAATAGGGAGGAAAAGCGGCAGGTCCCAGTGAGAAGTGGGACACGGAAGATAAACGGGTGACGCCAGCGAACTGCCCGAAGAAGAAAGTGGCCATAAAAGAGGACTAGAAGGGAGGGAAGCACAGAACCCTGCTCCCCTCCCCCGCCCACAGAGGCGGCACTCTCCCACCGGCAGAGAGGAGGAAAACAACAAACCAAAACGGCCCACAAGAACAAACGACGCAGCAAGCGGGACTGTGCGTGAAAAGGAACTATTGCAGCCACCACACCCCGTGAACGGGAGCTGAGGCGAACCCTGCAGGATCCGCCGCGGCGGTGAGCGAACGGCTCCGTGTGCCATTAGAGAAGAACAAAGACCCCGGGAGACGCGCACACAGCCCGGGCTGCCGGTAAGCTGGCGCAGGAAAGCGGCGCGCTCGGCGCGCTTGAAAAGCAAGTGTAGACCTGGATCGCGGCTGCCCAGGTCCCCGCGCCTGCGACCTAGGCTTGCGGGGAGACGACCTAGGCTTGCGGGGAGACGCACGGAGGTCCTCACTGAGGTGAAGGTCCCTCCCTGAGTGAGCAGGAACCAGGCGCCCAGTCACGGAAGCTGTGCAAAAGGCGCCATTCCCGCGCCACTGAACTGGGCTACAGCCCGCGTCCTGGAACTGAGAGCTTTGAACTGAGACCCGGGGCACCAAAATTCGGGGCGTGGTTTCTCCACGACGGTGGGGCACAAGGCAGACACAGCACCCCAAAGCTGTTGAGGTGTACCCTACCATTCCCACTCTGTTCTCTGTCCCACGGGGTGGGGGGAGGCGAAAAACAGCCCCCCAAGGACAATAGGAGAGATCTCTGGCGCCACCTAGCGACCAGGAAAAAAAAAAGTCACTAACACCCTATAAAACAGGACATTTCTTAAGACTGCTTGAAAAGGGCAGAAGGTTTCTGGAGGACCCAGTGGCCAGCCGGGAAGTTATTCCACGCCAGGCCCCTTCCGACCAGCAGTCTGAGCCCACAGAGGGAGCAGGCACCCACGTCCGGGGCAGACCGGGTGCGCAGAAGAGTCTGCCTGAAACCGGAGGCGCAGGGACTGCATCCCGCTTCGCCATTTGAGAACAGGGACATTTCTTCAGTAAAAACTGCCTAAAACCAGCAGAAAGCTCCCCCAGAAGACAGAGATGGCTCCTGGAAGAGCCAGAGGGGAGCGGAGAAGTTCACCCAAGATGTCAGTCAGTCCGAGCAACACAGTGTCCCAACGCATACGACAAATTAGAAAACAGACAGTAGGGAGTAGAAGAACCACACGCAACCTAAAAACTCCTCAGGAAAGAAGCACACCACAAAAAGAAAACCACTCCCCAGATTGCAACGACAGCAACTTGGAAGAACTTCTGAGCCTTCCAGAAAGAGAATTTAAAATTGCCATGATTAAAAAAGTGATAGATCAGAAGAAGGAAATTGAGTCCCTAAAGAGGGAAGTAAGAGAAATGCAGGAGATCAAAGAATTAATGGAGGAACTAAAGAACTCTGGGAAAAGCAATGAAAGCAGAATAGATGAAATGGAAGAACGAATAAGTAATCTTGAAGACACAGAAATAAAAAGAACCAAAACAGAAAAGGAAAGAGAAGTACGAAGGAAAAGAATGAAGAAAGACTTCGGGAACTATCTGACTCCATGAGGAAAGGAAATATAAGAGTTATAGGAATTCCAGAAGGAGAGGAGAGAGATGTAGGAACAGAGAAAATATTCATGGATATAATTGAAGAGAACTTCCAAATGAGAAGAAGGAGCTGAAAATTGATATACAAGAAGCAAGAAGAACACCAAACTTCCACGACGAAAGGAAAAACACAGCAAGACACATAATAGTAAAGCTCCCAAGAATCCAGGACAAGGAAAAAATAATGAAGCTGACAAGAGGGAAGAAACAGATAACATTCAAAGGAAAACCAATCAGGCTGACATCAGACTTCTCTGAAGAAACACTACGGGCAAGGAGAGAGTGGAGGGACATAGTCAACAGACTCCAAGAAAACAGATGCCAACCAAGAATACTCTATCCCGCAAAGCTCTCTTTCCTCCATGAAGAAAGAATATGGACCTTCCCAGACAAAGAGAAACTCCGGAATTTCATTGCGACTAAACCCCCACTCCAAAAAATACTACAGGAATCCTAAAGCCAGAACCTCAGAGGGACGAATAACAACGAAAGAAGACCAAAAAAAAAAAAAAAGTTATTAAAAGAATAAATAAATAAAATCAAAGGAAAGACAAACATAATGGCAAATACAGATGCTAACATATCAATATTAACTCTAAATGTAAATGGACTAAACTCTTCAATAAAAAGACACAGAGTTGCAACCTGGATTAAGAAACAAAACCCAACCTTTTGCTGTCTCCAGGAAACACATTTAGCTACAAAAGATAAAAATAGGCTCAAAGTCAAAGGATGGAAAACAATCCTACAAGCAAATGGGCCAAAAAAGAAAGCAGGAACAGCTATACTTATATCAGATAAAACAGACTTCAAACTCAAAAAAATAAAAAGAGACCCCAATGGTCACTACATTATGATTAAGGGGACAATACTTCAAGAAGAAATAACACTCATTAACATATACTCACCAAACGAAAGAGCACCAAAATATATCAGACAACTGTTGTCCTCTCTGAAAACAGACATCAGAGAAAACACATATGTAGTGGGAGACTTCAACACACCACTATCAACAATGGATAGATCAACAAGACAAAAAATAAGTAAAGAAACTAAAGCTCTAAATAAGGACCTAGAGCATTTGGGCTTAACAGACATCTATAGAACACTAAACCCAAAAAAACGGAGTACACATTTTTCTCAAGCGCACACGGATCATTCTCCAGGATCGATCACATACTGGGGCACAAGACAAACATCAACAGATACACCAAGATTGAAATCATACGAACCATCTTTTCTGACCACGAAGGCATCAAACTAGAAATAAATCATAAAAAGAAGGCAAGGAACTATCCTACCTCATGGAGATTAAAAGCCACACTACTGGAAGACCACTGGACTAACGAGGAGATCAAAGAAGAAATTAAAAATTCTTTGAATTGAATGACAAGGAGGACACCAATATCCTAAATGTATGGGATGCAGCAAAAGCAGTAATAAGAGGAAAATATATAGCAATAGAAGCTCACATCAAAAAACAAGAAAGAACTCAAAGAACAACCTAATCTCGAAGCTCAAAGATCTAGAAAAAGAACAACAAAAAAACCCCAGAACCAGTAGAGAAAAGAAATAATAAAAACAAAGCAGAAATAAATGAAATTGAAACTAAAAACAATCCAAAAGATCAATGAAACCAAGAGCTGGTTCTTTGAAAAAATCAATAAAATAGACAAACCCCTAGCCAGGCTCACAAGGAAAAAAGGGAGAAAGCACAAATACACAGAATCATAAATGAAAGAGGAGAAATCACAACGGACACAGCAGAAATCAAAAGAATAATTAGTAACTACTATGAACAGTTATATGGAAACAAGTTCAACAATCTAGAGGAGATGGACAAATTCCTACAACTCTACAATCACCAAAGCTAGATAAAGAAGAAATAGAACCCTAAACAGACCAATTACAAGCAGCGAAATTGAAATGGTAATTAAAACCTCCCCAAAAACAAAAGCCCAGGACCTGATGGATTTACAAATGAATTCTACCAAACATTCAGAGACGAATTAGTGCCTATCCTTCACAAACTCTTCCAAAAAATTGAGAAGGAAGGGACAATACCAAACACGTTCTATGAAGCAAATATTACACTAATACCAAAACCGAATAAGGACAACACAAAAAAGGAAAACTATAGGCCAATCTCCCTAATGAACACTGATGAAAAATCCTCAATAAAATTAGCTATCAGAATCCAACAATGTATCCATAAGATAATTCACCACGACCAAGTTGGATTCATTCCAGGGGCACAAGGATGGTTTAACATCCGAAAATCAATCAACGTTATCCAAACATCAACAAAAAGAAATATAAAAACCATATGATAATATCAATAGATGCTGAGAAAGCTTTCGACAAAGTGCAACACCCATTCATGATAAAGCCCTTGAAAGTCTTGGGATACAAGGAACATACCTCAACATCATAAAGGCCATCTATGACAAGCCAACAGCCAGTATCATTCTCAATGGTGAAAAGCTGAAAGCAATTCCATTAGATCTGGAACAAGACAAGATGTCCCTCTCACCACTGCTTTTCAATATAATACTGGAAGTCCTAGCCAGAGCAATAAGACAAGAGAAAGACATACAAGGAATCCAAATAGGAAAAGAAGAAGTCAAACTATCACTATTTGCAGATGATATGAATAATACATAGAGACCCCAAAATCTCCACAGAAAAACTAATTCAACTCATCAATCAATTCAGTAAAGTGGCAGGATACAAAATCAACACGCAAAAGTCAGTAGCCTTCCTATACACAAACAATAAATCTGAAGAAGAAGAAATCAAAAAACCACCCTTTTATTATTGAAACAAAAAAAATCAAATATTTGGGAATAAATCTAACAAAAGAGGTAAAGGACCTATACAAGAAAACTATAAAACACTGTTAAAAGAAATAGAAGAGACACAAAGAAATGGAAGACATCCCCTGCTCATGGATTGGAAGAATAAACATTATTAAATGGCCATCCTACAAAAGCAATATACAGATTCAATGCTATTCCAATCAATTTCAATGTCATTCTTCAAAGAAATAGAACAATTATTGATGAAATTCATATGGAATCACCAAAAACCCCGAATAGCCAAAGCTCTACTGAAAAAAAAGAAGGAAATGGAGGCATCACACTCCCAGACTTCAAACTATACTACAAAGCCATAATCATCAAAACTGCATGGTATTGGAACAAGAACAGACATACAGACCAATGGAATCGAATAGAAAATCCAGAAATAAACCCACAGATTTATGGTCAACTAATCTTTGACAAAGGAGCAAAGACTATGCATTGGAGCAAAGAAAGTTTGTTCAATAAATGGTGCTGGGAAAACTGGGTCGCTACATGCAAAAGAATGAAGCTTGACCACTACCTCACACCATACACAAAATCAACTCAAAATGGATTAAAGAACTAGACATAAGACCTGAAACCATAAAATACATAGAAGGAAATATAGGCGAAACACTACGGGATTTGCACATCAAAGACATCTTTACAGACACATCACAAAGCAGTGATAGTGAAGAGAAAGATAAACAGCTGGGACTACATCAAATTAAGAGCTTCTGCACAGCAAAAGAGACAATAACAAAAACAAAGAGAAACCCCACCAACTGGGAGAACATTTTTGCACCCAACACTAATGATAAAGGACTGATCACAAAATCTGCAAAGAGCTGATGAGACTCAGCAACAACAAAGAAAATAATCCAGTCAAAAAATGGGCAGAAGAGCTAAAAAGAAACTTCTCTGAAGAGGAAATGCAAATGGCCAACAGACTATGAAAAAATGTTCAACATCACTTGTAAGGGAAATGCAAATCAAAACTACCATGAGATACCATCTCACACCAGTGAGAATGGCACATATTAAAAAAACTAGCAACAACAAATGTTGGCGAGGATGTGGAGAAAAAACTCTTGTGGGAGTGCAAACTGGTCCAACCACTATGGAGAGCTGTGTGGAGATTTCTGGACCTACTAAACATAGAGCTTCCATATGATCCAGCAATTCCACTCCTAGGTATTTACCCAAAGGACACAGAAACATCAATTCCAAGAGCACCTGCACTCCTATGTTTATAGCAGCAGTTTACAATAGCTAAGCTTTGGAAACAACCCTAATGCCCAAAAATAGATGACTGGATCAAGAAGATGTGGTACATAATACATGGAATATTACTCAGCATTCAAAAAAGATAAACACATGCAATTTGCAGCAACATGGATGGCACTGGAAGGGATCATGCTCAGCGAAATAAGCCAAAAAGAAAAAGAAAAATACCGGATGGTCTCACTCATAGCAGGAATCTAGAAAACTTAAATAAGGGACCAGGAAAAAATGAATATAAGAAAGTGAAATCAAAATCACAAAACTATGAACCAGAGACACTTTTTGGGGGGGTGGGGGGCGGGAGGAAGGATGGGGTCAGAATGGGGCGTTGCAATTGTATGGGGGAATAAAAATAAAATTTAATATTTAAAAAAAAAAAGATATG